>NC_141991.1:160774116-161465864 GCF_049901715.1 Pseudonaja textilis | reverse complement strand
GAGGCTGGGCCCAAGAGTATACACACACTGGAGACAAAAACACTGTTTGTAGTTTTAAATAGTTATTTAATACATTTAGAGTTTAAGCATTGTCAAACAGTCCATATGTCATTTTCCAATATATCCATCCAGTAACCTAGTCCATTAACTAATCAGTACAATGTGTTTATCTGCTTGTAAATCTTCTCCTTCCGATACCTTTCTCTCGAAGACAACGCTGAGTATACACAGGATATCAGCTCACCAAGTAAACAGTCCTTTTGTTCAGTAGAAACGGTATCCAGCACAGTAGCCAACAAGCAAACGTCTCATACAGGAGTAAACAGCAGGCAGCAGAGATCAGAGAAACCAGGAACCAGTGACCAGTAACCAGGAAGGTTACGTTTCTCTCTACTGCCTTTTATTGCAGCTTGCAACCACACCCTTAATTATCTAATTACATTGCAGTTTGGTGCTTAAAGCTACAAACACTTAAACCTAGGTTTATATATTTAGTCACCCAAACCTAGTTGGTGTATCCATATACCCAACACTCCTCTCTCTGGGATCTCCAAAGTCTTAGACTGAGACTTTTCTACCTAAAGATTCTAGGAATGAGGGAATCAACAGGCAGAGTATTTACTGATTTTGAGATAATATTCCATATAAGTAGCACACAATTCTTTTCAAAAGTAAAGGACAGATTACATGGGACTTAATAGTCACTCTAAGGCCTAGGAAAACTGCATTTCCATGCACCAGACCTAGTGAAAACGCTACTGACAAACTTATTTTCTCCTAATTTGCTAATTTTAAAAGAATAAAAGACTTCTACATCCTTCAAAGAATTCAAAGACTGAAGAAGAGAACAAAGCACACAATTTCCCTTCTGCATGGACAATCCTACAAGAGTTCCACATTCAGGACAACAGGCATCTAAACACTCTCCAATTTAAACTTCTTTCAGAATTATCCAGCCAGAAGCACAGACCAGCCCTTTTGCATCTAAGCCGCCCTGAAGGAGAAGAGCAAGAGAAGAACATGAGGAGGAGCAGACACTTACTGCCAATATACTTTCTGGCTGAATTATGTCTTCATCCTGGAAAAACAAAAAAATGGCAACTGATTAATAAAGCTTGTGTGGATAAGATGGGTCAGGGAAACAGTGAGATAAGAAAACTAAACTAAACAAAAACCATGAAGGATAACAATGGCGCTTGTCTAAATGAAGTTGGACAAATAAGTCCAATTTCCCTAATTTAACCTAGCCGGGAAATAGGGAGAGAAAAGAAATAGTTGAAATGCCAAACGACCTTATTCATTTAACTGGGTCTTAAAGAATATTTAAATTTCTGGAGCCCCCATATAGTTCTCTGTTTGGCTTAGTTGACTGACATGCACGGAAGCTTCATTAAAATGATTTCAACTTTCTCGCTTAAGTGATCCTCTGAAAGGACAGAGAAATGCCAAGAGAGATGCATATCTGTGCAGGACCTCAATACTTACCCTGGACCAAATGCGCATCCAGAGTTCTCTAGAAACAGACTCCAAAAACTGAGGTTCTGCTGTATCCACAGCAGTGATGAAACGCATGGCAGGCAGACTTCCTGTAGACAGTAGAGACGTACACAAAAACGCACTAGAGAAGCTGTATAAATGCTAAAAGGGGACAAACACACCCTTACTTTTAAAAGGATGTCTTTGACTTTCTACTTCCTGACGTCCCACACGTGGGCAGAAACCATCATTTTCAAAATGCCTGACTGGCACCAATTTGGAGAAAACAATCTCTTTCATTACCTTTCACTATCACAGTGTTTACCAAATCCTTCGGTGAATTCACAGGCACTTGGCAATACTTTCCCAATCGACTGATATCCTTTAGCAAATACTCTCCTCTCTTAGGAAGCATTATTAGAGGCTGGTTCCCTGTTGCAAAAGACAATAATTCACAAAATGTGATTTCAATTGATTTTAATTTTCTATTTGTGTTTTATTTCCCATCCATCAAAGTATGGGAAGTTAACATTCTGGGTTTGGATAGGATTGTGGGAACCTGAATTCTGCATGCTTAATTTTAATGCAGAGAAGAAATTATACATTTTGTTTGGGATTTTTTTACTTTAAGAAATTTGACCAAAATAAGTTCTTACAGAACAGCCAAGTACACAGTTAACTGTGAACAAATCATACTAAACAGTGGCAATTCTCAACAGGATTGAGCATCAGCTCAGATCTTGCTCTCAACCCAGCAAAGCCTTCAAATAGGAAAATAATCCAGCTGCATTCATTTCTAATTACCCTTGGAAATGATCAATTTAATGATTTCATGGATATCAGAGATCTTCAAAAATGACAAGTTTGACACCTGGTGTTCTATGTGTGTGTGTGTGTGTGTGTGTGTGTATGTATATATTTGTGTGTGTGTGTATGTGTGTATGTGTAAAAAATAATATATTGACAAAAAGGGGAAAAGATTAGGAAAGTTATAAACAGACTAGGAAACCAGAGGAATAAATCAATAAATTTTCCAAATAAATCAATAAATTTGAAACATTCGTACAATTTAGAGAAAAAAGTATACAATTAAATAATACACCAGTGAGAACAGAATTAAATCTATATTAGGAACAGAGATTCTTTGAATGCTGCAAATGAACACTAGAGGGGACTAAAGAACCAGGCATAAAGAAAGAAAAAGGGAAAGTGCATTTATCAATGTTTAAACTAAGGTTTAAAATGGCCAACCCAGTATGTTTTGAATTACTTGAAGAGCTCTTCAAAGATGAACCAAGACATTAATAACTAATATCTTAGAAAACATAAAAGTTCCAATACAGATGTTAAGGGAAATTTTAAAAAGCAACTTATACTGAACCACATGTACAGAATAATAGAGTTGGAAGGGACCTTTGGAGGTCTTCTAGTCCAACTCCCTGCTCAATCAGGAGACCCTACACCCTTTCAGACAAGTGACTGTCCAGTCTCTTCTTAAAAGCCCCCAGTGACGGGGCACCCACCACTTCTGAAGGCAAGCCATTCCATTGTTGGTGGTTCCCATTCTTAGGAAATTTCTTAATTCAAATTTGCTTCTTTTTTTTTTAAATAAACTTTATTAGTTTTACTTTTTAAAAAACAACAACACAGCTACAAATTATATACAACAAAAAGACGAACAGGTCTTGGCATAGGCCAAGAGGAAAGAGAGGAAAGCTTGAGAGAGGAAGAGGGGAAGGGAGGGGAAGGGGGGAAAGTGGGGAAAACAAAAGTAGAGAAAACACTTATAATAAAACCATATTTTTGTGACTGTCTGTAAGGTCTTTTTTTTTCTTCCAAACTATCGTCGGCAGTGCTTTTCTTTATCTCTGCCTCGGAGGCCTCGGCCTTAGTTTTCTTAGAGGTGATCTATCTTTGATTAAGCCAAATGTACAAAGGATTCCAATTGCTATAATAGGTTGAAGATTCTTTATTTTTTAATGCTTGGGTTAGTTTGTCCATTTTGGCGCATTGTAAAATTTTCTGAATAACCATAAGTTCAGTGGGGATAGAGGGTAGTTTCCAGCACTGGGCAAACGCCAGTCTGGCCGCGGTTAAGATATGGATTGTAATATACTTCGATTTTTTGGATATTTGTTTATCAAAAATTCCTAGAAGAAAGGACTCTGGTTTGTACTCAATTTGTTCCATGGTTATTTCCTCTAGCCAGTGCCTAATTTTTTGCCAGTACTTCTGGGTTTCCTTGCATGACCACCACATGTGGAAGAAGGTACCTTCTATGTATTGACATTTCCAACACTTGGGGCTCGTGTTGGGGTGCATCTTCGCCAATCTCGAAGGGGGCAGGTGCCATCTATAAAACATTTTATATAAGTTTTCTTTATAAGCTGATTTCGTGATCTTAATGTTCCTGTTCCAGATCTTTTCCCATTCTGCTAGGGTAATGCTCCTACCCACATTTCTGCTCCACGCAATCATATTTCCCTTGAAAATTTCTTGTTCTAGTTCTGTTTCTAATAAATATTTGTAAAATTTAGATATATTTTTTTTACTTGGTCCTAGTAGAATTTTGTCTAGAGTCTGTAATTTATTGTAGATTCCAAATTCCTTAATGTCTTGTTTGTATTTACTATGAATTTGAAGGTACACCCACTGATCAATTATAAATCCTCACTCTTGTAGTTCTTGTCGTGTTTTCAACTTTCCTTGTGGGTCTAATAAATTTTCGTACTTAATCATTTTGGTTATATCCAGATTATTAGGGTGTACTATCGCTTCCATTGGAGATAGCCAAATCGGTATTTTTACGTACTTTTTTCCAATTAGTTAATAAAGAGTCCCTGATAAGATGCCTATGGAAATATGATTGCCTGGGTTTCCCAGATTCCCACAAAAAGGCATGCCATCCTTTCTGCATATCGTGGCCTTCTAATACTAGTGTTCTTTTGTTGGTTAGGTTTACCCAATCCTTTATCCATAGTAGGGTGGCTGCCGTATGATATATTTCCCAGTTTGGCAAGGCTAACCCTCCTCTGCTTTTCAGATCTTGTAGGGCTTTTACGTTAATCCTAGCTTTTTTCCCCTGCCAAATGAAATTCAATGTTATCTTGTTTAGTTCCATAAAAAAATTTTTATTTAGTTTGATTGGAATTGTCTGGAATAAATATAGAAATTTTGGCAGAATATTCATCTTAATCAAAGCAATCCTGCCCAATAAGGAAAGTTGTAAATTGCTCCAGAAATCTAAGTCTTTCTTAGATTGTTGGAGAAGTTTGTCATAATTGTTTTCTTTTAACGATTTGCTTTGTGGAGTTAGCCAAATTCCTAAGTATTTAATTTTTTTGTCACTTGTATTCCCATTGTTGTCTCTAGCTCTTTATTCTGGTCTCCTGTTAAATTTTTAGTCATTAATTTTGTTTTTCCCCTGTTTATTTTAAATCCCGACTTCTCCAAATCGTTCTAGTTCTTCTAATAAGTTGTGTCCTTTTTCTATGGGCTCCTCCAGAAAAAAACCAAATCATCAGCGAAAGCCTGTACTTTATATTCTTCTGATTTGATCCTCAAACCTCTAATTCTCAAATTTTGCCTAATGTACGTCAGAAGAGATTCTAGGGTGAATATGAAAAGCAGA
Source organism: Pseudonaja textilis (assembly GCF_049901715.1). Lineage (NCBI taxonomy): Eukaryota > Metazoa > Chordata > Lepidosauria > Squamata > Elapidae > Pseudonaja > Pseudonaja textilis. The sequence continues at coordinate 161,460,757 of NC_141991.1, read as the reverse complement.
GGGGAGAGAGGGCAACCCTGTCTTACCCCTTTTTCTATTTTTATCGGGCCAGTTTGTTCCCCATTTATTAGAATGTTTGCCTGTTGAGTGTGGTAAATTGTGGTGATGACATTTTCAAATCTGGTGCCAAGATTCATATTATATATTTTTTGAATTAAGAAATGCCAATTTAAATTATCGAATGCTTTTTCAGCATCCAAGAACATAAATGCAAATTGTTTTTCCGGGTGGGCTTCATAGTATTCTGAAATGTCTATCACTGTTCTTAAATTATTCTTAATTTGTCGAAATGGGAGAAATCCGTTTTGATCTTCATGGATATAAGTGTTTAAAACCTGTTTTAATCTATTGGCTATTATAGAAGAGAATAATTTGTAATCTGCATTCAGGAGCGAAATTGGTCTATAATTATTAATAAGTCTGTGGTCTAGGTCCTCCTTCGGGATCAGCGAAATTAAGGCTCCCCTCCACGAGTCCGGCATCTTGGCTGCTAAGAGTACCTCATTAAATACATCCAGCATCAGTGGTCCAATTTGTTCTATGATAATTTTGTAAAGTTCTACCAGTATCCCGTCCGGTCCTGGTGCTTTATTGTTACTTTGCTTCTCTATTGCTGACTTCAGTTCGGACCATGTTATATTTTGGTTTAATAATTCTATCTCTTCCTCTCCAATTGCTTTATCATTCGCTTCCTCCAGGTATTTCATTATTTTATCCTCAGAGACTTCTTCTTTTTTGTATAATTTCCCAAAGTAATTAAAAGTGATCTCTTTTTTCTTCTCTATCTCCTCATGCATATTGCCCCCCTCGTCCATTAATTGGTGTATCAATCTTTTTTCTTTTGTTTTCTTAAGTTTGTGGGCTAACCATCTCCCTGGCTTGTTTGCATGCTCAAAGTAGATTTGTTTAGTCATTTTCAGACTAATCTCCAATTTTTCTTGTTCCAGTAATTTTAGTTTGTGTTTAGTTGTTATTAACTGGTTCTGTATTCTTTGGTTTTTGGGGTTCTTTTGTAATTGGGTTTCTAAATCCTTAATTTCTTGTTGTAGGTTACTTTGTTGGGCATACTTTCTTTTATTTCTCATAGCATTGTAAGAGATTGTTATTCCTCTTATAAATGCCTTTAATGTGTCCCATATATTTTGTTTTGAAGTTAGATCATTATTATTTTCCTTTAAGAAGTTCAGTTCTTCTTTCAGTTTATTAGTATATTCTTCTTCTTTTATTAAATGAGTGTTAAAAGTCCATCTTTTCTTTGGTTTTCTTCTACCCCTCCAGGTTATTTGAATTGGGTTGTGGTCAGCCCAGTCATTTGGTAAGATTTCACTATCTTTGATTTCATTAATTAATTCACCGTTTATCCAAGCCATATCTATTCTTGTCCAAATTTTGTGTGGGTTAGAATAATAAGTAAACTGTTCTTTTTTGGGATTTAATTTTCTCCAGATATCTACCAGATTCATTTCATTCAACATATCCTTACATGGCTTAGAAAATTCTCTATTTCCTTTTTTTGTTCTTACTCCTATTACTATGATCCTTCCGGTAGTCAGCAATAGAGTTAAAATCGCCAATCAGAATAATATTACCATTTTCAAATTCTGTTATTTTTTGATGGAGATGTTTAAAAAATTTACCTTGATCATCATTTGGGGCATAGATTACTACCAGTAAGAGTGTAATGCCATTAATCGAAATTTGTACCACCAGAGTTCTTCCTACAGGGTCCGCCCAGATTAACTCCGCTTTTAAGTCATCTCTCACATAGATTGCAATACCTTTCTTTTTGTGTTTATCTGCTGGTGCTGTAAATAATTTTCCCAGTTTCGGACAATCTAGGAATTTCTCCTCACTTTTCCTAATGTGTGTTTCTTGTATGCAAATTATATCAACATTTTGTTTTATTAGTTTGGTTAGAATCCTTTTCCTTTTAGCTCTTAAATTTAGGCCGTTTATATTAATGGAAAGAATTTTCCTTCCTTCGTCCATTTACTTAAGTCTGCCTCGCTTTTTGTCTCGTAACTCTACGGCTCTCTTCTTGTGGTTGATATGGAGTTGTTTCTTCTCTTTCTCGTTGTAAGTTGTCTTTCCCTTGAATATGGACAGAACTTTCTTCTTTGTTCCTGTGGCGATTCGATCTTCCTGCATATTCCTTTGGATTTTCTCCCTAGTGAGTTGATCCTCCGTGGTTGTTAGTTGTTCTAGGAAGTTTTGTGCTTGTTCTATTGAGTCTATTTTAATTTTTCTTCCCTTCCACGATATTAGCATCCCTTCTGGGATTAGCCATTTAAATGAGATTTCGTTTTTATTTAAGTAATTGGCTAAAAATTTATATTCTTGCCTTATGGCCCTCACTTTTCTTGGAATCTGCTTGAGAATTATGATCTCTTTGCCCTTATATAATATTCTCTCATCTCTGACCTTTCTATGTATTAGGTCTCTCATGCATCTTCTTGAAAAGCGGATATGGATCTCCCTTGGGCAATTGTGACGCCTTGCATAACTGGTATTCACCCTATAGATTTCATCAAATTCCTTGAGTAAGTCATCTTTCTCTTTTTCAACTAGTTCAGCCAACAAACCTGCCATTAATTGTTCTAATTCTTCATTTTTGGATTCCTCCACGTTTTGGAACCTTAAGTATGCAGCTGCTCTGTCCATCTCAAGTTGGACCAAGGAATCTTCCATTTCTCTATTAACATTTTTGAAATCTTCCTCAGTCCTTTCTAGGTTCCTCTCCGCTTGTTCCGTCCTCTTCTCTATTTCTTTTATTTTTAATTCAGTTCTTTCCATGGCCAATTGCATTGTCCCAACCCTATCTTCAACTCTCTGTATATCTGCTCTCATCTCCTCTTTTAATTTACCCATTTCTTCCTTCAGTTCGCTAATATCTGCTCTGGTCTCATTATGATTCCTAATCATAATCTCCTGCATTCTAGACATTGATTCTTGCATTGATTCTTGCAGGGATAATAATGTCGCTTGTAGGTTGGCATTAGTAACAGTTGGTTGTTTTTCTCCTACCAAGGTCTCTTCTATAGTTTTCTGCGTTGTTGGGGAGGCAGTTGCCAGAGTTGTCATCAAGGTCTGGTTGTTCTTCCTTCCTGTTTTCAGGGCCGTGGTTGTTGTGGAAGTCATCTCTGATAAGATTTGTTTTTGCAATTGGACAATGTTAAGAATATTATCCCAGATCACCATTCGATGTAATGGCCCTTTGAGTGTGATTACAAATCTATTTGCTAAGCTTACACACCAGATAATTTTAGGTCTCTTTCTTCGGCCCAATCTGTCATTCAGGCAAATTAAATTCCAATTCAATAGAGAGTTATCAGATACTATACAATACTATACAATAGATGCTATACAATAGAATGTAATCAAATAATATGTATTATGTATTATTCTCTATATTAAATTCAAATACCAGAGTTAATTGTATTTTACCCCTAATAAATCATACTTGTTTAAAGCATACAACCAACTCTAGAATATCTCACTCCATATATACTTTTGTCCTATAGTGTATATTAATATTTAAGATTCCATTTTATCTGAGACACCCCTATTAACAGTCCTTAAAATTTTTATATATCCAAGAGAGTCTAATCTGTAAACCCTAATAACTGTAACAAGCAGTTTGCCTTTATACTTGTATTTTTAACTATTATAGAAAAAAAAGAAAGAACAAAGAGAAAGGGAGAGAAAGAATGCAGGAGGAAAGGGGTCTTTTCAATTTTAGGGAATCACAAAGCACGTATCTGTAGGATTAGTTCCATAGAAAAACAAGTCTGAGTTGGGGCTGGCGTTTTAGTCTTATAGTCTCTCCTCCTGGGCGCACCAAGGAAGCAGGGGGAGGAAGTGCTGACTAATTGCTGTCTGCGATCAGCGAACAGTCTTGGCCAGGCTTCCGTCTGTCTCTTCCTTCTTCTTCCCTCCTCTTCTTCCCTTCTGCCAGCAATTGTCAATCCACAGTCACTTTGGGCATCCGCCTCAGATCGATCACTTTAAAAATCAGTTTGTAGGCAATAATGCTAAAAGGAAAGGATCTTGCATATAAAAGTCAGTGCGTCGTTATCTGGCTCTCTACCTCTCGCTCTGCCCTCCTTCGCAGCTAAAATCCTCTCCTAGTCTTCTAGCCTTCTCACGCGCTGATCCGAGATGGCAATCCACTCCCGAGCTTCTTAAATTCCCCACGCCTTTTTCTCTCCTCGGCAACGCTCCAATCCACACTTTCAAACTGCTTTTCTAGCCACTTGTCTCCAGCTTCCCCCACTGTTACTCACAATGAAACAGGGAGAATCAGACCAATCTCTCTCACGGCTTTGTAGTCCTTCTGCCCTTTTCTGCTCAGACCCTTCAGGCAGTCACTTTTTGCTTTGTCAGTTCAGTGACAGACCGGACTTTGGAGCCGCCATTAGCTGGCAGCTGGCTCAATCGCGCTGGTCTCAGAGGCTCTTCCTTCGTTGCTGGGGAGTTGCCTACCCCCAAACAGCAACCCGGGGGTCCTCTATTCTGACACGAAGCTCTACGGGTTTCGTGTATCCACTGGGGATCCCTCCAAACGCGAGAAGAGGTGTTCGAAAGCCCCAGCTGGGCTTCTCCACCTCTGGACGTCCCTGTCCTGCCACCGGAAGAAACCAAATTTGCTTCTTTCCTTCATTAGTTTCCACCCATTGGTTCTTGTCTTGCCTTTTGGTGCTTTGGAGAAGAGGTTGATCCCCTCTTCTTTGTGCTAGCCCCTCAAATAATGAACATTGCTATCATGTCACCCGTAATCCTCTTTTTCTCTAGACAAGCCATACTATCTATATTCTATTCTATTCTATTCTATTCTATTCTATTCTATTCTATTCTATTCTATTCTATTCTATACCATACCATACCATACCATACCATACCATACCATACCATACCATACCATACCATACCATACTATAGCTACTTCAGATTCACTTTAAAGAAAGACATGAGAAAAACAAACACGCAATACTTCACCAATCTCTTTGATCTAAAGTTTTGCAACTCTACGTTTGTAACTAGTTGCTACAGGAGCGTGTGTAATCTTCATCTAGGTTTGGTTGAATAATTAAATACTTACTTACCAGTTGCCTTAATTATCCCTGCAAGGAAAACTGGCCGCAAATGCAGATCCAGATTCCAGATGGGACGGTACCTGCAAATAATCTACAGAGGTAAGAGAGATAATTAATATTATAGGTGGTCCTCCATTTATGATCACAATTGAACCCCAAATGTCCATTGCTAAGTGAGACATTTAAGTGAGTTTTGCCACATTTTATGAAGTTTCTTGCCACAGTTCTTAAATGAATCACTGCAGTTGTTAAGTTAGCAACACAGTTATTAAGTGAATCTTAACTTTTGCTTGTCCGAAGTTCACAAAAAGTGATCACATGACACCAGAACATTACGTCATAAATACGAGCCAATGGCCAGATGTCTGCATTTTGATCATGTAACCATGGGGATGGTCATAGATGAGGAAAACTGTCATAAGCCACTATTTTTAGTGCCGCTGTAATATGTTCATTGAAAATCAGGTGTACATTTATTAGGACATAAATCCAGTAAAAGTAAAGTATCAAAGGAACTAAACATAAACTGTGGTTTTTTTTTAAAAAAACCCTATCTCTATTATTTTGATAGCTGGAGGTGGGTGTCTGTCATAACTTTGAATGATCTCTAAGAACTATCTCTAACTGTAATTTGAAATGGGATTATAATACTTTAATGCTTTAAGTAATATTATGCATCATAGCCCACTGACATCAAACCACCCAAAATATTAAACATTCTTTGTAGGAAAACTAACAATGAAAGAATCTATATTAGCAAGGTAAAAAAATGAAAACATCATAGTAAACATGGCTTTCTTTTCCTAATAAACCAAGTTACCCATTTGGTTTACTTGCAAACAGGTTCTCTCACAGTAGAAATTAATATATTCCCCAGGTAAAATGGATAAAGTTTGGAAATAATACATTAAATTTATGGATATCCTGGTACTGGAAGCCATATTGTATAATCATTCACGATTGGAATACTGCTCAGCAGGGCTATCAAATTCATGGCCTGCCTGGTTTAGCGAAGGGGGGGGGAAATCCCAATATGTCACGTGACATGGCCGTGATGCTGCGAGTTTGACACCAGTGCTGCACAGCATAAACCCCAACTCCTTTAACCTCAAACTATCCACTATTGACCTCACCCAATTCCTAAGAGATCTATAAGGGGCCTGCATAAGTGCACCATCATTCCTCCCGTCCCTGTCCTAATGTCCCCATTTAATCATACCTATTTTCTGCATTCTTACTCATGTTTACACTTATACTTATTATCTTGTAAGCGATTGACAAATCAAATAAATAAATAGGGATCACCACTAGATGGCATCAAAAAGATGCAGAAACCCCTAAACATCTGGACTTGGATTCTTGAAGACCAAATACACTGCTCAAAAAAATAAAGGGAACACTTAAACAACACAATGTAACTCCAAGCCAATCACACTTCCCTGAAATCAAACTGTCCACTTAGGTAGCAATGCTGATTGACAATCAATTTCACATGCTGTTGTGCAAATGGAATAGACAACAGGTGGAAAGCATAGGCAGTTAGCAAGACATCCCCAATAAAGGAGTGGTTCTGCAGGTGGTGACCACAGACTACTTCTCAGTTCCTATGCTTTCTGGCTGATGGTTTGGTCACTTTTGAATGCTGGCGGTGCTTTCACTCTAGTGGTAGCATGAGACAGAATCTACAACCCACACAAGTGGCTCAGTTAGTGCAGCTCATGCAGGATGGCACATCAATGCGAGCTGTGGCAAGAAGGTTTGCTGTGTCTGTCAGCGTAGTGTCCAGAGCATGGAGGCGCTACCAGGAGACAGGCCAGTACATCAGGAGACGTGGAGGAGGCCGTAGGAGGGCAACAACCCAGCTACCTCCGCCTTTGTGCAAGGAGGGACAGGAGGAGCACTGCCAGATCACTGCAAAATGACCTCCAGCGGGCCACAAATGTGCAAATGTGCAAACGGTCAGAAACAGCCTCCATGAGGGTGGTATGAGGGCCCAACATCCACAGGTGGGGGTTGTGCTTAAAGCCCAACAACATGCAGGACGTTTGGCATTTGCCAGAGAAGACCAAGATTGGCACATTCGCCACTGGCGCCCTGTGATTTTGTTGTCAGCACATTCAACTATGTAATGAACAAATTATTTAATCACAATATTTCATTCATTCGGAGCTAGGATGTCTTATTTTTGTGTTCCCTTTATTTTTTTGAGCAGTGTATATATAATTGTATTTGATGAATCCGTAAGTGACATGATCCACTTCTCGCTTGACAAGAACATTCTGAAATATTCATATATATCAGCATTTGCTTTCATCCAGCTCAAGGCAACACACTCCATATTCACAAATAGTTCCAAAGTCCAATAATTCAAACTAAAGTCAGACTTATGTTACTTATTGCTACATAGCTTAATTTAATGTTACACTTGTTTCCCAATATACCCACAATTCATATACATAGTGCAGACATGACAAATGTTGCAATGTTTTCAGGAGCCACAGAAAAGTGGGTCAAAGTTGAGGTAAGAGGGAACGACTTTGCTTTAATACGGCTTTTTCCAGCGCTCTCACCTCAAAGCCAAGCCAGGAGTAGGGCGATAAGACATCGTAGAAAAACGCCACCTTCTTCTTGCTGACCCCGGAAGTCTCGCGCGCTGTGGCCATGCTCCGTCGGAAAGGCAAGTTGAGGAGAGAAAACCTACGGCTCCGCATGCCTCCAAAGCGAAGGGAGCAATGCAAAGCTCCCCTCCGCCCCAAAGCCTCGCTTTTACGTCGTCACGTGCAGGTTTCGGAGCCCAACCCACTCCAGGGTTCCCTTTCTGGGCAAGCGGAGGAAGGCGGGCAAACGTCACTTGGGCGGCAGCAGGTCCCGCAACATTAACCATGGCAACCGACGTCGTGCAACGATTGAAAAGTTTCTGCAGACGCGCGTGTGTTCGTGCTTTTCCAATTTGTTAGATTCGAGCACGCACACACACACACACAAAAGACAGAGAGAGACACAGACACACACAGTGATACACAGAGAGGGGGGAAGGTAGGGAGAAGGGGAGAGAGATATACAGAGAGACAGATAGAGTGGGGGGAGAGGAGAGGGGGAGATAGGAAGACACACACACAAAGATACAGAAGGCGGGGAGGAGAAAGGGAGAGATAGAGTGGGGAGAGGGAGAGGAGCAGAGATGTGGGGGGAGGGAGCGACATAGATCCATAGAAGGTTTTTGTGGCTTAGTAGGCACGGCTATGGGTCATATGACTGGGTGAGAGTGAGTGACAATGAGTTGGCCACGCCTGCCCAGGTTTTGTGGCTCACAGCGTTTTGGGGTTTGTTTGTTTTTTGTGGGAAATGGGTCCAAATGGCTCTTTGGAGTGTTTAAGGTAGCAGACCCCTGGATTAGGGAGAGTTTGTTACCGAACCCATGGAATTTCTTAGCTTACTAGCAGTGTTAAAACAGATTTCTGCATAGTAATTTGATCATTATAGTTACCCCATTACAGATGTCTTCAACTTGGTCAATTACTGGACTGTTTCCTATGACTGTCATTTTCAAAGCTGCAAATATAAAATTGGTCACTTTATAGGAAAGCTTTACTGACCCAACTATGCACCTATTCACAAGTGGGTCATTCTTTATGAAGTTGCTGAAAAGGATGTTTTGGCTTCCCAGTTGCCACAATGAAAGGTGTAAAGTTTTGTTTTTTCATGGCTGAGATTGTCTTCATTAAGCTTATCCACCTCAGCTGAAACATAGGAGGAAAATGTCCCTGCAATATCCAGTGATCACATCTGTCCATTAGTTGATTCTTTGAGTTATCTTTGTGTTTTCTCTGTACGTAGGATCTGCTGCTGAAGTGAGAACTCACAGCAGTTCACTTTGGGATTCAGAGGAAACAATGGTGGATTCCCAGAAACGCCTCACCTGGCCCTTCTGCTTCATTGACAGCTGCACCACAGGCAGCCAGGAATCAGAGTCCAAATGTGGCATTTTGCTCATCCATATGTATCATTCCAATTCAGCAACCTCAGGAGAGCAGAACCAATCTAAACCTTTTAAAAAAAGAGGGGGAGGGCTCTCCCATCTGCCATAGCTTTAGAAGCAAACAAGAGAGGAGTGCTTTCTCTCTCTCTCTGTTATTACAGCTAAAATGTAGATATCCACTTGGAAGGATTTGAGTGTCCTATTGGGCCCTTTCAAGGCTGTATTTGTGTTCATTCTTCAGCATGAAGGCCTCAAAAGAGGAATATATCTTAGCGCTCCCAGGATTATACCTGGTTCATAAGCAAAACATCAGAGCTGCATTATGCAGCCTAGGCAGGACACATAGTGCCAAAGAGCATGTGTGTGTGTGTGTGTGACTATTAAAGAGCATTTGTTTCATTATTCATCAGATCCCTCAGATCTATTAAATATTTCACTGTACCACTGCCACTGTCAGCTGGTGCTCCATTCAAAATCCAAGAAAGAATACTTAAGACTCCATTAATTAGAAAAAAGATATCTTTTACTGGAAATCAAGTGGTCGCATCAAAGGAATTCTGAATCTGAGAAAAGGAGCGCATAAATCACATATACAAAGTGATGGCAACATTCCCACTCACAATAATGCAAACTGTCCATCCAATTAAAAGTTGTATGTAATGTCATGTGGGCATCTTCAGGTGGTGATGTGTCATCTGTCCGTTGACCTTGACATATTTTGATAAAGAGGTGCGCTTGCGCATAGCATAAGAAAGAAGCATAAACAAAGAACTCCCCCCCCCCAACTTACACAGCTGGAAAACTCCAGCTCGCTTCCCATAATTATTTTACCCCTCTTCCCCCTGTTACTCATGACAGCTGAAAAATGCAAAGCAAAGGAAAGAAATCTTGAAGGCTGACATTAGGCCCTCCTGCAAAAGTGGTGTTAGCCCTACAAAAGAAAGAGAATACAAGGTAAAAGAAGAATATACATATGACACACTACTATAATATTTTAAGGTTTGTCAGGATATTTAGCACGAAATGCCTGTACAAGTCTAAGGACTCCAATATCCTTTTCATTTACCCATTCCAACTGGGAAGGAGGAAAGTATTTCCAGACAACTAAATATTGAAGTCAGCCTCTTTGTTTCCTAGTATTCAAAATTTCTTTAATTTTAAAATGTTGTTCACCCTCAATTAGAAGAGAAACGGGGGGATCGACCTGAACCAGTCTCAGGTTGGAGGTATGTTCAGGTTTCAATAAACTAACATGGAAGACAGGAGGGTGTGGTGTGTAAATATCTAGCGGACAAGAAAACTATATCTCCAACTTGATATTGTTTCTGTGGAGCTCTCTTTTTGTCTGCAAATTTCTTATGCAATGCTTTACAGGTAACCGGCCAGGTAAGCTGGAGTTGGGTTATCTACTCACTCAATGACTGAATATTAGGTTTCTCCTGTGGAAGCTCGGGTATGGGTACAAAGTCTTGTCCTGAAGCCACTTTAAATGGAGTAAACCCAGTACTACTATGAACCGAATTGTTATATGCCACCTCAGCAAATGGCAATGTCAGCCCAATCATCTTGTTGATAATTAATATAGTATCTAAGATAATGTTCCAATACCAAGTTAGTCCTCTCAAAAGCCCCATTGGTTTGAAGGTGGTGGGCGGAGCTTAAGCCCTGGGCAGAGCCCAATAACTTCAGGAACTTTCCAAAAGTTTGAGGTAAATTGGACACCCCTATCTGAGATTATCCGTTCAGGAACACCATGTAACCTATAGACATGTAAAATAAACAGTTTAGCTAAGGTTTTTGCAGATGGGATTTTTGCACAAGGTATGAAATGTACCTGTTTGGAAAACAAATCTGTTACCACCCAAATAACTGTATTTCCCCCACTTTCAGGTAATTCCACTATAAAATCCATAGATATTTCTTTCCATGGAGCAGTTGGTCTAGCTACATTTTGTAGTAGGCCCGCTGATTTACCAGGCCGTTTGGCTGAGCACAGATAGGACAACTAGCTACATAAGTTTCAATGTCCTTTTTCAAAGTAGGCCACCAAAATTGCCTTTTAACCAAGTGTAAGGTTTTTACAAACCCAAAATGTCCAGCACCTTTAGAATCATGAGCTTGTTGTAATATTTGGTTCCTCAACTTTGTTCGCACATATAATTTAGCCCCCACCCATGCCAATCCATCTCTAACCATACAGTTATTTGAGTGAGTCAGGAACCAATCATCAAGTTTCAGAGCTTCTTTTAACTGTGCAGATAAATCCTTTGATAGATCAACTTCTCCTTTTTTCTGGGCCCTGGTAACCGTTGGAGCTGCCAACTGTCTAGTTGGGGCAATAGGGCGGATCATTTCCGGACGGACATTATTATATTGAGGCAATCTAGGTAACGCATCTGCTATAAAGTTCCTCCTCCCTGGAATTGAAAAATTAAATCGTTTGAAGTACTGCGCCCAGAGAATTTGTTTTGGCAACAGTTTCCAAGACATTTTTAGAGCCTCTAAATTCTTATGATCTGTCCACACCTCAAGTGGGTGTTTTGCCCCTTCTAGAAAATGTCTCCAGGTTAACAGAGCCCAAAGAACTGCAAAGGCTTCTTTTTCCCAAATGGCCCATCTTTCTGTCTCAGCTAATTTACAAGAAGTGTATGCACACAGTTGCAGAGTCCCTGTCTTGTTTGCTTGTAGTAACACTGCCCCCACTGCTACATCACTCACATCAGCTTGGATTACAAAAGGGGGGTTCCATGTCCAGGTGTCTGAGCACCAGCTCAGCGGCAAAAAGTCGTTTCAGCTTCTCAAAAGTGGCTTGACACTCCATGGACCACTCCAATAGCCTACTAGGTTTCGGTTTCACCTCCCCCTTGGTTTTTAGGAGATTTGTAATAAGCAGTGCAATCTTCACAAAAGCCGGGATAAACTGACGGTAAAAATTAGCAAATCCCAGGAAGCTTTGTAATTGCTTCTTGGTGCTGGGAGGGACCCATTCCAAGACAGCGCAAACTTTCCCTGGATCCATTTCTATACCTTCATGTGATATGTGATAGCCCAAATAGTCAATTTTCTTTTGGTGGAATTCACACTTGGATAGCTTCGCATACAGTTCAGCAGCTCGAAGTTTTTCTAAAACTGAATGCACTAGTTTCACATGTTCATCAAGAGTGTAGATAAGAATATCATCAAGATAAACCAGCACCCCTTTGTATAAATGTTCATGCAAAACTTCGTTTATCATTTGCATGAATACCACAGGGGCCCCCTGTAGGCCAAACAGGAGAATGTTGAATTGGAAACATCCCACTGGGCAATTAAAAGCAGTTTTCCATTAATCTCCTTCCTTGATTCGAACTCGGTATTAAGCTTCTCTCAAATCGAGCTTTGTAAAAAAATTTCCTTTGGCCAGGTGGGCCAACATGTCCTTTGTTAAGGGGAGGGGGTACACGTTCTCCACTGAAATCACATTTAAATTTCTATAATCAACACATAAACGAAGCGAGCCATCTTTCTTCTTGCGAACAGTACTAGGGCCGCTACCCGAGGCCTAGCAGGTTGGATGAAACCTCATTCAAGATTTTTATCAATAAATGACCGCAGCTCCTTCAGCTCCCACAGTGTCATTGAGTACAGTTTAGGCTTTGGAAGTTTCACTCCTGGCAAAATTTAAATACTGCAATCTGTTGAGCGATGGGCAGGAAGCTCATCTGAGGCCTTTTCACTGAACACCTCCTTTAAGTCCCAATATTCTTCAGGAATTTTCTCCTCCCCCCCCCCTCAGGTTCTCACTGCCCATAGATGCCAGCTCTGTGGAATTCTGGGTTTTCGGTTGAGATTGCCCCTTCCCTTCTGGGGGTTAGTCAGTGCGTATGCATAATGATCCCCTCCTCCAATCCACTTGGGGGTTCCACTTTTGGAGCCAGGGCAAACCTAGCAGTAGGGGGGTGTTCCATCCCAGGAGTGACAATAAAACACAAAGTCTCTCTATGCCTCCCCATCATCATTTCCACTAGTTCTGTTATGAAATGTGCAGGGCCACCCCCAGCTACCGATCCATCCAGTTGGCAAAATGCTATGGGAGTTTTTAAAGTTCTTAGCCTTAAACCCAGTTTCTCTACGACTTCTGAACTGATTATACACCTTGTGCACCCAGAGCTTAACAAGGCCGACATTTCTCCTTGGGCTCCTGACATGGGTACCCTTAATCTCACTGGGATGGTCATTGGGTCCTTGTTTGGACTAACCAGAAGGTCATCTTCTGATTCGGAAGATTTGTTTAAGTATATGTTATGTTGTTTTTTAATATGTACTTCTTGTAAGCAAACTATATCAAATTTCAATTTCTCTAGTTTATGAAATACTTTAGCCAAATTAAGTCCATTTATGTTAATCATAATCAATTTTCTTTCATCCATGTTAGGCTTTGTGAGGGGGTTTTATTGCTCTAGTAGATCTTAATTCTCGTTGCTCTCTGGATACATCACCTACTGCATCTTCTTTCTCTTTTACAATTACTGCTATACACTCCTCTTGGAATTCAATTAGTGACTCTTCCTTTCTAGCTTCTTCCTCTTTTCCTCTAAAATATTCTAAGTAGAATAGCTCAGCTTTTTCAACTATGTCAATTCTATGTCTTTGTTCCTGCCAGGTGAACAAGAGGCCTTCTGGCATCAACCATCTGTAATTTACTCCTCTTTTAAGTAACTCTTTAGTCAAAAATAAATATTCTCTTCTCATCTCTCTTACTCTTCTTGGTACCTGTTTCAGCACCACAATTTGTTTAAGGTTTTCTCTCTTGCCACCTGTAGTATCTGTGTCTTAATAATCTTTTTAGTGAATCTAATATGAACTTCTCTTGGTAGTCTGTTTCTCATTACGTATCTTGTATATACACGGAACACTTCATCCATCCCATCCATCATCTTCTCTTTGGTTATCTCTAACGCTTCTGCCAGTATTTCTGTCATTATTTCAGCAAGATTTTCACCTTTTCCTTCTTCTACATTTTGAAATCTTAGGTAGAATTCTGATCTGTCAATTTCCCATCCTAATGATTCGCATCTGTGCTTCTCAATATCACTCGATCAAGTGTCAATATCTCCAATTTTCTTACCCCTTTGTATATCTTCTTCAATTTTCTTAATTCTGTCCTCATATTTCATCATCATCTGTTGAATGTTCTCTACTTTCTCATCTGTCTTTTCAGTTCTTTGCTCAATATTCTCAGCTCTTTGCTCAATATTCTCTATTCTCTTTTCAATCTTCTGGATTCCTTGGATAATCATTTGTAATGTCACTTCCTTCTCTTTCTCCTGTTGTAAAATTATCTGTATTGACCATGAAGAGGCTATTGGTATTGAGGAAGCTGGTGCTGTTGTTTTTCTGCTCATCTTGTGCTTACCTGTAGAGAGAAAAAGGAAAAAAGAAAAAAGAAAAAAAAAGGAGTACAGGCAGGCAGTTGCCACTCCCAAAAAAAGGGAAAAGGAAAAATCTTCAGGCACTTATGTACCTTATTCCAATTATTTCTCTTAATAAAGAAGACAAAAGGAAGAAGATTTTTTAAAAAGTAAAAAAAATACATTCTAGTTTCTGGAATAGAAGGTTAAAATCCAAACATAAAAATCCAAACTGGGGGTGGGGGTGGGGGAGTAGAAAAGGAGATGGAAAATAATCTAGAGTTAAGCCAGCTGCTGCCACTACCTATCCAAGGCTCTTTAATAAATCAAACTCAATGTTTCTGGTTCCGGTATTTTCAAGGTCACTTCAATCTTCTTTCTTTCAACTTCAGCTCAAAGCTCTAATTATTTAGTTTCACAGATGAGCACCTATATAAACAATCTACCATGCTCATCCCACTATCTTTTCCATTGCAAAGCTCAGAGTCCTTGAGTATAAATGTGGAGAGTAAGCAATACACCTTTTACTCAAACAGACATGCTTCATGGTCTAGAATAGACATGATATGGATGTCAGCAGAACTACTGGCTAACATACAAGAGATCGAAATAGAAACAAGCACTTGGGCAGATCATAACCCAGTGACAGTTACTTGGAGAGGATACAAGAGGAGATCCAGATGGATCTTAAATAATACAATATTAAAAGAAAAAGACTTTAAACAGAAAATAGAGAAAGAACTTGCTTTCTTCTTTTAAAAAAATAGAAAAGAGGATACATCTCTACAGAACCTCTGGGACACGATGAAGGCCTACACAAGAGGCTTGATAATAGACTATACAAGGAAAAGAAATATAAAACAGAAAAAGACTTTCAAAATATATGTGAAATACCTATGCAGGAGGAAGTTATTAAGAAAATTATGGACTGTGCTGAAATGAGTAAATTGACATTTGAAATTAGAGAACAAGAAGATAAACAATTTTATATGATATGGGATTTGTTTTATCAATGGTTGGACAAAAAACATGGTAATGTAATAGATTAGATAATTTTGTGATAGAAATTTAATAGATTGATATAAGACATAATATAGACATATATAACCATTGGTTGAAAGTATAATATAAATTTTAAGATAAAACTTGGAACATCTCGTATAAAATGATGGAATAAATAGTTTAGTCAAGAATGATTAATAACTGATAAATATACAAGCATATGTTAGTTCGACAGTGTGAAAATTGATATAAATTGTGAGTAAGTGACTACAAAAATATAGCACAAAAGATACGTAACCAACTGACACACTGTATGTATATAAAATGGAAGATGCTTTTATGTTTTTATGTTTATGTTTGTTTTTAAAAATAAAAATTCTTTTTAAAAAAGTTGTTTTCAGACTCCCTCGGAAGAAAAATATTAATTCTCTGGGTGGGCTGGTAAACTGAGATTCAGAATAATGTCAGCTGGTGCTCCATTCAAAATCCAAGAAAGAAATACTTAAGACTCCATTAATTAGAGAAAAAAATATCTTTTACTGGAAATCAAGTGGTCGCATCAAAGGAATTCTGAACCTGAGAAAATGAGCGCATAAATCATATATACAAAGTGATGGCAACATTCCCACAATAATTCAAACTGTCCATCCAATTAAAAGTTGTATGTAACATCATGTGGGCATCTTCAGGTGGCGATGTGACATTGTCCGTTGACCTTGACATATTTTGATAAAGAGGTGCGCTTGCATATAGCTTAAGAAAGAAGCATAAACAAGAAACTTCCCCCAAACCTATAGTTTATTCTCTGAAACCTCCCACTCGCTTCCCATAACTATTTCACTCCTCCTCCCACCATTACTCATGACAGCCGAAAGATGCAAAGCAATCTTGAAGGCTGACAGCCACCCTCTTCCCTGAGTCTCTGTGCAATCAAGAACCAAAACCTGTCAATGTGAATCTATGATT
Source organism: Pseudonaja textilis (assembly GCF_049901715.1). Taxonomy (NCBI): domain Eukaryota; kingdom Metazoa; phylum Chordata; class Lepidosauria; order Squamata; family Elapidae; genus Pseudonaja; species Pseudonaja textilis. Next base: position 161,444,327 of record NC_141991.1, on the reverse strand, counting down.
CCTTGTCCAATGCTTGTTTATGTCTGTAGTGTGTCTTGGGCTTGCACTAAAAAACTACTGTGACCAATTCACCCGTGTGTGCGTGTGTGTGTGTGTGTGTTGCTTAAAGCTAACAAATATCTAAAGTTTTATTGTACTGAAAGAGGAAGGCCTGGAATCATAATGATCTGTAGTTTAGTTAACATTTCATCTAAAATGTTTAATTATGGGGCTTCGTAAGCCCTAGTAGAAATGTATTCCGCCAAATAATGCTTTGGTAAAAACTCTAAATACAATGACAACAGTGTGTTTTGCATTGTTTGTATAGAATCTGTAAGAACCATTCTCAATGTCTGTATCACAACATAACATCTATCCCCTGCTCTTAACAATTGTTGTGTTTTTAAGAATGTTAGAAGTTATTTTAATATCACTATTGTATTTATAGTCCTAGAGCTAATTTTACATGCTCTTCATAAAAAAAAAACTCCTCCAAACATAATAGTTAACTGTTCAAAAATGAGAACAGACCTGTGGCAGATTACCAACTGACATTAAATTAAAAGCATTTGCCACTAATTTCCCTGTCTTCTGCCTATGTAAATTAGGGTTCTTAAGCTACGAAAGGATCAATACATCCGAGCTCTATACAGATCATGGTTACCTTTGACATCTTGTCTATTTTATTTTGCAAATCTTAATTTTTCCATTGGATGTTTTAAGGGCAAAATGGTTTGAGATACTCATTTTACACTTTAACTCTCCCTTAACCCCCCCCTCCCAAATTCAGAAACACTTCGATCTTAGTTATTCTAGTAACATAATTACACCACTAAGCATGTCTCTTGTGGGGCCCTAGGCAGGATACAAAATTAAAAGCAAATCCTTGACAACAAATTACACAAGTTGCTTCAATTTGCCTTGATTCCTGGAGGGGTACCTGGTAACTATTAGTGGAAATGGCTCCTTTCCATCTCCCTTTCCCCAGCAGTTACAATAATTATTCTTTACTGCTCCATTACTGTGTATGTATGGAAAAAAGCAGTGAAGCATGGACACAGACATTTAAGAGCAATGTGATCAATGGGCGGACTCTTACAGAGAGGAAAGGGGCTCATGGATAGTTCTTGTTTAGAGACCCCAATTGGGACCCACAATTTGAAAGTGAAGTAGTTGCTAAATAAAACAGATAATGCTTATTTATGATCTTTCTTCAGCTTTCCTTTGCTTTACAGATATGTGAAGGTAGTAAATGCAAGGATTGTTTGCAAGGATTGTTTACTTTTTCATCACTGTTGTAATTTTAAGCAATTGTTAAATGAAGAAGTCAGTAAACAAAAGTCATATGTAGTCTGAAGTGGGGGGAAATGGTGAAAAACTACCTTAAACTATAATAACTTCAGCAAATGCAAAATAGCACCATCCAGCTTAAAATACCTGAGAAAACGCATTTACATAAACAGATCTTGAACTTAAAGCAACCACAAAAAGTTAGAAGAATGTTTTATTATTTCAGTGGTTTTTTCCTGCTTTATTAATACAGTTACCTCAATTTGTTCAGGCATTTTAACAAATCCCTTTCATGCCACTCTTTACCAACTTTAATATTTCAAGTATTTTATAAATCATGTTCAAATTCAAAAAATCGTATTTGCTTCTGCCCAAGAAATAACAGTGTTTCTTAAACTGCCTTTCATAAATGGATTACACATGGCTTCACTCTGCTGTTTAAACATACAAGGACCTGTTACGTATCAACGTGGTCCTCTTTATAGTCCGCAGTTCCCTAATTTAACCTACCCAGGAAATAGGGAGAGAAGAGAAATAGTTGAAATGCCAAACTACCTTATTCATTTAACTGGGTCTTAAGGAATATTTAAATTTCTGGAGCCCCCATATAATTCAGTATTTGGCTTAGTTGACTGACATGCACGCAAGCTTCATTAAAATGATTTCAACTTTCTCGCTTAAGTGATCCTCTGAAAGGACAGAGAAATGCCAAGAGAGATGCATATCTGTGCAGGACCTCAATACTTACCCTGGACCAAATGCGCATCCAGAGTTCTCTAGAAACAGACTCCAGAAACTGAGGTTCTGCTGTATCCACAGCAGTGATGAAACGCATGGCAGGCAGACTTCCTGTAGACAGTAGAGACGTACACAAAAGCGCACTAGAGAAGCTGTATAAATGCTAAAGGGTGACAAACACACACCCTTACTTTTAAAAGGATGTCTTTGACTTTCTACTTCCTGACGTCCCACACGTGGGCAGAAACCATCATTTCCAAAATGCCTGACTGGCACCAATTTGGAGAAAACAATCTCTTTCATTACCTTCCACTGTCACAGTGTTTACAAAATCCTTCGGTGAATTCACAGGCACTTGGCAATACTTTGCCATTCGACTGACATCCTTTAGCAAATACTCTCCTCTCTTAGGAAGCATTGCTGGAGGCTGGTTCCCTGTTGCAAAAGACAGCAATTCACAAAATGTGATTTCAAGAGTAAACCTTTAATTTTTAATTTGTGTTTTATTTCCCATCCATCCAAGCAGTGGTGGGATTCAAATAAATTAACAACTAATTCTCTGCCTAACTCAACGTCACTCACGTCAAGAGGCACCTTGCCTCGCCCAGCCTCTCCTCGCCATGTCCACCCCGCCTGCCCCCCAGCCACTCCTTGTCATGCCCGGCCTCACCTCGCCTCGCCCGGACTTACAACCACAATTGAGCCCAAAGTGTATGTTGCTAAGTGAGAAATTTATTAAGTGAGTTTTGCCCCATTTTATGATTTTTCTTGCCACATTGTTTTAGTGAATCACTGCAGTTGTTAAGTTAGTAACATGGCTGTTAAGTAAATCTGCCCTTCCCACAGACTCTGCTTGTCAGAAGGTTGCAAAAGGGGATCACATGAAGCCTGGGAAACTACAACCGTCATAAATGTGAGACTGTTGTCAGTCATCTGAATTTTCATCACTTGACCATGGGGATGCTGAACTGTCGTAAGTGTGAAAACAGGTCATAAGGTACGTTTTTCAGTGCCATTGTAACTTTGAATGGTCACTAAATGAACTGTTGTAAGTCAGGGATTACCTGCACAAAAATACAAAAAGCTTCTTTGCTTGCAAAAGGCTGCCCTAAGTACCAATCATTAGATTAGAAATGGGGGAATACACACTGAAGATCCTTTTCATCAGCAATGCCTGCAACCCTGAGTTACAGATCAGGCAGGGTGCCAGAGCACCTTGAGGAATTAAAATAGTTCAAATGCAGTGATAACTATCAACCAGCCAACTCTTGCTCATAAAAGTGAAACCCTTTAGCAGAGAGGTCATTTAAGCTCTCCAGAAAGTGGGTGGGCATACTTGGACTACAAAATGACGAGCTAAAGAGACAAATTAACAAAGTATATAGGGGACCCAGGTTCAAGTCTCTGCCCTCCCAAGCTTGTCAGGATCACAATAAAATTAGAACATGCCACAGATATCTAAATAAACTTCAAGCTGGGTGCCATGTTACTAAACCTTATTATCATGAGAGAAAACCAAAATGAATTGGAGGGAGGATCTACACCTCTACTTCCTTTTTTAAAAATCTGAGCAATCATGTGCCTTGGCCAAGCAATGCAAGAGACTCCTGTCCCAAAGGTGCTTTTTCAAGAGGCAACTGGACTTTCTGGAAACAAGGAAAGTCCAGTTGCCTCTTGAAAAAAGCACCTTTGGGACAACCATGACCTGGATGACTGTAGAATCCCCATAGACAAGAGACTCCTGTGCTCAGTGAACTGACAAAGCACCCTTTCATACCCAGGAGAGGCAATCCTTAGATTCATTTGCACTACTTAAAGATACCAGTTGATCTCACCTCACAAGATATCCTAAGGAAAGCATCCAGATTTAAGGAAAGATCACATGCCCCCAGAAAGGCAGCAAGTGTCAAGCTTGCATCCTGTCTGTCAGCCATTCGATCAGGCAGGCAGCGGCAGTCTGAAAAGATTACATCGTCGTTTTCCCATCAGTGGTGGGGTAGGGGGAAGAAGACTCCCAAATAAGCCCTTTTTTAGAACAAACAAAGAGGCCAAAAACTAGCCAAATCACTCCATTTAGAGAAGATGATGGATCCAAAGAGGCCCATGATCACCCCCTCACATCCTTAATTGGGGACAGGTAAGGAGTGCTGACAGGGGATTCAGTTGTGTTGGAAGTACACCCCAAAGGGACAGTGCCAGGAACCACTAAAGCAGTGTAAAAAGCTTAAAACAACCTTTCCCCTTTGAGAAACTCAAGCCCTTCCCTTTAAGAAAGTCAAAAATGAAAGTACCAGCAAAAGAGGGAAACCCCCCCAGAGAAACCTCTATAGCAGTGGTGGCTAACCTTTTTTGGCTCCTGTGCTGATAATTGCACATGCGCATGGGCTCGCGCATGCCAACACCCAGAAGGCAATGTGTGCTGGCCCACCCGCGCATGCACACACGATCCCCCTCACGCACCATGCATCTCTGCGCATGTGCGTGAGACCCCCTGCATGCTGCGCATCTCTGCGCATGTACATGCGTCTACCATGCACCCCTCACTGCGAGCCAGGTACCCGACAAGCAGCTATCAGGCAGCGGCACATGCGCAGTGGGGCTCTTCCGGGCGGACCCCTCGCGTGCCAGCAGAAGTGGCTCTCCATGCCACTTCGGGCATGCATGCCATAGGTTCACCAACATGGCACTATAGAAAGTCTGGACCTACTGCCAAGAATCATTAAGTTGTTACAATGTAACAAGGCTTAACAGCAGAGGCAGTTTCTGAAAACACTTAAGCAGGACAATAAAGATAAACAGGATTAGGCTAGAAACAAGACACAGAGGCACACCAGAAAGCCTCCTTCCTGCCTTCCTGACAGGATTAAACCGTAAGGTGGGAAAAACAAAAGGCTCTTGGAAGGAATTTCTTCCAACAGCAGGTTTGAACTGCTCAGAAAGTTAATTACCAGTTTTCCCAAATAGATGAGAACCGGCTGAATCTCACCACTGCATCAAAGTATGGGAAGCCAATATTCTAGGTTTTGATAGGATTGTGGAAACCTGAATTCTGAACGCTTAATTTTAATGGGGAGAAGGTATTATATCTCTTTGGGGTTTTTTACTTTAAGAAATTCGACCAAAATAACTTGTTACAGAACAGCCAAGTACACAGTTAACTGAACAAATTATACTAGACAGTGGCAATTCCCAACAGGATTGAGCATCAGCTGAAGTCTTGCTCTCAACCCAGCAAAGCCTTTCAATAGGAAAATAATCCTGTTGCACTCATTTCTAATTACCTTTGGAACTGATCAATTTAATGATTTCATGGATATCAGAGACCTTCAAAAATGACAAGTTTAACTTGACACCTGGTGTTCTACTTTTTTTTTCTCTGATAAAAGGATTTTTAAATTTTAAAAGATTTTGAAAATTTAAAAACAATATATTGACAAAAAGGGGAAAAGATTAGGAAAGTTATAAACAGAATAGGAAACCAGATGAATAAATCAATACATTTTCAAAATAAATAAATAAATCTGAAATATTTGTACAATTTGAAAAAAGTATACAATTAAATAATACATCAGTGAGAACAGAATTAAATTTGTATTAACAACGGAGATTCTTTGAATGCTGCAAATGAACACTAGAGGGGACTAAAGGACCAGGCCTTTAAAGGGGAAAAAAAGGGAAAGTGCATTTATCAATGTTTAAATTAAGGTTTAAAATGGCCAACCCAGTATGTTTTGAATTACTTGACGAGCTCTTCAAAAATGGACGGAGATATTAATAACTGATACCTTAGAAAGCATAAAGATTCCAATGAAGATGTTAAGTTGTAGCTTATACCCAACCACATATACAGAATACAGAATAATAGAGTTGGAAGGGACCTTTGGAGGTTTTCTAGTCCAACTCCCTGCTCAACCAGGAGACCCTACAGCATTTCAGACAAGTGACTGTCCAGTCTCTTCTTAAAAGCCCCCAGTGACACGGCACCCACCACTTCTGAAGGCAAGCCATTCCACTGTTGGCTGTTCCCATTCTTAGGAAATTTCTTCTTATTTCTAGGTTGCTTCTCTCCTTGATTAGTTTCCATCCATTCCTTCTTGTCCTGCCTTCAAGTGCTTTAGAGAAGAGGATCCAGTGGTGGGATTCAAACAAATTTGCTACCGGTTCTGTGGGCGTGGCTTGGTGGGCGTGGCAGGGGAAGGTTACTGTAAAATCCCCATTCCCTCCCTACCCCAGTAACCTGCTTTCCAGCTCCGTTCTCCTGTGCAGGGCAACCAAAGAAGACCCAACTGATCAGCTGGGACTCGGGAGGCAAAGAATAGATGGGGGCCAGTCAGAGGTGGTATTTGCTGTTTCTCTGGACTACTCAAAATTTCCACTACTGATTCTTCAGAACTGGTCACAACCTGCTGAATACCACCTCTGAGGTCACCAAATTTCACCTCTTGATTTTTCCCTGTAGTTACCAATTGGAGTATGACACCTTTATATCTTTTAATTTTATCCATTCAAACTCTTATTTAAGCTTCAATGTATACCTTTAAGATAATAGCATTCAATAAAATACATAACTTCCAATTGAATTCTGCTTGGTACTTTCTTAAAATACACACTATATTCTTAAAAAGAAAAGATTATATATGTGTGTGTGTGTGTGTGTGTGTGTGTGTGTAAATAAAACACACATTCCATTCCAATTCAATTCTATCATTAATATTCATTAAAATCTTAACATCTTTAACATTTCTTTTCAATTAAATATCATACTTCCTTGGGAATACTTATAAATTTTCCATAATTAATTCCTTTTTTCCATATTTCTCACTTATATTTTTATAAATCATTAATAATAATTAAAATGTTCCCATTTAATTCTCTCATTCACTTTAATTCATTTATTTATTAACAAACATTCCACTACATTACAGTAAATATTTTATCCATCATTTTAGTCATATTTTCTAAAATTATTTCTGTTTGTAATATAACAATGCTATCTTATGTACCTTTGCAGAATCCCTTTTACGATTAAATTTTCACCCATTATCTCTAAACAAGCTTATGGTTACAATCCTGATATCTTTTCCCTGTTTCTCTATATCTTGTTCCTGTCTTTTACAACTTCTTTTTCTTACCTTCTTCCCCCTCTTCTTCTCCCTCCCCCTTTTACCCCCTCGTCTCTCTACTTCTAACTCTCTCATCTGTAATCCCCTCTTCTGTTGCTTTCTAATATTATACTTATCTTTCAAATTCTTCTTCTTTTTGGTTGTTTTTTCTAATCTTAACCCTTTCATTCTCTTTTCCCCCTTTCCCTTTTTCCCCCCACTTAAAATTATTTGATCATTAAAGATGGCTTCTTCTTTGTCCCAATCTTCTTATTCTGCAAGCTTTTCTTGTTGTTTCTTAGTTCCAGATCTCCATTTCTAAGAATTGAAATACGAAGCCAAAAGAACCTCTCCCTTCTTGTGCATCTTCTTTCCATTTTTAAAGTTCCATTTTCAGTTCTTCTAAGAGTGATGCCATTTTAAACACTTTTAAACCACCACCTGGTTAATTTTAGTCATTTAAATGCAAAAACCAAAAATCACCAAGTAATCCAAATAATCCAAGGCTGTTTCTTCTTGCTTCTTTTTTCCACTTTCTCTTCCTGGGGTTCTATTATTTTGCTGCCAAGTTTCAGTTAAAATGTATCTTTGAGGAATCTTGTTAAAGTTTCACTGTAAGTTCCTTTTAGTTACAGTTCCATTCCTTAGTTCCAGGCAGTCTCCTCTATTTTTCCAGATCCTGCCCTTTTATTCTTTTTTTTTCTCCTTTCCTGCTTTTAAAAACTTTTAAATATCCAGAAATCTTTATTATCCCTTTGACTTTTATTTTCAGCTTAGATGCCTATTAATGTCAAAATGGATTTTTTTCCCAATTTCCTGCTTAAGTCTCTTAGCTGTCAGTATAAAGAAGGGAAGAAGAAAAAATCTAATCCTTTCCCTTCTCTCTCTCCTTCGCAGCTTCAAAATCTTCTTTGGAAACAATGTTATTTAATTTAAATTCCAGAGTACCTTACATTGTTGCTTTTTCAGTTTAACCCGGTCAACCAAAACTTTCTCTTCTTATCTTCCTCCTGCACATTCTTTTCCAGTTCAGTTCTTCTTTGAGGTGGCCATTTCTGACCACTGCTGCAACCGCCTTCGGGAAAGGGAGTAATAGCCAGCTGGGGAAGAGAGATGCGGCTCTCCTCGACCCTGCTGACAGTCTCCCCCTTCTTCACCACTTCTACAGAGTGGCTTAGCCCCAAAACTGTGCATGATCGCAGATTTCAGTCTGTTGCTGAAGAGACTCAAACCGGAACCAGAACTGGCTGCCTATTCCTATACACTGGTTCATTGAGCTGAGAAGTTCCTTCCAGCAGCAGCTCTGTCGGAGCCTAGAAGATCTGGCCGCCTGCGCAAGCGTCCGAGTTACCTCAAGGACTACGCATGCTCCATTCTGGGGGAAAGGAGTGTGGTGTTTGGAAAAGACTGAGCTGAAGTCTTCACTCCGGTCCGTGTTTCCAGCGGGAACACGGACCATTCCTATTGGCTGATGCCGTTTGACAGCTGGCTATAAAAGGGAGCTGTCAAACAGCCTCAGCTGTTGTCCGCCAGCTGGCTGCCTTGTTAGCGCGGCAGCCGCAGCAATCCTTTATTGTTACAATAAAGTAAAAGCTGAAGTTTGCTCCGTGTTTGCCTCAGTTATTCTGCCGCTCCACAACAGAATATATTGGGAAGCATGTTAAACATAAGCAGCCACAGATCAATGAGCAAGGGAAAAGCATTTAAACATTCAAAAGGACTCTACTTACAGATCAGAACTGCAGACGCCAAGGACAATTTCCAAGATTTTGTGTTTTGTTTCATTAAAATGTCTTGTTTTTTGCAATAATTTTATTAAACATTACATTACACAAATAAAACTGACACAGTCTACATAGAGTAAAAATATATAAAAAGAAACAGCAGAAGAAAGGAAAAAGTGACCATGTCTTCCTCCTTAGCAAGTACAATCAACACCAACAACTTACCTCCATTTTCTCAAATGAAAAAAAAAAAACCAATCCCATATTCATATTCATCCCATATTTCAAACACATTTTCTACAATCAAATCTTTAAGGCTTTACCACTACATCTTAAATCAACAAAAGTGCATTAAGGGCTATTAGAAATAACAACATAACATACAAATTACATTAGTAAACATTTTTGCATCTCTCATTTTCCATTTATCTGAACTTTTCATTTCCTGTTTAAACAAATTTCCCTAGCCCATTTTCAAATTAATTTTTTTAAACATCACTATACAGTCGTAATCAAACATCCATTAAACATTATCAATAATAGCAGCCCATTTATATTAACCTTTCTTTTTCTCCACACTTTTAGTTCCCTTCAGTAAAGACCAAAATTCTGCATTCTCATACTCTTTTTACCTCTTCTCACATTATTGGCATCTTTATCAAGTGTCTCTTGTAATTCCAGCATTGAAAAATTATTCATGTCACTGTTCATATTCTCACTGTCACTTATGAAATCTTTGACAATTTCAACAAATCCCTTTTTTTAAATCCATTTAAGAGAAATTATCCTCATCACTCTTCTGGTTTAATATTTGTAATAAATCATCTTCCATTTTCTTTTTTAAATTTATTATTTCCATATTTTTCTCATAGGCTATCAATTTTTAAATTCATATTTCAATTAATTTCAGTTTCATTCAATGGAACTTGGATCATTTCCCAAGTTTTATAGTATCAGATTACACCTATAGCCTATTCCCCCAAAATTTCCTTTAATGCAGCCATCATTTACTTCCTTCTACTGCCCTCTGGTGCCCAATCTTTAAGTCATTTTATTAGTTGTTTAGATATAAACATTTCCCATGAAAAAAGGATTAGAATAGAATATAATTCTTTATTGGCCAAGTGTGATTGGAGGTACAAGGAACTTGTCTTGGTGCAAATGCTCTCGGTGTACATAAAAGAAAAGATACATTCATCAAGAGTCAAGAATCATAAGGTACAAAACTTAATCATAGTCATAGGGTACAATAAGCAAACAAATACTATGGAATTATTACTTACTAGGAAACATTCAATATAAATCGTAAGGATACAAGTGACACAGTTACAGTCATACAGTCACAAGTGGGAGGGGCTGGGTGATAAGAAGTGATGAGAAGTTTAAGAGTAATAGTAGTGCAGACTTTGTAAATAGTTGGACAGTGTTGACAGATTATTTTTCAAAATCTGAAATCAAATCCATCTGAATCTTTAGTCCATTTAAAGCTTTCTAAAATTAATGCTGTGATTATATTTTGGGTATATATAGTCAAAAAAAAGTTGTTATAAAATTTTAAATGTATATTTTTCTTTCTTAACAGTTTGAAGGGAAATTCATCCAGCAAATACAACCCAACTTGCAGTTCTTAAAGTTTTCAATCTTTAATAAGCAGTATTTAAAAAGTGAACTTCAAAGTATTTACAAAGATGAGATTTGGTCAATTCTTAAGTTCATGAAAGGCTACACAGCTCTGAAGTTGATGGAATCTGGTGACTCCCAGCTATTTACAACAGGAAGCAAGTTTCCTGCCAGTAGGGTAATGTATTGCCCACAGACTCCATCAAGGCACAACATTTCAAGCAAAAGATTGTACTTATTCTTTCAAATATATAGTGTCTGTGGTAGAAATAAATCAGCTAAGTAGCTGAACCCAGATGACAATGACAGAGATCAGACTGATGCAAAAGTGATCTCGGAGTGGTGCAAAGACCCTGTGAGGGTATGCCCTGAGAAACCGGAACAAAATAGTACCATTATATAGTCATCTGAGCAAATCTCCAATTTGTTTAAGTAACATCCGTACATGTCAGTTCCTGTTGCTATTGCACTACAGTATTTTTCTGCAGCAATCGTTATTTAATGAAAGTAACTAAAATGTTAATTTAAAATTTTTCATGAACATTCTCACTTAATCCTACAAAGAAAAATCTGAATAGGATATTTCCTATTACATCTTTATCATCAGGAAATATAGCAGTAAAGATATTTGCAGAATCCTGCCTGAAACCATAAAAAGTTGTTGCCCAAAAGAAGAAACAGACCAGAGTTTATAAACCACTACAAGGCATCTTATTTGTTTGTTTGCCACTCCACAAAGTCTTCAGAACTGCAGGATTTTAGTCAAGGCTGTTTTCATATCTTTATTCTTCAAACTATAAATAATGGGATTGCACAAAGGAATGACAATGCTATAAAACAGAGAAATCATTTTATCCTGGCCTGGAGAGTGACTGGATTCAGGTCTCATGTACATAAATATGGCACTGCCATAGAAAAGTACCACAACCGTCATATGGGAACCACATGTGGAGAAAGCTTTGCGCTGCCCTTTTGCAGTTTGGACTTTCAAGATGGCTGCCAGAACGCGGATGTATGTCATGGTGATAAAAGTGATAGGAACAAGCAAGGTAAAAATGCACCCTGATGAAGTAATCTTTTTAATAACTCCAGTATCAGCACATGCCAGCTTCAGCAAAGCTGGCATTTCACAAAAAAAGTGATCTATCAAGTTAGGGCCACAGAATGGCAACTGCCAAGTGAGAACAGTATGGACCACTGGGAGGATGAGGCCACTCGTCCAGCATATCGTGGCCATAAAGATGCACATTCTTTTGTTCATGAGGACTGTGTAATGCAGTGGATGGCATATTGCCACATATCTATCATAGGCCATCACTGCCAGGAGAAAACACTCTGCTGTGGCCAAGGCCAGAAAGATATACATCTGCGTGGCACATCCAAGCACTGAGATGGCTTGTCCTGGGCTTTGAAGGTTTGTCAGCATCTGGGGGACAGTGCTGGAAGTATAGCAGATGTCCACACAAGCCAGATGGCTCAGAAAGAAATACATGGGAGTGTGGAGCCGGGCATCCAACCATACGAGGATTAAGATGATTGTGTTGCCCACCAGAGTGAGAGAATAGACAATTGAAAAAAGTCCAAGCAATAAAAGACGGATCTTCAAGCTTCTGGAAAGGCCAAGGAAATGGAATTCAGCCACATAGGTTTGGTTTGCCATTATGGCTTCCTGATCTCATTTTACAGACACAAGGGAAATTCTGTCAACTACAATATGTCTAGAGCAATGAATATCAGTCACTTCCACTTCTGTAAAAAAATAAATTGACTTAATATTTGAAATAGCAATAGCACTTAGACTTATATACCGTTTCACAGTGTTTACAGCCCGCTCTAAGCTGTTTACGGAGTCAGCATATTGCCCCCAACAATCTGGGCCCTCATTTGATTGACCTCGGAAGGATGGAAGGCTGAGTCAACCTTGAGCTAAATGAAAATTGAATTGCCAAACTGCAGGTAGCCAGCAGTCAACAAAAGAAGCTTGCACTGCTTGCATTCTAACCATTGCGCCACCATGGCTCAAATGTCATGAATCCTATAAAAGGTAGAATTAAATACATTTATCAAATATTTTTGATCTACATACATTTCTTTATTTTTTCTATTTATTACTATGTAACACCATTTTTTCACTGCAGTGTTGTTAGTCCATTTTATATGAATGAATTATGTAGTTATTTAGGTATTTGTCATATTGATATGGGAACGCGGTGGCTCACTGGCTTAGACGCTGAGCTTGTCGATCAGAAAGGTCAGTGGTTCGAATCTCTAGCACAATGTAAGGGAGTGAGCACCCATTACTTTCCCCAGCTTCTGCCAACCTAGCAGTTCGAAAGCATATAAAAATGCAAGTAGAAAAATAGGGACCACTTGGTGTGAAGGTAACAGCGTTCCGTGCATCTTTGGCATTGGTTAAATTTGAAACAAAATGTAACAGCTTAAACATTTTCTGAGCATTTTAGTAGAGAAAAGCAATTTTTCTGGACCAAACATTGATTTACTTTCATTACAGACTTTTTTTGTTCTGTGAATTCCTCTCCTTCTGCTTTTTCTAGCGTCAAGAAAAGACTTTGCAAGAAAAATGATTGCAGAATAAAACAACTGTAATTCTGCAAGAATTGTAAGTTTTTGCCTATATTGGTATTTTGTGTAGACTCATTCAGAGAATAGAAGCCCAATTACTATGTTTTGTAGAAGAAAGGAAAATTGTTAGGAATGTAAGTCACCTAACAGTTGGGTTGGGAAAATATATAAACCAGGATAGACATTTTAATACTGTTTCTTTAAGGGAATGCTAAAATGGTTATTGGGTGTGGTTCCTCAAATGGCCATAAGATGGAGCCAGAAACCTGGGTTGTTCTGTTCTCCTGTTGCTGAGAGTGTTGCCGTTCCTGCATTTCCCTACTGATTGTTGCTGACCATAGTTATTCTTGGATTTGATGTAAGTCTGTTACTGAACTGTTTTTGATGCTGGACTTTGTTATTTGGATTATCCCTGGACTGAAAACTGACTGCTTTAACTGTGAATGACTTGGACTGCTTGTTTGGACTTTGCTTAACTGTTTACTGGAAGTAAAACCTACATTTTACTATACAGTGTAGCTGTGTGCTGTTTGTGTATTATTCTTCACCACTCTCACTACGTCTCCCTGTGTGCACTCATTCTCCTAACAGGAAATTACTCAACAAAAATGATGGCTTTAAAGACATGTTTCTTCCCGTCTTCATGCTAATTTTTTAATCTGCCTAAGTTCAGTTGGAAAATTTGACATTTATGTACTAAATGGGGAAGATGAGACATGTAAACATTTTTACTCTGTATTCTTAAATCAAAGGTTCTTCACTATGGAATAGAACATTAGACTTTTATGTCAGTACATAATATATAAATATAAATAAATAATATGTACTGTATATATCCCTGATTTAAATTCATGGTACATAAATTTTGACTATTTGCTAAAATTATTTTTAAAAAGACACAAAATCTCTTTCATTAGTTAGAGGATAATTAAAAATTTATTTTTGTGACCAGTAAATTTTGTATGCAAAGTTTTGTTCAAATATTGTTTGATCATTTTCAGATGTCGGTTTATTTTATAATATAAAATAATATTTAGCAAATAGCTTTCTCATTTTCTTTGTTGTTAAAACCTATCTAATAACCATCCCAGGTGGAAGTAACAATTCTTTTACTGTATCTTATTTCTTATGCAGAGGATAAGCCTGGATTTATCTTCTTCCTTACCTTTTTCAAAATGTCTATTCAATAACGTTCAACTTATAGTAAGTTTCATTTACTTCCATTAAATCCAACTGATTATGACATGATTTTCCTTATTTATTTGTTCTAAATCTGGGATTGAATTATGTTAATGCCTTGATTCTCATTCTTTCAAATCATTCAGGAATATGTTCATCTGTTTCTGCATAGCTTTACTTCTATTTAATGCCAGGGAGATAAACAATAAATACTTTACCAAACTCCATTGTTTGGATAAAGAAATAATGGGGTTAAGTAGATTTGGAAGGAGTTATTCTTCTCCAATGTTTGCTCCATTGTTTAAGGTGCTTGACCAGAAACCAAGAGAGCATGGATTCTAATCTAGTCTACATGTGGTAATTTTGGGTCTCTCGGTGGTCAGTGCTAGGAAGTTACTTCTGAAAATGTTCTCAAGAAAACAGCAGAGACTTTTCCATGCAGTCTCCAAGAATTAGGAATGGCTCAGTGGACCATATAATAATATTATATTTAATATAGTTCGCACAATTATTGAAATAAATATTACATGGAACTTAATATATATTTTAAGAGGTATCTAATATTAGCCCCCCTTAGATATTTTTGTACATCAAGAGTTAGTAAGAAAATGTTTTATGGCAGGCAAAAGCCCTTGAGCATTCTTGGCTAAATTGAGGTTAGTTACAATTGCAATGGCCATAGAGCCTCAACTACATATTTGGGCATTTATTTTAACTAATTTTTTTTTAGAAAAACAATTATGAATATTCTTCTCCATGGGTCTTTATGGAAAATAAGTTTGTTACACCTCTGAAAATGTGATGTTTTAGCATCCAGGTACATTAAATAGGATTCTTCCTTTCCAGCCTTAAATACCGATGTTTTGATTCCTAATCATAAGAAATAGCTGAAAAATGACACAAATTTGAAAATAGTGCAGAGATTTACTAAAACATTTAGCAGAATGCTTAGACCAAACAAGAGATCAATACTATTCCTAATGGTTATTTTGAAGATCTTGAGATATTGTATGATCAATGTGACTCTCCTACAAAATTTTCTTGGCAGGATACCTACGCTTTAAAGATATTTAAGAGAAGTAATGCTTGACTAAAACCAAAATTCAATATTAAAAGGAATTTCAAAGTAATTGAAAGTCAGTATCAGTTATATATATGTATTTTGGAATAAAAATGAGAATACCAAATTTTGGAGAATCAATGAGTCCACAACAATATAATTCTAATATAAATACTTGATATTAATTCATCAAAAATATTATTTCATGTTCATTAGACATTTTAAATAATGTTTGAAAACAGTTACATTAGATTCTTTTCTGTTGGCATAGTAAGAAAATGGAAGATTCTTAAGCTCATATGAACTGATTCTGTCCAGCATAGAATCAGTTTGGTTTCAGATTATTACACGTACATTAGAATGATTTTGGGAAGAAATAAAGTGAAGGATCTTAAAATAACGTCAAACTGTATACCTAAAGAATGGAATCTCTTGTCTCATGAAGAGTTTTGGTTCTATTTAATTTCTATCGTGACAAAGAAGATAATTTTAGCTTCATGTAAAGAAATGTCCTAATTTTAAAGAATAAATCCAGGATTAAGTCTGTTGTCTCTTTGTGAAAAGTCTCTGTGTTCCAGAGATGAGAAGTGAAGCAATTTTTTCTCTATAGCATAGGTTTAATGATAAACATAAGGACTGAATTAATTATATATTTTTATTAATGGCTATAATAATATGGATCTTTCAAATCATTTTTCTATTAATTTGTTTTCTCTTTTTTGTTATGTTTATTTTATTTTAATCACCATGATATATCCAGGTATATGTTTTTTTCCTGTATATTCACCATTTATCCTTTTTTCTATTGGCATTGTATTCTATTTCATACTTAAAATAAATATACATATACATATATATATATATATATATTGATATGTTGAAACTTTTGCTAAAACATTGCATTGATTTTTCAATTAAAAAATATAAAGATTGTACTGCAATGCACCCACCTGTTAGTTGTAATGTTGTGGAAAGGTTTATTCTATTTTTGTCTGTGTTGCATGCCGTATTCCTTCCCGCTTTTATTTATGGGCAGAAAGGTATCTTCAGTTCAGTTTTAAATGGGAGGAACCAGCACTCCAGTGGCAAAAAACATGCTTCTTCAGAAGGAAACCTCCAGTTCAGTGGAGCTTTCATAACAAAAATTGCTGTGTGATGCCCTGGAGACCTCCACTTGGATCTAAACCAGTGTTTCTCAGTTTTAGCAACCTTGAGTATACTTCAACTCCCAGAATTCCTCAACCAGCCATGCTGGCTAGGAAATTCTGGGAACTCCATTCATTTTAAAGTTGCTAAAGCTGAGAAACACTGGTCTGGACCATCATATATAAAGGTGAAACCCGAAAAATCAGAATATCATGCAAAAGTTCGTTTATTTCAGTAATGCAACTTAAACGTTGAAACTAATATATGAGATACACTCATTACATGGAAAGCAAGAAAGTTCAAGCCGTGATGTGTCATAATTGAGATGATTATGGTTTACAGCTCATGGAAACCCCTGACCTGACAGTTGTGCAGAAAACCATCATTGACACCCTCCATACGGAGGGAAAGCCTCAAAAGATAATTGCAAAAGAAGTTGGATGTTCCCAAAGAGCTGTATCAAAGCACATTAATAGAAAGTTATGTGGAAGGAAAAAGGGTGGAAGAAAAGGGTGCACAAGCAGCAGGGATGACCGCAGCCTGGAGAGGATTGTCAGGAAAAGGCCATTCAAAAGTGTTGGGGACTTTCAAAAGGAGTGGGCTGAGGCTGGAGTCAGTGCATCAAGAGCTACCACACACAGACGGATCCTGGACATGGGCTTCAAATGTCACATTCCTCTTGTCAAGCCGCTCCTGAACAACAAACAACATCGGAAGCGTCTTACCTGGGCTAAAGAAAAACAGAACTGGTCTGTTGCTCAGTGGTCCAAAGTCCTCTTTTCTGATGAAAGCAACTTTTGCATCTCATTTGGAAACCAAGGACCCAGAGTCTGGAGGAAGAATGGAGAGGCACACACTGCAAGATGCTTGAAGTCCAGTATGAAGTTTCCACAGTCTGTGTTGATTTGGGGAGCCATGTCATCTGCTGGTGTTGGTCCACTGTGCTTCATTAAGTCCAGGGTCAACGCAGCCATCTACTTGGAGATTTTGGAGCACTCCATGCTTCCTTCCGCAGACGAACTTTATGGGGATGCTGACTTCATTTTCCAGCAGGACTTGGTACCTGCTCGCACTGCCAAAAGCACCAAAACCTGGTTTAATGACGTGGGATTACTGTGCTTGATTGGCCAGCAAACTCACCTGACCTGAACCCCATAGAGAATCTATGGGACATTGCCAAGAGAAAGATGAGAGACATGAGACTGAAGAATGCAGAAGGGCTGAAGGCCACAATTGAAGCATCCTGGTCTTCCATAACACCTCAGCAGTGCCACAGCTTCCATGCCACGCTTCATTGAGGCAGTAATTGCTGCAAAAGGGGCCCAAACCAAGTCCTGAGTACATATGCATGCTTATACTTTTCAGAGGTCCAATATTATTCTATGTACAATCCTTGTTTTATTGACTACATGTAATATTCTAATTTTCTGAGATTGTGGATTTGGGGTTTTCATGAGCGGTAAGGCATAATCGTCTCAATTATGACAAATCATGGTTTGAACTATCTTGCTTTGCACGTACTAAGTCTATCTCATATATTAGTTTCATCTTTTAAGTTGCATTACTGAAATAAATGAACTTTTGCACGATATTCTAATTTTTTGAGTTTCACCTGTAGAACAGAGAACTACTGAAGTCAAGGGATCCTCTCAAAATATGACTACTGTGAATGTTCTTCATATAATCAACCTTTCCATCTGCCAATCCATTGAATCCAGTTTATATGTTATATATTTATGTTATATATTTGCATACTTGAAATACTGCCTTTTGATTGGTCTGTCAATACTGCCTTTTGATTGGTCCATCAATACTGCCTTTGATTGGTCCGTCTTATACATTTGAATACTTGTGATACTGTCTTTTAATTGGTCCGTCTGACGGCAGGAAATTCAAGGAGCCGTCATTGGCTGCGAGCCGCGAGCAGCCGCTATAAAAAAGGCTGCTGTGGCTCCGCGGTTGTTCAGTTTTTTCAAGAGACCAAATAAAGAGCTGAAGTCACAATGGTCTTGAGTCAATCTTTCCTGCGACTTAACACTGGCGGCGAAGGTGGGATTCTGAGACGAAGGAGACCAGTTGAGCATGTGGCAATGAGAACCGAGCGAAGACGAAATGGCGGGCAGCAACTCGCCACCTGCACCATTCAACCCAGCGACGAAGGACTGGGACTCTTACATCGACAGATTCCTCATGTTCCTAGAGAGCAATGAGTTACAAGGGGTATCTGACAACAGAAAGAGAGCTGTTTTCCTAATCCACTGTGGGCCTACAGTCTTTAAGATGGCCAAAGCATTGGCAAAACCCCAAGACGTGAAGCAGATGGCGTGGCCAGATTTGGACAGAGTGCTGTGAGCCCATTATGTGCCAGCCGTCTCCAGCCTCATCAGGAGGCACGAATTCTACAAGCGGGACCAGAGAGAAGACCAGCATAGATTTCATTGCGGTTCTAAGAAACATTGGCGGAGCATGCGAATTTCTCGATATGGATGAGGCCATGCGGGACCACGTGGTCCTCGGACTCAGAGATCTCACTTTGCAGAGCCGGTTACTGACCAGACCGAACATAACAGTAACCGACGCTATCGCAGAAGCTACCGCAGCTGAAGCAGCACAGAAATCAGCAGCTACCATGCGGAAAATGAACAGAGCAACCCAGGAAGCTCTAAAAGACCCCAGCACAGCCCAAGACGAGAAGCCAGAGGGAACGCAAAAGACCTCCGCCACAACACACCACGAGGACATCGAATTCCTGTCTGAAACCGACAAGGAGGAAGAAGAGATCAACAGACTCCAGTCGGAAAAAAGCAGATGAGACCGAAGAGAACAGAAATCAGAATTCTGTTGTGCCGGGTGCGGAGGGGACCACCCACGTTTCAAGTGCCATTTCCTCGACGCCGTTTGCAGATATTGTGAAAGGCGGGGACACATAGCCCGGGTCTGTCGCAACAGAAATAGCTACAGCCCTAGACGAAGAGGAAGCACCCCTGCCCAGAACGAGGGAGAGACAGACAAGGAGCCGTTGGAGCTGAGAAAACAGAAATAAGCGTTTCACCGAGACCAACAGGAAAGAAGAAACACACCAGACAATAACCATTGGCCACTCGAGTGCAACCAATACAAGAAAGGTACACGTACAAGTAACCATAGAGGGACAGCAATGCGAGATGGATGTGGATTCCGGTCCATATCTGTCCATGGTATCGTGGAACACCATAAAGAGCCTGATACCAGATATGCCAAGAAAGGAATTAGAAAGGCAAAAACTAACACTGAAAGACTACCAAGGGAACAGGATTCCCGTAGTCGGAATTGGACATTTCCAAGTCAAGTTCAAAAGATACACGGAAATCCTTCTATTGATGATAGTAGACTGGGATTGCCCCAGTCTGCTGGGACTCGAATGGTTTGCACCTCTGGGAATCGGAGTGACCGAGATCAACAGTGTCACCAAGACTGACTGGGAGGAGAGCCTGAAGAAGGAATTCCAGGACGTCTTCGATGGAAAACTAGGCAAGTACCAAGGGTCCCCTATCTCATTTAATTTGAATCCTAACATAGCCCCAATCAGGCTGAAGGCAAGGCGAGTCCCTTTCGCATTAAAACCAAAAATCAATGAGCAATTGGATAAACTCATTGCACAGGGGGTATTAGAACCAATAGACCACACAAGGTGGGAAACCCCAATCATGACTCCGATTAAGCCAGATGGGTCCATGCGCATCTGCAGAGACTATAAGGCCACCTTCAACCACGCGCTACAACAAAGCGCATACCCCGTTCTGGTGGTACAACACCTCTTACATTCGTTGGGGGGAGGAAAAGTTTTTGCGAAGCTCGACCTTGCACAAGCATACCAACAATTGCCAGTTGACCCAGAAACAGCAGAGGCACAAACAATTGTGACTCACAGGGGGGCATTCAAATGCAAAAGACTGCAATTTGGAGTCAGCGTGGCCCCAGGGGTGTTCCAAAGCTTGATGGAGTGCCTATTACAGGGAATCAAAGGGGTGGTACCATATTTTGACAATGTACTGGTATCAGCCAGGGAAAGCAGCCTCAGGGAAGTCTTACAAAGATTTAAAGACGCGGGACTCAAAGTGAAAAGAGAGAAATGCCAGCTAGCCACCGATAAGGTTGAATTCCTGGGGTACCTCATAGATAAAGAAAAGAAAATCAGAGCAATCAAAGAAGCTCCCAGACCCGAAAATAAAACAGACTTATAAGCCTTTCTTGGACTTATTAACTTTTACAATGTCTTTTTGCCGCAGAAGGCAACGATGGCAGAACTGCTACACAGGTTGGTGGATAAGAAAGCTACCTGGACCTGGGGGCGACGAGAAGAAACTGCATTCCAGGAAATCAAAGACTTACTCACATCAGACTCTGTACTGATCCAATACAGTGAAACCTTGCCACTAACATTAACCTGCGATGCATCACCGTTCGGCATCAGGGCCATACTCAGCCACACCTTACCCGATGGAAGAGAGGCACCAATCGCGTTCTACTCCAAAACACCATCCAAGGCAGAGAGAAATTACAGCCAACTGGACAGGGAAGTGCTAGCCGCAATAACTGGAGTCAAACGATTCCATGAATACCTCTACAGCAGGACCTTTTCACTGATTACAGACCATAAGCCGCTTCTAGGAATACTCGCAACAAGGCCACCCCCAACATATTGTCACCACGAATGACGAGATGGTCCGAGTTCCTTGCCGCATACAGCTACAATTTAATCCACCGGCCAGGGAAGAACATATCACACGCTGATGCCCTGAGCCATTCCCCCCTACCTGAATTGGAAGACGACCCGGCACCAACCACATCCACTCTACAAATCAAGACATTACCAAATCTACCCATAACCGCATCAGACATCGCGAAAGAAACCGCAAGAGACAAAAAGCTGGCACGGATTTTAAATTGGGTAGGTAAAGGGTGGCCGGAAACCGATAATGACGAGACTTTTAAAACATTCCAGAACAGACAAACAGATCTCTTGATTTTGAAGGGATGTGTACTATGGGGGGATTGGGTTATCATACCGGGCAGACTAAAGGAAAAAAATACTGTATATATTACATGAAGGACACCCAGGTATTGTAAGAATGAAATCCCTGGTGAGGAGTTACGTATGGTGGCCAGGGATGGATAAGGATATTGGGACATGGGTGGAAACATGCACACAATGCCAAAAATCCAGACCTACCCCCCCTTCTGCACCTGTACTCGACTGGGAAACACCGAGGGGGCCCTGGTCGAGGATACACATAGATTTCGCAGGAGCCACGAAAGGACACATATTTTTGATAGTAGTAGATGCTTACTCCAATTGGCTGGAGGTAAGCATCATGCACTCCACGATGACAGAAGCCGTAATCAGACAGCTAAGGAAGTTGTTCACAACACATGGGTTACCGGATCGGTCTCAGACAACAGGCCGCAGTTCACGGCGTTGTCATTTGAAAGGTTCCTTGCCAAACAGGGAATAAGGCATGCCCTCACAGCGCCGGGTCGGCCGGCTACAAACGGACAGGTGGAATGCATAGTTTGGTATACTAAAGAGACACTAGATAAATTAGACACAGGTGACATACAGGAGAAAATCTATAAACTGCTAACTATACAGCATATCACACCAAACACAACAACTAATAAAAGCCCAGCAGAACTATTGATGGGCAGAAAATTAAGGTCACGCCTAGATAGATTACACCCCACATACAGTCCCAAAAAGCCAACAGACTCCTCCAGTAAGTACCGCACATTTGGAACAGGGGACCTGGTCTATGCAAAAAACCTCACGGGGGACCCACTTTGGATACCAGCGAAAATAACCCAAATAACAGGACCCCGGTCATACAGAGTAGAGACAGAGGATGGAAGAAACTGGAGGAGACACATAGACCAACTGAGATCAAGAACAGTAGCAAGAAACACTAACAACTCTGGGAGTGAAGGGGAAGATTGTTAGGACTATGAGTCACCTAACAGCTATTTGGGTTAGAAATATATAAACCAGGATAAATATTTTAGTACTATATCTTTAAGGGAATGCAAGAGCATGCAATTGTGTGTGGTCTCTCAAACAGCCATAAGATGGAGCCAGAAACCTGGGTTGTTTAGTCTTAGTCTCAGAAGAGAGTGTGTCTGAGTGATTATCTCTGTTTCCTTCTGTTGGAAAATATTGCCGTTGCTCCATTTCTTCTAATTGACTGATATTACTTACAGTATCTATAAGTCTGATACTGAACTGTTTTTGACATTGGAATTTGATATTTCGATTATCCCTGGATTGAAAAACTGACTGATTTACCTGTGAATGAATTTTGGACTGCTTATTTTGGACTTTGCTTAAACCTTTCTGGAAGTAAAAACCTACATTTACTGTACAGTGTATCTGTGTGCTCTGTGTGTATTATTCCAACACTACTCTCTATACGTCTCCCTGTATGCGCTCATTCTCCTAACGGGGAATTACCTCAACAAAGATCACGCACACACACAGGAACCACATCAAACATTAAATGATAATAATAACCAAACCAGAGAGGGGGGACACCCCTCAAACACAAATGATCAGGGAGGGGGAGACCCTCCACAAACACGAGAAACAACAAAGCAAACCCTAACTCACCAACCCACACCACCAGTAGCCCTGGTAAGAAATCGCAATTACTTACCTGAAGACTACTCCGAAAGAAGGGAGCAGGCAGAGCAGAGTCAACACGAAGACACTCCTGAAGGGAGCAGCCAACCCAACCCAACCAGCCCAGGAAGACCAGGCAGGAGCGGCATGGCTGACTCCACCTTCCAGGAGGTTCCACGGAGAAGGACGGGAGAAACAGCGATTCCGTCCGAATCAGCCGAAGACAACATCGCAACTGAATTGCGCCAGTCAAGTAGGAACCATAAAAGCCCCGCCTACTTACGCAACTACATAACGTAGGTTGGACTAAACCAAATGGGGAGGGGTGTTATATATTTGCATACTTGAAATACTGCCTTTTGATTGGTCCGTCAATACTGCCTTTTGATTGGTCCATCAATACTGCCTTGGATTGGTCCGTCTTATACATTTGAATACTTGTAATACTGTCTTTTGATTGGTCCGTCTGACAGCAGGAAATTCAAGGAGCCGTCATTGGCCACGAGGTGTGAGCAGCCGCTATAAAAAAGGCTGCTGCGGCTCCACGGTTGTTCAGTTTTTTCAAGAGACTAAATAAAGAGTTGAAGTCACACTGGTCTCGAGTCGATCTTTCCCGCGACTTAACACATGTCATCTGCTGGTGTTGGTCCACTGTGCTTCATTAAGTCCAGGGTCAACGCAGCCATCTACTTGGAGATTTTGGAGCACTTCATGCTTCCTTCCGCAGACAAACTTTATGGGGATGCTGACTTCATTTTCCAGCAGGACTTGGCACCTGCCCACACTGCCAAAAGCACCAAAACCTGGTTTAATGACCGTGGGATTACTGTGCTTGATTGGCCAGCAAACTCACCTGACCTGAACCCCATAGAGAATCTATGGGACATTGCCAAGAGAAAGATGAGAGACATGAGACTGAAGAATGCAGAAGGTCTGAAGGCCGCTATTGAAGCATCTTGGTCTTCCATAACACCTCAGCAGTGCCACAGGCTGATAGCTTCCATGCCACGCTGCATTGAGGCAGTAATTGCTGCAAAAGGGGCCCAAACCAAGTCCTGAGTACATATGCATGCTTATACTTTTCAGAGGTCCAATATTGTTCTATGAACAATCCTTGTTTTACTGATTACATGTAATATTCTAATTTTCTGAGATTGTGGATTTGGGGTTTTCATGAGCGGTAAGCCATAATCATCTCAATTATGACAAATCACGGCTTGAACTATCTTGCTTTGCACGTACTAAGTCTATCTCATATATTAGTTTCATCTTTTAAGTTGCTTTACTGAAATAAATGAACTTTTGCACGATATTCTAATTTTTTGAGTTTCACCTGTAGAACAGAGAACTACTGAAGTCAAGGGATCCTCTCAAAATATGACTACTGTGAATGTTCTTCATATAATCAACCTTTCCATCTGCCAATCCATTGAATCCAGTTTAACCACACCTACAGTTTGTTTTTGTTTTTAAATCTACTGGGAACCAAAGGTACTAATGATCCCTACCATATTTCCAATTTTTCTGTGTAGAATTTAAAGGAATACTGGCTAATTGGTACTTGTCCTTTTGGATAAATACTGTATTTGCACACAGAACCAAGATGATTAGGGGACTGGAGGCTAAAATATACGATGAATGGTTGCAAGTACTTGATATGGCTAGTCTAGTGAAGAGAACGACCAGGGGAAACATGATAGCAGTGTTCCAGTATTTGAGGGGCTGCCACAGAGAAGAGGGGGGCAAGCTATTTTCCAAAGCACCCGAAGGCCAGACAAGGAATAATGGATGGAAGCTGATTAAGAAGAGATTCAACCTAAATTCCAGCATGCTTCAAATAAATGTATAAAGATCTTCCCAGTTCAGTTATGTATTTTGTAAAGGTCTTTGGACTGGCCATATGTTAATTATGAATACAGTGTTTAATTCTTTTGTATAGATTAATTAATTAATTTGAGGTGTCCTTGGTGCTCTCTGGAGTTGCTTGTTTTCGTGCAGACTTTTCATTATCCTGTTGGAAGTTAAAACCCACCCCTCTCCTAGAAAAATGAAATATCCTAGGAAATAATAAAAAGGCAGAATATTTTCCCTAAAAAGAGAAGTAGAAATTCAGAAGCAGAAGCTCATTCCCACGTTTGTTAATGGGTAGGGGACAGAATATTTTACATAACAAGATAACAGAGATAACAAAGGTCCAGGCAGAACTGCCAAAAGCCCTTTCATTACATTATCATCTAGCAAGGCTCAACCAAGCCTAGGACTTAGGACAGCCTACAGAGTTGCCCCTGCATGGCCCCGTGGGAGTCTGACAACCAATCAGAATACAAGCTCAAATTCAAATCCCAACTGAGGGCATAAAACCAGGCACTTTCAGCCCTCCTCCTCCTTCTTGATCTTGAAGCATGTGGTCATCCTTCCTTCTTTGGAGCTACAAGCCATGTGGTTTTGTCCACCATTAAACCATCTTTCCAAACAGCCTCCATGTTTCCAGTGGAACTGAACCCAGAAGGATAATTCTTCCAGCAACCCAAACTAGGTAGCATCATCAGTTCTAGTAAGGAGTGCAGTTTGCTAACAGTTTATATTCTGATGGCTTGCCCTGTCAGTGTCAGTGCAGGTGGTCTTAGAGATTCTTTGGTTGGGCTTTTTACTGTTGGGTCTTTGGCATTTTCTTGATTGGAGTATTGTTTACTTGACTGTTGGTCTGATGTTAACTTTGGAGTTAACCTATGCTGATCTGGGTGCTGATTGCTGGTGGAGAGGTGTTTGGGTCCTTTTGTTCCTTTTTGGGCTAGGTGGTAGTCTCTGCTTGCACAATGTATAGATGGTGTCTATGTGTCTATTGATGGCTGATTTGCCAGGCTTTTAAAAATTCCTTGCCATTTTTGGACTTCAACCCTGAGCTACAAATATTGTCCTTTATTAATAAATTGATTTGTCTGGAATCCAAAACAGGGAGAATGCATAAATTGTACTTTGTGGAAATTTTCTTGTTGATCAGAGAACAGATTTTTTATTTTCAAAAAAAAAAACACCTGTTGCAATCAATTAAACATTTACAACAGGGAACATTTTTGCATAAACATTTCCTGCTTCAGTGCATTTAAGGAAATACTTCCTCTAAGAAGTTACCTAATGTAACATCTATATTTATCACTTAAAAACAAAGGAATTTATTTTTTGCAATAGTGTCTCATTGTGAGCAGATTGTTATTTACACAGTGGATTTAACTTGGTTGCTCTCCCCCACCCAGTACAGAGGCACCCTGTGCATTTCCAAAATGTTTTTCCAAAGACAGTCCAATACTTTAAAACTAGTGTGGGTAGTCACATTCGTCTGGAAGGAAAGGGAAATTTTGCTCCATTTGTAGATGTTATTCCAGGGAGAAATGGGCTCAATCAGAAATCACACATGATTTCTCTACTGTGGACATTTATGAACAAACTTAATCAGTCAATCTGTAAAAACTCATATAGATGATTTTTAATCAGTTCTGATCAATAGTAATAATAATGCGGAGCATTGTTCATTACAACTTATATTTGTTCCATTGCCAGAGTGAGATTGCTATTAGCGCAACGGTATTAAAGCTCAAAAAAGTGGTTCTTTTCGCATTCTAATCATTCAAAACTAACATTATTACAGCATTTTTAAAAAAGCATCTTTCATAGTTTTGCTGTTTAGACAGTATATCATGGGGTTGAATATGGGTGTGACAATGCTATAGAAAAGAGAGACTATTTTGTCCTGCCCTGGAGAATGGCTGGACTCTGGTCTCATGTACATAAATATGGCGCTGCCGTAGAAAAGCACCACAACTGTCATATGGGAACCACATGTAGAGAAAGCTTTGCGCTGTCCTTGTGCAGATTGGATTTTCAAGATGGCTGCTAAGATGCGGATATAAGTCATCGAGATAAAGGAGATGGGAATAAGTAAGGTGAAAATGCACCCCACCCAAGTAACCGTTTGAACCATTTGGGTATCGGCACATGCTAGCTTCAGCAAAGCCGGCATTTCACAAAAGAAATGATCAATCAAATTAGAACCACAGAACGGCAATTGCCAGGTAAGAACAGTATGGACCACTGGCAATAAAAAACCAGTAGTCCAGCAGATCAAGGCTAATCTCATGCACACTGTCTTGTTCATGAGGGAGACATAATGCAGTGGGTGGCATATTGCTACATACCTGTCATAGGCCATTACTGCAAGCAAAATGCACTCAGTAATAGCCAATGCCAGGAAAATATGCATCTGTATGGCACAGGCAGCCAATGAGATGGTTTGTCTTGGGCTCTGAAGATTAGCCAACATCTGAGGGACAGTGCTGGAAGTATAGCAGATGTCCACACAGGCAAGTTGGCCCAGGAAGAAATACATGGGGGTGTGCAGTCGCACATCCAACCAAATGAGCATCAGGATGATTGTATTGCATACCAGAGTCAGAACATAGACAATTGAAAAAAATCCGAGCAAAAAAAGACGGATCTTCAAGCTCCTGGAAAGACCAAGCAGAAGGAATTCAGTCACAGATGTTTGGTTCATCATGATGGGTTTTTTTTGTTTCATTGGATGTATGGACAAGGACCTATATATATATACACAGGGAACAAAAAAAATTGATTGTGCTTATAAATCTTACACAAACATCTTGAGACAATTTTACCAATGCATTCCATTATGTGGGGGGAAAACCCTCTCACTTTATTATATTCTCAGCATTCATTTCAATATTTGAAAAGGGAAAGAAGCCTACTTATATAGATACACATTTCCATGGAACCAGGACACCTGCATGACAGGGATTATGGGAGAATATGCACACCTGCAAAGTTTTCCCTTTGCAAAGACTGCAGTGATCAGAGAGTATTGGGCAGTACCATACTTCTTCCCCCCAAAGATACATATGGGGATGGCCATTGGAAAAAGCTATCATGTCTGTGACATACAGTATATGATGCTGGTCACAATTTTTAAAACTTTCAAAAGTATATGATACTCTAAAAGTTATAATATTCCGGTAGATAATTGTTCAATACAACCATAGATGCTTGGGAAATGGTTGATAAATCCGGTTAATTAAAATCCCTTGCAGTGAAATAGATTCAGTAATCATGGATTATCATCAGTTCATATGAAAATTAAGACATTGATCAGTGTATGTAATTTTAATGCATAGAGTAACTGCATTTTTTTCCTCCAGCAGACAACAATATTGGCTTTAAATACTATACCCCAATTTCACATATATATGAATGGTACAGCTGCTGTAAAAAAAACATACATAATAAAAACAGAACTGAAAGGCAAACTATGAATATAATAATGCCCTTCCGTAAATCTATGTTAAGAGCATGCATGATACACTATAAACACAAGTGGTCTCTACCGGCAAAGAAAAATACGGTAGAACAAGAAAATATATCTGCCCCCAAACCCCAAATGGTTAGGGGACAGAACAGTCACTGGGTCTCTTAATTTCAGACTAAAGATGAGGAAGGACAACCACTACCAAACATGACCATATTCCATTAAAGAAACAGGATAATGGAATTTCTACATTTCTTCTATAATGTTAAAAGTAAAACTGTGAAGCCAAATGCGAGGGGATTGTACTCACATCCACACTTAAAAGTATATATTTTGGTGGCATCAGATAGATGAGAGACAGGCCATTGGATGAATAAGTGCTCTTTCTCTTCTTAATAATTCCAATATAACAGCCAATCCTTTTGTCTAAAGACATATCAGTGCAGCATCATTGTTTAAACATGAAACAAAAACTTGAATTAGTCTCCTCTAAATATTATAAGCAACATTTTGATACTCTATAACGATTCAGGCACTGATTTATTACTATGGGATGTTCCACCTCTATTCTAGCATTATTGCAAATAACTAATACCTACCTTAGCAGAACTTTTTCATAATTTATGCCCATCTTCCCCTTGTGGTTCTTCTCTCAGTTTAGTCTTCTACCCTTACCTGCCCATTCTACACTCCATATACCTCTCCTTGTGCCATCTCCAAACTTCATCCAACTTCCAGAATTGCAAGTCATATGTAGCTCAGCAATTTCTGAAGACTTCTTCCTAGATGTGCCCAAAAGGACCGTCATCAGTGAACTAATCTTACTACAATTGAAACTATCCCTTCACTTGTAGCTCTGCTATGATCCACAAAGTGTTCCTTAAAAAAGACCAGCAGAAGCTGTGCAAAGCCCCCTTCTTTTCCAACTCATTTATCTGAAGCACAAATATTCCCTCAGAGATCTTGTCTCCTGCTCCCTTGTTACAACAAGTGGGGCTGAAAAATAAATCCCGCTTCACTTAGTAGTGAAATAGTGATGTCTAATGCTTAAGAGGTGACAAGGGATACATAATGCTCCTGAGAGAATGGAGGAATCCATGGATTGGGACCCAGCCATATCATTATGTAAATCCAAAGATGAAAAGACTGTCGACAAATATGTGCTAATCCCTTTAGATTCTTGCCTCTCAAAATAATTATTACTCATATTTTCAATACTTTACTTTCTAAGAAATAACTAAGAAATAGCTAAATTAGAATTTGTGTTCAATATAAATACCATATCTATATTTAAAAACTTTACTGTCCCTGTCATATAATGCACACCCAAACACAAAGAAGCAAATAATTGCCCTATTAGCAAACATTATTTTTTTAACTGACCTTAACCCATGTCAACATAAGTTCCCTCAGTAAAGTAATAAAGTGTTCCAGAACGCTGAGCATGTAAATCTTTCATGGTCAACATTGTAACCTTATATATTCATTATTTTTATTGAATTTGAGATTCTGGTTAGTTCACAAAGTAAAAGCCACAGAAAAAATAATAAAAAAACATACTACAATAAAAACAAAGGAGCAAAAAGATGGCAAAACCAGGCTAATATATATAAATATGTGTGTGTGTGTGTGTGTGTGTGTGTGCGCACG
This sequence comes from Pseudonaja textilis, assembly GCF_049901715.1. Classification (NCBI taxonomy): domain Eukaryota; kingdom Metazoa; phylum Chordata; class Lepidosauria; order Squamata; family Elapidae; genus Pseudonaja; species Pseudonaja textilis. The sequence continues at coordinate 161,414,290 of NC_141991.1, read as the reverse complement.
CACACGCATACACACACAATTCTGAAGGGGTTTCAACTATCCTAGCCAAAAGCCTTGGCAAAGAGCCAGATCTTCAAGGCCCTGTGAAAAAATGCTAGTAGCTGGTTAGTTGGCAAATTAAATTGTACATTTCCTCAACCGGAAATAGTGTGTTTTGCTGTTGACAAATATAGGACTCTTATCATTTTCTCTTTACTCATCATAGAAACATTGGCCTATAGATCAAAAACACATGGTGCAACATAATTTTGAGGCTTCTGTTTATGTAGAGTATGTGTGTGTATGTTAATTGTTCCGGACTAGCAGGCTCGTAGCCTGCAAATCTGATTGGCCCGCTGATAACCGATCGTGATTGGTCGCCATAGACTGATGCGATTGGCCAGTAAACTGGCTGCCGCGATTGGCCCTGCCAAGAGCGGCAAACTCAAATCGCCTTCATTGGCTGCCTAGCCGCAGCCAGCTCTATATAAGGGGCTGCTGCGGCTGGGGTTAGTTGCTCAGATCTGAAGTCACACATAAAGAGCTGTTGTTGCTATCTGAGTCTTGCCTCCGTTCTTGAACCGTCCTCCCAGATCTAACACTGGCGACGAGGGTGGGATGCGGAGGCAACAGAAGCTATTGAATTGAGCTAGCCGAAGGAGCACGTGGCTGACAGAGCGCAACGACGGCGACATGGCCAGCAGCGCTATGCCACCCGCACCATTCGATCCGGCTAGCGAAGATTGGGACTCATACATGGACAGATTTCAAATGTTCCTGGAGTCCAACAACCTCAAAGATGCCACGCCCAGCAAAAAACGAGCCGTTTTTCTAACCCATTGTGGACCAGCCATTTTTAAGATGGCTAAAGCCTTAGCCAAGCCAGCTGAAGTTAAAACCATGGATTGGGACACCCTTGCTCCCATCCTGCGCAACCATTATGCCCCAGCCGTGCCAACTCTCATTCGCAGACATGAGTTCTACCAGAGGGACCAACGTGAAGGTGAGAGCGTTGGGGATTTCGTGGCAGACCTGAGGAACCTGGGCGGTTTGTGTGGCTTCGCCAACCTCGAAGAAGCCATGAGAGATCGCATCGTCCTTGGCCTCAGAGACCCAACCGTCCAGAGCAAGATCATGGCCAAGGGAGACATCTCGCTTGCAGATGCCATAGCAGACGCCACAGCAGCTGAAGCCACTCATAAATCGGCAGCACGAATGCGTCGAACCAGCAGGACCAACCGCCAACCCACCAACGATGCTGGGAAACCTTCAGACAAGTACACATCGACCACCCATCACGAAGATGTCGAGTCATCCTCCGACAGCGAGGAAGAAAAAGTCCACAGGCTCCGGTCAGAACGTGAGCAACGGGACCAGCAGGGTCGCAAATCCAACTACCAATGCGCCGGATGCGGGGGAAACCATCCCTGATCCGAATGCAGATTCTTAGACGCCATATGCCGTTTTTGCGAGAAACGAGGACACATCGCGAAGGTATGCAGAAACAAGAGAAATTCCAGCCCCAGACAGAGAGGGAGCTGCCCAAAGAGAAATGATGGCAACGCCACCACGCAGAGGGACCACCCTAGCAACCAGTGGAACCGGTACAGCAGACCCCGAAGGTTTATCGACACCCCCAGACGAGAGGAGGCTCATCAAACCATCACCATCGGCCACGCTTCATCACTTGACGCTAAAAAGATCCGAGTAGAGGTCACCATTGAAAACAAACCGTGCAACATGGAAGTCGACTCTGGGTCATCACTATCCATGGTATCCTGGAGAACACTCAAGCAGCTAATCCCCAACATCCGACACGAAGACCTCAGCAGTCAGAGACTCATACTGAAAGACTATCAAGGCAACCGGATTCCAGTCGCAGGTACCCACCATGTGCAGGTCTCGTTCAAGGGACATAAGGCAATTCTACCACTCACCATCGTAGACCGAGACCGGCCAAGTCTATTGGGTCTTCAGTGGTTCGCGCCATTAGGAATCGGAATGGCTGGCATCCATCATACTGAAGACAATGACTGGGAGACAGTTCTCGTCCACGACTTCTGAGAAGTGTTCAACGAAAGCCTAGGCAAGTACAAGGGGTCCCCTATTTCATTTAATCTTCGCCCCGACATTGCACCCATTCGCCTAAAGCCACGCCGAGTTCCCTTTGCTCTCAAATCCAAAATTGACGAGCAACTGGACAAATTAATTGCACAAGGCATGTTAGAACCTATTGACCACGCCCGATGGGAGACACCAATTGTCACCCCCATAAAGCCTGACGGGTCCATAAGAATCTGCGGGGACTACAAGGCCACCCTCAATCACGTGCTACAGCAGAGCGCCTACCCAGTACCAGTTGTTCAACATCTCCTGCATTCACTTGGGGGTGGCAAAATATTCGCAAAATTAGATCTGGCCCAAGCGTATCAACAGCTGCCAGTTGATCCCGAGACTGCAGAAGCCCAAACTATAGTCACACATCGTGGTGCATTCAAATGCAACAGGCTCCAGTTTGGTGTAAGCATAGCCCCAGGCATCTTTCAAAGCCTGATGGAGAGACTATTACAAGGGATAAAAGGGGTCGTGCCCTATTTTGATGACGTATTAATAGCAGCACCCACAAAAAACCAATTAGAAAAACGCCTCAGAACAGTCCTACAGAGGTTCAAAAACGCTGGCCTCAAGGTTAAGAAGGAAAAGTGCCAGCTTTGCACAGAAAGGGTGGAGTTTCTTGGCTACCTCCTTGACAAGCAAGGAATCCACCCCACAGAAAAAAAATTGGCAGCTATCAAAAACGCCCCAAGCCCCCAAAACAAAATCGACCTCCAAGCCTTCCTGGGACTTATTAACTTTTATAACATCTTCCTACCCCAGAAGGCGACTGTTGCTGAGCCCCTTCATAGACTACTCGATAAAAGGGCATCCTGGATTTGGGGCCGTCGGGAGGAACACGCCTTCCAGCAAGTAAAAGACCTCCTTACCTCAAAGGCAGTACTAATTCAGTATAACGAGACACTACCTTTGACTGTCACGTGTGATGCCTCACCATTTGGGGTGGGAGCCATCCTGAGCCACGTCATACCAAACGGCTCAGAAGCACCAATTGCATTTTTTTCACAAACTCTATCAAAAACAGAAAGAAACTATAGCCATTTAGATAAGGAAGCCCTTGCTATTGTCTCTGCAATTAAAAGATTTCATGAATATGTTTATGGGAGACCATTTTCTATTATAACGGACCATAAGCCACTACTTGGGATCCTGGCGGGCGACAAACCTACTCCACACATTCTCTCCCCCAGAATGACGCGATGGTCAGAATTTCTCGCTGCCTACGACTATCAATTAAAGTATCGCCCGGGGAAATCTATTCCCCACACAGATGCCTTGAGCCGCTCACCGCTACCCGAGCCACAGGAAGACCCAGCTCCCACACTCCCGGTACTGCAAATAGAGACAATGCCATAGCCTCCACTAATGGCCCAAGACATCGCCTTTGAAACCAAAAGAGACTCTTGTTTGGCACGAGTTCTTGACTGGGTGGAGAGGAGATGGCCAGATTACGACACTAAGGAAATGTTTAAGCCATTTAAAAACAGACAAACGGAACTTTTTTCACAAAAGGGGTGCATCTTGTGGGGAGACCGAGTTGTTGTACCAACTAAGTTACAAAAAAGGGTCTTGCAAATGCTACACGATGGACACCCGGGCATCGTGCGTATGAAAGCGCTGGCAAGAAGTTATGCCTGGTGGCCAGGTATGGACAAACAAATCGAAACCTGGGTCGCCTCTTGTAACAAATGCCAGGAAAACCACTCAGCTCCACCTAAAGCCCCACCAGCAGAATGGGAAACACCCAGGGGTCCTTGGTCTCACATTCATATTGACTTTGCGGGACCTACGAGAGGCCACACCTTCTTAATAACTGTAGATGCCTACTCAAACTGGCTTGAGGTCAATAAAATGAAAGCAACCACTACTGAGGCGGTCATTAAAAAACTGAACAGACTCTTCGCCACACACGGGTTACCAGATGTCCTAGTCTCTGACAATGGGCCCCAATTTACTGCCTTAGCCTTTGAACAGTATTTAGCGGAACGGGGCATCCGACACGCACTCACATCGCCGGCTCATCCTGCGGTGAATGGCCGGGCTGAACGAATGGTTCAGTTTACAAAGAAAACCCTGCAGAAAATGGATCAAGGTAACATCCACGACAAAGTCACTAGAATGCTGCTCCTACAACACATCACACCAAACAGCACGACCAACAAGAGCCCAGCTGAACTCCTGATGGCCAGGAAACTCAGATCGCCTCTAGATCGTTTGCACCCTGCCTACACCCCAGAAAAGCCCCTGGGTTCCAGCAGCAAGCAACGTGTTTTCAAGGTAGGAGACCTTGTTTTCACAAAAAAAATTTCTGGGGATCCCCTTTGGATTCCTGCCCAAGTAACTCAAGTTACGGGTCCCCGCTCCTACCGTCTACTCACCACTGATGGCAGAGCATGGAAATGCCATATTGACCAACTGCGCTCCAGACTAACCACATCTTCCAACCCTGACCCTAATTTTGACACTAGGGGGGGAGGGGAAGCAGTGAACTCAGAATTAGAACCAACACCTGTTTATTCTGAGCTAACACCGAGATCACCGCACCATGGTTGGCAACACTCACCAGCTGCAGCTGAGACTGGACAGTCAAACGCTTCGCCAAGAAGCAGCAACCAGGCAGGTTCAGCGAGCCCCGGGAGCCATGGCAGTAACAGTGAGGCTGAGGACTCTATCACCCCGGGGGCACCAGAGGAGAGCCCTAACCATGGCACCGGTTCACCGTTCCTGTTTGATCCAGCAAGCAGTCCATCTGAACCCGGATTTGAACAGGGACAATTGGAATTGTGTAAGTCAGGCAGACAGGTGCGAAGACCTGCCTACCTGCGAGACTATATTACTCCACCCCTTAAACGGAACCGAGAGGGGAGGGGTGTTCCGGACTAGCAGGCTCGTAGCCTGCAGATCTGATTGGCCCGCTGATAACCGATCGTGATTGGTCACCATAGACTGATGCGATTGGCCAGTAAACAGGCTGCCGCGATTGGCCCTGCCAAGAGCGGCAAACTCAAATCGCCTTCATTGGCTGCCTAGCCGCAGCCAGCCCTATATAAGGGGCTGCTGCGGCTGGGGTTAGTTGCTCGGATCTGAAGTCACAAATAAAGAGCTGTTGTTGCTCTCTGAGTCTTGCCTCCATTCTTGAACCGTCCTCCCAGATTTAACATTAATGATAAAATATAATCAAGATTATATTTTTGTAAATATTTTTGAAATAGAACAAAAACTGATATCAACAGCATCTCAATCATCAAAACCATTTTTCAAAAGTCTCTTATCCAGTTTCTTTTTTCTGTTCAGTACATTGTGCATTCACATAACATTCAATATTTCCATCTTCAAGAAACATTTCCATGTAAAGCAGGGGTTCCCTCTCATATTTCTTCCCTTAGAATTGTTCAGTTCTAAAATATACCATCACTAGTATGCGCTATCTAGATACTGTGATGTGAAAGCATTGGTGGAACAGGAATTCAGCAAATTCACTACAGGTACTCCTTGAGTGGTTAAAGGGAATGTTCTGAAGGTTTACCAAGAGGATCAAAATGATCCAGTGTCATTTTATTCTCTAATACATCATTATTTCTTGATATTTTTATAAGGTTTATAACCAGAAATTTGAAACTTGAACATTTAGGATTCAGCCTGCATAGTGTAACCAACATTTGGTGTACATAAACTGGAATAGTTTAGCATATCAAAGTTGTTTTAGTTGATCCTCACACTAGAATTTGTATAAGATAAAAAAAGAGCAAACACCATCAAATTTCAGCAATAGCAATAGCGCTTAGTCTTATATAACCATTCCATAAATCTCTACAGAACTCTCTGAGCAGTTTACAATGTCAGCTTATTGCTCCCCATATCAGGAATGATGGAAGGCCAAGTCATCCTTGAGCCAATCAGGTCTGCACCAACATGGTTCCTTAATAAGTTGCTCCACTAACTTATTTTTTATTTATTAGATATTGTTGATTTTTTTTTTTAAAAAAAAATCCCTTTAGCTTTAAAATTTTAGGTCTAATACATTCAACAAAATAGTCATCTCTGCAGCAAGAAGAAAGGCAGTAAGAGGGGCACTATCATTGTTGGCTTTCCCAAAACACTGTTCTTGTGGCAATAGCTTGGTAATTCATTCTAACCTCAGCATCAACTGTGATATATTATAAAGGCACTTCATAATCAATATGAATCTTTCAAAAATTTGACTTTGGAGAAGATGTTCAAATCAAAAGGCCCATTCCACTAGATCAAAAGTCTTATGCAGAGAGAAACCAATGCTATATTTTCCTGAAATTGGTCAAAGATAATCTGCTGTCCTGATCTGATTCATTTATTGTTGACCAGCATGTAGATAATAAAATAAACTATATAATAATATTGTAATATTATAATAAACTCTTATAAAATAAACTATGCATGCAAAAGCTAAAACCTGCCAAAACTAACTAAAAAAAGTGTCCCTCTCCCCACAAATAATGGTGTAACACAAATATAGAAATAATTCCAATCTCAAAAGATTGGTACCGGTAGTACCAAGTAGTATTCTACAGTATCAGATTCTTAACTTTAGATAGATACAAAACTTCCCTGTTTAAATCAACCCTTAAACAGGAAATTCTAATGTGTCTGAGATAAAAACAACAACAACCAATTTTCATTAGACTATTTTGGAACTCATGAAGATTACACCCAAAACCAATTTAACACACAACCCCCCAAAATGTTAAATCCAGTTATATTCAACTAAGGTAACAGACCCAATTGTAGGAAAAGCTGGGAAGTGCCCAACATTCTGTCCAAAACCATATATCCCACCACAACCGATGTCCCCACGTGCACAGGAAGAAAAAATGCAACAGAGAATCAATAAATTCCCACATGGTTCTCTCACGTCCTGGGAGTGTTAATATTATTTTATATTGCCGTTTAGTCTCAGGTGCCCTTTATGTTTTGAATTGTATGTTTAGCAACTGTGTTCTCTTCGCTGATAATGTAAAGCTATTCAACACCACAGACAATACTGCTACCTTTCAAAAAGACCTTGACTATGCATCAGAATGGTCAAACAAATGGCAACTTCAAATCTCAACAAATAAATCCTCTGTCTACATATTGGCAAAAAAAAAAAAAAACAGAAAATAAAATACAGACTGAATAGTCAAGACCTTGTTGACAATCCAAACTCTGTCAAGGATCTTGGAGTACTCATCTCTAACCTAAGTGCTAGAGCTCACTGTAACTACATAGCCTTTCTCAACTGTGTTAATATCAGGTACGTAATGTGGGTTCCAGACTGATGAGCTGCATTCGAGTATTGGTCTAGCAAATGTTTTGTATGCTCTAGTTATTAGTGTAATATTACCAGAGAAAAAGCTATGTAAGATTAGGTTAACAACTCTTAACGCCTTTTTGGCTATGTAATTACAGTGGGCTCTAGCACTTAGATCATTAGAGATGAGTACTCCAAGGTCCTTGACAGAGTATAAGAATATAAAGGTGAACACTTATTATTTGGAATATTTCTGATTCTGATCCAAACATTTTGGAATACAAACTGAAAAAATAAAAAAAGTATGGCAAAATTGGTATTCTCAAAAGTAAGATGCAGGTAATAACTTATTTTTCAATAAATGAACATGGCAGGAACTGAATGAACATGGCCCACAGCAGTAGGCATCATTAATGGAATTTGCAGTTCCACTGCCACTTAAGGAGACCATTTTTTTAACCAGAAAACCAAATCACTAGTTTTCTACTGTTTTTCTGATTTTCCACAAATTTGGGTCCATCTGTTTATGGCTTTTGAAAAGCATGTAACCAAATCTCCCTTTTTGTAAGCTTCTGATATTTAAAAGATGTTCCAGCCCAGAGCTTCAGCAGAAAGTTCTTCCTAAATTTCTCCCTCATGTGCCAGCAATACATTACATATTCCAGAAATAGTTTCACCACAAAGAGCTATCTATTGCCATCTCTCTAATGCAATTTAGCAGCTTTTAATGTGCAGTTTCCATGTTTGGCTCTGTTATGATATAAACTTCAGGTTAACTTTAGTCCCCAAATGCTCATTAAAATGTAAGGTGGTCAAAAATTTATTTTGGAAACACCTCTCTGAAGTCGCAAGTGTGCTGTCCCAGCCAGTCTATGGAAATTGGATAGTTACTTAGGAATTATGAGCTGTCCCCTTAATATTGTTTGAAGCTGATGCACAAAGGGCTTTGATGCACAATTTGTTAGCAATTCAAAAAAGAAAGCATTTTTTGATACTAAGGATGATAGCAATATGAAAATGATGATAGTGATAATAAATGTTTTAAATAAGTAAAGTAAGGAAGCAGGTAAACAAGTAAGTAAGTATGGGGAGTGTATTTGTGAATTAAATGCTTGATGTAGCTTTAGATAAACAAATTTCTGTAGGCCAAGTCTCTCATGGTAAATGTAGTTAAAGGTATCCTGGGAAATGTAGTTCATGTCACCTGGCCACATCTGCAATCCTGATTGGTCATTAAATTGACCCTGGAGGGGTTAGGGGAGGTTTCCCTCCATTCTTGCCTGGACTCATGAACTGATTGTAGCTTTTTCTACTGCTACGAGATGGGTTAGGAGATAACAATCTTTTACCTACAAGGGAGATATACAAAGGATTGGTCATAAAAGAAGAACTTCATCACAAACGTGAGTTATGAGGATACCTGATGAACCAATAAATGTTCTTTGTTATGGACGTCTTGTTGAGTTATCTATCTGCATCTGTACAGTTCATGAATCCACCTCTGTACAAGATACAGAAAAGCAAGATTTCCAAGATTGGAAATGTCCCTTGGAAAGTCAGCCAAGGCTCTCTTTAGACTTATTTTACTCTCAACTGTTCAATTCACCTCTGAAGATTAGTTGGTCTTAATCCCCATTGGGTGGAACAGAAGGTGATAACAGAATACACAGATGTGTAATAGGCTCATTTGGCTTCCGAATTGCCACACATGGTTGAATCAAAGATGTATAGTTGCAACAGGTGATCTCGGTAGCACATAACCTACAACAGAATCAATTTATCAATTTCTTTAAATCATCATTAACCTGGGTAAGTAAAGAAAAAGCTACTATTGATTTTTTTCCCATAGCTTCCTCTTCCTATAGAGGAAGCAATTTTTTAAACTGCAGATATTTATTGTAGTCCAAGACTGACAGGGATTGATAATTTGGAATTTTGCAATATAAGGATTTTCTAAGAAGCCACTACTAAAACTGTACTAAACTAGCATTCCCTTCCCTCTCTGATTTTTCTCAGATCTATTGGACAACATTTTTCTCCTAACCCTGCTGAATGAGGATGGTGAATAGCACTAAGTTTGGTTAGTATGTTGTCACTTGTACATTCAAGTTATATTTATTTTATGTAGAAAGAATAGTATCTGTTTCAGAAAGGGAGGGAGGGAGAGAGAAAGAATGTAATGCTTATACATTAGAACTATTTTATGTCTGCAACAGATTGGGGAGCATTTCATTCATGTTGGTCTAACATTGTTTGAAGCTGATGCACAAAGGGCTTTGATGCACAATTTGTTAGCAATTCAAAAAAGAAAGCATTTTTTGATACTAAGGATGATAGCAATATGAAAATGATGATAGTGATAATAAATGTTTTAAATAAGTAAAGTAAGGAAGCAGGTAAACAGGTAAGTAAGTATGGGGGGTGTATTTGTGAATTAAATGTTTGATGTAGCTTTAGGTAAACGAATTTCTGTAGGCCAAGTCCCTCATTGTTTTTGCATGTTGTTCCTAAAGATAGATCACGGGACTCTAGTGAAAAGCAAAACTGCTTTCCCGTGCTGATGTATTGGGAACTTTGACTAGGAATTCTGCAAAGCATGCTCCTACCACATTTGGAGAGTACAAAAATAATAATTGCTATCTTTGATGTTGTCTAGGAATTGTATTCTCCTGATGCCAAAATTGAGTCCTAAGTTTCTGCTAGCTTTCAATTGCAAATTTGTCATACCTGATAAGGTATTCTCTCTTATTTATTATTATTTATATTATGTACAATATATAAAATATTACATTTGCATTAAAAATTGCAATATTGGTTACATTGTTATATTAATTTATTATTAAATTAGTTTAGGCTGCTTCCTCATTAGGAATTTAAAGCACTTCCTTACCCCAACATCACTGAAGCGACGTAGGGCCAGTCCGGATTACTTTTAGATTCGCACAATAGTTGGATGATTCTAAAAAGTGGCAAGTTTCTATTGAGGGAATGGCCACAGTTTCACCATGTCTCTCCACTTTCTGATCATACTTGCTTGGAAGGAACTTCAGTTTATCTGTGATACTTTCAGCTGTATATATTCACATGGCCCTTACAAGGATCTTGCTAATTTTGGCTAATAATAATTTGGATATTTGTACAATCACTTTGCTATATGTGCATTTCATTTTCACTCCACTTTGTCTCCTTTTAAAACTTTATGCCTTATGCCCTCAGTTTGTGCCTTATTTTTATTAGTCATTTGAATTACATTCCTGCAAAATATCACTCTGAGCTCGTTGTGATGAAGGATCCAATTTATGAATTTAATACATAGATAAACAGAATGACAAAAACTGAAACCCCTGAAATTTTGTAATGATATATACTGCTGGGTAGGAATTATTCCAGGAATGAAGAAAACCAGAGCTGTCGAATAAATGTTACTTCTTTGCTTTAATATAAGTGAATGTAAATTCTAAGAGGATCTCTCATTGATTAATATACTTGATAACGTAAGCCATTGTATTTTACAGAGGAAGCTGTTTCTTCCACTGCAGTGGAGGAAGAAATGGCGAATCAAACAACAGTGACAGAATTTTTCCTCTTGGGTCTTGCCAGTGAACCAAAGTTACGTTTTGTTCTCTTTGGGATGTTTGTGATTGTCTACAGCATCACACTAATGGGCAATGTGATCATCCTAATGTTAATTTGGCTGGATTCTCAACTCCACACCCCCATGTACTTCTTCTTAAGTAACCTCTCCTTTGTAGACATCTGGTATATAACTAGTATCATTCCTCAGTTATTAGCCAACCTGTGGATCCCAAAGAAGACCATTTCATTTGCTGGTTGTGGTGTTCAGATCTACTTTTTCTTTGGCCTGGCCATTACTGAGTGTGTCCTTCTTGCAGTCATGGCCTATGATCGCTTTGTGGCCATATGTTACCCTCTGCACTATACCCTCATGATGAACCAGAAAGTCTGCATCAAGTTGGTGTTAGCAGCCTGGCTCTTTGGCTTCCTCCTTGCAATGGTGCATGTAGTCAATACTCTCCAAATGCCTTACTGTGGTCCAAATGTCATTAACCACTTTTACTGTGACATCCTGGTTCTGCTGAAACTTGTGTGTGCTGACACCCATCTCAATGAAATGATTGTGTTTGTGATTGCTGTCCTCATTCTTTTGTGTCCCTTTTCCTTTATACTGATCACATATGTCCACATTCTAATAACCATCTTGAAGATTCACTCCACACAAGGCCGGCGTAAAGCTTTCTCTACATGTGTCTCCCACATCACTGTGGTGGTATTGTTTTACGGAAGTGCTATGTTCATGTACATGAGACCTGGCTCAAGCCATTCACCAAACCAGGATAAAATGGTCTCCTTGTTCTATAGCATTGTCACACCCATGTTTAACCCTATGATTTACAGTCTCAGGAACAAGGAAGTGAAAGGGGCCTTGGTGAAAGTGTTGCAGAGATGCAATGTCTGTCATAGGACTTAAAAATTTATTGGAGGTCAGAATGAAATGTTCACCCCAAATGTGGTCTAACTGGAAACGTGTTAGACTCAACGTGGTTGATGCTTTGTATTGATAACCTGGAGACTTATGCCCTCTAAACAACGTAATGGTAGTACAGCAGTGGATATTTAAGATCTTGCTACATTCAAGGCATGGGTGAAGAGTAAAACAGTAAAGATTTTGCAAGGGGCCTTTTCATTTTTGCATACCAGGTGGGTGAGGCTGGGCTGAACTGAAAGTTGTTTGCTTCCTCATCCATAATATTTGTCATATTAGCAATGTTGATTTTTTTAAAGTTTCGTAATAAGAATTGTTTTTTTTTCTCCTGAAGTATCCATTTAAGCTCTCTTTGCTGAAAAGGAGATTTCCTCTAATTGTTATCAGAGCATGCTCTATTTTCATTTCTGGTTTGTCTTTTGTTAAATCTCAGTGTTTTTTAGAGTACTGATTGATAAGAATGATTAAGATTTCATAGTGTATATATTAAAAACATTAAAATTAATATAATGTTCATTTAATTAACCAAGTAACTTTGGACAAATTGCTCTCAGGTGAGTCTAACACCTTCTGTTTTGTTATGGTGATAAGATGAAATTATTTTTATGTATTCCAGCCTAAGAGGAAGTGTGATATAACACTGCAATGGATGGCTAAATAAATATTTTCCTGAAGGGGAAAGTTTCTAGATTGTTGTGTGTTTATTTTTCAAAATCGTTCAAACTTTTATTTTTCCTTATTAGATAGAGAAGGCACTTGCAATTCCTGTGTCAAAGCAACCCATTGAACTCATAGCAACTTCAGTAGTGATTTTAATAGACTACAATAATAGCAATCATTTCCACCATGGTTTGGATTCAGACTAAGATACCATCAAGCCCAAACTAGACTCAGATTATTATTCCCATCAAGACCAAGTTGTAATCATGACTGGGTTGTAAGTGAGAACTGTGACAGAAATATGCAAGAACCATTTCCTAGGTAAAAAGGGGTAAACATTATTTCAGTCCTGGGAAATAAGATAATATTTAGAAGCAGCTAGTACTGATTCACTGGGGTATATGAAGAAGGGAAGGCGCAGTAGAATCAGTCTTGTAGAATTTTGTTATAGCCTATCTATCTTAATAAAGTATAGTTACAGTCTTTCTATTGCTTTGTGCCTAAGGCAGAACTAGAACCCCCAGTCTCCCAGATTCTAGTCTGATTCTTTACCCATTAGGGCAAACTGGTTCCCCAGTTTAACAAAAGCAATTATCAATTTGATCCAAGGGTGCCATGATAGTAGAACAGGGCAACAGTGTTTGATCATTGGGTAAAGGGTGAGCTTTCACACAAGCAGTTGAGTTCTTGATAAAGTATTCAACATATAAATTCATATTTGGCCAATATAACTCAGGATAGAGAATCTGTTTGGATTGCATCACATCTTGATATTATCATCAGCTTTAACAATTTGCACATACTAATTCTGGGATAACAATTCACTTATTCTGCATATTCTTAGATTATTGCAGTGGAACAGGGATTGCTTGTGGTCATGGATTGGGTTTGACCCATATGTTGAAGTGTTGTGATCAAAGCATCTTACCAACCATAAAGCAAAGGTTTTTAAATGATAATTCCTTAAAATTCAAACATATCCAGATCACCAACCGGACAAGCATATTCCTCTAAACAATGAATTTGATTCTGAATCAGGTAATGAAAGTCAAGAAAAGGAATCGGGTACATTCAGATTCCAAAATTTAGTTGTAATATGAAAGTATACAGTTGCAATCTCCAATTGAGACACTGAATGCAAGATGACAAACTTCATATCGTTGAACCATGTGTGTGAGCAGTTGTGAGCTATCAGCAGCACAAATGGACATCTCCATAGGGAACATTAATATGTTCTATAACTAACGGAGTTTCCGGTTTGCAAGGCTTCGGCAGCAGCAGGAATCTGCGATCGTGCGCGGTTTCTGCTGCACTCGCCGCTGGAGTGCCCCCGATCCAGCCGGATTTGGGGGCTATAGTTACCCCATAGAGGTAACTGAAGACAGGGGAGATCCGGCAGGGGTTCGGGGGAATTGCAACCCCCCCTCCTCAGCTGGCTTAACTCCCTTTTCCAAAAGTGGTGGAGCAGCTGTCAGCAATGGCCGCCACAAAGAAGCTTTCATCCAGACAAGAATGCGCAGGAGGAAGCTGAGAAGTGAAAGTTTTTGGCTGATCGGGATAACAAGTAACATTTAAATACCCTGGAATTTAAATTTTATTAAAGATACATCGCTCCCAAAGAAGACTTGGAAAAAGCGGTGAACAAAAGTAAAAAGGGAACGTTTGGTTTTTTTCACTCTCCTTCCTTACGGTGATAGCAGATAAATGAGAAATTGGAAAAACCCATTTTTGGCATCAGCAGGTAATTAAATTGGAAAATTAAAGCCAAGGGGACAAAGATTTCTGAACATTGGAAAAAAAAAACTTTTTTTTGCTATAAGTGGGAAGGGAGAGGAAAATAATTAACATTAAGACTTTGCTGGAGGAGGCTGCTTGGAATTTATAAGACTAGAGCTAAATTGTGACAAAACTTCTAAAAGATATATTTTAATTGGAATTTTGCAACTGAACTGTAACCCCAGGAAGAGAAAGTATAAAAAGAAGAAAGTGCTAAATGGAACAGTCTGTGTGTATTTGGATTGCTTGGTGACTTTGGGACTTTTGGAAATTATTATTTGAAAGACTAAAAACATTTGGGTTGTTTAAATTTTTTTTCACAATGGCATTACTTGTTGATGAACTGAAAATGGAATTTAAAAATTCCAGGGCTCTTCTGGAAGAAATTCCAGGGCTCTTCCAGGGCTCTTCTGGATCTGTTTTCCATTTCTTAGAAATTGTGATTTCTACCTACCAGAAACTACAAGAAAAAGAAGATTGGGATGAAGAAGAAGCCATCTTTAATGAACAAGCAATTCTAGCTGGGGAAGAAAAGGGAAAGAGGGGAAAGAGAATGGAGAATTTAAGACTTAAAAAAACAACCAAAAAAGGGAAAAATAAGGTGAAAAATCGATACAATGTCAGAAAGCAACAGAAAAGAGGAATACAGAAGAGGGTGGAGATTAAGAGGGTGGAAATCAAGAGGGGGAGTAAAAAGGCTAGAGAAGAAAGGAAAGGGAAAAGGGAAGAGAAGTTACAAAGGTTTGAAACAAGATGTAAAGAAACAGGATTTATTTAGAGATAATGAGTAAAAAATATAATTAAAAAAGAGATTCTGCAAAAGTACATAAGACTATATTGTTGTATTTGTATTTGAAATAATGTTAGAAAATTGGAATATTATATGATTATAAAATGGGATAAAATATTAAAAGGAATGTGTAAAATGCTTAAGACTTAATGATAGAGTTTAATTTGCTATGGATTATTGTTTTAATTATATTATAAACTTATTATTCTTTTTTATTTTAAAATATAGTATGCAGCTTTAGAATGTACTAAGCAGAATCAGAATGAAAATTATATATTATTTTAAGTGTTAAATTTAGGGGAAAGATATAAAGGCATCATACTTCAATCAGTGATTACAGGAGAAATTTTGTGTTAATGAGAAAAGATAATAGAATAATTGAAATAGAACAGACAAAAGATATAAACTTAATGATTTAAATTGAGATGAAATAAATAAAACAGAATTAAGAGAGTGAAAAGAGGGGAGAAGTTATATAGAAAATGTAGAATGGTAAATAAGATATGAAATGGTATATAAAGTGAACATGAATTCGAATTTATGTCTGTACAAAAAGATGTAACCCGGGATTAAACCGCTTTCCAAAAAGAAGTTTTATGTTTTTATGTTTTGTGTTTTGTTTGTGTATGTTTGTTTATTGAAAATAAAAAAATTATTTTAAAAAATGTTCTATAACTTACATGGCATGTGTCTCAAAATTCTACGTGGAATAAGAAATACATGTTCAGGATTATTTAATATTGGTAATTCAATGTCCTAATGGACATTTACATAGAGGCCTTGAACATGTATGTAGTTTAGAGCTTTCTGCTTTTCTTCCTCCAAAATATTGAACTACTTGAGCAAGGAATGAATATCATCTTCAAGAAGCAATTTTTTCCATGATAAGAAATAGTTTTCAATGTTCAAAACATGATCCTGTGCTTGGTTTGGTTTCTCTGCTGACAGTTACCTATCTGGCCAGTAGTTATGATGGAGCAGGCAGTGTTGGTGAGGCTTGGAGATGGCTGTGGAAAATTAGATGGCAGCTTCTTCCTGGTGGTGCAACATTAATCAATGGAATAGGGATGAGGTCTTCTTATCCCATCAGTCACCTTTAGCAACGAATGCCACACCCCTCAGGATCCCAGGTCAGCTGACAAAGCCAGGTTTTGATACCCTTCAAAGGGAGGGGGAAGGGGCCACAATAGAAAAGGCTCTTTTCCTTGACCCTGCCTGTTTCTATTCTCTAGTAGGCATCTTCCACCATTGCAAGTGGGGCGGGCTTGGAGAGAGATGACTTCTCAGATATCCTGCATTTAGCATTTAGTATAGTGGATTGGATGAGTTTTCCATCCAGTTCAAAATATGTGGGTGCTTCATCACTGAAGGTTTTTAAGAAGAGACTGGACAGTCCTTTGTCTATAATGGTATAGGGTCTCCTGTTTGAACAGTGGCTGGGCTAGAATACCTCCAAGCTCTATTCTTCCAGCTCTATTCTGATTCAAGATTATATATCCCTTCCTACCAGCTTGACTGATTTGCTGTGTCACACTTTTTTATTTCATGCAGACAGCTTGACTTCATTATTCTTCTCTTCTTAATTTGTGATGTGCTGCCATACCTTCTCAGGAGCATTCTCTTCTGCCATGGTAGAAGGTTGACATTGAGCTGCTAGTTGTTGTGATGCAGGCTGAAATTCAGATTAGTCAAGCTCTTTAACTTCTGGACTTTAAAGAATAACAGAAATGTTATATGAAATGTTATTGGGTCCCCTGCTTGAGCAGTGGCTTGGACTAGAAGACTTCCAATGTCCTGTAGAAAGTTAGCACCCCACCCCTCTCCTAGATGACAGAAATATTCTAGGAAATATTTAAAAGGCAGAATATTATATTTCCCTGGATGAGAAAAGGAGGAACATGTTTTTAAAGACAAAGCAGCTCCCTGCAGCTCCCTGCCCCCACTTCAGCTCCAGGGTGATGGGATTAAGACATGGCCCTCAGGACATAGTAGGATTAGCCCTCTACCCATCTCACCACATGGCACCTGGGAAGATTACATCACCCAGCAAGATTCACCCAAGCTCAAAGACAACCTACAAAGTTACCCCTGCATGGCCCCATGGGAGTCTGACAACCAATCAGGATACATTGCTTGCCACAGGAACACGAAGCAAGTTCAAAGCCCAACAGAGGTTATAAATCTCTCTCCCTCTGTCACCCATGTGCTCTTTTTCTGCCCAGGACCTCAAATCAGGTGCTCCTGCTGTCCACCATTAAGCCATCTTTCCAAGCAATCTCCATGTTTCCAGTGTCTTTCGTCCCACTTGGAACTCAACCCAGATGGACATTTCTTCCAACAGTCCCTTCCAATTCTGTTATTCTGTTATTAGGGGACAAGTCATTGGCTGCAATATTAAAAGCAAGATATATTTATATTTGATATTTATATTGGATTTGGGCTTTATATTGGTCCTGTAAAAGACTCAAAACAAAATATACTGTATTTATTAGCAATTACAACCTGGCCTCAGGTATAGGGTCCTGAACATCATTTTGACTTTGTTCATTTATACATCCCTGATGTACAGATAGTCTTATTAGCTTCAGTACAACTTTTTAAAAATAGCAAGCACACAGTGAATTTGATGAAGGAACCAGTGTTTCTACTCATTATGCAATACAGCTATCTTAGCTACAACAAAGAATTGCAGTAGATCTTGTAAGTGAAAATGTTGCCTATAGATACAAGATTAATTGTTCCAAGTCCATAGTGGCTAATTAGAATTAAGAAAAAAACATGCCTTTTTATTGTATTTAAAACTAGTTTTGTGGTGGAACTGAGATAGCATATTGAAGATAAACAAAATAAAGCATATTTCCTTTTTTCTTCATTACCATCTGCTTTTTTATCCACTTTCACATTTTTAATTCAGCAGTTAAGTAATGTAAATTCAAAAACTGTTATTTTGAATTGAAACTAATGGCATGTTCCCAAACACTAAATATGCCAATCAGCCCCAAAGTTGGGGAATCCTGGTGTAGAAGAGGTTTAATACTCCCTATCATGCAGACCAGCTGAACACTGGGGCTATTAAAAATGTAAAATCAGTAAAATACTAATAAAGCTTCTCTGTCTAAAATCATACGATTTCAACTATAGCAATTATAAGGCATTGCAATCAATGGAGCATTTGCAACTGTTTTCATTTCTTCTGGCGCTCCCAGCGACACAGTTTAGAACTGTGAAGTCTGAATTTGCCATGTTTTCTCTATCCAGAAGAGGATATGCTATATCATAAAGAGATGGGAGAAGGAACAACCTGAAATCGACGCAGGGGAATGCCAACCTAGCTTGATGCTGGAGCACTGTGTGCCCAGACAGGCACTTTCTCTTGGCCTCCTGCCTATCTTGGCTTCTGCGAGGCGTCTGGGCAGGAGGCCCAATAGAAATCACCTGGTCCACACAGCTTTCCAAGAACCTATTTTGTGTTCCTTTGTTGTGGTCTATCAGAGGCCTGTGGAGCTGGCAGCAGAGTCAGACAGTGGGGAGGAACATGGGCCAGTCCTGGAGTCTGGGGAGGGCTTGGACGAGGGATCTGCGTCTGACACAGAGATAGGCCCAGGGCCATCTGAGAGTTATGTGCTGGCTCCAGAGCCTCAGAATCTGACATCAGCGAGGCAGAGGAACAGGGGGAGCCTGTTCCCAGTGTGTGCTTGTGCAGAGTTGCCAGAAGGCAAAAACAGTTAAGACAAAAGGGCCAATTCAAGAATAAGGCTTGGAGATGATTGGCCCCTCCCATAAGACCTAAAGGAGGAGCAAAGGGACATGAGACTTTGCAGGAAGCAACTTTGTTCATTCTGGTTGGTTTAAAATCTGAAGGTCTGTGTTGACTTTGTGCTCTGTTTGGTCTTGTACAGCTAATTGGCAATTTACTCATTGGCAGCATTTCAAGGGAGATAAAGGTGGGTGCTTATCAGCCTTATCCCGAAAGATTGTGGCAGACTTCAATTGGACTATTCATAAACTATTTGGGACTCATTATGGGCTGTGAATGCATATAATTCACAGCCACTGAAATAAAAACAAGGTTTTGGGGAACAGCATGCAATTGTTAGTGTCTCAGGAAGCCTTGGTCAGAACACCCTTCTCTCAAGGAGAAGATTTGTGGTCAATCTGAATGAAGGAAAAAGAAGACAGGCAGATTGACGGTGGCTTGCTGACATCGGTGGGAAAGTCAGTCCCGTATTTCAGAGCTCTAGTCACAGGACTATCCCATTGGTCGTCCCGGAACAGCTCCTCCATCCGGGTGCAAGAGCTGCCCAGCAGGGCGGTGCACCCGGATGGAGGAGCTGCTCTGGGACAACCAATGGGATAGTCCTGTGACTAGAGCTCTGAAATACGGGACTGTCCAGGCAGCTCATGGTGAGGCTGGATATTTCTGCCATAAAGGATGGTATGTGCAACGTGCAACATTGCAAGTGGTGCAACATGCAAGGAGTAGCACAGCCCTCACTGGCCAGAACAAAGTAATGTTGCTGTTGCAGCATTGGGAGGGGCACAGGGGAGCTGAAGCAGCAGTGGTGATGGTCAGAGCCTTAGTGTGCAGGAGTGAAGCGCTACTTGCCTTTGTGTAGCAACAACATTCCACCTTTGTCACATACATTTGTGCCAGCAGGTGGCACCAAGGCAGACTTCACCTCCTGCTGCTTTGGGCTTGGAGTGGTAAGCTGCATCCAGGAAGCACTACAGTGGAGAGAACTGACCATGCAGTACCTGGACTTCCATGATGGAGGGGAGCTAAAGCTAAGGTAGCCAAGCTAAGTGACTGAAGGACCCCATCCCATCACCGGGAGCCCAGGCGCTTCAGCGAGTGGCACGTGAAATTTTGGCCAGGCTACTTGAGATGGAGTTTTCAGGGGGCACCCAGGCTGGCTACAACACAAACGTTCATTGCATGTATCCAGCCCAGGGAGTGGTTTGAGGACCCCTGATTTAGTGCAACATAGAAAATGCAAGTAACCAACAAAATGTTCTGGTGACCGCTGGTCTAAAAGACCTCTGATGTCCCGTCCAGCTCTGTAATTCTACACAATTCTATGTAATTCTGACTTTTCTTGTTCCAAAAAGAATTACTGGAGGTGCACCTGACCTGATAATGCCTATAACATATATCATGATGTATTAAAGGCTTTTAAAATAACAAATGTAAATGTATAAATGAATTACAATTATTCTTTTATTGAACACATAATTTGCATCCTTAGTCACAATGAACTTGGGATGGTATGCAGTAAAATTTAATCTGAATTCATTATAAACATAAAAAACAAATGAACATTTTAATTTTAAAAGGAGACAAAGCCAAGTGTTAATCTAAAGTTTCATTAGTGGCTTCTTTAGGATCTCTACATTGTGCAAATCTTCACATCATCAACCTCAGGCTGACTATGGTAAATATGTAGAATAAACAGATCCCTCTGTGGTTTCCAATTATTCCCAGAAGAAGAAAAAAGCACCAATTGTGGCTTTGTTTTTACTCACCCAAATTAATAATCATTAAAAGAATAACTTGAATCTATTGTGGGTTATGTGCTACTGAGACCACCTATTGAAACCATATTAATTCCACTCAACTATATTCAGCAATTCTGAACCCAAAGGAGCATATTAATGGAGTACATATCTGTGTATTTTGTTATCACCTTCCAACCTGGATTAATAATCCTTAGAGGCGAGTTGAACAGGTGATGGTAAAATAGGTCTAAAGAGAGCCTTGGCTGACTTTCCAAGGGACATTTCTAATCTTGCTCTAACTATCCTGCCTCTTCAGGGAGATGTTTTCAAAGTTAAAGTTTTGATAATCTTAATGACCATCTGGGGACTAAACTTAATGAGGTTTACATCAGAACAGAGACTTCTTCAAAGTCCAACTTTGCTTCCATAGAATGTCATAGAGAATACCGTGGCTTCTACAGTTCTGATTTTTGTAAAATATATATTTTCCAAGACCTTTATGACTGCTTTTCCAAATGCTAATCTTTTCCATGTTTCTTGTCTGCTTGTTCCTTTACAGTTGAACAGTTAAAAAAGAGAGAGCTAAATGAGAAGTCATTTGTTGAAGTGAATAGATTGTGATTTCGCTATTCATAAATAAAATGGAACTTAAATTATTTATATCTCCCTGTAGCAGGAGAAAGTAGAATTAGATACTCTAAAAATGAACCGAATTCAGTTCTGTTTAATCTACTTTAAAACATCAATTTGGAACAAGATGCTAGTTAAGGCACTTTGGAAAAAAAAAAAGTACAATATTTATATTATTTCAATTCAAGCATTCTCAATTCAAGCATATAATCATTTCATTCCCCCCCCCCTCCAATTTACAACTCCTTCAGTTCTAACACACATAGGTTTAATACAGTTTTTAATAAAATTAACTAAAAATGTATAAGCTCATTCCTTCAGGTATTCAGCCTCAATTTCTAACAAGGAGATGTGGGAGTAGAGAAGAAAAATATAAATGAATTTTGGGAACTCCCTAAGAATGGATAGCTTTACAGTGGAGTCCCACGTTGGGTAGCATGGTATCATTCGATATTATCTGGTTTGGCAAGATGCAGTCCACTGTTTCAGGCTTGCGGTTATGGCTGTGCATAATTCAGTCATCATCTTCCTGTGTCTTAAACAAGGTATAAAATTCTTCTCAGCCATATGGGCCAATAAATGTGATGGATTCATGATTCCTATATGCCAGATGAATCTGGCTTCGTGGCAGCCATCAGTTAGTTAGTGGATTTCAAACAGAGTTTCTATCAACAATATCTAACAGTAAATAACCTTATATAATGATGGAGTTGTACTCCCAAAAGAAAACAATTCCTACCCAAACTATATATGTTATGTCTCTTCTTTTTAAAATGTGTTTGAATTGAGGTTCAAATACAATCAATCAGATTCAATATAAAAAATATTCCAATTCCTATTCAGCAAAGGTTGAGTAGTCCATCTCGATTGATTCTTAATATTTTCAGGTTTCAAATATCTGGGTGTAATCCTTATAAAAGATGTTTACCAACTTAGTCGGAAATTATAGTACATCAGTGACTAACAGTAAATTGTATCTTCAATATTGACATATTCGAACAACTTTTAGTATAATATCAGTGTATAATAACAATTTATGTAGGAGTCCAGCCACATTTATATCCAGGTCTTTGCTTGATTGACAAAAGAGGTAAATATTTCTTTTGTCAAATTAAATATGAGAAGAGATAAAAAGCATCTGTTATACATTCCATAAAACAAGTTAATTTATAAGTAAATAATTCCATTTGTAACATTCCTTATAATAGCATTCTTTAATCCAATTACTGTATTTTTTGCACTATAAGATGCTCCAGATAATAAGACGCACCTAACTTTTGAGGAGGAAAACAAGAAAAAAAATCTGTCTCTGCCTCCCAGCAATTTGCCTCTTTGCAGCAAACAAGCTGGTCAGCTTCAGCACAATCTGATTTAGCACAAGCAGCTGATTGGTGGTTGGATTGGCCTTCCAGAACACCACTGATCAGCTGTTCCAGGCTGCGGGGATCGCTGTCACCCATCACCACCGTCACTGATTGCTCCCTATCACCGCCTCTGCCCGTTCCAATTTTGGCCTCCAGGTGCTGCATTCTGGCCTCCACACACCCTGTTTTCAGCCCATTCCAGGCAGTGGGAATCACCACTGCTGCTGATCGCCACTGATCACCAATCACTGCCACCTATTATATCTGTGGCAGCGGTTGGCAGCAATAGGTGGCATCGGAGTAGGCGATCCCCACCACCTGGAATGGGCCAAAAATGGGATGCGTGGAGGCAAAAAATGGGGTGCACAGAGGCCAAAAATGGGGCGCACAGAGGCAGCGATAGGCAACGGTGGCGATGGGTGGCGGCGATCCTCACCGCCTGGAACAGCTGATCATCAGTGTTCCAAGAGGCCGATCCAACCGCCAGTCAGCTACTCATGCTAAATCAGGCTGTGCTGAAGCTGATCAGGATGTTGGTTGTTTGCTGCAGGGAGGTAAATTGCTGGGACGCAGAGGCCGGCAGGTGGGAGCTGGCGGGTGGATGGGGCTTCGGCAACATTCGCTCTATAAGATGCGCAGACATTTCCACCCACTTTTTTTTGGGGGGGGGGGGAAGTGTGTCTTATAATGCAAAAAATATGGTAATAAATATGTGGGCAATCTGTATTTGGCAAAAATTGCACTATATCAAAGTTCTTTCTATATTCAGCAACAAAATCCACTGTCAATTTCAGGTTTGTTAGAATTCGCATCCAAAATACATGAAGATACCAGTCTGGTTTTCAACAATGGAAACACGTGTATATCCAAATGTTTGTAAAATGGGAAGTGTTACTAGATATAAAGATATTTTAAATGAAAAGGGTGAGCTCAAATGAAAACAAGAATTGAATGAACAAAGGTTAGAGATACATTAGTATTCGTATACGCAAATACAATCAAGGTAAGAAAAAGACATTAAAGATGAAGTAATTAATAAAGAGTTGACAGAATTGGATAAAATACTAATGGGAACAGAAGATAAGCTGATTAAAAGACTATACTGTTATTTATTAGATGTTAAGTTGGAAGAGGAACAAGTTAAAGAAACAATGATAGCATGGACAAATTTTTTGGGATATGCCATAGAATTAGATAAATGGCAGAAACTATGGGACAGAAATTATAAATTAACAATAGCATATAAAGAAAACTTGTACAAGATGCTATATAGATGCTACTTGGCACCAGCAAAACTAGCAAAAATGTTTAAAGATAAATCAACCAAATGCTGGAAGAGTCATCAAATACCAGGAACATATTACCTTATGTGGTGGTCTTGCATAGAAAAGATATTGGTTGGAAAAAACAACATATAAACAACATATAGATTTGAAACCTGAAATATTTTTATTAGGAATGGGTACCTGAAGGTTACAGTAAAGAAAAAACATATTTAATTATACATCTATTAACAGCAGTTAGAATTGTATATGCTCAGAATTGGAAAAGTGGTAAGATACCAATAGAGGGAAAAGTAATTGAGAAAATATTTGAATGTGCAGAGATAAATAGGTTAGCATTGGTAATTAAAGAAAAAGAAGATTTTGAATATTACATGGTATGAGATTTATTTTATCAATGGTTAGAAAATAAAACAAATTAAAATAGATTAGATGTATATGTAAAGCAATAAGAAAAGATTGTAAAATAGATACATTGGATATTACTTATACAAATATGTGATTATTGTTATATTGGTATATTGTTAAGAAGGTTATTAATTACAAACTGTAAACACATGAAATATGTACCTAATCGACACACGTTTGAAATGAAATGAATGTATTGTATATATTAAAAAAATATTTTTTAAAAAAGTCAATGGACAAATAGTGTAACAGTAAATGTCAATATTGGAAACAGGTTGCTAAGATATTGAATCGTATGAAAAAGAAATTCTTTGCCTTGAAATGTTTGATGAACAATGTGCTATAGACAGGTACAGACTGGTACAGGCAGACAGGTACAGACAGGTGCATCAACAACCTGTCTGTAGTGCATTGTAATATATGAATGATGTACCTGTCTGTAGCTACAGACAGGTACATCATCAGTCATCATCAGATACAGACAGGTACATCAATGTGCTATATCATTATCATCAAGATTATTCAGGCTCCCAGTGGCTTAGAGCAAAATAAAATTTAACAAAACCTCCATGGTAAAGAAAAGACAAATATAATAAATGTATAATGTTGTAGCCAGATCCATCCTCTTCAAGAAAGTCTAAATAAAGTAGGGCAAAACTCTTTTAGTCACAGCTTCCACGTGCCATTCAACAATAGATGTGAGTTTAGGAGGACCCCCAAGTTATGAAATAGCCCCCACTCCCTCCTTTTCTTCCTCATTGTAAAATTGTTTAGTGCTGCTAAACCTAACCTGGTTAATGGCATCAAAAGCCCCCAAGATAACCAAAAAGAGTGCTTCTATCTCTGCCTCTACTAAGATTCCAATAAATGGCATCTACCTGAACAACTAACACAGTCTCCAGCCAATGCCCAGGCTTGAACCCTGAATGAAAAAGGTCAAGATAATTCATTTTTCCTAGGGATCTGCAACTTTATTTTATAAATTATTCTATTTTTCAGCTGTTTCCATTTTAATCCCTATCCTTCTTTCATCTACAAGGCTGGAATTACACTTCAAAAAATATTTCACAGAAATACAACTAAAGATAGCACAGACATGATCACTCAGAACATATGAGTCAAAATATGTTAATTAAATATCCAGCCTGACTCCCACCAGAGGTGGCATTCAGCAGGTTCTGACCAGTTCTGGAGAACCGGTAGCGGAAATTTTGAGTAGTTCGGAAAACCGGTAAATACCACCTTTGACTGGAGATTTTACAGTATCCTTCCCCTGCCATGCCCAAGCCACATCCACAGAACCAGTAGTAAAAAAAAATTGAATCCCACTCCTGACTCCCACATAAACAATCTTGAATTTAGTTTTCACTATTTTGAGTGCACTTTCTGATATACAGGAATCTTTATTGATTTCAGCAATGTTCTTGTTTGTAGTAAGCTCACAGTGGATGTAATTAAGGAACCAGAGTTTCCCCCCATAGTGTAATCCAGCCTTGGCAATCATAACAAGAAGTTGCAATGGACTTTATTGTTAAACATGAACAATGTTGTTTATAGATAGCGTGTTTAACCATTGAAATCCGTTGTGGCTAATTTTTTTTAAGGTGCCTTTGTTTTTGTACCTTCAGTATAGCAGTAGATTCTTTCTTTGGGAGACCCTATCAGTAGACATGTGAACGGATATTAACAACCGAGACCATTCAGTAGAAGATGTGAGTTCCTCTACCCTTCGTAGAATTGGAAGGGCGGAATTATTTTATACAACATTTTTTGGAGGGGAAGAGGAAGAGGCAAAAAAAAGAGATATCTTATTATTAGCATGAATTACATAAATACCAATAACACTTACCAATAGCACTTAGATTTATATACCACTCCAAAGTGCTTTACAAATCATGTGAAAGATTAGTATGATAACAATGAATGTTAACAACAACATCCTTTTTTAAAAAAATCAGAACAGGAAATAAATTATTTTTGACCCAAAACCAGTTGGGTGACCTTGGGCCACTCACTTTCTCTCTCCCAGCCTTAGGCAATGGCAAACCACTTCCATAACATTGCCAAGAGTATTGCAGGAATCTATCCAGGCAGTCATCAGGAGTCAAGACTGATAGCAAAAAAGATAATAATCAGAAGCATAGAAGCTAACCAGATGACAAGATATTATGTCCTTGTCTCTAAAAGGTACAAGTAGGAGGAAGCATCTTCTTCCAAAATGTTTGGAGGCTCATTAATTTCACTAATTCTCACCAGGAGGTGCTGTTGGCATTTTGAGCCTATTTTTTTTTCAATCAGAAAGCATTCTCACCACTACTTTAAAACCAGAACGTTGATGCTTATATTTACACAAAATCACCCACACCAGTCAATGCCTGTCACTTAGATCATCATATGATGCCCTCTTCCAAATTCTTCCATCATGAAGAATGAAGGTTGGTGCTTTCTTCAAATTGGCATCTCATTCAGGCTCTCCTTCTCCCAAGTGTTTTAATACATTTTCTGTATAATATACTCCAGAGCCTTATTTTTGTATTTTCTATAATAGCTTCCCTTGAAGCAACATTAAGAGGAAGGAAGGAAGGAAGGAAGGAAGGAAGGAAGGAAGGAAGGAAGGAAGGAAGGAAGGAAGGAAGGAAGGAAGGAAGGAAGGAAGGAATTCTAACCCTCCCTCAAACCTTTATGAATATGAGTTAATAAGGCACATGTCTTATCCAAAATGTCTCCATCCAGTGTTATTCATCTGCAAACAATAATGCAGAGTGTTTAACATATGAAATGAGGATGCTAAGACTTTATGCTATTTAAGAGGTTGCTCACAAAATATTTTGCTAAATTTTCTGATAGAATTACAAGAATATAAAACAAAACACTACTGAAGCTGTTTGGAAGGTGGGGGAAGGATGTCCTACCCTATATGTAGTCATTCTTAGCTTCAATACTTTTCAGAATATGAATATCTCACTTTTCTTCCAAGAAGATCATGGTACCAATCATAATTTTATTCTCACCACAGGCATTGACTGAATGATGAACGAGCTGCCCTAATGGCTAGAAGGAAATCTAAATCCAGTCTCCATTTAGCATTGTACTCATGGCATCTGATTGGCTTTTCAAAACAGGCAACCTCTTATATTACCTGTTTTGCTTATAAAACAGCAGACAAATTATGGAAATCCCTGAAAACTTATTTATTTCAGCAAGCTTGGGGATTCCAGAGAAATGGAAAACCTATGAAATGCTTACATTGCACGCAGCACCCTGGTCCATTCTCCTGCAGGTTGTTGGGGGGCGGGATTGGTACTCTATTTGTATTTCTATTTTTGTCTAATTGTTTTTAACTGATTGTTATTCTACACGACCCAAAGTTAGATTTGGGAAATGGGAGATTATATAAATCTGATGAATTAAAAATAAATAATGAAGATGACAATGCATGGAAAGATATAGATATTCCTCTTTGACATAGCCAATGCACAGTGTACACCTACAAATATATGCTGTAAATGAAACAAAAAGAAGGGATTTCTCCAGGCAGTTTGGGAAGGGAAGGATACATTCAAAAGCCACAAAAATAGCTCTGCAGATTGTTCTCTTGTACCAGCTCCATAAAGTGAATGGAAGCATGAGAGGAATGTACCACAACATTGGGTTAATGGGTTGTGCCCAAGAAAGAGGTCACTGCAGGAAGGCAGAAACTGAATTTATAGCTGGATCTTTCTTGATATTAAAGTATTAAAAATCCAGGCAGTAGAGTTTTATCAAGGCATTCCAGAGAACATATAAGTTTCCTAATAATTACACAAATGGCTACATTTAAGGTATTTCAATATATCATTATTGTGGTAAAACAATTGAAATTGTCTTCAAGTAATTCTTGACTCCTGGCAGCTGCCTAGACATGCTGCAAGGGGGGGTTGGCAATTTTTTTGAAAGGGGCTTGCCCTTGCTGCCTTCCTCCCAGAGCTTAGAGAGAGTGACTGGCCCAAGGTCACCTAGCTGGCTTTCTGCCTAAAGCAGGACTAGAAGTCCAGTGCTTCTAGTCCAGTGCAGATACTGGATGTCTCAAGACATGAACAGGTACTCTCCGAGACATAATTCAGGGAAGAAATGACTCACTTTCATTTCTTTGGCTTCTCCAGAACACTCAAATGGACCAACGTAATTTCTAGGAAACATACATTGTTGAACATGCCTCTCAATTCCTTCTTCCTTATTCCTCTGAAGATTCATATCAGCACTGAATAAACAGACTCGGGGAACAGCAGTTGACATGTCCTTTCCCCCAGAAACACAATGTGCCATCCTACACTTTCACCATTGAGAGATTGTCTTCTTCAAAATAAGCAGTGATGTTCCCCGGTTAAAAGTGATGTTTTTATGTAATGCTTTTAATATGTGATTATAATACATGGTACATATAAAATAAGGAATCAATGCACCCTACACTAATATTTGGGCTCCCCCAAAACATTGTCATAAATTTTCTGAAGATACCTAGACATAATCTAGGAAACTGAAACTTTATAAACAATCCCCAATATTAGCCAATTTATTAATAAGAATCTGAAAACCCAAAGTAAGCTTTGGGCTGTTAGAGATATGTTGTTAAAGCCAAAAGAATATTCCCGATTGGATATCCTAGTACTTTATCCTGCCTACTGAAGCATTTAATAGGAGGCTAGCATTAATACATTGCATGGAGACTAAAGATTGAAACAACTAATTTACAGTGACATGTCATGGCAATTATCGCTATGGATCCAGTAAACCTGATGGCTATTAGCACCTACTCAAAGTCTTGGGCTAAATAAAATGTTAGGTCATTTCACAAAAGGAAATTTTCCATCCCAATATCTCAGACATTCTTCTGGCATATGGAGTTTTGCATTGCTTCATATTTCCTTTCATCTAGCAGATCATGATTTAGAATAGCATCCAAACCAGTGCATTGTCACTGCTCTAGAATTTGGAAAGGAATACTGTTGCTGCAAAAGTCCTGTTTTCTATTCTAGAAACGCTTGTGAGAAGCCGTGAGTTAAATGCAGTTGTATGCCAATGCTGAGATTCCAGCAAGCAAAATAAGAGAGATGTGTGTGTCTGTGTGTAAGTCTGTGTGTCTGTGTGTGTCTTTGAGAGGAGAGGTAGTTAGAGTTTTAAAAATTGTGTAGGACATGGTGGCAATATGCATAAATATTAGTTCTCTTAAGGAAAGGAAAAATACTGCATATTCTTTCCTGATGAGTTGAAAGGTTGCAGTGCTTGAGAAAGTTTTGTCGCCATGTGAGCATAAAATCCTGAAAAGAAAAGATTAAGCAACCTTTGCTTTTCTAAAGAAAACCTCTTGTTGGAAAAATACTAAGTAAACTTTATATTTGAACACAGGCCATATAATTATGAATTCTGGGCATGGTTTCCTAGCAATGGTTCTCTCATGAACACCAGATAACCAAGGGTCTTCTACACGCTTCAAAAACTCTGGTATTTCCAGAACAACCTTGCTAGGAGCACCCTATCTGTAGGGAAATAGTTACAGAATTCATTTGGAAAGAAATAAACTCATCCCACAAAATATGAGCCTGCTCTTTCTGCTTGTTCAGTTAACTGAATTGAAAGGGAGAACAAACTCCAAAGTTAGTATATCCCACAGGTGACATTCCAGTTATAGAACTATAGGGGGAAAGGGATATACAGCATTAACCAGCATTGGGTTTGAAATCTACATTTCCTGTTTCTCACTACCGCTGCCTACTAGGAGTCACTCCACAACTGAAATTTAGCCATTTTCATTATGTAAATCCCAAGTATATTAGATGACATTCACACAACACTGGCCACAATAATGACTCCAGGTAGAGCTCACTGCAGAACTATGATACATAATAAAGACCACAGATTTTGTTCCTAAAATATTAAAAAATTCTTCTATAAACATAACAAATGAATATTTAGAAATTGGAATGAACACCTATGCACAGAACATTTCAAGGAACAAGAATAGCCAATCACACATAACAGGGAGATGTGTAGGGAAAAAAACCTCCATAATCTTGATAACTCCAGGCTGCTGCTTAGAGGTCTGCAGATGTTCTGCTGGTGATGGAGATCTCAGAAAGGCTTCAACTGTTTCTTGTTGGGTTGATGTTATGGACCTCCCAGAGCCTAGGAAAGAGTACTGTATGGTGGAAAGGATTGCATGACACAGACTTACAGGGCCCTCAAAAGCCTCTGCAACCACATCAAGGCATCACATGGAGGATCTCAGAAATGGTGCGCCTCTGTCACAATTTCTATCTGATACAATTATAAGAATTGTACAATTATAACAATAAGGGTAACAATACAATTATAAGAAATGTGAGTTTCTTATGGGGTGGGCATTCATGCACAGCCCAAAGAATTCTCTGTGCAGTTTGGTTCTCATTTTTTCTTCTGCATTCTTTGCTTTGTTTTGGGCAGGTTAAAGGACCATCTTAACACATACAAGTGTTAACTGCAACTTTGCCCAATGCATTAAGCCATGGTTGCTTGTTGGGTTTGGGCCAGGGCATCAGGGGAGGGGTGGAAATGGACCAAATGGAGGCAGATTGGCCATATTTTTGAAGTTTCATCTCCTTTGTACATGTTTTGACACTGTACAGCATACATATACAAAGGAGTGGGGTTCAGTCAGACAGTTGCATTTACCATCTTAGCCCTCCATGCCCATGGAGACTCATATTTTTCACATTATGAGCCACTTTGGTTTGCAAAACATAGTTTATAAGTTAGTGAGGACCCCAACCAATTGCTAGTTAAAAAACAACCATGATTAAGCAAGCCAACATCTGAAGCTAATCAAATGTTTTTCCCTATTCTGCTAAATTCTTAATTTTGAAGTTTAAATTGTAATAGTAACTGGACTAGCATCTTTAATCACCAATATATCTTATTATCCTTTCCTTGACCAGTTTCATCACTTCTTTTCTTGATCATTTTTATCTAAAAGGAAACACCTTGAATTTAAGGCAAACCTCCCTCCAAAGAAAGAAGAGGCAGAAAACTATAAAGAAAAGGTATGTATTACCCAAACTCTGCACTTTGCCTATCTGGGGTTGCCAAATTCAAATGAAGATTCTGGCCCTCCCATAAAAGTGTATATGTAATATACTAATGTATAAGTATTTGGGGCTAGTTCAAAAATAAATGATAATGATTAAAATGATGCCTAATTAAAATCAGCACCCTTTAAAATATACTATCTTGCTAGATAGTAAAGATACCTCCATCTCCACTCCCATACATGCACTCATACAATTCAGAGATAATTATTTGGAAAACCAATACATTCTCTTTGTGTCAGCAAATATTTTTTGAATTTTACAGGGCAACGTGAAAGCTGAACTTACATCTACAGTAAATAAGATTCTTATTCTGAAATGGATAGCACATCTGACGCATATGAAAAGGGATAATACTAAGAGATGTTTACATTTGCCAGATGACTTGCAAAGCCAAGTTCATACTCCTTGAAGGCTCAAGTGCATTCTACTTTTCCTATTGTATTAAAAAAGAGCTAGACACCATGACCAAAAAAACCAAACCCCACCAACAATTCTAGAACCAGTGTTCGCATTGACTACGTAATGTATTTTGCTCTCTCATGCTGTAATAAGTCTAATGGGAAGAATGGGATAATTCATCTAATCCCAGGCTGGACAGTCCAAAGAAAATCTGATCACCAGCCTCTCCTAACAATTGGATTTCCTCCCACCCACAGGGCATACCAGCTTGGAATAGTCCTTTGAAGCTGCCTAAACTTTTAAAAAATGGTTCTCTGCTCATATGAAAATTGTCCTCTTCTATTCGGCATGTAGAAAGTTATAAGGGCTCAACAGGTGAAGAGACTTGGCCCATGGAATGGCCAAGAGTTGGACATAATTGAATGGATAACATCATCATCATCATCAAACATGATCATATGATAACTTTTGGAAATAGTGTGTTAATATATATGGGGAATTTATAGGGGAAATATTTAAGTATTAAAGATGGGGCTTTCACGTTGACTTATATAGATAGTGAAGCCTTGGAATCTGACTGTTTATCAAGAATTATGGTGGGACTGAGCAGGGAAATGGCTAGGAAAATCAAACTGAGAAATCAGAAGAGTGATGTTAAGGAGCAGTTTCCAGAAATGTGAGATGTACTGTATCTATTTTGAAAAAAGCAATATTTCCTAATAATCAAAGGCTAAAGCAATATGTGTTACTATGGCAAAGATTTTGTAATATTTTACAATAAATTGTTACACTAATTGTTATGTCTTTGGGACTGGTTGGAGTCCCCAACCAGGTCCGCTGTTTGAGCGGGAGCACCAGCCGCTCCCATTGGCTGGCACCGTTTGACAGCCGTCTATAAAAGGCGGCTGTCAGGCAGTGTCAGCCTCGTTGCCGCCAGCTAACCTGTCTAGTTAGAAGGCAGACGCGGCAACCCTTTATTCTTAGAATAAAGCCTGTAACGTTCACTCTGGCTCAGCCTCGTTCCTCCGCCGCTCCACAACACTGGCGACGAGGGCGGGATGCGATCGGAGGCTGCCAGACGTGCGATTCAGAAGAGCTGTAGTCACTAGAGCGAAGCCACGGGCGCTGAAGCCGCAGCCGCCGGCGCTCACAAAGAGCGCGAAATTCAAAAGCCTCCTCAGCCGGGGAGACAGACACCGCCTGATAGGCGCAGCCGCAAACACTCTTCTAAGAGCGCGAATTTTGAATCACAACTACTAAGGTGACAGGCACTGCCGCCTCAAAAATGAATGCCAATCCGACTTTCCCACCCTTCAAGCCAACCGAGGAAACGTGGGATTCATATAAAAACCATTTCATCTACTTCCTCGACGCTATTGGTCTAACAGATGCTGCTGAACACAGAAAAAAATCCTTCTTTCTCAGCTACTGTGGGGCTGCGGTTTTTGACAACGCTACAGCACTAGTTGCCCCTCGCTCTATCAGGAACATACCTTGGGATGAACTCCAAGAGATCCTCTCCAACCACTACTCACCTAAACCATCCCAGATAGCCAGGAGATATGCCTTCAGAACTAGAAGGCAGGCTGTGGGGGAGTCAATTAATGAGTATATGGCAGCTCTGAGGACAGCTGCCTTACAATGTGGTTTTAGAGACTACCTAGAGGACATGTTATTAGACCAGATCGTCTGTGGGGTTAGAGACCTTAGGCTTCAAAGACGCTTTGCTAGCCAAAAAGGATTTAACCCTAGCTTTAGCCGTAGACAAAGCCCAAGCTGCTGAGCTCTCTGCCCAATCAGCAGCTGAGATTCAAGGAACTCCTTTAAGACCCAGCAGCTCCACTATTCATTCAGAGGAAGTTTCCTTGAAGAAGACCCCATTGACTCAACAGACATTTACCGCCTTAGGCAACAAAAGCCCTCACAGGAAGTAGCTGGGCAGAGAAACAACTTCACCCCCAAGCAACCTCCCATTTGCCTAGCCTGCGGGGTTCCCACTCTAGGGCATCCTGCAGGTTTAGGAATGCCATCTGTCTAAATTGTCAGAAGAAAGGCCACCTAGCCAGGATCTGCCAAGCAGGGTGAACCTTTCCTCAGAGACCTCCACCACCTGCTAATTTCCAAAGGCAGGTGGAGGACTGCTATACTTGCTACCACGCGAACCATACTTCCAAGACTCCTAATAAAATCAGTATTTTGTTTCTTTAGAAGGAAAGCCTTGCAGAATGGAGGTAGACACGGATCTGCACTTTCAATCATCTCCTGGGAAACCCTGAAGAAGATTCATCCCAGATTCTCAAAGAAGAAGCTGCAGAAATGCCACCTGACACTGCGGGACTACAAGGCAAGAACATCCCTGTCCTCGGGAAAGGCAAGTTTTTAGTTCAGTTCCAAGGTTTTAAAGGTCATTTGCCTTTGGTGGTTGTTAATGGTGCCCTCCCCAGTCTGTTGGGACTAGATTGGTTCCCTTCTCTCGGCCTTAGTGTAACGGGATCCATGCTGTCTCAACCTCTGACGTAGACGCCCTATTCTCAGACTACTCAGATGTTTTTAGCAGCGAGCTGGGCTGCTATTCTGGCACCCCATCTCTCTTCACAGTGGACCCCCAGGCAATTCCCCTTCGCCTTAAGCCACGCAGAGTGCCCTTTGCCATCCGTCCTAAGTTAGATTTAGAATTAGATAAGTTACTGAAGCAAGGGGTGTTAGAGCCAACTGACTTTGCCAAATGGGAGACCCCCATAGTCACCCCACTCAAGAAAGATGGCAGCATAAGAATCTGCGCAGACTATAAAACCACCCTCAATCGTTATCTGCAGGTCAGCGCCTACCCTGTACCTGTTATTCAACACCTGTTACACACCTTCGAACCCGGCACCATCTTTGCCAAATTAGATATGTCCCAGGCATACCAACAGTTCCCTGTTGATGATCAGACAGCTGAATTACAAACCATAGTCACACATAGAGGGGCATTCAAGTGCAAACGCCTCAATTCGGGTAAGTGTAGCCCCGGTATATTCCAATCCCTTATGGAAAGGATTCTCCAAGGTCTCCCAGGGTTGTCCTTACTTTGATGACATTTTAGTCTCAGCAATTGACAGACCTCAGCTCATACAAAGGGTCAGAGCAGTCCTAGAGAAGTTTAGGCAGCATGGCCTCAAACTTAAAAGGGAGAAGTGCGCCATCGCCACTAGGCAAGTGGACTTTCTGGGGTATAGGATAGATGCCTCTGGCATTCACCCAGTCGAATCCAAAGTAAAGGCTATCCATGAGGCACCCACTCCAACTAACAAGACGGAGCTCCAAGCCTTTCTGGGGCTACTAAACTTTTACGCTTCATTTCTTCCGCACAAAGCATCTATTGCTGAACCCTTACACAGACTGTTAGACAAAGAATCCCCTGGCATTGGGGACCCAAAGAAGCCCATGCTTTCAAGTCAGTCAAATCCTTACTCACATCTGATGCAGTTTTAATCCAATATAATCAACGACTCCCCCTGGTCCTAGCTGCTGATGCATCCCCTTCAGGATTGGGGCTGTTCTGAGCCACAGGCTTCCCAACGGTTCTGAGGCACCAATTGCCTTCTTCTCTAGGACCTTCTCTACTGCAGAAAGAAACTACAGCCAAATAGATAAGGAGGCCTTGGCTGCAGTAGCTGCAGTCAAAAAGTTTCATGAATTTTTGTTTGGGCACCATTTTGAACTTATAACTGACCATAAACCACTCCTGGGACTTTTATCAGGGGATAAGCAAACCCCACAGGTACTATCTCCTAGAATGACCAGGTGGACTTTGTTCCTGGCCGCTTACTCATTCAAATTGGTGCATCGCCCTGGAAAAACTTGAGTCACGCTGATGCCTTAGTCGCTGCCCCCTGCCAGTCCCAGTCGAAGACCCAGCTCCTGCTCATGCCATCTTTGAAGTAAATGAACTTAAATTGCCGGTTACAGCGAAGACATTGCTGCGCACTCAAAAAAGACAGAATAATTGCCCAAGTTATGGACTGGGTGGGAAGGGGGTGGCCTGAAACACAATACACTTCTGACTTTGCTCCTTTCAAAATCCGTAAGCAGGAATTGTCGAAACTACAGGGATGTCTGTTGTGGGGGACAAGGGTAGTCATCCCAGCCACTCTTCGTGTACCCATCCTGAAGGTACTTCATGAGGGCCACCCGGCATCGTAAGGATGAAGGCTCTGGCCCGCAGCCACGCTTGGTGGCCTGGCATGGATGCCCAAATCTCCAGCTGGGTAAGCTCATGCCAGCCTTGCCAAGAAACCAGGGCTGCCCCACCAGCAGCCACGCCCACCAGGTGGGAAAGTGCTAGTGGTCCTTGGTCTCGCCTGCACATCGACCTAGCTGGACCAGTACATGGAAGGACCTTCTTGGTTGTAGTAGACTCTTATTCCAAATGGATAGACTTGGCCCTACTACCTTCAACAACCACTCAAGCAATTGTTAAGGCTCTGACCCGTTTCTTCGTGACCCATGGGCTCCCTGATACGCTGGTGTCTGACAATGGCCCCCAGTTCACGTCTTGTGAGTTTAGTATGTTCGTTGCCAACTTGGGCATCAGACACATCCTTACAGCCCCTTTTCACCCAGCTAGCAACGGGATGGCTGAGAGGGCAGTCAGGTCAGCAAAAGAGGCACTTGCCAGGTTTGGCCAGGAAAACTGGCACTCCAAACTGTCCCGTTACCTCCTGAGCCAACATACGACTCCATGCACCACTACAAATAAATCCCCAGCAGAGCTCTTGATGGGGAGACGCCTTAGGACCACCCTGGACAGGTTGCACCCCACTACTGCCCAGACACCCCTATAGGATCTGACAGTTTGGTCAGGGACTTTGCTCTGCATGACCTGGTGTACGCCAGAAATTATGCAGGGGACCCTCTGTGGGTACCTGGTCAAGTTGTGTCAGTCACAGGTCCAAGATCCTACAGAGTCCTCCTGGAAGACGGACGCCTGTGGCGCAGACACGTGGACCAACTCAGACGGCGATGGAGAAGCACAGCTGATGCCTACCCAGCAGCCACCAAGGAACCCATCTACCCAGCCCAATCTCCCGGCACCGAGGGCTCCCTGCTGGAACCGGTCTACCCAGACGAAAGCTCCCTGCAGGACCTGATCTACCCTGTCGACCAAGAGAGTTTACTGGAGGACCCGGTCTACCGACAAGGGACCCCGAACCAACAACCAAGCGAACCTGTCTACCGTCCGGACGAGCGACTCACCAAGGTCAGCCCGAACAGGGGACTCTACCTAATTCGCACAGTGCCCCCACCAACCGAGCCCGCTCATCAGCAACCTCCGAGACGCTGCCTGGGGGCGAGGACTTGACTCCAGCCAGCGGCTTGCACGGACTACGACGATCCTGCCGCCAGCGCAGATGACCAACCTACTTGAAGGACTATGCATGCTCCCGGCTAGGGAAAGGAGTGTTATGTCTTTGGGACTGGTTGGAGTCCCCAACCAGGTCCGCTGTTTGAGCGGGAGCACCAGCCGCTCCCATTGGCTGGCACCGTTTGACAGCCGTCTATAAAAGGCGGCTGTCAGGCAGTGTCAGCCTCGTTGCCGCCAGCTAACCTGCCTAGTTAGAAGGCAGACACGGCAACCCTTTATTCTTAGAATAAAGCCTGTAACGTTCACTCTGGCTCAGCCTCGTTCCTCCGCCGCTCCACAACACTAATATTATAATAGAGTATGGTACATATTAGTAAACCAATCATACTGATAATATATAAGGTAAGGTAATTTCTTTTTCTTTTTCTCTCTTATTTGGGATTTTTCTTTTTTTGTTTTGATATTTTTTTCTTTAGATATAAATGCTGTTTCACTTCATGAGTTTTTGTGTTTTGATTAGCTTTTCTTGTAACTTGTAAATAAAATTAAAAGAAGAAAGAAGAAAAACTAGTCCAATGAATCAAGACTTTCCAAAGGTACCTTTTTGCATTCAATTAGACTTTTCCTTGGCAAACGCATCACAACAATAGCATAACTTGTGCAATGCTTTCTTCTCAATAATTCAGCATGTTTTCAAAACAGTAGATAAAACACCAGGTGTCATGTACTTTTCCAGCTTCTCACACTGTACCTGGACCTAATTTAAACAGGAAGCTAGGCCTTTGACTATTGAGATTTCGCTGGTGCACATGGAAGTTTGCTTCCTGGTTACTGGTACTGATCACGGAACCCTTTCTGCCAAGTTCAGGCTTTCGTTAAGGGCCAAATTAAGTTAGAGTTCCACCAAACATTTGGTCTGGTGTCCACTGCATGGAACCAAAGGGAAATCCGTGGAAGGTTAACAGGCATTGCACAAAAATATGAAATGAGCAGGTCTTGACATTTTGCATGTAGCTGGTCAACGCACCCTACCTCCCTACCTCCAAGCTCACATGAACTAAGCAGGGTGATATTCAGGACAAAAAACTTCTTAAGAGCCGTGGTGGTGCAGAGGTTAGAATGCAGTACTGCAGGCTAATTCTGTCAACTGCCAGCAGTTCAATTCCGATCGGCCAAGTTTGACTCAACCTTCCACACTTTCGAGGTTGGTAAACTGAGGACCCAGATTGTTGGGGGCAATATGCCGACTCTGTAAACTGCTTAAAAAGAGCTGTAAAGTGGTATATAAGTCTAAGGGCTATTGTTAAGGCAACCCAGGCTACCTCCATGACTTTGAAGACTGCTGTGATGAGTTGTAAATGATCTCCTTCAATACTGGAACCCATAAGAAAATCCTGTCAACTTGATTTGGAATATATAAGGACCATTCTTAAGAGCTCCCAGCAAAGCCCAACATTATGAACATAAACTTCTTTTTTGCAGGGTTGAAATTGGATGTTTCCAAGAAATCTAATATAATGTTTGATGAAGAGGATCTTGTGTTTCAAGTACATATCAATTTCTTACATAAAATGGAAAACCTGTTGTCAGAAACTTGTGGGGAAAAGGAGAGAGTCCAATGTCATGCCAAGGGCCTACATATTTGGCTTGAGGGCCCATATTTCTGTCCCAAGCAACCAAGCAAAGGCAGCAAGATGGTCTAAAGAAAAATGGAGAAAAAGTTGGTGAAAGTACACAAGAGCCATTAGCAAATAAAAGAAACAATGACGATGTAACAGTGGGAAAGGAAAAGAAAAAGAATTTCAAGATAGCCTTGCCTTGATTTTACTGCATAAGGTATAAGAGTGGGCAGTGGCAGGCTTTCAGAATTCTGTTTTTACACTCTACAACAATAACATGGTATTGTGATAGCTATTTTTTGATCCAGCCTACCTTGAAACGCTGATGGAGATAGTAAAGGGTGGTAGCATGTTCAAAACATGCTGCTTATATAAGCATAATCCTGAGCCTTCTTCTTTGTCCAGAAACCCTAAGTCCTGTAGGGCATCTAGTCCCCAAATATGTCTGTAACCCCAACCACATTTTTTAAAATTATTTGTGATAATAATTTTCCCATCCCAGAATTCACAAAAAAAACCTTCTCTCCTTAGCCCTTCCTCCTCAGCTCTGCAGACCATTGATAAATGCTCAATGTGCTGCTTCTTAAACTAATTTGTAGGCTGCAGGTGCAGACTGGAAGACATATTTCTAAAAGTATTCCAGTAAATGTTTAATCTTACTCTACATTAAAAGAGTAATCTTTATACCTTAAGACAACTTCCTGCAATGACAACCCTAAAAGGCCAACCTGAGACGGAAAAGCTGGAGGCTGGATCTCAGGTGACAGATCCAAGCGGTGGACCAGATACCCAACTTCTGTTTTTGAGCTTGTTGGTCTTATGGCTCTGCCTGTTCCTTTTCCCCCAGAAAAAGTTTGAAATTCATTGCCCAAGATAACGATCTCATTTTGCCTAGGGGTCACCTGTGAGGCTTCGCTGCTCCTGTAATTCTGAAATTATGTTTTCTTCCTGAGTGGCTGCTTCTAGCACCATCCAGGCATTGCTTGTTTGCAAGAACCTACTCTCAGCAATGCAATTAACTTTTCATACGTGAGCAGTAAGAGTATTTAAAGCCCTTTTAAAAATTTTATGTGTAACTTGATGCTTCCTTGCAGAGCATATTTAATGGGGTTTTTTAAATGGGTAGGCTAAAGAGGATTAAAGCAGATCAAAAAAGGATTCATCTATAGGCTTCATAAAGATAATACGATAATTATTAGAAGAAGCAAGGATTCATAAAGAACAAGTCTTGGTGGACTATTCTTATCTCATTGGATAATTGCACTGTTTCCTTATCAGGTTGTGAAAATGCTATAGACAGAATATGCCTCGATTATAGCAAAGTATTAGATAAAGTCCCTCATTCGTGCTAAGTTAACTAGCAAGCAAGTTATCTAGGCTGGTTGGGAAAGAAATTAAGCAGCACAATTATTCACTTAGAAAAGACAAAAATCAAAATGCAGGTATAAGATAGAAGATAACTGGTTTGGTAACAATATTTATGAAAAAGAGCTTGGAACAATAGTTGGTTGCAAACTGAGCATGAGTCAATAGGTGTCAGCCAAAAATGCAGTTTTTGTTGCATTAACAGAAAACAATGTACTCTAAATTATGTGAGACAACATAATTACCCATTTAGCTCTGAGAAAAGCAGAGTGGTATGATACCTGAATGGATATCATACAGTTCTACATACACACTAACATATGTGTTCTCATTAATTCTCAATGTGCAGATATGGTATTACAGATATAAGTCATATGAGGAAAAACCATTTCTAATTCAATGTAGAAGAGAGAATCCTTCCTATTAGTAAGAATCCTCTGACAGTGGGGATTCCACCAGAGAAGCAGGCTGGAAAAGCCAAGGTGAGACAAGATATTTACTTGC
This sequence comes from Pseudonaja textilis, assembly GCF_049901715.1. Classification (NCBI taxonomy): domain Eukaryota; kingdom Metazoa; phylum Chordata; class Lepidosauria; order Squamata; family Elapidae; genus Pseudonaja; species Pseudonaja textilis. Next base: position 161,373,682 of record NC_141991.1, on the reverse strand, counting down.
ATTGACCACCGAGTTTGATTAAATACCTCCAGCCAGCCCTGCAGTTTTGTGAATAGATAGGAAATCCCCCTTTTCACTTGAACATTGCAAAATGAACATAAGCAATTCATGGTGTGTGTTTTTTAAAGGTGTGAAATGCTTTTGTGCTCTTAAAAGTAATACAATTGCACCTATCCAAACTTACACTAAAATAACTCTACCCTATTCTTTATCCTTAAATTTGGCTGGCATCCATCCACCGTGGTTGTGCTGATGTCATAATCTAAGTAAATACTATTGCAAGGTGTGTTTTCAAAAGTTGTGGTTTCTCATCCCCTTGGAAAACCTGTTTCCATTGTCTCTGTCTCGTTTCAAAATAAATGAAGCCTGCAATGTAGTTTAAATGTAGTCCTGTGTTTGTAGGTATCTGGTTTCCCACTATAGGCAACACTAGCCATGCCCCCAGTTTCTCAGCTTTTTTCTTTGTGTGTGTGTGTGTGTGTGTGAGAGAGAGAGAGAGAGAGAGAGTCTGCTTTTCTCCTTGTAAATGAAAGGTGAACAGATATTTATTAATTCATGCATTGCAGAAAGCTCTGGGGCAGGACATTTCAGCAGCTGGTCATCGGGGTGGGTGGGGAGAGCCAATAGTAATTGCTTAGCATTTGGCACAATTGCTATTGGCTTGTCAGTCAAAATGTGAGCAGCACCTGAAGACATTCTCCGCCAGCTCCAGATATCTAAGCATGTAGACAATGCGGTATTAAAACCATTTCAAATCTGCAAATAGCGAGGACAATGTACGTACAATGAGTTGGTTTTAAAGTGCTTTGTGAATGACTGATAAATAAAAGGCTGCTTTGCGGTAGACTTCAAGATATAACCAAGCACAAATCACATGGGCAGTTATATCACTGCAAATGTCAAATGTCAAAACCACTATTCTGGGGGGGAGGGGGGAAGTGGAACCATGATGTTAAGTGGGCTAGTATTTCATTCTTTCGCCAATATGATCATAAAATAAATAAAATAAAACATTATCATACCTGGACTAAAGCATGTGGTTATTCCAGAGGAAACTTGTATTGGGGAAACATTCTGAAATTCCAATCATCTCTTTCAGCTAAGACTCTTCTGAATGGCAACCCCAAGTTTAAAAATAGTAGAAAGAATTTGAACTCATGTGAGGGCAAAAAGATTCAGAAAGTCTCAGATTTGAACTTCCTCTGTTTCAGAAACTTATTCGAGAACCACCTTAATACCTAGATCCAGTGGTGGGATTCAGCCAGTTTGCACCAGTTTGGGAGAACCGGTAGTTAACTTTCTGAGCAGTTTGGTGAACTGGTTGTTGGAAGAAATCATTAGGGCAGAGAACTGGTTGTAAAATTATTTGAATCCCACCACTGCCTAGATCCACTGTTTAGGGCAGTGTCATGGCTCAGTGGCTGAGATGCTGGGCTTGCCGGCTGGAAAACTGGCAGCCCAGGTTCGAAACCTGAGCACCACGATTGAGTGAGCTCCCGTCCTTGTCCCAGCTGCTGACAACCTAGCAGTTTGAAATCATGCATATGCAGAGGGGAGGTAACAGTGCTCCGTGACGTCCCGCTGGCCACATGACTGTGCAAATGTCTTTGGACATCGCTGGTTCATTGGCCTTGAAACGGAGATGAGCGCCGCCCTCTATAGCTGGCAACAACCAGTGAAGTAAAATCCACAGGGACTCCTTTACCACTGTTTAGTGGGATCACAACCGAACCCAACATTTCTGTGGCAAAGACAGTTGTTAAGTGAATTTTGCCCCTTTTTATGACCTTTCTTGTCACAGTTGTTAAGTGAATCACAACAATTGTTAAGATGGCAATACAGTTCGTTAAGTGAATCTCGCTTCCTCATTGACTTTGCTTGTCAGAAAATCACAAAAGGGAATCACAAGGGCCCAGGACACTGCAGCAGTTGTAAGTACAAGTGAGTAGCTGAGTGTCCAAATTTTAATGACATAATTATGGAGATGCTGCAACAGTTGTAAGTGTGTAAAACAGTCATAAATCACTTTTTTCGGTATCACTGTAACTTCAAATGTTCACTAAACGAATCGTTGTAACTTGTAAGTTAAGGATACCTATATCAATCTGAAAACTGGTTATTCCAGAGTCTAAGGTAGATAGCTGTGATTTAAAGATGCTTTATTTCTCTATGTGGACTCAAAATCAAGCTCCACAGCAAAGCTAGAAAGGGTTTCCATAAGCTTTAGCGACTGCCATGTTGACTTGATTGAATGATCAGAACTGCTTTTTATCCAGCTAGCTTTAAACAAAAACAAAAACTCTGGGATTTCAAGCAGCAGCTAGAAGCAGGGGTGGGATTCTACCAGTTCGCACCTATTCGCTAGAACCGGTTGTTAACATTCTAAGCAGTTCAGAGAACCGGTTGTTAGAAGAAATTACTAGCCTAATCCTGTAAGGAAGGCAGGAAGGAAACATTCTGGTGTTGCTTACACAAACTGCCTCTCTGTTAACCCTTATTACATTCTTGGCAGGACTAGACTTCCTGTCTCAGGAACGTCTCTGGAGTTTTTTCCCTCCTTTGCTGGTCCTTTGCTTGTGTGGAGTGACCATTCAAAGTTACAATGGCACTGAAAAAAGTGACTTATGACCGTTTTTTCACATTTTCAACTGTTGCAGCATCCCCACAGTCATGAGAGGCCAGGTGAGGAGATGTGTGCCTCGATGTGAGTGATGTTGAGTTGGCCACACCCAGCCAGTCACATGACCACCAAACCATGCCTACCAACTAAGCCACGCCCACAGAATCAGTTGTTAAAAAATTTGAATCCCACCCCTGGCTAGAAGGGCTGAAATATTATACCCCACCATCTAGCCCTGTGATGGCAAACCTATCGCACGCAGAGCCACTTCTGCCAGCATGCAAGAGGTCACTCAGAAGAGCCCCACTGCACATGCACGCTTGCCCCTCCGCCAGCCGATTGTCAGCTATCTGCCATACATGCGTGGGGGGGGGATGTACACGCATGCGCAGAGGCATAGTGTGGAGGGTGTTGCATGCACATGTGGAGGTGTGTAGTGCAGAGGGGGTCACATGTGCATGTGCAGGACGGTGGGGGAGTTGCATGTGCATTGCATCATGGGTGCAGGCACACGAGTGCACTTTTGGCACACAACATGGAAAAGGTTAGCCATCACTAATCTAGCCAGTTGTTGCAGTTTTGTAACTGGATTCCATCTTCCATCCACCCACATGATCTTCAGCATCCTACTTTAAGAAAGGGCTCCTGAGAGTGAAGCATTGAGCAATATTTCAAGGAGCTCCATTACGCATAGAGAGTGCTGCCAAAGAAAGCAATGTTTGAACTCTGCAATCCACCTAGAAGGACCAATGGCTGACTGAGAAAACTGTGGAGTCCCTGGTGCTCTCTGAGCTGGGTTACTTGCTTGCTGAAGTTTCATTTCCCGGTTATGTAACATTTACAGTGCTAGAAAGAAGTGGGATTTGCTCTCTGTTTATATGAAAGTGGGTTGCCCTGTCAGTGTTGGTGAGAGCATTTGTTTCTCCTTAGTTCATTTATTAGGTTGTTGTTTACTGATTTATTGTTTGGTGTTATCTTGATGGGGATACCTGATTATCTGGGTATTGATTACTGTCTTGGAGGTGTTCTTGTCTTTTTGTTTCCTTTTTAGCTTTTTTATTGTCTCTTTGGTATGGTATATACATTTTGCTTTTCTCTGTATGCTTGTTGATGGCTGATTTGTCTAAGCGCCAAGCTTCCAACAATTCTCTAAAATGTTTGGATTTAGCTTGGTCTAGGATGTTCACAGTTTCCCAGTCAAAACTCGTCTGTCCATGTGTTATGAAATTAAAGAATTTTCATCATGTCTTCTGATTATATTCCAACAGCCTCACTGGATGTCTCCTGACAAAACCATAGAAGCATAATGAACAACAAGGCCAGGAAAATTGTGGACATGGCTCTTTAGGGGCAATTGAATCCCACATAGTTCCTTATCTCCAGGTCATAGTGCTTCTCAGAACACTTCATTTTATTTTCCAAATGGTGGAGATAATAAAACAATGGACATGGCTGTGTGTAAGCACAGATAACATAATGCACAAACTGATATAAAAAGAATGTTCACATTGGTTCATTGTCTATGGACCAGAATATAATTTAGTCATTATTGCTTTCAAATCCTCCACTCTAGATGTGACTGAAATTGGAGAATGTTTTATTAATGGTATCTGTTGTGGAGCGATGGTAAGAAAGAGGCATGAGACCAGAGCGTACAACTAACAGGCTTTATTGCAATGAATAAAGGGTTGTCGCGTCTGCTAGCTAACTCGCAGACCAGCGGGCGACAACGGGCTGGCTCTGCCCGACAGCCGGCTTATATAGCCGGCTGTCAAACGGAGCCAACCAATGGGAGCTGCTGGTGCTCCCGCTGAAACAGCGGACCTGGTTGGGAACTCCAACCAGTTCCACAGACATAACACCCCTTTCCCCCAGCTGGGAACATGCATAGTCTTGTAGATATGTGGGTTGTCTTCGCTGGCGACCAGAGCGTCGCAAGTCGGGTGAGCTGCCGGCCGGTGTCAAGTCCTGGCTCTCGGGACGTGCCCCAGCGGTCGTTGGTGCGTGGGCTTGCCCTGGTGTGGTGTCCGGCGGTGCTGGCAAAACCTCCTGCTCTGCTTGATCCGACCGAGTCTCGAGGTCCTGCTGGTCAGCTGGGTCGCTCGGTGGCTGGATCGGTGACTCCGGTTGTAGACTCGGGTTCTCCATCCAGCCCTCTCGCTCGTCAGGGAAAACCAGGTTCCGCAGGGGATCTGCATCAGGCATGGGTGAGGCGCCGTTGGCGCTGGCAGGTTGGCACGGGTTGGTATCTGTCGCGCCCGTCCGTCGCCTTCTGAGTTGATCCACGTGTCTCCGCCACAAACGTCCATCCTCCAGGAGGACCTGGTAGGATCTGGGGCCGGTGACTGACACGATTTGTCCCGGCACCCACAACGGGTCCCCGCGTAGTTCCTGGCGTATACCAGGTCTTGTGGGCGAAGTCTCTGACCAGACTATCGGACCCTAGAGGGTGTCTGGGCAATAGTGGGGGTGTAGCCTGTCTAGGGTGGTTCTAAGCCGTCTCCCATCAAAAGTTCAGCAGGAGATTTGTTGGTGGTAGTGCAGGGTGTTGTGTGCTGGCTGAGTAGGAAGCGAGACAGCTTAGAGTGCCAATCCTCCTGGCCAAACCTGGCGAGTGCCTCCTTGGTTGACCTAACTGCTCTCTCTGCCATCCCGTTGCTAGCGGGATGGAATGGTGCTGTAAGGACGTGCCTGATGCCCAAGTTGGCAGTGTACATGCCGAATTCACATGATGTGAACTGTGGGCCATTGTCTGAAACCAGGGTGTCTGGAAGCCCGTGGGTGACAAATAAAGCGAGTTAGGGCTTTCACTATTGCCTGGGTGGTGGTTGTGGGAAGTAAGGCTACATCAATCCACTTGGAGTATGAATCCACGACCACCAAGAAGGTCCTGCCGTGCACAGGCCCAGCCAGGTCAACGTGCAGGCGGGACCAGGGGGCGTTAGTACTCTCCCATCGGGTGGGCGTGGCAGCTAGAGGGGCGGCCCTGGTTTGTTGGCAAGGTTGGCAAGAGCTTACCCAGTTGGCGATTTGAGCGTCCATACCGGGCCACCAGACGTAGCTGCGGGCCAGGGCCTTCATTCTTATGATGCCCGGATGTCCCTCGTGCAGCACTTCCAGGATGGGTACTCGCAGGGATGCAGGGATGACCACTCTTGTTCCCCACAGTAGGCAACCTTGTAATTTTGACAGCTCCTGCTGGCGGGTTTTAAAGGGGACAAAATCAGTTGTACATTGAGTTCCGGCCACCCCTTCCCACCCAGTCCAGAACCTGGGCGATGATTTTGTCCTTTTTCGAGTGCGCCGCGATGTCCTCGGCTGTCACTGGAAGCTTGAGTTCGTTGACCTCAAAAATGGCATGAATGGGCGCTGGGTCTTCGACTGGGACTGGCAGGGGGCAGCGACTAAGGGCATCGGCGTGGCTCAGGGTCTTGCCAGGACGATGCACTAACTTGAATGAGTAGGCGGCCAGAAACAAAGTCCATCTGGTCATTCTGGGTGAAAGTACCTGCGGAGTTTGCTTATCTCCAGACAGAAGTCCTAAAAGAGGTTTGTGATCAGTCACTAACTCAAAGTGGTGGCCAAACAAGAACTCGTGGAATTTCTTAACTGCAGCCACTGCGGCCAGGGCCTCTTTATTGATCTGGCTATAGTTCCTCTCGGTAGGAGAAAGAGTCCTGGAAAAAAAAGCAATTGGTGCCTCGGAACCGTTGGGGAGTCTGTGGCTCAGGACAGCCCCAATGCCAAAAGGGGATGCATCAGCGGCCAGGACCAGGGGAAGACGTTGATCGAATTGAACTAGGACCGCTTCTGATGTGAGTAAGGATTTGATTGATTTGAAGGCATGGGCTTCCTTGGGTCCCCAGTGCCAGGGTGAGTCTTTATCTAGTAGCCTATGTAATGGTTCAGCGACAGATTCCTTGTGTGGGAGGAATGAGGCGTAAAAATTCAAGAGTCCCAGGAAAGCTTGTAGTTCAGTCTTGTTGGTAGGTGTGGGTGCCTCATGGATGGCCTTCACCTTGGATTCAATGGGGTGGATGCCAGGCGTCTATTCTATAACCCAGAAAGTCCACCTGCCTAGTGGCGATGGCACACTTCTCCCTCTTAAGTTTTAGGCCATGCTGCCTGAACCTCTCTAGCACTGTCCTGACTCTCTGAATGAGCTGGGGCCTGTTTGTGGCTGAGACTAAGATGTCATCGAGTAGGGAACCACTCCTGGGAGACCCTGGAGAATCCTCTCCATGAGTGACTGGAAAATGCCTGGGGCTACGCTGACCCCGAATTGGAGCGCTTACATTTGAATGCCCCCTGTGCGTGACTATTGTTTGTAACTCTGCTGTCTGCTCATCGACAGGGAACTGTTGGTATGCCTGGGACATGTCTAACTTAGCGAAAATGGTGCCGGGTTCGAAAGTGTGTAACAGATGCTGAATAACGGGCACAGGGTAAGCGCTGACCTGCAGATAGCGGTTGAGCGTGGTTTTGTAATCTGCGCAGATTCTCAAACTGCCATCTTTCTTGAGTGGGGTGACTATGGGGTCTCCCATTTAGCGAAATCAGTGGGTTCTAGCACCCCTTGCTTAAGTAGTTTGTCTAGTTCTGCGTCCAATTTCGGACGGATGGCAAAGGCACCCTCCGGGGTTTTAAACGAAGAGGGATTGCCTGGGGTCTACTGAAAATGATATGGGGTGCCTGAATAGCAACCCAGCTCATTGCTAAATACGTCGGAAAAATCTGAAAATAGTGTATCTACATCAGAAGTTGAGACAGCATGGATCCCGGTTACACTAAGGCCGAGAGAAGGAAACCAATCAAGTCCCAATAGACTAGGAGGGTACCATTAACAACCACTAGGGGCAGATGGCCTTTAAAGGTTCGGAATTGAACAAGGAACTTGCCTTTCCCGAGGACAGGAATGTTCTTGCCCTGGTAGTCTCGTAGCGTCAGGTGGCATCTTTGTAGCTGTTTCCTTGACAGCCTGGGCTGGATCCTCTTCAGGGTATCCCAGGAGATGATCGAGAGCGCGGATCCCGTGTCCACCTCCATCCTGCAGGGTTTACCTTCTAGGAAAACAGAAATTTTAATTTTATCAGGGGTTAGGGAAGTATGGTTAGCGTGGTAGCAGGTATGGCAGTCTACCACTTGCCTTTGGGAGTTAGAAGGTGGTGGAGGTCTTTGAGGTAAGGATCGCCCTGCTTGGCAGACTCTAGCGATGTGACCCTTCTTTTGGCAGTTCAGGCAGATGGCGTTTCTGAACCTGCAGGATGCCCTAGGGTGGGAGCCTCCACAGGTTAGGCACATGGGAGGTTGTTTGGGGTGAAGTTGCTTCTCTGCCCCACTCCTACCTGTGAAGGCTTCTGATGATTTAGGCGGTTAATGTCAGACGTGTCTGTGGGGTCATCTTGCTGATTACCTCTTCGGAATGGACAGTGTGCGTGCTGGGTTTAGATTGATTTCCCTGAATTTCAGCTGCTGACTGGGCCGAGAGCTCAGTAGCCAGGGCTTCCTCCATGGCTAAGGCTAGAGTCAAGTCTTTTTCGCCAGTAAACGCCTTTGGAGTCTCAGATCTCTTACCCCACAGGCGATCTGATCCAGCAGCATGTCCTCCAAATATTCTTTGAATCCGCACTGCAAAGCGGCTGTTCTCAGGGCGGCCATGTATTCGTTGATCGACTCCCCTCTGCTTGCTTCCTGACTCTGAAGGCATACCTCCTGGCTATTTGGGACGGTTTGGGCGAATAGTGATTTGAAAGTATTTCCTGTAGCTCGTCCCATGGGACGCTTCTGATGGCGCGGGCGCGACTAATGCTGTGGCCGTGTCGAAGGCGGTGGCTCCGCAGTAACTCAGGAAATAGGACTTCTTCCTATGCTCCATGGCGTCGGCTAGACCGATGGCGTCAAGAAAATGGCTGAATCGATTTTTGTAGGAGTCCCATGTTTCCTCGTTTGGTTTGAATGGAGGAATGCTGTATTCGAGCTCATCGCGGAAAGGAAACTGGTTCGTCTGCTTCAAATCGCTATTTGAATTTGCGCTCTTAAAAGAACGCGGCTGGGTTGTCTCTCTGGGCTGCTTAGCTCTTTTTGAAAATTGCGCTCTTGGTGAGCGTGGGCGGCCTCGGCTGCTGTGCCTGTGGCTCGTTTCAGCGAATCAGCTCAAACAGTATCAGTTTGAATTTCGCGCTCTTTGCGGCGCGGGGCGCTGCGCTACAGCGCCTTTGGTTTCTCTCTCTGTGGCTTACAGCTCTCTGAAATAACGCGTCTGGTTAGCCTTCGACCATCCCATCCTCGTCGCCAGTGTTGTGGAGCGATGGTAAGGAAGAGGCATGAGACCAGAGCGTACAACTAACAGAGCTTAATTGCAATGAATAAAGGGTTGTCGCGTCTGCTAGCTAACTCACAGACCAGCGGGCGACAACGGGCTGGCTCTGCCCGACAGCCGGCTTATATAGCCGGCTGTCAAACGGAGCCAACCAATGGGAGCTGCTGGTGCTCCCGCTCAAATAGCGGACCTGGTTGGGAACTCCAACCAGTTCCACAGACATAACAGTATCAGAGATCCAGGAGAATGAATAGGGGTGTTCTCGTCCCATTAATTTCCCACTTTAACTTATCAATTAAAACAATGAAGACAGTTTATTTAAAAATCCAGCTCACAAGCTGGGTTGGAGTGGTTCTTAAAAAGTAAGCTCACTAGAGTCAACTAATTCCCATTATTCCAGGTTCTTGTTTACATTGGTATATGGTTGACTGGATTCTGATTTTTTTCAAAAACATAGAATTTCTATCTGGGTTTTTCAGAAGTACTTTCAATATGTATGCATATTGGGACAACTCTATCATAACGAGAATTCACCATTTCTGATAATAGTACTCTTAGCTTAATCCAGGAATGTTACACAAAACTTTATGGAGAAAGGATAGGCCTCCAGACAGTCTGCTCATATTCTCAGATTGGAAAACACGGCCATTAACAAGACTAGACATTGCAGTAGTTCAATACATCTCTGGTTTGGATAAAACTGTGGCATCTATAAACAGATACTGATAATTTGTGTTGTAGAATGTAACACAAATTGAAAAAGGGCTTGGTCTCCTCCGGGGTGGACTGTCAGTGAGAAGAGTAGCTGATATGAAAGGAGTGGCAGTAGTTTATCTGAGTATGTTCACCTAGCAGCTGTGAAATTTATACTACATGACAGCACCTGATTTCCAGTGTGCATCTTAATCTTTATATCATTTTCTAGTTAATTTTTTAGTTAAACGCAATAATTGCAGTTTGTGCAGTAAAGTTAAGGATCAATTTAACCACCGGAAATCAGTCAACTTTAAAGGGACTGCTCTAAAGTATTGCAGCAAAATTAACTAGTCATAGGACACATTTATTACAGCATAACCTGTAGAGCAATAGAACCTACCTAATCTAAATGGACAAATAAGCAGCAGCAAGATCAATCCTCAGTGATTTTCACTATATGGGGCAGGGTTCTTTACACTTTCATAGGCCAGCAAAACATATTTTTTATTTATGCTTTTAGGCTTCCTTCCTTCCTTCCTTCCTTCCTTCCTTCCTTCCTTCCTTCCTTCCTTCCTTTTGGGTAGCTCTGAAAGGAAATGTTGCAACTGTCCAACTGCAATTAAATAGTATACAGAGGAATGCAATGATGCCACACAGTGGGAAAGAGCTCTCCCAGGACAGCAAATACAGCAAGTCTAAACCACAGTCAGTGTAAGCAATGAGCTGCAATGTTAAAGTGATTGGGATATTGGGATATTGAGCAAAAGCATGGGCAAACCACCTTTAGATCCTAAGTCAGCAGTGAGTTTCATATATGCACAGGTGCCAAAAAATGGGCTGAAGAAGGCATGAGACCGTCCCCTGTATTTCGGCAGCTGATCAGCACTGAAATCTGAATAGAGTTGGCAATTGTAATCAAAGCCGCTTTTCAGCGTGGAGAGGATTGTCTTACGAGGGTTTCCCGTCATGCAGATGAACTTAACTAAAATGCTGGACATCTGCCTAGAATCAAAACTGGAAGTCAAGTGCACCTCTACAGCAGGGTTTTCAAACCTTGGCAACTTTAAGATGAGTGGACTTCAAACTCCAGAATTCTGGGAGTTGAAGTCCAGGAATCATAAAATCGCCAAGATTGGGAAACCCTGCTGTAAAGAGACATTAGAAATGGAGCTTGGGTGCATGCTCTGACTTGTACATACTGTTAGCACTTATAAATCCAAGCAAGTGGGGCTAATGGAAGCATAGCTATCCCTCATATGTACATTGTAATGTAAGCTTGTGCGTTTTTCTCTTAATTCCTTGAAGGAAGAATAGGTAGAAATTATCACAAGCAAATGGCATCATTACAATTTATACTCCTTTCCTGGGTTTGCCATAGCACTGGGATGCACATTTTGGAGCATTCCCACATGACCTCACCACTTGGTGTCAATTGTTGTGCCCCTGTTGTGTGATCCTTCAGAGAGACCTGAGCCTTCCAGGCCATGAAATTTCCACAATCGTTATGTGTTGGCAGAATCTGCATATGCTTATTCCTTGTTCTTGGGCCACTTTTTTTCTTGGAACTGAATCACTTCTTTGCTCGTTTTGAAGTGGAGACATCAGAGATAGCCAAAATACAGCCACCAGCCAATTGTAGCCCCCACCTCTTTGTGGAGGAACAGGAGGTGAGGAGCATTAAGAGGGAAGTGGACCCTAGAAAGGCTGCTGGTCCTGACGGTATCTCTGGCGGAGTGCTTAAAGACTGTGCTGCTCAGTTGGCTGGAGTCTTTACCAGGATCTTCAATCAGTCTTTATCCCAGTCCACTGTTCCATCTTGTTTGAAGGCTTTTGCCATTGTTCGCTGCCAAAGAAGTTCCCTATCAATAATCTCAATGATTACAGACCAGTGGCACTCACTCCTATCATCATGAAGTGCTTTGAGAAATTGGTCTGCTGGCACATCATTTCTGGTCTTCCACATACATTTGATAAACACCAGTTTGCATGCAGAAGAAATAGATCTACAGAGGATGCTATAGCCATCGCTCTTCACACTGCTCTGACTCATCTAGAACAGCGGGGGGATGCTTTTTGTAGATTTTAGTTCTGCATTTAACACAATTCTTCCACATAAACTAGTGTCTAAACTTCTGGACCTTGGACTTTCTTATTCAATCTGCCTTTGGATTATGGATTTCCTGTCTGGCCTCTCACAGAAGGTCAGATTAGGTAATCATACCTCTTCAGCCCTTATTCTTAACACTGGTACACCACAGGGTTGTGTGTTGAGTCCCTTACTCTATACTCTCTATGTTCATGACTGCATTCCCACTCATGCTAGTAATACTATTACTAAATTTTCAGATGATACAGCAGTGGTGGGACTCATCTCCGGGGTGGGGATGAGTCTGCCTAGAGAGATGAGGTGGATCAGTTGCTTTCATGGTGTGGAGACAATAACTTGGTCCTCAACACTAATAAGACCAAGGAGCTTATAGTGGACTATAGAAGGAACAGATCAGACATCCACCCCTTGCTTATCAATGGAGACCGAGTGGAGCAAGTGGCCAGTTTAAAGTTTCTGGGTGACCCCACCCTGACCTGGGGTGCTCACATTGCAGCACTGGTCAAAAGGGCCCAGCAGAGATTATACTACCTGAGACACTCAGAAAACAACAACTGAATGAAAAACTGTTGGTGACCTTCTACTGCTGCACCATTGAGAGCATTTTAACTTACTGCACCTCCGTATGGTTTGCCAATTGCACAGTGGCAGATAGGAAAGCACGCCAGTGGGTTAACGTCATTGCCCAGAAGATCATTGGTTGCCCTCTCCCCTCCTTGAAAGAGCTTTATAGCTCCCGCTGCCTTAAGAAAGCTCAAAACATTCTCAAAGATGCATCTCATCCTGGGAACCCTTTTTTTTAACTATTACCATCTGGCAGCCGGTACAGAATAATAAAAACAAGGACAAATAGGCTGAAAAACAGCTTCTATCCCAGGACAGCAGCTCTGTTGAATTCTATTGTGTAGTGCAATATTAATGCAATATCAGGGGTTTTCAATTCAATGTGTGGAGTATGAAGGATGTTTTATGTTTATTTTCAGTCATAATGTACACTGAAGATGGTATTTAATTTCCTTGTATGAGGTGCAATGATAAAAAAGTAAACTAAACTTTTGTAGCATATTCTCTCTGATCACCTGCACATTGGCAGGGCTTGTCCAAGAGCTCCAGGTTCGTTTTCTTAACATTTTGAGTGTTTCTGAATACTTGGACAACTGGATACAGAAATGGCTGAATGAATAGATATTTGGGAAAGGGAAGAAAATTCATAAGTTGTTCTCAAAGTCCTGTTTTCCCCCACAAACACTTGGAAGCAGGAGGCCAAATGAAACTGCATCTGCAAGAAAAAATCCTCTCTGTCACCTTTGTGCACAGAGTGAAGCCTCTTTCCGACACATTAGAAGCTGTTGGTCAAAAAAAGTAGGAGCAGCTGATCAGATTCACTGCAGAGAAGGGCCATGGTTCACAATGGGGTGAAACAGTCCATATCACAATGTTGTGACAACACGGACAGTTTAGACTTCCTACCAAATCCAAAGTGCAAAGAAGGTGGGGGGGAACTGATTCCTGAGAATTGCGTGGACACATCCATGTACTTTTCTGGCTACTTTGGACAACAATGGTTTGCCACTGCCTCATTCTGGGGTGGTTATTTAACTTCCCAGTTTTCTCTCCAATCATGCCTGCCTGATCCTATTTAGCTTTCCATCCCAGGCAAAGCCAGCCAGATCCTGTATATCCTGAGTGATCCCCTCAAGGAGGAAGCATACTTTCAAAAAGAGGGACAAAGAAAGATTGAATCTGTACATGATCTGCTGCATATGCTAATATATTGCTGCCCTTAGTCAACATTGAGAAATGCAATATAGATAGAAATATAATCACTTTCACTATAATGAAAAAGCATATGGTTATCTGCAAGATGTGCCTCCTCGTGTAGGTCTCCAACAGCTCACTTTTTATGGGTGACATCAAACAATGAAGCCCTCTCCCCTGTTTCAAGAAGGGACCATCGTCTGCATTCTAACTCTGAAGGGGGGCACAGGCAGAGGTGGTATTCAGCAGGTTCTGACCAGTTCTGGAGTACCGGTAGCGGAATTTTTGAGTAGTTCGGAGAACCGGCAAACACCACCTCTGACAACTATAAAACGTGTATACAAAATGTCTCTGACTGGCCCTGCCCCCATCCATTCTCTGCCTCCCATTGAGTCCAAGCTGATTAGCTAGGTCTCCTTTTGTTGCCCTGCACAGGAGAACGGAGCTGGAAAGCAGGTTAGTGGGATGGGGAGGGAATGGGGATTTGCAGTAACCTTCCCCCAGGAGTGGGTTGGGAATGCATATTTTGTAGTTTCCTTCCCATGGAGTGGGGTGGGAATGGAGATTTTATAGTATCCTTCCCCTGCTATGCCCACCAAGCCACGCCCACAGAACCGATAGTAAAAAAAATTGAATCCCACCACTGGGCACAGGCACTAGGAAGTGGGTAACTCCTAAGCATGGACAGTAGGAAAAAAAAAATCAGGCAATTGCCTGAAGTTTCCCCCTCTCTAAGGATTTGCTTCCAGTGGTCTTCCTCCTTCTCTCTCTCTTCCTTCCCCTCCTTCCCTTTCCTTCTCCCTCTCTCTCCCTTCCTTCGACCTTTCCTACCTTTCTACCTTCCCTCCCTCCCTCCCTTACTCTGCAGCAACAGCGGTTGTTTACCTGCTAGTCCCCCACCCCTGCCCTCACCCCTGCCTCCCTTTCTAGGAACATTGTGTTCTTTACTGCAGCTTGTAGTTATACCCTGGAGCAGAAAGTGTATTTCTTCCCATCCTCCTCTTTACAAGTGGCAGAAAAGGGCCAGGAGATTGTAATCACACCAGGCAAGACTGTTAAGCAAGATATAAGACAAAACGGTCAACAGTTAAGATCACCACCGTTCATTTACTGACCTAGCAGCAAATAAAATAGCCAGGGAAAATCTCACCTGTCATGGAACTGTTAGAGGTACAGAAATTCTACCGCTGCTATCAGTTGTGGTCAGATCTGTTTGTCCTGCCCAGGCTGATTCATGGGAATACATTTGAACATTTCATTGTTCGGTAATTTCGCAAGGACTCAATAGGACTTGGGGGGGCAGTTTATTCTGCCAAGGAGGTCTGAGCTTCTCTTTTCCCCATTCACCTAGGTCATAAGTTTGCATTTAAAACACAAGACCTGGTTTTTAAAGAAAGTCCAGGACCAAAAAAACCAAAAAATTCCTGAGACCTCAAGGCACATTTTATTTATTGTTTCATTCTGCTCCACTGCCTTTTTAAAATGGCAAGGAGTACTTCAATACTGTGAATAAAATAGATGATCAGTAAAATTTATTGCACAAATTCCTCAGTTTTAATGAAAATAAGAAGAAAAACCCAGTAGAACTGGACCTGCAAGGAAAGTGAGAGCAAAGCAATCTGAGTAACCGAGTCCAATAAAAAAGTGAAATAAATAAGAATCTACCACAGTCAATCCACAACTGCGAAGAACAATATGAACTAACAATGGGTTTTTAGTATTTGTTAAAATAATAAAGGAATTTTGTTACATATAATTGGAATATAGTTCTCATGGTCTTTGGGTTTTTTTGTCAGTGCTATGCAAACTGTTCATGACACCAGAGTTAAGAAAAGATCCAGAGAGTGCAATATGGGATTAAGCAGTGTCTCAGTCATCATGAAGTCATCATGATGTCATAATGAAGATGTGACTTCATCTAAATTGCATGGTGATTCAATGCATGTGATGTAATCATAGCTTGTACTGAACAGCTATGGGAAAGCAACTTTTTGACTTTTTACTTTGGTCTCTGCTGAAAGAAAAAAAAAGTCAGCAGCAGTCATGCTGCAACTTGGATTATTGAAATGAGAAGGATCATAAACAGTTACAGAGTCTACTTTGGGGCAAGGCAGACATTTTAAAAACAGTATATCCAAGGCTGATTTTCCCCATCTCACTTTTTGGCTTCTGTTACCATATGAAGGATATATATCCACAAATGAAGATATTACACGGCTTTTTCTTTGTCTAAAATACATATATTAATTTGTGGCTTTTGTTTGGGGTAAATCATCTGAATCACACTATAGCACACAGCACTCAAAGCTGCTGCCCATTATAATTTTACTAGGGAAAAGTCAAGCCCCACCCACTTTCCATATACAGATACTGCCTGGCTGGCCCATATTATTTCAAGGTTCCCAGCTCTTTGATATCCATCACCCGAGGCAGCTGTTTCCTGCCCAGCAGTAGAGCATATTCTCTGCCCAATTCCAGAAACATCCAGTTCACCACATTGAAAGATCTACCTCCTCAGTTTCATTATAGGTGTGAGGTCTGAAAATGGTCTGGGATTGGTTTTATATGGGCAAAGAAGACCAGCTGGTCATGATCTAACAAAGGCAGTATATAATATAGAGGACATAAAAATAGGATTCATTTCCTTTCCAAGAAACTAATTTGAGAAAGCATCTCAGACAAGCCACTCCTCTATACACACAAAGAGTGGCAGGAGCACTTGTAGAATTGCAAGACTCAGTTACTATAGCTGTTTCACTAAAAGTAGTTTTAGATCTATATGGCAATGGTTTCTTAGTCTAGTCTATCTTACAGGACTGACATTTATAGTATAAGGCAGGGTTGTCAAACTTGATTTCATTGAGGGCCGCATCAGAGTTGTGTTTGATCTCAAGGGGGCAGTGTGGGTGTGGCCAGGGTATGCATGGCCAGCTCAACGTCACTGGTGCTCTTCTGATCTCTTCAGTTTATGTTCCTTACCTACCTGCTGACAAGGGCCATTTTTTGGGGGGGGGGGGGGGGGGGGGGGGGGGGGGGGGGGGGGGGGGGGGGGGGGGGGAAGCAGAGGCCACACCAACCTGAGGCCACTTTTCTGGGCCTTGATTTGGCACCCCCATGCATAGAAGTCCTCGATGTATGTGCGGGTATGTTTTTACTCATATGCTTCTTTTCAAGTAGTCCTTGACTTAGGACCATTTAATGACAATTTGAAGTTATTATGACCTCAGAACAAATTGCTTAAGACTTATCCTCAAAGGTCCGACCATATGTACTACCGTATGGTCATGTGATCACAATTTGAGTGCTTGTCAAACAGCCTGAATTTATGATGGTTGCAGTGTCTTGCATTCACATGATTGTGACTTGTGACCTTCCCAGTCAGCTTCCAAGCAAAGCCCATTGGAAAAATTGAATTTGCTTGATGACTGTGGTGTTTTGCTTAATGATAATGGTAAAATAGTAATCAAATCAGGTCCAGTCATGTGATAATTTGCTTAATGATCCATTGTGTATCAATCAAATTTGATCTTATGGTTGTGGCTGCCATCTTGACTTTTTTGACCTTACAATGGATGCCTCTGCCAGTCTGTATATATGAGACAAGTATGTGTCTGCATATGTCAAAATTTAACTGTCAACCAATAAATTTACCTAATCATATCGACAATTATTTAAAATAATTATAAACAATGATTAAATTGATTAAATTTGCCAATTCATGCAGTAGTCATGTGGCCATACCTCTTTTTGCTGTGCAACCTCCAAAATTCCTTGAAAAGCTATTTTGACTAACAAAAATTGTGCACCCATGGCTAGAATCCAATCCATAATTATTCAAATCCAGAGGGAGGGAAGAAGGCAGATTAGGATTAATCCAGTTTAGAAATCCAGAATTTCACTCAATTATATATATATCAAATGGAGGGGGAAAAAACTCGAGTGTGACTAAAAGTTTGGAGTGTTGTGCATGGGAAGAATATATAATGTATGTCCTTGTGTACCTCATTCTGTCTGCTGTTTGATCTTTTTTTGCGCTCTTATTTTTGGTGTGGTTGTAATGAAGAAGGTTGTAATGAAGAAGTATATAACAAGCAACTTCCATGAGATTTTTTCAAAAAAGATAACTCCAAGGCAGGGTCAGGAAGCATCTGTAACTGCCAGAGTAATAAATTACTCTTTTATGAGTCAGTTTGGTGTTGAGTGGCCCTGAAACTGAATAAAATAAATAAATAATGTGGATTAAACCCAAAAGAAAACATGGCATTAGCCACATAAACACAACATAGTAAAATTCTCTTTCCACCCTTTCACGGGTAGAAATGCACCCCATCAATGTTTGGCCATTCTCCTGTATTTTATGCATTGTCCATCTTGCACCTCCCATTCATTTAGTCAGCACCCTCTATTTTCTTGCCTGGTTATGAAAGAAAAATCCTTTCACAGATTTATTTCACAGCCAGTTGCTGCCCCTAAACTCATAGAAGATAAGATACATCAGTGACCATAAGCTGGAGCTAAAGATGAGGCAGGTTTGATGCACATTTAGAAGCCTGTGAATCCAAGTACTGTTTAAAATTAGGGACTGTAGTTTAGTAACTCATAGATCTTCAGATTTAAGCAGAATGTGTTGTAGAGCAATTATCTCCTTGGTACTTTCTCTTGGTTTTACCAATTGTTACTTATCCTCATCTACTAATCAGTGAATTGAGACACTGCTGCTGCTTGCCACAGCAGCACAAAAAACTTTTCTTTCATCCCAGCCCCTTGTATGGGCGGAGAGAGCCTGGGAGGGCGAGAGCAGGACAAGTTGCAAGATTGATCTGGAAAGGAACCAGTTTAATCCCAACTATCAGGAAAAGGCAGCTGCCAGCAAACCAAGACCAGACTTCTCTGATCCGAGTGGAGAAGGAGGAGGAGGAGGAGGAGGAGGAGGAGGAGATCACCTCTCTCTTCTGGAGGAGAGACATCTCCCCTCCCCTAGATGCCCTTCACTGGAGAAGCCACCAAGACATGAGCATCATCACAAGAAAAAGGCACGAGGTTGGTCTCCGTTTACTGTAGTCCTGCAGGTACAGAGAGCACAGGGGGAGAGAGAGAGGAAAAATCTTTGGGAGGAGATCAAGGACAAGTGAGATGCACGCGAGGAGGAGGAGAGAAGGATGCCAATGATTTTCTAGTAGACTATTAAATTGTACCATCGTTTCAAAATCTATGTAGCTGAACAGGATTTCTAGGCAAATAGAGACAGAGAGAGACACAGAGAGAGAGAGAGAGAGCGTCACAACAGGTAGATCGATCAGATAGGGATTTTTGCCTTGGATCCAGACTTTAAAGGCATCCCAGAGTCAACTTTGTAAGCTCATCCTTGATGGAATGAGCCCATTGTTCCATCTTGTGAAGGAAATATTTTCTCTTTAGGGATCCTGTGCCGTGATGCTGAAGTAGCGAACTGCCAGTAGCCACCCTCTACCACCCTCTCTCGTTTCCAGAGCAAACCTTTCCTCGCTTCCATGCAATTATGGTATGTAGCACTTTCAAGAACAGAATGTCTCTTTATTCCCTCCTGCCGCTGCCACCGCCGCCACGATTCTTGTATCGCATTGTTTGTCCAGCCGCTCCTTTTGTAGCTTACCTTGTGCCTTGTATCTCCTGAGATTTAATTACTGGGTTTAAAAAAAAAGATCAGTGCTTTTTCACATGCCACGATGATGAACTGTCAACAGTCAATGCAATGATTTTTTTAAAAAAACATGGAAAAGTCATAGCAGGCTGGTTTTGATTTATTCTTAGAACAAGATAGAGATGAGACTCCAAGTGGGTGCATTAAAACTTCAATGATAGTAATAAGCGTCTTTTGAGAAGCTGATCCACAAAGGAGAGTTGGAGTGGGTAAACTTTCCTTTGCTTGATGCCCCAGTGCTTCCCACTTGTTTTGTCTTCTGCCGGGAATTCTCTCTTTTGGCTTGCATGAAAATCAAAGATGCTGCGTTTGTGTATATATCTGGGGAAGAGGTCCTAAGTGCAGCATCCAGAGAGCTGGGAGTTAAGAGGTGATGTGCCCTCTTAACATTGTCTTCTTTTCTGGACTGGGGGCCAAATGGCAGACAAAGGAGTGTTAAATGCCAGAACCCAGCCAATGGATGGGCGATGGAGAGAGAGGGAGAAAGAGAGGAAGGGAGGGAGAGAGAAGGGGGAGGGAGGGAGAGGGAGAGAAAGTGAGGGAGGGAGAGAGAGAGAGAAACATGAGGCAGGGAGCTAATAATACAGATTCATAATAAAAGTGGTGCATTGCAGAAGAACATTTTTGTCACAGCCCATTGACCAATTCTAGTGGATTAACTTTTTTCTGGAAATAGACAATAGGAGTGTCCCTTCTTTGCTAGCACTGGGCTTAAGTTAACTTTCAGCACAATAGCAAGTTTTTTAAATTACGCTTTTAAATTTTGGCAGGTGTTTTAGGGAAAACCCTCCTGTGGGTTTCTTCCTGTTAAACAAATGGACTCAGAGGAATAAAAAACCCATTTTCATTTCTGGAAATTCTGCTGTAAACTTCCACAGGTGTCAAAAGGTCATCATCAATACTATTCTACTACTGTGCTAGTATTCTACAATACTATCGTGTTAATAGCTACCTAGTAAATGGTTAATACTATCAATCCTATAGTACTGTTCAATGCTATATGAAGCTTTTTGGCTGAGATGGTCTGTAACTTTAAGAGATACATATTTTACCTCAGAACTTGGGAACAGCTATCTTTATCCTAGATATTTGGAGGCTATGTTTAGTTGGGAAGAAGACACAGACAGACAGACAGACAGCACTGATACTATATAGAATTTGCTTGCCTAGAGTGATATGTTTCAATCAGTTTAAAAGCCCTAATTCTGTGTCTATCCTAGCTTCTGGTGGAGTGTCTTTTTGCCATTTCAGTTCACTAGAAAGCTTGTCTATTTTCTCTCTCTACATCAGGAGCTTGCAATTCTGATGAACGCTTTTAAGCTCCAGCTTGAATACCGCACCATTCTTTTCATGGCAATTCACTTGAAGACAATCCAGAACCTTCAAGTCATGATGCAACTATTTGTTCTCCACACTGTTCAAGCTGTGATCCTGCTGGGACAAAGTGCTCACAAGTGTTTAATCAGCATGGACAATGATTGGAATGGAATGCCTGGCCTTTGCCAGAAGACAGTTTATTTCCCTACAGCAATATGTAACTTCCTTAGGCAGAGTTTTGTAACTGGGCAGTGATTGGGAACAGAGTACATAGAATTGCATGCATCCCAGGCTGTCATAGTGACATGCAAAAACTAGTCATTGGCTTGAGGGTGGCTATGTTGATTCCCCATCCCATCCCCTGCCATACCTTGTAAACAAAAATGGCAGGGAAATATCAATTTGCATTTGATGTAAAACTGCACCTTCAACCTGGGTATGAACATTATGTTAAGGGATGAAAAGTGGTGCTTATTTGCTCCTCCTTATTTTTTTCACAGCCTGCCTCAACTTTCATTTCAGCTCTTCTACTTATATGACTTTAAGTAGGACTAGAAATTGAATAATATATTTGACCATTATGTACCTGAAATGCCCACCTAGCAAAAATCTTGTGACAATGCCCTATATTTCAGGTTTATATCTGGCACTCTATTGATTTAGCATGTTATCAATGTCAGAGGAGAGAGAGAGAGACAAAAAAAGAAAGAGATTCAGCCCTAATGTCAGTATATTTTTAGCCAGACGGTACATCCCCAGCTTCAGACTTATTACACGTTTTATAAACTGCTTTTTAGATAAGGAACTTCACAAAGCAGTTTATAGTAATAATAGAACACAAATTGCAATAGCCAATGCAGAGATTAAATCAAAGGTTTAGTCTAAAGAATGATAAATACTTTTAAGTCTATGTAAAGAAATAACAAAGCTGGCAAGTTTTTATTTCTGATCCTCGTTTTCTTTACGAGACAACCATAAACAGATTTTAAGATTAAATGAACCAGCAATGTCTATTTTCTCACTTAATACCTATAATCCCAGATCTACACTGTTAACATATTTAATAAATAACCAAGTGCAATTTTCTGTAAATATATGGTAAGGAAGGACCATCACACCGCAAGGACAACTGGCTTTTCACTTTTCTGAGTGAATGTATTGTTTGTTATGAGCAGATGCTATGTCTTTTCTCTGAGGCCTTTATTTTGGAATTTTTTGATTGATTGACAATGGCATTTGCTGCTTGGCTGTTGCATCAGGTTTTTATTGATTATTCCATCACTTATTGATGTACGTACTACAGGACTTTGCATAAAGAGTGACAAAAGCAAAACCCAAGGCTCAAGGAGCTAAACTTTAATAAGAAAAGAGAGAAAAACAAACAGAGAAGAGGGCATAGGAGAGGACCACTCTTCTACTCACATGATTCATTCATTCATCCATTCATTTATACTGTACAATTTATCATCTCAGCAGAGTCCAGATAGTTGACAAATAATGATGAGCAGGCTCTGGTGCAAAAGACTTCAGGGAAAAAAAGAATTTTTGGCATGTCTTCCCCAGTTTGAGTCCATTTTTGGTGGATATTAATTCATATTCTGTCCTGCTGTTACTTTAAGCACTGAACAGAAGGAACAAAGTCTGCACAAAGATTCATATTTAACAATATGCAACCCATGCAGTTATTTACAGTATGGTTTGTTGGTTTATTGCACAAACTCACAAATTAGACTAATGGAAAAAACCATTAAAGTTAATCAGAGCTCATCTTGTGTTAAGCACCGAACAAAATAAATTTATTTGTACATGATAATACAAATAAAGTACATGAACTTGTTATACGTAATATCCAGCATTAATGTTAAATGACCACAAAAATCCATATTTTAGTTCAAAGATGTATGTTATAATAGACAAGCTAATGTTTAAAGTAATACTTTAATATTTTGCATAATTTTATAGATTCTGAAAAATTACATGTGATGCCTGCCAATATTATAATGATACATGGAAGAGGATTCTGGTTGCAATGTTACCTGGAAACCTAGTTGCATTGAATTTATTTGGATTTATCTTCAAGGAAGCATGCATAGTGTATGGCTGTACTCCATTCAATTACACCAAGACACAACGTCTCATTCAAAATGCCAAGTCTTTTTATCTGATATCAGGACTTTCATATATGAATGGTAAAATCAGAAGCAAAAAATTCATAGTACTGTTGAATATTTCTTTTCAGCTTTCAACTATGAAGGTTGAAAATCAGTCAGAAGGCAAGAAGGTGGAGCAGCCCAGACTGGAGGCAAAGCAACAGAATGTGAAGGTGGAAACTGAGATGGATGAAGAGAAGAAGGAAGAAAGTGAAGGCCTCATTGAATTCTTCAGTTCCTACCAGGATCTTTTCCAATTCTTTTGCAACAATACAACCATCCATGGTGCCATCCGGCTGGTTTGCTCTAAGAAGAATAAGATGAAGACTGCGTTTTGGACAGTTCTTTTTTTCCTGACTTTTGGCCTCTTGTATTGGCAGTTTGGAATCATTTATAAAGATTATTTCAGCTTTCCAGTCAACTTGAATTTGAACCTGAACTCGGATAGGCTTACCTTTCCTGCTGTCACATTATGTACTCTCAATCCTTATAGGTAAGACCGGTGGTCTTTCAGGTCTGTATGTTGTGATCTCCTGGCATGGATATTTGGGGAACTGTGACCCATTAGGGCATTTGATTTATAAAAGAGAAGCTATTGACTGTTAAAGTACACAGTTACCCTTCCCCTCAAAGCTTCAATACAGGGCTCAGAACTCAATAAGGGAGGTTGTAGCAATCAACTGCACCCAAGACAAACTTCTTTCCCTGGCCTCCTTGAACTTGTACCACACTGTGACACCCCCCTCCCCGCAAATCTTGCATATGATCTGCCCTAGGTCTCCCCCACCTCCCTAAGCCCTCCAGGGACTCCATCCTGCTTAACACCTTTATGTCTGGAATTACAACAACTGGACAGCTAGGATTGCCATGACTAAGAGATGCAGTCATGTGATCTCACATGTTATGACTGCATTACTTAACAACATCGTAAGTTGTGCACTACCTGTGTCTGTAGCATTGTAGATTTTAGTGGTGTAGAACTAAAGGATTATTTAGTAGTCTTCCTATAACAGTTTTTACATTGTTTTCACAAGGCACTGTTACTTGCTACAAAATTTCTCTGAGTAATCATTAGTGCCCAAGCAAAGCTTCAGGATTTTCAGGAGAAATTTAAATTTTAAATGAAATTGCCCTGAATATTTCTGCAGATGTTCAGATTATAGAGGTTGAATTCCTGAATTCTTCTTCAAAGGTGCGACTTATCTAGAGACATGGCTGCTACTGCAAAGTATCTTCCCAGTAATGCCAAGTATGGCATAACCATGCCCTAATAATCTTTTTTATATTTATATTCCCTGATATTCCCTTTATTTTATCCCCAGTCCATGAAAGAGACAGGCGGCAGCTTAAACTGCCCTTAGCTGCACTGGTGGCAGTAATTTGCTCCACATCCTTCCTCAAGGTGTGTGAAAACCATTAGGCTTTCTCAAAGTCATGTGATTCAGAATGACTGGGACCTGGACATCACTGAGATGGATAAGGACAACGGATGTCATGCTATCATATTTTCTTCCAACACAAGAATGAATGAATAGTATTATTACAGGGGAGACATGCTCCAAGAGTCAAGAATTCCAGAACTGATTTTAATTATGTGGTGCTTGGGCTAGAAAGCATAACAAAAATGACAAAGACTAGGTAATTATTAGGATTTAATTTAAAATTTAATTTAATTAAAGGAATTGTAAGAAAGAGAAAGATTGATTATTTTAAAAATTATTCATAATGGTAATTGATTTTTAACAAAATACTATAATGGTTGATGAGAATGGATAAAAACAGAATAATCTCAAAAATAGATGCACTTTCCTCTCTGTTCAGTACTGTAAAATAAATTATAACTGTTAGAATAGGGATTAATTTAAGCTTAAAATTATTTATTAATCAATGATTAAAGATACGTTGATGGGAATGCAACCACCAAGCCAAGGATTAGAAGAGTGGGGTGAGGTGATCAAGACTGC
This sequence comes from Pseudonaja textilis, assembly GCF_049901715.1. Taxonomy (NCBI): domain Eukaryota; kingdom Metazoa; phylum Chordata; class Lepidosauria; order Squamata; family Elapidae; genus Pseudonaja; species Pseudonaja textilis. The sequence goes on along the minus strand of NC_141991.1, from coordinate 161,349,071 downwards.
ATGGGCACACATTGTTATTGTAGTTGTGTTTTGATTACCACAATTGCTTTTCCACCGGCCCTGCCCATTTCTGGGAGTGTAAGCCTTAACGTGTTACAGAAAGCTAAAAGTGATCCTGGACCTGAAATACCATAGTTAGATCTTCCCTGTTCTAGAAATGATACCTTCAGTCCAACAATCTTGGTAAGAATCCCAGCACAGCTGGATCCTAATTCATCTTCTGTTCACCTCTGATATACTGTATTGTTAAAAGAAAGCAAATTTCAGCCTTCCAGAGCTTGTGCCTTTGGATATGTTGAATTTTGGTAATATTTACAGAGATTTCTGGAGCTTATAGTCTCACACATCTGAAGACCAGCAACTTATTACCAATTGGACACTGTATCTCTGAAGCCAATTCTTCCATCTTTTAGGTACAGCGCTTTTCGGAAAGACATGGAAGAATTGGATCAAATGACCCGACAGACTCTTCTGGAAATGTACAAATACAATATGTCTTTGGAGCATAAATCCTCTCAGAAACGCATCTCTAGGAGCCTATACAATCACATCCAGCGCTATCCATTGCATCGACGTAAGCGTGATATACGAGCCATAGAGGACAAAAACCGTCAAATGGGCAAAAGGAATTCAAGCATTGGTTTCACCCTGGTAAGCATGACTTTAGATTCTTCTTGAACAGCTGTGCCAAGACCCCTCAATCTCCTTCATGACCAAATTCCTGAATCTGAAAAGTGTCCATAAATCAAAATCATGAATATGTTATCCTCCCATTATCTATCATGTGTGTGTGTATGTGTGTGTGTGTGTGTGTGTGTAGGAGAGAGAGGGGGGGAAACAAATGAGAACTAAGTATGTTTATCCTAATGTAGAAAAGGCTTAAGGGGGACATGATAGCAGTTTTCCAATACTTGAGGGGCTGTCTTAAATTCACTGGAGCTGTTCAGGTATTGGGGATAGGGAAAATACAACATCAACTCCTCATAATTTTTAAGGCAAAATAGCTAATACAGTCACAAAAATCTTGCTTTGGTGGTAGGGGAGAGAGAGAAGAGAGGGGAAGAGCAGCACATGATTAAGTAAAAAATTCTCACTGGATTGTTCATTTATTTACAAGTATTTTTATGCCACTCACAGAATAACAAAATTCATATTAATAATGTTGCCTCAACTAAATCCAAATTAAAACATCATCTTCATAAAGCCACAATATATACAGTAGCGCCATCCCAGATATCTATTTATCACGTCCTCTGCTCATGAATGAACACTTAAACCAACAGGTTTTCTAAATTCTAATAATGAGGGTGCTTCTTTATTTCTAAGGAGTAGCTGATTGCTCAAGATTTGTGTAGAGAATGTTGTCTCCAAGTTCACTCCTGCCTCATCCTGCAGCGGGGCAGAAACTCTTAGCAAATATGCTCTGTTGGCATGCCTCAGAGAAGCAGATATTTCCTGGAGCAAGCAACCTCATAGATACCCAGTTGGGATTTTGAGGATTCGAATTGTGAAGTGAATCTGAAAGCAAACCGGCAGCCAATGCAGTTCCTGCAGTCTAGCAGCCATGCAGAAGTGGTGTTCCTGGTGCTCTCTGAGCTTCATGGTTTGCTTGCAGATATTTCATGGCCCAATAATGGAAAATCATCATGTATGCAAATGTACCAAGCCATGGCCATCAGGATAGGAGCTGCTGCATCCCTGTACTAGCTGTAGTTCTTAATGGTCTTTGAGGGAGTCCCATATAGAACAAGTTATGGTGTCGGTTCCATTCCCAGAGGGCAGTCATTGAACTAAATAAGGCAGTCTTATCACATGTGATTAAGTTATTTGAGGGCAGTTCTATTGATTATTGAATCCAGTATATACCTGTCAGCCCTGGATCTATCTTGATTCAGATTAGGGCTGCCACAGAGAGGATGAGCAACTGTGGGAATCAGACAATAGCGAGGAGGGAGGATAGCCACAACAACATTCTTTCAAAAGAGCTCAAGGCCGAGTTGCTGGAGTTTGGAGGGGTGTGTGACAGGACTTGGCGGGAGTTCAGAATTGAGGTAGATTGGAGAATGAGACTAAAGAATCATCAATAGGGGCTGGGTGTGAGTTTTAGTGTAGAAGGGGGAAAACATGGGAATCCAGATTCGGGTTTTCCCCGGATGTGCCAATATGACTTCTCTAATAAATTCTTACTTGGACGGACTTTGTCTCTGAGTGCTGGATTTGGGATGGAGAGTTTCTTTGTAATGCTGACAACAGCATCATCACCATCATTCTTATATTACTGACATATAAGTAACAGCAACAATACAGAATATAATTTTTAAAAGACTACATGTTATTATTTTAAAAAATTAAAAGGAAGAAAAATATGTTTTATAAAAGATCCACATCATATTCTTGTATATCACTATGGGATTGATTCAGTTCTTAAGGTTGTCATTAAATCTAGACAAAATAGTAAAAAATTACTTCACCTTCTGATTTTTGAGAACATAAATAGTTTCAGAAATAGAGATTTGCTGAGTTCATTACACTGAGAGTTTTGTTGATTTGTGGATAAAAACATCATACGGACATACTGTACATCTGATTCTATAGATGGAGAAGAGGTTTTCATAGGGCCATATGGACCATCATAGGACCTTGTCCACTGATTCCTCTATAATTGGGAATGTTTTCCTATCTTGCTGAGTTCATTCTTATTCCAGAATGGATTTAATGGGATTGGTTTCTTTTTCAGTGTAACGAAGATAAGTCCGATTGTTTCCAGCAAATGTATTCTTCTGGTGTGGATGCTATACGGGAGTGGTACAGTTTTCATTACATCAACATTTTGGCAAAGTTCCCTGACACTAAGGCCCTAGAAGAATCCAACTTCACAAGTTTCATCTATGCCTGCCGATTCAACCAAGTGACATGTAACAAAGCGTGAGTTCCAACATTGTTGCTCCATAGATCAACTTAAGTCCCTACCATTCCGGTCTTAGTTCTCACCATTTCCTTTTACTTAAACTATCAACAACCCACCTTTTTATTATCAATAATTTGATTATTGGTATTGACTGATTCATACTACCATTTCAATTTATTTCAAAAAAACAAAGTGGTAGGTCTGGGTCATGAGCTTAATGGAAGGAAGTTCTGACATAACCTACGTACTGTATGTTTTTAATCACCATTTCAGTTCAACTACAAAGAGGTAGTTGGATTATAGTCTGCAGTTTAGTCTGCAGTCAAGTAAGAGATCTACCACTTCATCTGTGAAACTAAGTTTCTAAAAGAAAACTCTAAATTTCCCAAAGAAGGGAAAGTTTTCATGATACCCCAAAACTCATCTAATAGCTTTTCTTATGAGCAGGAATGGAAAACTGATCAGTAGATCTGAACACCTTTTTGGCCTCCTTCTCTGGCTGATCCCCAGAGGAATGTGACACGGCTTGGAGGACACACTAAACAAATCATGCCCTGAGCTATTTGTGGTTAGATTACTACTATTATTGATGGGAGTAGCCAGCAGATGTAGTCTATACCAACACTTCACTCATTCATCACAAAGCCTGAATTTCAATTGCTTTAGTGGTGAGTACAATGAATCTTTACACAGTCTTATGGGGCAGGATGTATGTAGAGTTCCGGAATACACAGTTCATTTCAGGCCTTCCACTGAACACATAGATATCTGAGTTTGGGCTTGGAAGTATAATTTTACTTCTTATTAATGTCTCAAATCATCATGCATATAACAGTATCCAATAAAGGTAAAGCTAGATGATCCTCAGAATAACATGTAAGAAAAAGGAATTGAATATCACTCAGTTTCCTTTGGAGCAGCTTATAAGCCTTGCAAAATAAATAAAAACTTTACTTATAATATGCTTCTTATTGGGGTAAGGAGCCATCAAAGATGCTTTAAATGTTTAAATCTGTGCTCATACCTGAGTGGTTTTCAACATGCAGGAAGGTAGTTATGGGACATTTTTCCCATGGTGCCAGATCCTAAGCTAAGAAGAGTTGCACTTGTAGGTTGAAATGTGCCCCCAAATTTTTAGCCCTTTTCACAAGCTAGGTTCTCAATCTCCAGTCTGTTAAGCATCTTATGTATTTTGTTCTAATATCATATCTACTGCCCTGACAACACAGGGAGCTCCAATGGACTTACTTCACTAAACATAAAAATATATAAAAATAGCTTCCAAGACATGCTGACGTGTACCTATTGAAGTTGTGTAGTCAATACATTATTTGAGCATAAATTTATTTATGATCCCATGCAGTTACCCAATAGATCAGATTATGTAATGATATCATATACCCACAGCAGAATAGAAATGTCATATTTGTGACATCCCTTTGAATAAAGTGTCATTTTACTTAGTTTCAAAGATTATTTTAAAGAACTACAAAAAGGGTGGAACAGATTTTAGAAGGGGAGGATAAGACATTTTATCATAATATTTGACCCATTTTCATTGCACTACCCATTTTTCCCCTTAGCATTTCCTATTCCAGGAAGGTTTTTAAAAAGGAGTCCCTGCAAATTTTATTCCACTAGTTGTTGCCAACTACAGGAGGCAGTGCTCATCTCCATTTCAAGGGCCACTGAGCCAGCACTGTTCAAGGACATTTCCACAGTCATGTAGCCAGCATGGCATCAGGAAGCACTGTTATCTTCCCACTGAAGTGGTACCTATTTATCTACTCACATTTGCATGCTTTCAAACTGCTATGTTGGCAGGAGCTGGAACAAGGAGAAAGTTCATCCTGTCACATGATGCTGGGTCTTGAACCTGGGCAGCCAGCTTTCCAGCCAACAAGCTCAGCATCTTAAGTGCTGAGTTACTATACCACCCCCATTCCAGGGAGGGGGATTGTTTTAAAAGTAATAGCTTAGAACATGGAGATTAGCATTAACAATCTGGATAAATGTTTTAGATTTGTTTCTCATCAATAACTGTCCAACAACTAGTTTCACTTTTTTATTTGCCTTTCTTTTGAAAATGCTTCTGCTTGTCTACCACTTTATATCTCTGGCTCTCTCTTTCTGTGGAGATATAGAGAGACAGGGTGGTGTGCATAAGCGTGCACAAGTTTATGTATATCATAATCAAGACCTAGAGCAACTGAGGCATGGAAAAAGATAGGATACAGATGAAATAAGAAAAATAGTTAAGATCATAAGGTTTGTGAAGCTACTAACTCTGATGAGAGTCATCCCTACAAAGGGAAGACTGAAGTAGGCAAGATTTGAAGAAGAATGGCTTCAAAAATACCTTGGAGGAATTTTTTTGGAGAGAATGGTAAAGGAGTCACAACATGTGACTCATCAAAGCCGACACAGTCCACTAGCCATGCTATTCAAGACTGATGCCAAGGGCTTATTAACCACACCCTGTCCTTTTCTCTGACTTTTCAGTGTCAAGAGAACAGCAAAACCAGGAAGTCTATTAAATCCTTAGTGGGTTCCATTTGCCATGGTGATGAAATAATGACTACGTGTTCACACTTAAAACTGGAATTAGCCACATTGGTTGGGTCTTTTGTTGGGAACAATATGGCCTTTTTTTCAGTGCAGTTGAACCTTGGCTCATTTGGAGCCAGCTGGCACCTGGACAAGCCACCATGAGTTGCAGCAGTTGTTTGCGGACTTTGTTAGTCAACCTTTCTCTGGTATTTCTTCACAATTTGTGTAGACTCCACTACCACCACCCCACAGACCTCAGCCAAGCTTACCTGCTGCTGGCACCAAGCTTCTTCCTACGTATTTAAAGCCATTGATAAATGCTAGCTGCACAGTTGATTGTACCTGATGCAGGGATCAGAAGCAATGTGAGATGACGTGAAGAAGTTCATCCATCTCATTTTAGAAGCTGATCTTCTCCAGAGAAGCCAATATATAAATCTATCAGGATTTCCCACCAAAAACCACAAGTAGTTCACACATCTTTCCTATTGTCAACTAAATAAGGTTATAGTTCATTGAATTTTTCTTTAAGAAAAAAAATATGTTGCCTGGCTTGATTTTTTTTAAAAAAGTATCTGCAATAGTCTTAACATGGAACAAAAGAGGCGTGATATGTTATTAAATCTTTCTAGTACAAAAAGAATCTCAAGGTGTAGCATGTATAGTGGTAGAATTATTTGGTTGGGTTCACACAATACATTAAACACAGATTAATAATGCATAATTGCTGTGTTCAATAACAAGTTATGCTCACAGCATGGTTTATGTAATAATCCGATTCTCACAATAAGCTGATAACTGTGTTCTCAGTTTTATTTATTTATTTTTATTTGATTTGATTTGTCAATCGCTTACAAGATACAGTTATAAGAATAAATATAGTTTTGAATACATGAGATAGATACTTATAAGAAAAATAAAAAACAATAGGACAGGACGGTAGGCACGATTGGTGCGCTTATGCATGCCCCCTACAGGCCTCTTAGGAAGGGGGTGAGGTCAATAGTAGACAGTCTAAGGTTAAAGTTTTTGGGGTTTGGGGAAGAAACCACAGAGTCAGGTAGAGTATTCCAAACATTGACCACTCTGTTGCTGAAGTCCTATTTTCTGCAGTCAAGTTTGGTGCAGTGCTCTTGTATTATTATGATTAAAGCTGAAGTATTCATTTGCAGGTAGGACATTGCAATGCATGATTTTATATACTATATTTAGATCGGACCGGAGGCAGCGTAGTTCTAGGTTTTCTAGGTCTAGAGTTTCAAGTCTGGTGGCATAAGGTATTCTGCAATGAGTAAAGGAGCGGAGAACTCTTCTTGTGAAATATTTCTGGACTTTTTCAATTGTGTTAATATCAGATACATGATATGGGTTCCAGACTGATGAGCTGTATTCAAGTATAGGTCTAGCAAAAGTTTTGTATGCTCTAGTTAGTAGTGTGATATTACCAGAGAAGAAGCTACATAGGATTAGATTAACAACTCTTAATGCCTTTTTGGCTATGTAGTTTCAGTGGGCTCTAGCACTTAAATCATTTGAGATGAGTACTCCAAGGTCCTTGACAAAGTTTGGATCCTCAACAAGGTCTTGATTATTTAGCTTGTATTTTATTTCCTGATTTTTTCTGCCAATATGTAAGACAGAGCATTTATTTGTTGAGATTTGAAGTTGCCATTTGATTGACCATTCTGATACATAGTCAAGGTCTTTTTTGAGGGTAGTAGTATTGTTTGTGGTGTTGAGTAGCTTTACATCATCAGCGAAGAGAACACAGTTGCTCTTAATATGATCACAGAGATCAATTATGTAGAGTATGAAGAGAATTGGTCCTAGAACACTGCCTTGGGGGACACCACTGTTGACAGGTACAGAATTTGATAGGACGCTCCCAATTTTGACCATTTGTTGTCTGTTTGACAGGAATGCTTCTATCCAGTTATGCAGGTGTCCAGAGATACCATAAGATTTTAGTTTTAGGAGTAGTTTGTCGTGTACCACTGAATCAAAGGCTTTACAGAAGTCTATGTAGATTGCGTCTATTGCTTTGCCCTGATCAGGTTGTGTAGTCCATATGTTTTTGCAGTGTAAGAGTTGCAGATTACAGGATAGCCTTTTTCTGAAATCAAATTGTTTATTAGAGAGTAGGTTGTTTGTCTCTAAGTGGAGGATAATGGATTGGTTAATAATTGATTCCATGACTTTACAGGTGACGCAGCATAAGGAGATTGGTCTGTGATTTTCAACTAGGCTGGAGTGTCCCTTTTTGAAGATGGGAATGACCGTGGCTTGTGATCATAGTTTTGGTAAGGAGCTGGTCCTGAAAGATTTTTCAAAGATTATGCTTAGAGGTTCGGCTATGGCAGCGGATAGCTTTTTTAAGAAGTAGGCACATATTCCATCCGGTCCAATAGACAGGGATGGTTTTAGATGGCACAGTGCTTTTTCAACAATGTCTTCTGTAAAATCAACATGTATTAGATCATTGTAGTTGTCTGTGGTTCAACTAGGAAGTACTGGGCTTGATCTATTGCTGTTTACAAATACTGAGCCAAAGAATGCGTTAAAGAGGTTTGCTTTGATGGTGTTGTCATTGCAATCTTTGCCATTAGGTCCTTTCAGGGTGGGATGGTCCTTGAGTCTTTTAGTTTGTTGTTTACAAAATTGTAGAAAGCACAGGTGGAATTTGTGCGTAGGTTTTCCTCTTGTTTAATGTGATAATTAGTACATTCAGTTTTTATCTGGTGGCATAGATTTTTGCATCGGCTTTTGAAGTTGGCAACGTGACCAGATTTGTATTTTTGCCAAAGTGATCTCTTTTTGAATCGAAGCTTCCTTATTGTTATGGGTAATCTGTTTTTCCTGGTTTGGGGAGTTGTTATCGGTACATATAGTTTGATGGCTCTTTTGATTTCTAGTAAGAATATGTTGTAATGGTCTTCAATAGTATTGCATCCAGTGAATATAAATTGCCAATCAAGGGAAGAGAGATCATTGATTATAAAATCATAGCTGCCTTTTTTGAAGTTATAATTGGGGATTTTGTCATTGTGGTGATTTTTGTGTGTATGTATGTTGAGACAAAAGTCAATCATATTGCGGTCACTGTTGGAAAAGGGTTCTTTAATTTGTATTCTGTAAATTGAATTCAAGCTATTGCAGAAGATGAGATCGAGGCAGTTGTTAAGCCTAGTATTGTTGGTTACCAGTTGTTCCAGTCTCAGATTTGTTACAGCATTATAGAAGGTTGCATGTATGGGTTCAGTTGACCATTTGTTTAGGGTCCAGTTAATGTGAGGTAGATTGAAGTCACCAAGAAAGATAAAAACCCATTTCAACCTAGCCTGTCACAACAGAGATAACAATCTTAACATTAAAAAAAGCTCTCTTAGCTGAAATTTTACATGTTGATTTTCCAACATGCAAAATTTTAAGAGAACTTTTATGTTAAAGAGAATCCCAATAAAAATACTATTCTTTTTCCTCTAAGGGCTGCAAACTCAACTATTTGAATCAGTTGTGTAGTTAGCCGCAATTTTTATTTTTGTTCTTTCAGGAACTATACACATTTTCATCACCCTATTTATGGGAACTGCTACACATTCAACGACAATAGCAGCACTTTGTGGATGTCCTCCTTGCCTGGGATGAACAATGGTGAGCAAATGCCAAAAAATGGTAATGAATGTCTGGAATGTCTTTTACAACAATAGGCGTTAAGTCCCTTGTTTGTATGCACAAATAATGCTAGAGGCCAAATAGAAAAACAAACACACACACACACACACACAGAGGGGGGGGAGGTTTAATTGCACTAAGGAGATACTGCCATTATTTCTTAAAACTACAAGGCTTTCTCTACCTACTGATCATTATGGCCAAGAGACTGTGAGTGTACATGTGTTCACACTCATGCATGTTTAAAAAAAGGAGTTTTCACTGTTATCTTTCTTTTCTAAGTGACTTATCTTTCTTACATTACATCACAGGCATCATATTGGTTTGGTGATATTTAATTTCCTTCTCAATTCAGCTGTGTTTTTCTTCTAGCTCTTGATTGTTATATTTCAAGTTCTTACGAGACTACTCTCTTCCAAATGAAAGACAGCAGACTACACGCTTCTGGTTGCAGAGCCTTAAATACCTGACACTTTCCTACCACACCACAATATTTTTAATATAAAGTTGATATTTGGGTTATTTAATGCAAAGCACCAGCCTCAAGATTTTTTTTTTTTTTACAAAAATATATACTCTTAACTTTAGTTTCAGTCTGTGTGCATTATTTCAATAGTACACAATGGCTAAACTGCAACTCTAGTGTTAGATGGTTTTATTATCTATGCTGAGAACATTTTGTAAAAAGGTGTATCCAGCAACAGAACTTTCCCTGCCAGTTTGAAGTGATGTTTGCCTATTTATATAACACAGGCCTGGCCTCTATGACTCAATTACAAAGGCACAAATTGTACCTTGACTTTACTCCAGCCAGCATTTTTTCCCCTCTTCAGGTTGTTTTACATCCATTTTAGGATTAGCAAATTCTACTCAAGAAACTTTTTTTTAAGGTCAGAACATTCAGGGATAAGGCCATTGTATTGCTACATTAGAATTTCACCTCAGAAACATATTCAAAGCTTTGGAAGGCTACTATGGCTCATCTCATTTGTTTCCAACATTGTTTGGACTCCTTCCACACAGCATCTATTGTAAATTTTATACCTCCCTCCCTTAATCACTTGATCTCTTGAGATAATCACCCTTGGTTTCTATCTCCGCAGGCCTTTCTCTCGTCGTCCGCACAGAGCAAAATGACTTCATTCCACTATTGTCTACTGCGACAGGAGCCCGAATAATGGTCCACAATCAGAATGAACCCGCCTTCATGGACGAAGGGGGTTTTAATGTGCGTCCTGGCATAGAAACATCCATCAGTATGAGAAAGGTGAGAGACTGGGAGGAAGATAAGCCTTGTGTTGAGCATGTGGGTGGAATCGCTTCTCTTCCAAAGAAATATAAGCACATGGCTAAAAAAAGAATAGGCTGTTCAATTCAGTTTTATTCAGTTCAGTTTATTAGCACTCATAGTTTACCAAAAGAAAACATGAAACATTATGGTGCTGTAAAACTAGAATCTTGTCAACGAACCATCAATTGTCATAAAAACAACCTGCCATTTTCTTATCTAGGGGTGTGTATTTGTGTGTGTGTATATGTGTTAAAAGTTTAACAAGGCACAGAACAGAAAGAACTAGCTCTATTACTGGCATATATAGTGTTCTGTGCTGTTAAACAGAAAATTTAACAGCACAGAACATTCTATGCTGGTAATGTTAAGATGTGGAGAACATTCAATTCCCAGAATTCTCCAGACAGCATTCTGGGAATTGAATTTACATAGGTTAAAGTTACGGGGTTGAGAAAAACTGATCTAGTCTTAAAAGTGTTTACTTGCTTCTATTCCACAATGGAAGAAGCAACTACAAGCCTTTTCTTCACTACTTACAAAACATAGAAATCTGTTCAGTGAAATTACAAGATGTCACAGTTCCCAATGAGTGTCCTCCCATAGTGCTTATTGATTTAAAAAAGGACCAAGGGTTTGTAAATAGTGCAATGCGTAGCTTCACACAGTATATAATTCTCCTTTCCACTTATCGTGCCATTGTTATGTCAAGGAGGCATTTTTATTTGGAATTTCACTATGGAAATTCCACTCCTATTAGCATTAGAAAAAGGAGTGGCACCAACCACAAGGACATGGATGCTGTCAGATTACACAGGGGAAGGCTCCTGGTTTAGCTTTTATGACTTAATGGGTTATAATAACAAGAATATAGGTAGTCCTCGACTTCTGACCACAATTGTGCTCAAAATTTCCACTGCTCCATTTTACCTTTCTTGCCACAGCTGTTAAGTGAATCACTGCAATTGTTAAGTTAGTAGCACAGTTGTTAAGTAAAACTGGCTTCCCCATTGACTTTGCTTGTCAGGAGGTTGCAAAAAGTGATCACATGATCCTTCCAGTGTCTGGGAGTTGAAGTCCACACATCTCAAAATTACCAAGGTTGACAAATAATGACCTGGAGTGTACCGGATGCTTTTAGAAAATCTCCAGATCAACATCATTTCTAGTTTTGAGTTTGTGTCAGGCAATACCTTCAGCCAGCAGGCAAAGAAAAGATGACACCCAGATGCAAAAAAAGAAAAAAAAATTGCATTGATTTGACAAGCTGTAAATTGACTGACAGGAAACCACCCAACGTCTTGGGGGAAGCTACAGTGACTGCACAGAAGATGGAAGTGATGTGCCAGTGAAGAACCTATTCTCATCCCGTTACACTGAGCAGGTATCTTGCCTCAACAGAACCGCTCTCATACCCAGTCTGGGCTCTACCCAGCTCTCTCTCCCTGCATTGGAATTATTCCCATCACCCAAAATTGCCCGGCATGAATGCACAGCTGAATATTCAAAGGGCTCCTTTTGCGCTTTCTAGGTCTGCATACGTTCCTGTTTCCAGGCCAGTATGGTAGAACAATGTGGCTGTGGCCATTACTTCTATCCCTTACCCCGTGGAGCAGAGTATTGTGACTCCACTAAGCATGTAGCCTGGGGTAAGTACAGAGAAAGGGAGGGAAGAATTCACTCATATCACCTCTCTGTAACCCTCCCTCCCTCAGCTCCTTTAATTGATGAGAGATTGTTCAATTAATACATGCTTCTCTATTTCCTTTTAGGCTACTGCTATTATAAACTCCAAGCTGAATTTAAAGCAGACCACCTGGGCTGCTTCACTAAATGCCGGAAACCTTGCAAGTAAGTAGGCTTCGAAACTTGTGGAGTTGCATTCCTGGGTCTGGCCAAATTCCACAATGCTTGCTTAGCAATAGAAGATAAGTCAGGGAAATGGAACAAACAGATTTTATCCTTGATACATCCATGCAGGCCGGCCTGCCAATTCTAGCTGAAAAAAGGAGCACCCAGGCAGGGAAATAAAACGAGATGATGCACCTCTGTTTAAATATTCTGATTATTTGAGCTGCAGAGCAATAAATGATGCTGGCAGGACTTCCCTCACCCATGCAAGTTCACTTTTGAATAAAGATGCCAGCTAAAGAGCTTGTCTCAAGTGTGCTGGGTGACACATCTGAAGTTTTTTTTTTTCTTTAGAGTGACAGGGTACCAGCTGTCAGCTGGATATTCACGATGGCCTTCATCTGTCTCTGAGGTAAGAAGCTGATTTTTGTTGCAGGGCAGTGTTTCTCCTAAAAGCCAGTTTTGTATAAATGCTAAATCATCAGGCTAGAAACCAGAAGACTGAATTCTAGTCCTGCCTTGGTCACAAAGCCAACTGGGTGATTTTGAACTTGTCTTACACCCAGGCAGGAGGCAACAACAAACCACTTCTGAAAAACCTTGCCAAGAAAATTGTAGAGACTCAACCAGCAGTGGTGGATTCAATATTTTTTTACTACTGGTTCTGTGAGCGTGGCTTGATTGGCATGGGGAATTAAGGGAGTTGAGGTCCATACATCTTAAAGTTGCAAGGATGAGAATTATTTTTTTTATACCGATAGTTATATGTGTTTATGCATGAGTGGTTAATAGTCCTTGAACTGTTTAAGCTGATATTGCAAATCTATCATTTCAGTCTTGGGTGTTTCACATGCTGAACCGGCAGAATAAATACAATGTCATTTCTAAGAGGTAAGAGCTCCCCCTATAGATGAAATAATATTAAAGCTGTGGGGAAAAGGTGTTAAAGGTCAAACCAATGGAGTGAAACAGCAGTGCTGAGGTAAAAAAAGATGAGGGAAATGGAGTAAAAGTACAATATATTAACTGCTTCAAGATCAGCTGGAAGTATTGGAATATAAAGTATCTATCAGTATAGTCCTGGTTATATAATTAGTTAATGGTTCAGGATGCTATGTAGTGGTGGAATTCAAAAAAAATTACTACCGGTCCTGTGGGCGTGGCTTGGTGGGCGTGGCAGGATACTGTAAAATCTCTGAACTACTCAAAATTTCTGCTACCGGTTCTCCAGAACTGGTCAGAACCTGTTGAATACCACCTCTGATGCTATGAGCTCAGAAATTAGATTAAGTAAATCTTGAATAGTGCAGCTTTTCCTAGGGACTGAACTTCAAGTGCAAAAAACTATTCAGAAGTTCATTCTTCCACAAAATATTAGTTTCTTTTAGACTACCAACCACAAACTGCTGAGTGGTTCAGAGGAAGTTAACAATCAGCAACAATCCCAGCATATGAACTGATGCTCATATTAATGACAATTGCCTGACTTATATGATTTGTGTATCACAACAGGAGTTTAAAATAAAATTAGACATCCAATAAAGTAGCTATTAAAAACTGCACTAAAACTGGTATAGATCTGAGGATTCTGCCTTGAAGATTTGGGTATTAAGACTCCTATTGCAGATCTATTTGCCTAGCAGAAAGGTTCACTAAACTAAAGGACATTTATTTTAAGCAAATCCATTTTTCAAAGATGACCTACTGAGATAAAATTCTTTCTAAATGAGGCTGGGTGGCATTAAAGTCTTAGACCAACGCGCCTTTCAAAAAAGACTGGACTCATTCCATCTCTCTTTTATTGCCAGGGATGGAATTGCCAAAGTGAATATATTTTTCAACGAGTGGAATTATAAAAGCAACGGAGAATCTCCGGCTTTCACGGTACGTCCACACATTTGATCGCATGTTTCCAGCAGCCTAAAATATCACAGAGCTACCATCTTTAAAATGTCCTTCTACCGTGTTTCACCTACAGCCTCCCACAATAGAAAGTCCCAGCATGCTTTATAGGCATAAAATCAAATTAAGCCCCCCCCCCAATTAAGCCCCTCTCCCCAAATTAAACATGCGAAATGGGGAGGAATGGCGGGGGGGCTGACCATTAGGAAGTACTTTTGTTGCATACCTGGATATGGTGCTGCCTGTATCGGGAAACCTTCCGCCACCATTGCTTTCCCTTCTCCCCATGCTGCCGGCGTTTGGCGCAGCCATGCGCAGCCAGCCAGGGCTCCTCCCTGCAACCGGAGCCCAGCGGAGACACTCGGCTTCAGGCACTCCTGTCGCTGCCTTCCCTTTGCCTTCGAAGGCAAAGCCAATTCTTTTAAAAACGATGCCCTGCTACCGGTATGATAAAGACTCTCCTGCCTGAGAGGGCAGCCCAACCCCATGTGGGGAGGCGAATCTCCCGGGGCCGCAGCGCAGGATCGGCCCACCCCGGGAAAAGCACCCAGCTGCCATCCCTGCCTGGTGCTGGGCAGAGTGCAAAGAGCTTTGCCTGGGGTGCCCAAGCGCAGCTGACCGGCAGGCCCTCCTGCCCAGCAGCGGAGTTCTCGCCAAGGCACCAAGCGCCTCCCCGCCGGATCCTCCACTCATCCCGCCAGAGCCCTGCAGGCTGGGCAGAGCTGGGAAAGTGAGCCGCAGGTGCACATTCGCCTGCCAACCGAAAGAGCCAGGCCGACCTGAGTTTGACTTCCTTCCCAAGTCCCTCAAAGCCCAAACCCGAAGGGGCCACTGGGAAAGTCTGCCCGAGGCAATGATAGCACCCACCTGTCCATAGGGAGGCGAGGCGACAGCAGCGCTGCTTCCCTGGCCAGCGGGTCTGGCAAAGAGAGCTCAAAGCCGCCCGTCCTTTCCACCCCTCGCCCAGCCCGTCCCCATCCCCACGTATCTCCAAACGCGCCAGCAACTCCAAACGCTGCAGCGGCATGGGCATTGGGCAGAGGCACTCACTTGGCTCAGCTCGGAGGACGCGGCGCAGGCCGTCGCCTTACCTCCCTGTCCACAGATGGGTGGGTGCTATAACTGCCTCAGGCAGCCTCTCCCGGTGGCCCCTTTGGGTTTGGGCTGGAGGGACTTGGGAAGAAAGCCAAGAGAGCCGGGTCGGCCTGGCTCTTTTGCTTGGCAGGCGGGTGCGCACCCATGGCTCACTTTCCTGGCTCTGCCCAGCCTGCATGGCTCTGGCAGAATGAGCGGAGGGTCCGGCAGGGAGGCGCTTGCTGCCTTGGCAAGAGCTCCACCACCGAGCAGGAGGGCCCACCTGTCAGCTGCGCTGGGTGCCCCAGGCAAAGCTCTTCACGCTCTGCCCGGCGCCAGGCAGGGATGGTGGCTGGGCGCTTCTCCCGAGGTGGGTCGATCCTGCGCTGCGGCCCCAGGAGATTTGCTTCCCCACATGGGGTTGGGCTGCCCTCTCAGGCAAGGGAGTCTTTGTCGTACCAGTAGTAGGGCATCGTTTTTAAAAGAATTGGCTTTGCCTTCGAAGGCAAAGGAAAGACAGCGACAGGAAAGCCTGAAGCCGAGTGTCTCAGCCGGGCTCCGGTTGCAAGGAGGAGCCCTGGATGGCCGCCCATGGCTGCACCAAATGCCGCGGCATTGCTCTAAACGCCGCGGTAGCACAGGGAGAAGGGAAAGCAACAGTGGCGGAAGGTCTCCCGATACAAAGTGCCCCATCAACACCGAAGTCAACATCCAAGCCGTTGCCGCCCACCTGCCCAAGGATGCAAGGTGGGGGGATTAAGTCACCCCTGAAAAGACGGCCTAGCCGTTTTTGGGGGGGGGGATCAAAAAAAATAAGGCCCAGCCTTATTTTGTGAGAAACACGGTAGTTGGTAAAATTCTAGAACTATCTTTTATAGAACCTTCTCCAGCATCTTCCTTTTAGCTATGTTTCCATTTTCAATAGACTGCATTTTCTCACTTTGGATGCTATTTGGAAGGTGATAGACAGAATGCAGTGTCAGATAATGCTAATTATTAATACTAATTAGAGCAATACTTTTAGGCACATCCTAGCCTGACAGAGCAATCTCTCTTCCACTAATCTTAGAATAATTGATGGAGAAGTTCTTAGTCTTAGTTCTTAGCCTCAATCCCTAGCAGGAAATTTTGAAATTATTTTCAACTACTGTGAAAGGTTACCCATACTAGGTTGATCAAAAAAACTATTTATTTATCCTCAGTCTACCCATTCATTTAAGCAAACATTTATAGTGAAAATTCACAAAATGTACTCTAGATTTGTATGCTCTGCAAACATTTCTCAGTAATTGACATTTGACCTCCAGTAATTTTGCTATAGGTATCAGTAATTGTAGTTGATACATAACAAAAGACAAGAATCAGAATATCATAGCAGGTGTGTACCAGTAAGCAATAAACATTTCATAGATAGTACAATGACACTGAGTAACTTTACCTTACTTTCATTCAACAAATCAAAATAGCCAAAGCTCGATAACCATTTATTTTTGAACTGTATCATTAAGCACTGGGTTAAATTTCAAAATGTAATTTCAACTTTGACAGGATTGATCCTGCTTTTGAGACAATAGCAGCATGTTTATTCTTATTTATAAACAGAGTGATTTTCCAATTCCTAGAACCAACAACAAATCCCTTAAAATCTAAGGCAAGTCCAAAGCAAAATATGCTAGTTCTTCAACCTCTATCAATATATCAGCTGGACACAGAAACAGAGATCTTTTTGAACCACTTTTAATTTTGTTTTGTTTTTTCCTTGTACAGGTGGTGACATTGCTTTCCCAGCTAGGGAACCAGTGGAGTCTTTGGTTTGGTTCATCAGTCCTTTCTGTGGTGGAACTGGCAGAGTTGATTTTAGATTTTTTGATCGTCACCTGCATCCTGGTTTTCCGCCGGCTGTACTCATATCAATCTTCAGACCTTTATACACCCAGCAACTCAAATAACTCTGTTTTCCACAACATCATTTCGGCCCACAAAACTCCACAAGAAATACCTGCTGAGACTGGGATTGCTGCACTGCCATCTTATAACACCTTAGAAACATTAGACTTACACAGAGTTTCCTTCAGAACAGAATAAAATCCAGACCGGGATGCTTTGGATATGACATTATATATTTTAATTAATGCTGACTTATAGACTCAGCACTTGGAACTAACTTGTTAGCTGGATTCTCACACCGAGAAGATAGGTCTGAATTTCTAAAAGAATTCTGAAGATACAGATCCAATGACATGAAAGCACCTTTCTGTCTCACTTTGTCCTTGGTGTCTGCAAGTCTGTATCTGTCCACCACCAAACAAAATTAAAAAGATGGATTCTGTGTATTTTTTCCCTATGTATTTTGAGAAATAAGTTTCTACAAATTGATCTTGGTTGTTGCTTTCAATTTCTTTTCTTTGAGGCCACTTACTGATCAAATTAAAGTCAAGTGGACAAAGATATCTAATCCCTTTCTTGTAGGTTAAAAACAAACACAAGTTTTTTCCCATCCCTTGAGATAGCTAGAACTCTTTGCTGATTGCAGCTAAGTATCAGCATGAAGATGTGTACTGGAAACCGAGAACAGCTAAACAGGATATTAAAGCTTGCTAGGATTAGAACCCTTATACATGGATAAACTTCCATACTATGAACAGTAAAAGATCCCTAATTCTGGGTCCATGAACTACCCAGGTACACTTCAATCAGTGCTTCTTTAAGAAAGCTATAACAAGGATTTTCATCCACTTCTCTTCCTTTTGAGTAGATCCAAACTTTGAAGACTGTATATACTTTATTATGCATTTAATATGGATGTTAAGTCTTACTCCGCTACTCATGAGACTAAATATTCAGCTTCTGTATTGTATCTCTTCAACTTCTTGTGTATCTCCCTGTGAATAACTTCAGTTAAACAAGGACCTAAATTCTTTCTCACTTCCTTTGTTCTCCTGGGACAGTATATTCTTAGTCTTGGGTTCATTCTTGAAGTGAATGGAAGGCCTTCATATTGTCACTATTTCCCATTCAGCAAATAACAAATATCCCTCCAAGAGCAAACCATGGTTATGTGAACATCAGCGTCCTTTTCTCCCTTTGAATAGTATTGTATAAAAAATCCAAGATGGGGTTAGAAGGTCAGACTTTCTAATTTATATTTTTAGAAAGCACTGTTGTTTTAATATAGGTAATTAGTCTGTATGCCAGAGGTTCTGCAGAAACCCACTTACCTAGTATATAGGATGATAACCATATGTGATATAAAGAAAATATTAATTTATGAAGATTCTACTAGCATCCCATCAATCTAGGTCCACCTTCTGTATTTCATTTCATCAACAAAAAAGGAAAGACGTGGATCTTCAGCCCTTCTAAGTTAAGAATTTTACAGAATTAGAACTTTAATCCTTCTCTCCACAAAATATTTGCTTTTGCATATTACAGCCTGTAAAAATGGAAAGTACTTTCAGCTGTGAGGATTTCCATATTGGCAGTGAAGCAAGAATCAACATCAGTGTTTGTCTCAGTGTTTCCCTCTGAATTCTTAATTCTTAAAGATTTCTTTCTGAATTCTTAAAGATTTCAATGTTCCTCGACTGCATGTGGATAGCCTAAGTAGTTCTCCCTTCCCCAAAGTGGACACTCTCTGAATGTTTACTGATATATTAGCTTAACCAGATAAAATGATCATAGCTATCATTTGCGACATATTTTTTGCACACAAAAAAAGGTTTTGTTCTGCATTTTTAGCATTAGGAATATCAAATTAAAAATAAATTTCCAAAAATGAAAGAGGAAAAATATCCTGATTTTGACTGGAAAGTATAACTGTGACCGAAACCCAGTGTACCAGTGCCTACAATCCTATAATCATTCAGGTTTCATTTAAAATGCCTTTGCTGTGTACCCTTCTGATATGTCTTTTAAAAAGTATATTATTGTAATTTGTGTTTGCTTTTCGGAATCCTCTCCATATCCGTAAGTCAAGTCAGTGGTTCTTACCCTGTGGTGCACAAATTCCCGGTGGGGGGGCCGCGATGTTGTCATAGCTTGAAGAAATGTTATGATTTAAATCTTGAGTTAAGTCTTGGTGGCCGTGGTCACAAAGGGTATTTAAAGGGGGTCCAATGTGAAGAAAAGGTTGAGAACCACCAAGTTAAGCATTTCAGCAATGACATGTCTCTCAGCACTTCTTGTACACACTGTATATGTGTACACATACACTGTCAGCAAGTTATAGCTTCCCATTCCATGAGCTACAGTTGGGAATGAAGATGAATTGTTTAATATACAATAGGACGGTTAATTTTTTCCAATACATCATTATCAAATCCAATATTCTCTCTGCATTTAAATCAGCACATGATGGAGTGTAGAGACAATATATCTGGCATGCAGAAGATGAAGTAACATAATGGGGATGGGACTTCAGGCAGTGACTGAAGGTAGATACCCTTTAAGTACATTAGAACAATCCTAATCCCGTGTGCCATATTAACAGTGCAAGACAGACAACTATTGCTCTAATTTCAGTATGCTGTAGTCTATAGACTTGCTTTGATAGCAGCTGGGCAGGATCTTAATGCAACATTTCCATATCATCTATACATAACAAAAGCAGTGCCATCTGAGAACTGTGTTTCTTTTGGTCTTATAACTCTGACTTGAACACAAATAATAAAAAGTAGAATATGAGAGTTGTGCACTCTTGTATGCATAAACTGGACACAAGTTGTTGTCAAACAGCACAAGGCCTATCGTGACAACAGCGTGCTGTCCCTTTCATCACTACTTTCTTGTGCAAGGTTAGCAAGTTCATGAATTCTTTTTACAGATGCGAGACCATCATACAACTCTTTTGCACAGTAGCTTTGTGTTTAAACAGAAGGATCCGAACAAATTCTCATGCACTCTCAACCACTGTATCCAAGAGGTTAGTTGTATACCGTTTATTTCCACACTGGAACTAATTAGGAATATTACACTGTTAGCATTTTGTTCTCTTTGACATTTATTTGTTCTGCTTGTAACAGCTATTTTGCTAAATTTCTTTATGCAAAAGAAATAGAAAATGCATTATGCCAATATAATGGGGATTAAACAGGAGAGGCAGATTAGGCAAAACCCAAAAAAGGTGGGGAAGGGATATTTGTTAAACCCTAGTCAAAGGCTGCCTTCGCTCAGGATTCTTCCAAAGATCTTGCCTTCCACTGCTCTTAACTGCAGCCAATTCTGTTAAAATTCCACAAGGGCATTTCAAGTCCAAATTAAGCACAAACGCTGCTCATCTACTCGATGTTCAGTGCAACATCCCGTTGTGCAATTGTACATATCAACTAGTTAAACCAGCACGCAGCCTGTTTTATGCAGCAATCAACAAGAATCCACATGGGTGAAGATCAAGTTTGCCAGCCCTCCTGCATCTATCTGTCTGTCTGTCTGTCTACCTATCTACCTACCTACCTACCTATATCTAGATGCCATGTTGGACACTTGTGATCCATCTCACATTGGGTTACACATATTTGGACAATATTGTTTTAGTACTCTTATTTCAGTCTACATTCTTCCGCTTTACTACCTGTAAGTAGAATGCTGTTTCCTCCAGTACTCAGACAGATGAACCCCAGTCATTTTAGTGGGTCAAAAAGTATTTGCTAGTGGAGACTGTTAACATGAGCTGGTAGTTACACATGCCAGAAGAACATTATGGCTGCATTCCTCACAAGAACATACCACACATGTGTGAGAAAGCGGCTGAAGTCCTGTGCATAGAGAAAGTAGTCCCTTGGTTTAGGCAAAGAGGGCCTAGGGAAATGGGGTACTGTTTGCCCATGCATAAAGATGGAGAAGTAGGGAGATAGAAAGGGAAGAAGCGTAACATACAACATCTATGAAAACAGACAAGAAAAGCAGAAGAAAGCAGCCTAGTGGCCTTCTCTCAAAACAATACGGCAGCAGATTAAACCAAGATCTTGTCCAGAAGAAATCAAGAAGGGGCTGTACCACCTTACTGTGCTTCCTCTCATACTGACAGCAGCATCACACCTTGTGCCCGGGCTCCTCTTCAGGTGTTGCACTTCCATCAACACAGTCCCACCGAAATAGGAAGAGAATTGTCCAGAGAAGATGGGAACTCCATTCCTGTTCTCCTCCATCATGTCCCCACAAAGGGGAAAACAAGATGGGGATTGGCAAACAGATGGACTCTGCAAATGAAATGCTGGTGCATGGCAGTGGACATGCAAAAAATCAGCACCTCTGCAGCATGCTATGGTGAAAGTAGGGTTACTCCTAGCACAGCCAGAACAAATGTTTAGGAGTGCGATAAAATTGGTCTGAGGTTAAAATAAGCCCAGTGGCCACCAGTTGATCAGTCCTGTCAGAGCATTACAGCATCTGAGCCCCTGCAACAATATTCTCTGGTCAACTACGGACACTACAACAAGGCCTCTTACCAAGTTAACCCTCATCGTTTTATCAGTTTTACCAGACTGGAATCAGGAAAACTACCATTCTTCAGCATGTTTAAACTCATATTCACCACTCTCTGTACTCCTTCCACCCTGGAGTCTGACACCTTATTCAACAGAGGAATAAATGAGCATGAGTTCACCTACACGTGTCACTGTATATTCTGACAACCATCTCCAAGGGATGACCTGAAAGTAAATGTGGTGAGAAACAGCACATCAAGAAAATATTAATGCGTTATTCCAGAATTCTTGGCATTCTGCATTGCTGTTTCCAAGTCATGAAACCGGCAAGGGTCCTCACTTTATAGCACATTGCTTTTAAAAGGAAACACTTCTAAATATACTGCAGAGGTTTCCAGGACATAGTTCCTACGCCTACTATTCACTAAGGGGCAAGCAGTACAGGGACTTTCCAATTCAGTGAAACCCTCCCGTATCTGTTAATTTAGTCAAATAAGCCACCTAGCCTTTGAGACCAAGGGGGATGGGACTTCAGGCAGTACACTAGAATGATCCTAATCCCATGTGCCATATTATTCATCTAACCTCTAATTCTGCCAGTATTGGGAATAAAGGCAGACTTGTTCATGGAGTCAAGGTTAATGAATCAAACCAGTAACTTTTCTACTAAATCCAAGTAATGAAACAGTAAAGGATGGCTGGCAGTCATCATAAGATCAGAGTTTTGGTCACCAGAGCAACAACAGGAGTTTATATTAAAATCTAAGAGAAAACTCCATCAGTTCTGGTTGCATGGCACAATACCAGTATCACTACTATAATGAGAACCAACTTTTCTTCTCTCTATTCTGGTGAAGTTTTTAATAATACTGTTTGTGGCTAAAGGAAATGCTTTCCTATAGACTCACGGGAGAAGACATCTCAGAAGACTCAAGGCTATCTCAGACTGCAAGTGAAACCCTAGGTATAATCAACAGACTCCTTCAATTCTCCACAGTTCCTCCCCTTAGGCCCACTGCCACCCTCCAAAAACGAGCTGGTCCACTCAGAGGCTGCAGCAGCTGTGAAGGAGGTCAACTCAAATCTGGTAACGGTGCGTTACAGTCTCAAATGGAAGCAAACAGAAAAAACTAACAGAAAATCGATGACAAAGCCAGAAAGGAAAGAGAACGAAGAATTGGGTCTGGAAAGGGAAATGGGGTAAGAAGGCTATATAGACTGGGTGGGGAAAGGGGGAAGGGACACATTCTCAGGAAAAAAAGTAAACTAGGAACAGAAGCAACAGAAGGAAGAGAAAGGAGAAAACAGAGGGCATGTTACACCAAGCATCCCACATTTAACAAACACGGTTGAGTATCAGGAGAAGGAAATCCCCCCCCACCCCCCACCCTCTCTGCCTGCCTCTCATGCAGCAAGTGATACATCTCATGATCTCGAAAGGCAGAACTGTTACTGATCTGTTGGTCTTCAACAGTGCTGAGACAAAAGCAGTACCATTTCCCATGCCAGAGGGAAAGCAAACATTGTTGTTTAGCCAATGTTTGTGGCTCACAAACTCAGCTACTCTGATTCCCCTTAGTACTTACGTGCAATTGCAATGACCACAATGGCACAGATCACTCCCAGCATGATCATCATCTAAAGAGAAGAATTACAATGAGCCCATAGAGAACCCTCATACAACATCTCCTTTGGCAAAATCAAGGTCTCCAACAAAGATGGACAATGGACCACTTGAAACTGTTTATTCCAAGTCCATATTCATGTTCATTGATCCAACTATCCCAGTACTCATTATTCTGTTGGGCATCAATTTCCAGGTTCCCAATTATATTTTCCCAGACATGCCAGTGTTTTCCTGGAAATATTCCAAATTGAACCTATAACTTTAAGCATGCAAAACATTGGCTCTATTTCTGATCTATGGGTCTCCATCCCCTGTTCAGGAAATACACTGTTTTATTATAACAAAGTAGGAAAATTACTTATATAAAAGACTGGAAACCCTGAACAGATTTTTGGCTGAAATGGATAAAAATGAATTGGGGATTTAAAAAGTTTGTTTATAGGAAGAAGCGAACCATGATATGTAACTTGGGGGGATGGGCAGAAATGTTTATTACTATGTAAGTGCTGAAAAGATCAGAAGTTGCTTCTTTCTTTTTTCTTTCTTCTGTTATCTTTCACTTTTCTTTTGTTCTTTTATATTTTTTCTATGTGTCCTTCTTTCCTATGGAAAGAATCTTAATGTAACATTTTCTTGCAATAAAAATATTTTTAAAAGTAGGATTGCCTCAGCAGCTATACATTCAATAAGCTGCTCACTTCTTACTCACCTTACAATTCTTCCACCAATACTTCCTCTTGAGCGCTGCTGCACTACTTTCAAATACTTGGGCACCAGCTTGGAGAGCATCTGCTCGTTCGTCTAATTCTGAGAGTTTCTGATCTCGCTCCAAAACTTTATCCACATTCACACGCATAATATCCACCACCTAAAGAAAAAGAATAATTAGCTTCCTAGCAAGAGAAAGCAGATGTCAGGCATAAACAATCAGATCCACACGTGAATAATTCAATTAGCTATTTTGTAATTCATGCCTATGACACAAGAATCTTCTCAGATTCAACTAGATAAGGTTCAATGGCATTCAAGAGAAGTCAGACCTAGCTCTCTTGTGCCTACATAGAAATTCCAGACTAATTCCCACTTGACTCCTCCCTCTGGCATGGGCAGTCTCTCACCGACAGCAGAGGATCACAAAGAACCATTTTATTCACTTACTTCTTCCACCTGTGCTTGAGTCTGTTGCAGGCGCCAATTACTGGTCATATTTGGAGGTGCACCAGGGCCCCCCCCAGCATTTTCACCTCCTTCCTGTCCCGTCCCTGGGGCATCTTGCTGAGCTGGATCAGACCTGTGGAGACAGGTCAAGTACGAGAGATTATGCAGATGCCTATGTCCAATACTCAGCCAGAAACCAGAACATTAATATATACAACTATAATTTAGCTACAGGCTTATTATCAACACACAAGAAACCCAAGCACTACAACATGGAAATGACAAAGAGAAATATATTCAAATTTTCCAAAGAACTGGGCCATTCAAATTCTTGATCTGTTCATCTTTAAAGCAAAAGGACCTTAAGAGGAAGCTGGAAGACTTAGGTCTAACATAAACAAGTATGTACTTGTATAATGATATAATTCACACTATTTTACATTGTTGTACTGTTTATTAATTGTTAATCCAGAGGATTTAGAAGTAGTGGCTTTCTAGATCTAACAAATAAATGTCAAATGCCTGATAGTAATGTAGGAAGTAGTGAAAAATAGCAGAGAATGTAAAAGAGAATGGGTTCAGTACCTATTAAATCAGGGGCTGAAGTAGCTCACATGGTAAGATGCTGGGCCTGTGCACCGCTGAGGTTGGCAGCTTGGCGGTTCGATTCCTGTGCGCGAATAAACCGCATAGGGACAAGAAAGGAGCCTCCCCCGAATGCCTACCAGTATTCAGGCATCCCGGGGATAAAGATAACACCGCCTGAAAAAATCCTTTCACAGAGGCAGGCACCCACCTCGGTGATCCCTGGCTAACATGTGTCATACGCTAAATAAAATAAATAAATAAACTATTAAATCAAAGGACGCAACTATATTTCAGATGTAGTCTTTCTCTCCCCCAAGAACAACTATTTATTTATTTAATTTATATGCCACCCATCTCACTACTAGAGCAGTTCAGGTGTTACAATTCAATTACAAGTCAGGAGATATATTGGAGCGTTGTTCTGACTCATCTGGGCTCTTGAGGATATAAAAAATTGAAGTAGAGTTCACAAGAAGCATTGTAGGCCAAATTTAATGGAAATCCAGTGCATGGCAAGTAAAGGTTCAATAGCACGGTTGTGACAACTCATTTTAGCTGCTAAATTCAAGTCATAGCAGTGTCTCCTCACCGAGAAAATGCAAGTAAGATGACACAGCCATGTTCACTCAACTCTCCCCTTACCTCAGCAACAATTTTTTTTAGAAAGGGGGGGGGATTATTTAACCCTCTCATCATCTTCTATAAGACACTATTATTTGACTCATTATCAGACACTGATTATGAAGTGTGCTGAATTCATACAATGTACTACTTGAGTAATGTTAACAGAAACAATTAGAACTTGAATGGATAAATGAAAAGCAAGTCTGCAAGCATAAAAGAACTGCTGTGTCATGAGGTAGAAACATTTACCAATAAGTAACATTGCTAGATATATTTGGCTTTACTGCAAGAGGAGGAATA
Source organism: Pseudonaja textilis (assembly GCF_049901715.1). Classification (NCBI taxonomy): domain Eukaryota; kingdom Metazoa; phylum Chordata; class Lepidosauria; order Squamata; family Elapidae; genus Pseudonaja; species Pseudonaja textilis. The sequence goes on along the minus strand of NC_141991.1, from coordinate 161,323,104 downwards.
GATCAAAGAAACCATCAAATAAATCAGTTTAGATAAACACCGTTGAATTTTCCAATGGGGGGGGCAGTGGGAAAAACTCATGAAGGTTACAGACTAATTAATGACCAGGTTGGCAAAAAATGCCATCAGAAGCTTCAGACAATGTTTCCGTAAGCAATCTTGCCATTATCCCACAGATGAAGACTGGAGAAATGCAATTATGGAAAAGGCAAGAAACAGAACAAAACTTCAAACTTTCTGTTCCACAAGCAAAGAAATATCTGCAGTCATTTGCACGCAAGCGCCCTGCGCATACAACAGTATTTGCTTCTCTTTTCAATGATGAATCCTCCTCCATCATCAAATTGCTCTTTCAGCAGTTATTATAAGGGGGCCAACTTGAATGCTTCTGAAATTAACCAGCTATCTTATTACCCGGGTTCACACATGCACCTCCTAGGAGAAAGCCGTACCAAGCAGAGTTTGGTCACACAAAACTCGTGCTGCGTTTTTATTTCTTCATGTAGGGACAATCGCCTGCGCTAATATACCGGTACATAAACTTTTAAGGCTTGTACGCAAGGCAAAAAAACACACAAAAAAAATGGCCTTTACGAAGATGCCTTCTAAAGTTCTGTGAAAATGCCCCTCTCCTCCATTGCCACCTATATTACCACTCAAGAAACCCGCTGGAGCCTCCGGCCACCTGATATCTCTCGCCTGAAAACTATTCAGGGGCCGGGGGGCAGGAATCGCAGCGAGGGGACGGGGAGATGGCGAAGCACCCGCTTGCCACAAGGAAAACTGCGGAGCCACCAGATGGGATGAGGCATCCGTCCCAGCTCCATCCCGCTTCGGCACCGGACTACCGAAAAAAAAAAAAAGGAGAAAGGGAGAGGAGGGGGGCGGGCGGCGATGCTGCAATGCGCAACTCGGCAAGCGCCGCAACCGTGCGGGAAAACCGGCCGCGCATCACAGGAAGGCAAGCACCGACGAGAGCGTCCGTCCCGTTGCTACTCACATGGCCGGCCTCGGCTCTAGGAGGCCTTTGTCGTCTTTTTCAGGAGAAAATGCACGAAGCAGCAGCAAGGTGGACGGCCGGCCGGTGGGAACGGACCAAGCAAGAGGGTCTCCACCGGCGGCTATCGAAAATTACTGCAGCAGGAACCTCGCCCCCGTTCCCGGGTTTTATGCAAGGGGAGGGGCGGTCCTCTCGGCCCCGCCCTGTCACGCAGCGAGCCAATGAAGGGCGCGTTCCTATCATCACATGCCCCCGATTGTTGCCGGCAAAACTCAGCCAGCAAATCCGCGTTCCCTGCCTTTAGTGCGAAGGCTTCAGCGAGCAGGGGGTTGCAGTTCGATAGGGGATCGATGTTGGCCAAATTTGCATAGTTTTATTTTTATTCATTCATTCATTCATTCATTCATTTATTTATTTTTATCAATTGCTTACAAGATAATAGGTATAAGTAAAAACTTAGTTATGAATACAGGGATACATATAAGAAAAATAAAAGAAACAATATGACAGGGACGGTAGGCACGGCGGTGCGCTTTGTGCACGCTCTCTTTCTTATTTTCTTATTCACGCTTATTGTCTCTCTTCCGAACCTCTCCGAGATCCTGGGACTGCAATTGGGAACACGCGAGCGACAGTCCCAATAACTTCAGTCAGCAGTTTGCTGCTGTTGTCATATATGCTGGTGCGCGGTTCCTAACTTTTGCTTCTTTCAGATTCTTCTCTGCGGGTGACAAAGGGCGGCCAACTGAACTGAAGCTATGACTGCGTCGTCAGCAATATATTCCTTCGGGGGCGGGGGGAAGTCATATAGAGATCCTGACGTTCTCTTCTGCTTAACTGGTGAACCCCCAGTTTTATACTGGGGGGGGGATTTTTAACCAGCAATGTGTTTAAAAGTGAGAGATACGTTTGTGAGAATGAGAGAGATCGAGCGTAATTTGAAGGGATTATATTTGCTGTAGAAATGTGTGGGGAATTTCGGTTGGAAAATCCAAATCGGCTTCTGTTTGTTTATATCGAAAATCGGAATGACAACGCTGCAGCCTTATTCTTCCAAGCGGAGCTCCACCAACTTTATTTTTATTTATTTTATTTATTTTGTCAAAAGCTTACAATACAGTAGAAATAGGAATAAACATAAGTTTAAATATAAGAAATAGGAACTAATAATTGGGGACAATAGGACAGAGACGGTAGGCACAATGGTGCACTTATGCACGTCCCTTACAGACCTCTTAGGAATGGGGTGAGGGCAATAGAGGTTACTTTGAGGGTAAAGGAGTGGGGGTTTGAGCAGGTGACAACAGAGTCAGGTAGTGAGTTCCAGACATTGACTACTCTGTTGCTGAAATCGTACTTCCTGCAATCGAGTTTGGAGTGGTTTACATTAAGTTTGTATCTGTTGTGTGCTCGTGTTGTTGTGGTTAAAGCTGAAATATTCATTAACTGGCAAGACGTTGTAACATATGATTTTATGTACCATGCTTAAGTCCAATCTTAGCTGGCATAGTTCAAGGTTGTCTAACTTCTCTTAATTCTTTCTACATTTTTATATCTTGCCTTTTTCTCAGAGACCATAGAGGTATTGTTGTTTCATGCTCAACTTGTAAACCATCCAGACCTAACCATGACTTACTATACTTTATCAGTAGAGCTGCATTAGCATTGGAGTTGCCACTTCCAGAATTGGCAGGTTGGAATTGGGAGTGGTTCGTCCTTGAAATGTTTTTAAAATAAGGTGTGTGCATACAGGCGCATCTCTGAATCGTTTTTTTGTTCCAACTCCAGGGCAAGTCTACGCAATTTTGCCAAGTTCTTTGGAAATATATTGCTACTAGATGGTGCTGGTGCTTCGCGATGACACTGTGATTGGGCTATGCAGGAGAAATCCGGTTCACAACCCGTTGGCTCAGTGGTGGTCGGTGATTGAAACACATAAAGGAATATCGCTCCTACTGCCTTGAGTCTGGAAGTAGTTCCATAGCTGGAAGGCATAGACATTTTGGTGAGGTACCACCATTTAGTACTGTAAGGAGCCCCAGACCACTCCTGAGTGAAGGAGTGGAACGTCTGCAAGTTTGAACTGAGGTAATGGAATGTGAGACAACTGGCAGTGATTGGGCTATATAGAAATCCGGTTCACAATCTGTTGGCTCAGTGGTGATCAGTGATTGAAACACATAAGGGAATATTGCTCCTGCAGTCTTGAAACCAGAAGCAGTTCCATAGGTGGAAGGCATAGACATTTTGGCAAGGTAGTTTAGTACTGTAAAGAATCCCAGACTACCCTCTGATGTGTTCTGCCATGGAGAAGATGGCTATTATATCAATACGACGTAAAGACCAAGGTTCCTCTCAAGAAGACCATATCTGCTGCTGATTTTTACAGCTACAGGATAATGGAGCATGATGGCAGAGAATGCTACCTACTGCTGTTCTGCAACCTTGTGAGGTTGGAACAGTTCTTTTCAGGTGGGGAAGGAGAGTAGAAAACCTTAGCATCAGAGCGAGTTAATTATTGTATTAAGAAATAGTAATGATCTGATGGTCATTTTGAAAAATCCTTTCTTAGCAAGCACCTAGAAGCCAAGGGGAACGTATGTGCCAAATTTCAAGTTTGTAGGCTTTATGATTCTGGAGATTTTGTGATGAGTGAGCGGTACTTGGCTTTTATATATATAGATTGCCTTTTTCCTAGGATTAAGAGAGAGTGACTGACCTAGGGTCACCTAGCTGGTTTCATGTCCAGGCTCTCAATTGCCTGATGCCTTAACTGCTACACCAAACTGGCTCTCTTAAAATATCAATTTTATTTACAACCAAGGGTCCCAAAGCAAGTAGTATCACCTAAACTTGGCATTAAAGCAGATTAACAAATATGTAGTAAATACCACTTTAAACCCCGACTCATTGATTTGTTACCAAGAACCTTCTTTTTATAGCTATAGTTAAAAGTCTACACCTTTTAGATTTACTTCTTGAGTTAATTCAATCACTACACAGTACTTATCAACTTCTTTTGTTTTTGATTTATTGGCTTAATTAAATAGATTTTCAGTACTTCTGCCCAAATCTTACCTTGTTTTAGCTATGCTACAACCATATTGTTTGAACACAAATGTTCAGTTGCAATATAGTTTCTTGGAAATCATACAAGTATAAATCTAAGTACAGGTAGCCTTTGATTTACGACCACTTGTTTAGCACTGTTCAAAGTTACAATGGCATTGAAAAAAGTGACTTATAAGCTGGTCCTTGCACTTATGACCTTTGCAGCATTCCCCCAGTCACATAATCAAAATTTAGACATTTGGCAACCAGCATCTATTTACAATGGTTGCTGTGCCCTGGGGTCACATGATCACCATTTGCAACCTTTTCACCTGACTTATGACAAGTAAAGTCAGTGGGAGAAGCAGGATTTACTTACTGATAGTGCAATTCACTTAACAACTGCAATGATTCACTTTTTGCTGTTTTAACCATGGTAAAAAAGGCTATAAAATCGGATGCAAGTTCAATAGGAAACTGGACAACATTATAAAGTATGTATTTTTGGAAACAAAGAGGTTTATCTTACTTATATTAGTAATCCTTTTAGCCAGGATACATAATTCCATGGTGCTGAGAGAAACATATAGTAGCAGCAGATTCTGCAAAGTATCAGCTAAACTGCTTTATAAGGCATCTGATCTGTTCTCTTTCAAATTAAGGCTCCAAACTGAAAGAGGAGCAGTAAATTCCCTCACTTTTTAATAATTACACAAACTTAGTCATGATTAAAATTTGTTGAACTAATTTTCTGGGACCACAGGTCACATTATACAAATATGTAACCAGTATGATGTCACCAAAAGTGATCGTGAAGTAAAAACACCCCGAGCCTGATGGAAGCCAACATCCATTTGAATATACAATATTATTCAGACAGAAATCTGAGTTCTCCCTCTTCTACCTTTGCCGTTTGGTTATGATATTTAGCTTCTATTGCTTGGATAAATTTTTTACCAAAGCCCATCTGTTCCAGCTGTAATAACATGAATCACCAATTCACATATCAAATGCCTTCTGTGTTTCTAAAAATATCAAAGCCATTTGTTTTTCAGGGTGTGCCTCATCGTATTCCAAAGTGTCCAAGATTACTCTCATATTGTCTTTGATTTGTCTCTTTGGCAGAAATCCATTTTGATCAGGGTGGATAAAATTATTCAGGTATTTTTTAAGTCTTTCTGCCAATATTGAAGCAAAAATTTTGTAATCTGCATTTAGTAAGGAAATAGGTCTGTAGTTCTCGATTTGTAATGGGTCAGCCTCCTCTTTTGGGACAAGTGTAATATAAGCTTCTGATCATGATTTAGGTATCTTCTTCTTTAACATAACTTCATTCATAACTTCTAGCAATGGAAGGTTCAATGATTCTTGTAGTGTTTTGTAGAATTCTTCCGGAAGTCCATCTGGGCCTGGTGCCTTTCCATTGTTTTGCTTCTTAAGTGCTTCATTTCAACCTCTTTAGGTATCTGGGGTAGGTTAGCATTTTGTAAGTACTGTTTAACACTTTCCTTGTCAATATTCTCATGTGTATAGTTTCCCATAGTAGTCTCGTATAATTTCCTTTTTCTCTTTACTTCCATAACAAACTTGGTCTTGATCATTTATTAATTGCAATATTTTCCTTGATTCTTTCTCCTTTCTCAGTTTATATGCCAACCATCTACCTGGTTTGTTTGCATCTTCAAAATAGTTCTGCACCTCTGATTTTCTGTGCTAGTTCTTCTTTTTCCATTAGTCCCATTTTATGCTTAATTATATCAATTTTTAACTTAATATCCTTTTTCTGTGGCATTTTCTGTAACTCTTTTTCAAGTTCTTTATACTCAACCTCTTATGTCTTAGAGGCTAGTCTTCTCTTGATATTTCTTTTCCTTGTATAATCTATTATCAAGCCTCTGGCATATGCCTTCATTGTATCCCATACATTCTGCATTGATGTGTCATCTTTTTTATTTTCTCTTTTTTAAAAAAGGCAGTTCTTTCTCCATCCTCTTTATGAAGTCTTTTTCTTTTAGTATAGTATTACCTAACATCCATCTAGATCTTCTTCTTTGTCCTTTCCATTTAATCGTCATTGGATTGTGATTTGCCCAAGTACTTGTTTCAATATTTATTTCTTGGATATTAGCTAACAATTCTGTTGACATCCATATCGTGTCAATTCTGGACCATGATAAATGTCTATTTGAATAGAAGGTGTATTGTTTAGCCTTAGCATTTCTTTCTCTCCATGTATCTTTTAAATTTATTTCATCTATCATTTTAAAAAAGGATTTAGGGAGAGTCTTTCTGTTTTGCTTTATTGTTTTCTATGCTGTATAGTCCAATTTATTGTCTACAATTCCATTAAAGTCTCCCATCATAACTATATTAGCATAGTCTAGTTCGATTACTTTCATATGTAATTTTCTATAAAATTCTTCTTGATTGTCATTCGGGGCATAGATTGCAGTCAGGAGTGTTTTCATATTATTGTCCATTATTTCCACCATTGATAATCTTCCATCGTCATCAGTATAAATCAATTTCACTGGGATAATATCTTTAATATATAAAGCCACGCCTCTTTTCTTGCTTTGAGTCAAAGAAGTAAATATTTTCCCTAATTTTGGCTGTATCAACAGTTGTTCATGTTGCTTTTTAATATGTACTTATTGTAGGCAGATTATGTCAAATTTTAATTTCTCTAATTTATGGAAAGTTTTCCTTCTTTTAACAGCTGAGTTAAGTCCGTTTATGTTAATTGTAATCAGTTTTTTCTCTTCCATTATTATATTTTATAGGTAGGTTTAGCAGCTCTCGTAGATCTTTGTTCACGTTGTTCTTTAACTTCCACCTTTCCACCTATTGCACCTTCTTCTTTTTCTGTCACTATTTGGTAGTCTTCTTGGAATTCAATCAGTGACATTTCTTTTTCTGTCTCCTCCTCTTTCCCTCCAAAATATTCTGTATAAAATAATTCAGCTTTCTCAATTGAATCAATTCTATGTCTCTGTTCTTGCCATGTGAACATTAAACCTTCTGGAATCAGCCATCTATAATTCACCTCTTTTTTAAGCAGAATTTTAGTCATAAATCGGTATTCTCTTCTCATCTCTCTCACTCTTCTGGATACTTGTTTCAGGACCACAATCTCCTTATCTTTATATTTCAATGTTTTCTCTCTTGCCACTTGCAATATTTGAGTTTTAATGGCTTTCTTTGTAAATCTGATGTGAATTTCTCTTGGTAAGCTATTTCTCATTGCATATCTTGTGAAGACTCGGTAAACCTCCTCTATTCCATCCATCATCTTCTCTTTGGTTATTTCCAAAGCTTCAGCCAAAATTTCTATCATTATCTCAGCTAGGTTTTGTCTCTTTTCTTCCTCTATGTTTTGGAATCTGAGATAAAATTCTGAACTGTCCATCTCCCATCTCAGCATCCCACTTTTATCTTGTTCAACCACAGTTAATCTGCTATCAATATCTCCAATCTTCTTATCTCTTTATCTTCTTCAATTTTGGGGAATCCTTCGTCATACTTCATCATCATTTGTTGAATGTTCTCCACCTTTTCATCAGTTTTTCCTGTTCTTTGTTCAATGTTCTCTGTTCTCTTTTCAATATTCTCTGTTCTTGTTTGTATATTTTGAATTCCTTGCATAATCATCTGCAGCGACACCTTTTCCTGTTCTTTTTCTTGCTGTAACATTGTCTGTATTGAGAGTTGTCCTCCAGATGGTGAAGAGGAAGAAGTAGAAGTTGAAGGGCCAGCTGCTGTTAGTTTCCTACTCATTTCAGACAATTCAAAATCTTCAGGTTCTTCTAGACCTTATTCCACTGGTGAAATAACCAATTGTAATTCCAAGTAAAAATACTGGGGAAAAAAGAAGCCAAATAATAGTAATGATAAAAAAAAAAAGTTTCTTCAGGTTCTTGTATACTTAAATTCAATCGATTGGTTAGATAGCAGTAAAAACTCAAAAAAGGAAGAAAAGACCATAAACAGAAAAAGGGAAAAAATGTTAAATCCTGAAAGAGGCAGAAAAATAGAAAATAAAAAAACTAAAGAAGAAAAAAAGAAGTTCTTCAGGTTCTTCAACACCTTAATCCAATTAAAAAGTCTCAGGTATAAAAAAATGTACAAAAAAAAGGAAGCCACAAAAAAAAACACCCAATATTGAGAAAAAAGAAGAGACTACTCCCTTAAAAGAAAAAAAAGAAGGAAAACATTAATACTAAAACTTTTCCTTTAAAATAAAATGCAAACGCAAAAAATAGACTTCAAAAACAAAAAGAAAGACAAAAACAAGTTCCAAAAGGCCAAAAATCCCAATAGCTATTACAAAAAGTAAACTAGTAAGGGGCGGGTTTGTTAAAGTAAGAAATAGCCCAGCTTAAAAAATATAGAAAAAGCACACTGCACCTTATTTGGTTATCCAAGGCTTTTGTTAAAATTTATAACTCTCTTCTCTAGAGCAGGGGTGTCCAACCTTTCACCTTCCCTGGGCCACATTAGAAGATGAAAATTTGGTTTGGGCCGCACATAAAATAAAATAACAGTAACGATACCTGATCATCCAAAAAAACCATAGAAAACATAGTTAACATATTAAATTTATTTGGCAGCGGGGGCAGAAGCGGCGGCGGGGGCAGCGGTGGTGGGGGCAGAAGCGGCGGCGGCGGCAACAGCAGGAGGTGGCGCTCTGACAGCGCCCACCTTTTCTGTTGCTGCTCGGCCTGGTGCTCGCCTCACCCCGCCTTGTGCCTGCCTCTCCTCCTCCTTGCTGGCTCTGGCACGAAGGTTGGGGTGGACACTGGGCCGCATTACGAGGTGACCTGGGCCGCATGCGGCCCGTGGGCCGCGGGTTGGACAAGCCTGCTCTAGAGTCTTATCATCTTATTTTTCTGTAATCTTCAACACCAGACTCCAGCTACTGATAGAAACCCAGAAGAGCACCTGCAATAATACTCTCCCATGCTCTTCCCTCTATCTTATCAAACAGGCTCAAAGTCCTTGCAAAAAAGTCTCAGATCTTTCTTAGCTTTGTCTGGTCAAGAGAAAAAAAAAAAAAGAGATAGAATATTTCCAAGCCTCTAGATGGCAGTGTTACAAAGTTTCTTCTGCTTTCACTTTCCCCCTCCTTTTCCAAACAAGATATAATAAAAATTAATTAAAAAGGGAAAAAGATATTTAAAAAAATGACTAGAAGGGAGTCTCTAGCCTAAAATATTATAAAGTCAAAAAGGAGAGAAAAAATAGGTAGAAAAAAACCCAGTCGAGTTTCAAAATATAAAATCATATATAAAAAATCCAGCAAAGAGAAAAAAAAAGTATTACTTTGACTTCCTGTTTAAAGATTGCCGCTCAGTCACTTCTGTCTAAAATTTTAGATTCTTTCTTTTCCTTAGGGTGTACTTTCAATTCTTAAAGTAAAGAAAAAATTCTCACCAAACTGACACACTTTCTCTTTCCGTTCTCTTCCGTTTCAGAGCTGTCCCAACTTCAGCAGCTTTAATGGCTGCCTCTTTGCCATTGGCAAAAAGAGCTTCTCCTGGATCTACCACGGACTTTGCGATATCCCTGGGATCGACAGGATGCGCTCTTTACATTCACCGTCTCTTCGGGATGGTTTACATCCATTTGGACCGTCCAGGAGCAAAGATATTGGCAGAGATCTCAGATCTCCGAGATCGCATGCCGTATCATCGTGACGCCAACTCCGCCCTTTGAGAACTCATATTTTCAATCCATACATCTAACATTTCAACAAAAATTTTCAGATGCCACCTCCTTTAACTGGTGAATACAAGGTGAAAATTTTACTTTTCTACCAAGAGGGTCTTGTAACCCTGTTTTGAGATGAAAAACTGCGTATTTGTTATTTGATCCCAAAGACAGAAATCCTATACATCAATCACCTTTTACAAATTATATTATTGGCATATGTTCACTTTCATAGCCAACACATATAATCAATCTTAAAACTAATACAATATTTATCTAGGCTCTAACTACACTTGAAATTATAAATTAATTACAAGCATCCTGTTTGTTTTAATAGATGAAATGAAAATAAATTACAGAAACTGCACTATTAAATACCATATCATTTTAAATACCTTGATTAAGAATTTAATAACCACAGTAAGGAAGTTAAGTTGTATTAAGCAATTATGCTTGGGCAAATCAAAGATTTGCATTCTTGGTATGTAATTTAATAATGTAATAGTAATAACAGTAATGTACAATAATAATAATAATGTAATACAAACATGTAAATTCTGAATAAAACATCTTTAGGAAAGGCTTGTTTTAGAAAGCAAGTATATAAAAAGTTTTATATTTGAATATATTATAAATACAAAATACTATGTTAAGCAATAAAACCAACCATGTTATATACCAGCGCTGGCTAACCTTTTTGGGCTCCTGTGCCAAAAATTGTATGCACGCTTGCACATGCGCACTTGCATACCAGCAGCCACAAGATAATGTGTGTGCCCCCCACACCCTCTGGGCATGCATGCACAACACCCCCCCTTACCTGCACCACGCCTCACAGCTGATTTTCGGCCGGTTTGAGGCCTTTTTCGGCCTCCCAGAGGCTTGAAAAAAGACTCTGCAGGCCGAATAATAGGCCCATTTTGTCACTTCCGGTATAACAGGAAGTGATGAAACAGGCCTATTATTTGGCCTGCAAAGCCTGCAGAGGCTTTTTTCAAGCCTCTGGGAGACTGAAAAAGGTCTCAAACCAGTCAAAAAAATCAGTTGTGAGATGCATGCATGCACAGTGAAGTAAGTTTGCTTGCAGCTCCCGTGCTGGCACAAATGGCTCTGCATGCCACCTGTGGCATGCGTGCCATAGGTTCACCATCACGGTTATATACTAACTCAGCTAATAAAGGGTGAGCCCATCACTTAATTTCAGATGCATTCCTAGACAGCCAAAAACAGTGTGAATATAACATAAAAATAATGAGAAATAACACTTTGGCACTTGAAATTCTGAGACTTCTATTGTTTTTCATACTGCAGTCAACTGTAGCCTTTTGGGAAGAATTTCAGTTTCAGATATTACCAGTGTGTGGGTATAGTCAATTTGTGGAAATCACTGACATTCTTCCCAGGCAAAATACCCTTCTGAATCTTGACGTCATACAGCAGCCCCAGCATGACTTCTCTAAGGCTGTACAAGGTCTTCAAGCACCAGATTATTTTAATAAACTCTTCTGACTAGATATATATTTATAAATTTTTCCCATTTTCATTTGAAACAGAGTTTATGTCAAGGACAAGATCTTCTCAGCAGTGAAATCACAGACATATGTTCTTTGTGATGAAAGACAAGCCGCTACTCTCTGGTTTTAGAACATTAGCTTACATGTTTCTATTCTGTGTTTAAACTGTACACACACATCAGTTTTTTTATGCTGTCTCCAAAACATATTACTTTTTTCCTACATTGATAGTTCATAATGTGGGAGTTGCCAATCTTTAAGAGTCACAGGCCTCACATTTACTTTTAAAATATTTTTGGGAAGGAACTGAAGACCATTGGAAATTAGTTGATAGTATATTGTCACTATAGTGAGTGAAGGCCAAAGTGGGAATACATTTTGTTGGAACTGGCTAAGTTTTAAAGAAGAATATGAGTGCCTTAAGCATGAGACACCCACTTTGACTCTTTTTATTTCTTCAAATCCTATGAAAAATGGATCTGATCTGATTAATCCTGCTTCTCCTAATCAGTTTCTTGGAAGAGTTCTGTTGTCATCTCTTATTCACTTTGACTCTCTTTCTACTCTCCCCACGCAGAGGTGGGATTCAGCAGGTTCTGACCAGTTCTGGAGAACCGGTAGCGGAAATTTTGAGTAGTTCGGAGAACCAGCAAATACCACCTCTGACTGGAGTTTTTACAGTATCCTTCCCCTGCCACACCCAACAAGCCACGCCCATAGAACTGGTAGTAAAAAAAAAATGAATATCACTACTGCCCCCATCCCAGAAAACTAAGCTTCCAAACAACTTTAAAACCTACCTACTATCTGCCATTCTGGTTTTCAGCACACTAGCATCTCATAACTGAAGTAGTGAAAAAAATTTTAAATAAAAAGCAGAAGAGACTGTGTGAAAAATTCGTACAAGGTACTTGTGTCATGTTGAGGACCATTTGTATTTCAATTTCACTGAAATAGACCCCCAAAATTGGAAGTCAATCTCATAAAAAGAAACAAATACTATACTAAAACTCCTAAAAATATGGGTTGTGGGCATTTTACATAAACCAATATGGAAAAAAATTAATGGTTAGATACAAAGCGGCAATACAATATAAAACGATGAAATTTATTATTTGCAATTATACGTTAACCAGGTTGGCAAATAACCATATAATGTAACTAATTCTAAAGTACATGTGAAATAAAAATTGCTTGAAAGATACTTCTAAGAAATGACATATCGGAGCACTGAAGTATTTCAATTAATTAAGTGAAAGAAAAATAACTTGAAATAGAAAATAATTCAAAAGATGGAACACAACAAGGATGATGCTGGATGGCTTCACAAAACCATCAGTTTCTGGGCATTAGAGCCACTAATAAATATTGTCCAGTAATCCACAATGTTTGGGGATAAATGTTACGGAGAACTTCTCTTAGCGATACAGTCTATAGCGATTATATCGCTTGTACAAGAATTTAATCCTCTTATTCAGATTATGGTAATCGTCAACAAACATTCGGTCACCCACCATCTTCTTTTTGCGAATGCATCTCTGCAGCTCATTTCCCCTCCATCCACGTAGCCATACTGGCCCCACAATCAGGTTTTTGGGGTGGGCCTTGAAATCCCCTAAGAAGAAGAACACAATAGATATATTTTAGAATTCTATTACTTCGATTTTGAAAAAGGAAGTTTCTTCAGTAATTCCCCCCCCTTTTTTAATCATAGAGTACTACCAACTTCAATTCAAAAGACATTCCCTTTCTAAATAAAGTAGCCATCTGAATGTTAAGCAAATAAAAATGTCTTTCTCTTCAATTTTCTTCTCAAAATCAATCACAGAACTTTTCTCAGATTAGGAACTTCCATGACAATTTCCTTCTTCCAAGATTGGGGGAAAGGGGAGAGAAAAACAGAAAGATCTATTAAATACCTGCCAGAATCACTAGAAAAGTTTGCAGGGAACTTGAGGGATGATAGACTGCATGTATCTCTCCTATACATGCTGCTATTGGAAGACAGGTTGCTGTTAGTGATAATCTACTGTAAAGTAATACTTACCCAGAATTCCAATATTATCATAGACACCAAAAAGTGCTCGTTTCTCATTCCATCGGTCAACCACTTTTGGAGGAGGAGGCTCTTTCACCAGAAATGAGCCAGGGACTTCTAATTTAAACAAAGGAGGAGGAAAAATAGTCAATGTCACTTTAACGTTTGCCTTTGAAAATCTTATTATTACAAATCAGTTGGAGCTTTTATACAGCATATTTACAAACCAATGTTTATGTAAAATATAAAGTTAAATCATTTCTTTTAAAACCTTCTAATGGTACAATATCACTGGACAGCTTTAGAAACTAAATTTATTGGTCCTTAAACCACTAGTTACTGTATTTACAAAGAATATCTAGTCAACCATCATAAATGTAGTACAGGTAGTCCTCAGTTTATGATGAGAATTGGGACAGAACTTCTGGCTCTAAGTGAGGCAGTTGTTAAGTGAGTCACACCCATTTTCATGATATTTTGATTCTAGTTATTAAGTGAATAACACTTTTAATTAAATCTGGCTTTCCCCATTGGAACTTGGCTGGAAAAGTTGCAAGTGGTAATCATGTGACTCTGGAAGACAACCACCATCATAAATACACACTGGTGGAGAAGTGTCTGAATTTTCACATGTGACCACGCTGCAACAATCCTAAGTGAAAGAACTAGTTGTAAAACACATTTTTGTCAGTGTAACTGTAAACGTGAATGGTTGAAGACTACCTGTACTTCAAGATTAGTTACAAAGAAGACTGCAACTAAACAACCTCTGGATCAAGTGGCCAAGCACAATACTGTACAAGCTTAACAGTTTATGAACCAAAGGCAGTCAGAACTCCTATATTAACTGAAGCTGGAAATAAGGACTGTTAGCCATATGGGTCACTTGAATTTCAGTGTCAATGATTATTTTAAGTGCAATCTTAACGTTCATTCGTGTGTGTGTGTGTGTGTGTGTGTGTGTGTGTGTGTGTGTGTGTGTGTGTCTGAAGGAATTCAATATTTAGAACAGACTGCAATACCTGTAATGTACGAAATCCCACCCAACCATCCTAAAAGCTCCCCTTCTACCTTGTCCCCTTCTCGTTGCCTCTGAAAAAGAAGGGGAAGGCGTTATAATTAATGCATGCTCGAGATAGTAAACCAGGGGTCCCCAAACTTGGCAACTTTGGACTTCAACTCCCAGCATAGCTGGCTGGAGAATTCTGGGAGTTGAAGTCCACAAGTCTTAAATTTGCCAAGTTTGGAGACCTCTGTAGTAGACAAAAAGAACCGGGGCCCGAGGTTTTTCGCGCCAATCGGAAGCGCCAAGGCAGGGTTCAGGTCGCTACGTCGCCCACACGACAGCCACCGGGTCCTTCCACCCACTTGTACTGAACAGCCGACGAACTGTAGAGACGAGAAGGCTGCTGCTGCCCGTCCATAAGCGCGGCGGGGTCGTCATCAGCCGCCACGCCGCTTCCATTGAACGTCGGCCTGACTCTTAGGCTAAGAGAGGGCAACGCAAAGGCTCCACGCAAGGAAGCCACTTCAGAAACTTCCCAGAACACCCCGCGCCTCGCAGCTTTCGATCCGCAGGCGGAGAGGAAGGAAGAAAGTCACGACCATAGAGATAAAAGCAATGGAAGTTAGACGTGTCGATCAGGACCTCAAGACAAGAATGGCTGCCTTGCATTTTTGTACACTGTTTTATTAAATATATCACTGTAGCAGATTCTTTTTTTATTCATTCCCCTCTTTTCCTTCTCCCCCAACAGCGGTTAGTTTCTCAGGGTTTTGCTCCACGGATAGGTGATTTTTAAACTTGGGAACTTTAAACAGAGAGACTCTGCTCTTCATGGCTGGCTAGGGAATTCTGGGAGTTGAAATGTACGCATCTTGAAGTTCCCAAATTTTAAAAATACTGAACTAAATCTTCCATGTGAAACAAGATTCTTCATTGTTCTAATTAAAGTGATTAGCCGGTTCAAGCTGGAATAATTTATTATTTCATCCAAGGCAGACATTGAGCACTGCCTGCAGAGATCCATGGAGAAAAATAAGGAGCTAAGTGTAATTATGTTCGTTCACTTAGAAGGAAAAGTTTATCTACCATGGAAGTTACCATGGTAAAGTTTACTTTTAAAATGTATATAGATGTTTCACCCATTCAAATGCAACTGACCATTTCATGCACTGAGAATACAACTACTTGCCATTTGGAAATTCCATTCCCAGCAATTGCAGAGTTGTACTGTACTAGTTGAAGTAATTGACAAGCTTATCTCGAACTACTGTGACTTCCAGCGTCATCACTTACCTTAAGAAATAAATAACATTGTATCTATTGAGAGCATTTAAAATAATTTCGGTAGCGGTTTTGTCAGGTTACAAAGCAAATGAAGCACTTAAGCACTTTATTTCAGACAGTATCTTGATATTGTTTTTTAAGATGGGAGCTTTCACTTTGTACCCAAAGAAATAAAAATAAAAATACAATGTACTGTAAAAAAATTCTGTCTTCAGTACAAATGTAACTCTACACTTTTTCATAGCTCTTCGCCTTCTGAAGCGCGCCTGTCCTTGCGGGACTTGATTGCGGACCATGAGAGAACGATTTAAAGCGATTGGCTGCCGAGCTTTCAAAGAACAACCTGGTTGGGCGAGCGGACATTATTCGAATTTCTGGCGCGTCATTTTTCCTGCCCCTATTGGTCTGCAAGTGCGCGCGAGTGGTGCAGGCCAAGTTTGAGTTCCACCTTCCCCCCTCGGTTCTGCCGCCGAACCGACCCCACCAGAGGTTGGGCCCGCCGGTCCTGCGTTCCAAAATCTAAGATGCTCTGAATTCTACCCGGCGCCGAGCTTCGGAGTGCGGGCGTTTGGGGCTCGATCTGCCTCCCATCAGGCTGCGGATCGGGAGGGGGATGATGGCTGATCCGACTTCGCTTTCGCCTCCCTCGTGGGAGTTCCACTTGCCTCTGTCTCCGGCCGACTTGCTTCGCAGCGCGGGGTCTCTGCAGTACGTGGTGCAGGAAGTGCTGCCCCTCAGACAGCTCCCGGGACAGCTGGCAGGTTGGTGGGAGAAGCGGGAAGCGGGAATGGTCCCCTGGAGATTCCTCGTGTAGGTGTGCAAGTCCGGGAAATCGGAAGGACGAAGACGAGTAATTAATGTGAGTCGTGCCTTCCCATCAAAGCAGCGCCCGAGGCAGCCCCGATTAAATAGTGAATTCTAGGCGGTGCTATCGGGTATCCCAAAGTAATCGGGGAGGATGTATAATTATTTCAGACATCCAATACCAGCTATTTAGATGGTGGTGCAGTTAATGGTTATATCAGGGGTCTTCAAATTTGACAGCTTTTAGACTTGTGGACTTCAATTCCCAGAATTCTTCCTCCAGTCATGTTAGCTCAGGAATTCTGGGAGTTGAAGTCCACAAGTCTTAAACTTGCCAAGTTTGAAGACCCTTGGGTTACATAATAAATAGCACACTTTTAGGATGTTTTTTTAACCTTTTTTGAAATTATGTAACAGCATTTTATTGCTCTGGTTATGTAGTGCATTTGTAATCTGCTTCAGAATATATGGGAACTAAGCATAACAAAACAGATCCACAAGATATACTTTCCAGAAAATTGAAAAGACCATAATCTCGTCAAGCTCCTCAAAGATATAAGCTAAGGTTTAATAATTGTCAAAAGCATGCAAATCATATGATGAAGCAGGTTTTTTTGAGTTGTTATGGTTTATTTTTCTTTTAATGTAACTGCATACACTGCAGCAGTGTATAAACTGATTAAGGAGCAGTTCTAGAAAATTTTTCTAAGAGAATTAGGCATACAAGATCTGGATTAATAAAATCATAGTTCACTAATTGCAATTTGATGTCTAAATTCAAGAATTCTGAGTACCAAAAGTTTATCTGAAAATAGTTTCAAAGCTATCTTCTGCTACTTGATCTGGAGTTGGCATTTCTCACACATGGTCTTTCTTTTTGCAGTATTTCAGACAACATTCTGTACACAAGGAGCACTTGCTATCCTGCAGCATTTTGATACCCTTTTCAGTATTCTACAGTGAGTCTGCACGTTATTACTGGTATTGTTAGAGGGAGCTTTAATCTGAGGATTGAGAGTACATCATAAGAAGCCTTGTTCATAACTGTGGTAATAGCACTAAAAGAAGTAAACATGTAAAAAACCAGAAAATGACTGAAGAATTCTTTGTGTCTTAATTAGTCATTTTGCTAAAGAAGCCATTTAATTTCCTGTACCCACATTGTTAAATGACAGAGAGAAGGGGTTGAGACTGAAAATAATTTTGTTTGATGTAAACAATTTGTAGCTGAGCTTTGGACATTGTATAATAGGAAATTTCTTAAATGTTCCCAGAAGTTCTATTTCCAAAATTAATACAAGCTGAATGTACAATGATAACTTTAGATGAAGAGGAATACATGGGATGCTTTGAAAAAAATGTTTGTGTTTTAACTTAATATTCATGCTTTGCAGCTACTTCAGGACTGTAGATAAGGCTGTTAAGGAAGATGCCCTAGAACTGATGATGAAAGGTGAATACGTTCTCTTAATACTATAGAAAATACAAGTTCTTTATTGCAGCTAAATGATGATAACAAGGCAAATGTGACCTCATTGGCAGGTTGTTCCCTCAGCCTGTTCCTTTCATAATGGTCTGTAATCTTGGTGGTCAATGCAGAGTAATGTGTGTTCACTGTAAGGGCAGACCAACAGGACATCCCATTCCTTCTGTCTTCCATCTTTTTGGAATGAGAGATTCATCATTTGCATAGTATTGCAAGAGGTGGTCAGAGGGGTGGATACAGGATAAGCATAGTGTGCCTGGGTAATGGGTTGCTGGGTGCTCCAGAGTTATGCTGATAGGATACTATGAGCACAAGTCTTTGGTAATCTGAAAGCTGTCCTGAAATCACATTTAGAACAAATATCTATTGAGAGCCTGTCTGAAGATGGTACCTTCTCACTTCTCCTTTTAGTTGTGACTAGTCAATCCAATGCCCTGACAACCATCCTGAATGATTCAGACCTCAGATCTTCTCTTCGGGTTCTCCATCTTAATGCTCTAAAGATGAATTGTTATATACTAGTACGGCTAGTGGAGGCATTTGAAACGGAATCTGGCAAGACCAATCTAGTGGGATTGGAATCCAAGGGGAAGGTAGGTGGCTGGTATCTATTTGCTAGATATGTACTTCTGGGCAGCTTTTTCCTCTTTAACCTGTTGCCCTGAAATCTGATTAATTTTAGTCTTTTCTTGAGTTAGTGGATATGCCAGTTAGAGGATATGTTATGTACCATATTGAAATTTATGTGATCTTTTAAAATATAATTTTGTATTCATAGAGTAAAAGATACTCAGAAGCTTCTTTTTTTTCTTTCTGCACTCTCTTAGCTCTTTATTAGTTTGTGTTAGTTTTTATGTTCTTAGTAAATCTAATAAATATTTTGAAAACCTATATTACATTGTGGGAGTGGAGGTGTGATATATTCCATTCTTATTTTGCTATCCCAAATATTGCCAGCTCGTCTCAGACCTTTGAATAGGCTGTGCCTTACAGGAAGAATCTACAGGCAATCAGTTGAGAATATGTAAATATTTAACATAAGCAGATCTGGACACATCCAGAGCTGAAATCAACAGAGGCAACTAATGTAATTTCTGAACATGACCTTCACGTAGATAAGCTTTTGATGCATGTCTTCTCTTGAATTGATGTTCTGGATTTGTTTTGCAGAACAAGAAAAGCCATACTAAAGGCTTTGCTTGGGAGGAAGAAAGGCAGTCAATTATACAACTGCTCACACAATTACTTCAGTTGGATCTTCATCAGCTTTGGAATGGCTTGGTAGTGGAAGAAGAGTTTGTAAGGTATAGAAATGGAACGGAAAGCTGTTTTTAGACAAAGCTTCATTGGGCTGGAGAAAAGTGAAGGGTCAATCAGATAGGAAGAGAGGAAAATGATATGATTCATGTGAGCCGGAAAGAAAACATTATTTTTTTTTAAGTGCTAAGTACATCTTCATAGGATTGTAAAAGATAAAGGAGTCCTTGCTCCGCTAGTCGTAGCCAATTTTAGGGAGCAGTGCTCATCTCCGTTTCTAGGCCATTGAGCCAGCACTGTCCAAAGACATACTTGTTTATCTACTTGCATTTACATGCTTTCAAACTGTTAGGTTGGCGGGAGCTCACTCCATCATGCAATAATAGGACTCAAACCGCTGGAGCATAGACCTTCCCTGGAGTCTTTTGAGCCACTGCGCCACTGTGATAAGATTGTAGTACATAAAATATTGCATTGCGATACCCTTTTGCTCTAACTCCTGTTTTGACTTTCTTTTCAGTTTGCTAACTGGCTGTTGCTACCGTATCCTGGAAAATCCCACCATTAGCCACCAGAAGCATCGGCCCACAAGAGACACAGTGATTCACCTACTAGGTGTTGCTCTATCTCGATATGACCATATGCTCAGTAAGTCTATTCTATTCTTTTAGCTTGGGCAGGCCAAATACTGAAATAGGTCTAATTTCTGAGCCCTAAATGGCTAATCTGAGCCATCCCTAATTTCTCCCGTTACTGAAGAAGGTCTTCTCTTACCACAGTTCTCTTTGACAGGTGCCACTCTGAAAGTCTCCCAGATGCTTCAGCACTTTGAACATGTAGCTTCAGTATTTGTGGAGGCTGTAACCGTGTGGATCAAGGACTATGGTATGAAGAGTATTGTGGGGGAGATACTAAGGTGAGAGAGGTTCCTTCTGTCTTCCTTACAATTCTCAGCAGCATCGATCACTGACTGTTAATTCATTGTTCAGGGAAATTGGACAGAAATGCCCCCAAGAACTGGCTCGAGAGGCTTCTGGGGTGAAGAGCTATGCTGCCTTCTTGACAGAACTCACTGAACGAACACCAGCTATTGTTCTGTCCAACATGAGTGTCCTGTTGCATCACCTGGATGGAGAGGTTGTTTCACAGACTGTATTTTCCATATAGAAAGTATATGAGAATGAAATAAATAACATTCTATTTTTATTGGCTGAAGATCTTGAAAAAAGCTTAATGGCTAGCCCAGGTGTCATTCTGAACCATGTTCTAATTCTGCAGAGTTATGGAATGCGTAATGACTGAGCCGGGTGCTTTCCTTTTAAAAAAAAACCCACTTGTTTCTTAACTCAAGCTTTTACAACTGATTTTGTCTTTGAGTTCTCTTGTATCTTCAGAACCATCACTTGTCCTCTCTTCCAAGTTGAATAAACACTCGGGTTTCTGCTTTTTCCCTTGTAATCCTGCTTGGCTTCTCAGGTGGATACTTCTACCTTATAACTTGTGAGAAAAAGCCTGAAAGTTTCAATGATATATTTGATTGCAAATCTCTTGCTTGCAATGTCGAACTCTATAACCTGTTTTTGAGTAAACATAACTTAAATCAAGATACACGTCTATTGAAGTGATGCTGCATGTAGAACAACAGTGGCATTAAAGTCTGCCAGGCCCAGAAGCAATTATTGCAAGTATATATTTGGCTCGCCAAAAGCTCAGCATCAGTAAATTTTTACTTTTCATTGCCTTTTCTCTGTAGCACTTGGCAATTCATTATCAGTAAGTCCAGTCTAGCAGAGAGCTACTGTTGTGTAAAGAGCTTTTGGCCTGAAATTCTTACATAGATGAATCAATTAAGTCTGTTCCAAATTTAAAGCTTCTTTGGGATTTTGGCTTTCTGAGCATATCGTCTAGTTTGCAAGTTTTGGAAATGGCCAGCCCAGTTGTCATTCTGAACCATGTTCTAATTTTGCAGAGTTATGGAATGCGTAATGCCATTTTGGCTGCTATGGCAGAGATGCTGTTGCAAGTGCTGAATGGAGAACAACTGGAGGAAGCTGCCATAAATACAAGGGATCAGTTCTTGGATACTTTGCAGGCGCACACGTGTGATATCAGTAGCTTTGTGCGCAGTCGTGTGCTTCAGCTCTTTACCCGAATTGTGCAACAGAAAGTGAGTTTTGAAGAAAATATCAGGAGCAAATAACCACAGACCCACACTTGTAGAGTTCAAACTAGCTACTTTATTGTTCTCTTTGTATAGTTGTAAGAATCTCCTCAGACTGGTAGCTTTCCCCTGGGAAAGACCAGATAAAGCTATATGACATTCAAAGGTAGGGGGTGGAGCCGGGGAGTGTCAGACCTTGCCTCTTCTATTTACATAGGGAGGCAAGGCTAATTCCTCACTTAAGGGGAGGGGGGGTATTTTTTCTATACTTTTTTTACTGCTTGTGAACCGCCTAGAGTCACTGAGAGCGACTAGAGGCTATATAAATTTTCTAAATAAATTATCAATAAATAAGCCCTCCTCCCATTTGGGATAATTGTTTGCCAACAAATACTTTGTGAACTTAATTAGGGTAACTAAGATGCTACGAATGACTTACAAATGCAACTGTTTGCCCCCCAAAATACATCATCAGCCTAAAATATAAAGTATACAATGCAGTATCTGAAGAATAAGAATTAACATTTAAGAACTAGTTAAAATAATAAAATTTGTAGTGGTGAAAACAACAAGAACTACATATGTTCCTGCTTTGATTATTGCAATGTGCTCTACATGGGGCTACCATTGAAGAATATTTGGAAGCTACAGTTGGTCCAGCAGTGTTGGCACATGTAACATCACTGTTATACAAGTAAGGTGTACTTTTCAGCCTTCAGCGAGTGTAATCCTGGGATGGAGACCTTTTCATGTTTATGCAAAAGCTCTAGTGGAACAGTTGAGACTTACTTCTGAGTAAGCACACCCATTTTCTGGCATCAAGGGGCCTGTTGCAGAATTATTTTTGGAAGTTCCAGCTCCCAGGGAGGACAGCACTGGTTTTGCTCCTCTTACCTGATGTCAGAAACATTCCAGAATATTATTACCTTTTTGTAAATTATAACAATGTGATAATGAAAAGCTTTTTGTAGCTTTCTTGGGACTGCTTCCCTTCCATTTTCTCATCCAGTATGTTCATACTTTGTGAGCAATTCATATAAGGATAACAGGGTAGTTTCAGGTGGGCACTTACTACTTGCTACCTAACGGTTATTATCTAGCAGTGAAAATATGTTAAAACTGTTCCTTCGATATTTTTCTCTAGCAAAGCCATTCACGCTGCTAGGGAAAATGAAAGTTTGCACTGTATATCTAAGTCTTCCATGTATCTCCAGATGGAAGAAAATATTTAGCACAGCCAATGTCTGAGCAGAGTTGAGAACTTGTTAGGAAGGAATACTGGTACTGCAGAAGAAATATGTCCTTACTATCATGATTGTGTCAGTGTATGAAATAGCTTCTCTTTCTGCTATAGGCTCTGCCCTTAACTAGATTCCAAGCAGTTGTGTGCCTTGCTGTGGATCGGCTACAGGACAAAGCAGTAACCGTGGTTAAGAATGCTATCCAATTGCTCTCTGCCTTCCTTTCCAACAATCCTTTCTCTTGTAAGGTAAGCTTTATAAATCTATTTCTTGGCAAATTTTTAACTGCAGTATTTTTCATTACTCCTCACCTATTCTGCAAATGGGTTTTTGCTCATCTCGTTTGCTTAAAAAAAAAAAGTATAGCCCAAAATATCCTGAATACAGAAAAGCAGAATGTAGCCTAGAACAAAAACAAAGCATCAGTAAAAGGGTCAGTGCCAGGCACAAGCAACCAGAACCACTTGTGAAAAGCCTCAGGCTGAAACTTTATTGTTTGTCATCTAGGTGATAAGAATCTCATCAGACTGCTTGCCTCCCCCTGAGAATAACCAGATAAGGCTTCATAGATTCTGGGGGAAGGTCAGGCTTATGGCGGCGTGTAACAACTCCAAGCCCTTGCTTGACCTCTCCCTCCAGCCTAGCTGGCAATTCCCCCACAGTCATCATGCCATCAATCGAGACATTTTTTTCCACCATAATAGCAATAGCACTTAGACTTATATACCGCCTTATAGTGCTTTACAGCCCTCTCTAAGCGGTTTACAGAGTCAGCATATTGCGCCCAACAATCTGGGTCCTCATTTTACCCGCCTCAGAAGGATGGAAGGGCTGAGTCAACCTTGAGCCTGATGAGATTCGATCTGCCAAATTGCAGTAGTAGCAGCTTGCAGTACTGCACTCTAACCACGGTGCCACCAAGGCTTTAATAATACAGGTAGCCCAACTTTTTCTTTGCTAAGCAAGGTAATTAAGTGGGTCACACCTGAGATTTACGACCTTTTGCGTCACCGTTAAACAAATCACTGTGAACCGTGGTTGTTAAGCAAGTCTGGCTTTTCCCATTGGTTTTGCTTGTCAGAAGCCAATTGGGAAGGTTGCAAATGGTGACCGCACGCATAACTACCTGCCAGTTGCCAAGTGTCTGGGTTTTGGTCACATGACTATGGGGCTGCTACAACAGTTGTAAGTATGAGAACTGGGCATAAGTCGCTTTTTCAGTGCCATTGTAGCTTTGAACTGTCATTAAACAAATGGTTATAAGGATACCTGCACCTCTTTTTCCTCTCTCATGAATAAGGTCTTTCTCATTCTAAGCAGCTGATAAAAAAAAGGAGCTTGGCTCAGATTTGTGCCTTAATTTCCTCTTTGACTGCATTCAGTATAGCGGGCAGGATGAACTGCTCTGGAATGAGCAGCTACCATGTTTTCTTCCAAAATGGGTTTTTAAAAGTTGACTTTTCCTTGAATTTTCTACCAGTCATCCCATAACGTTAATATATTTGGTTATAAAAGAAATGAGCTCTCAAGAGAATATGAAAGTAGAAGTATTAATGAATATACCTCTCACATTTACAGTTGAACTGCACTGACTTAACTGAACTTCTTGAAAAGGAGAAGCAAAAACTCCAAGAAATGAAGACAGCCAGGACCCCAGCTGGTAACGTGCTTTCATCTGTGCCATAGCTTTAGGGAAGGTGGATAAGGATAGGCATTGGTTTAAAAGGGAGAGGAAGAAGAATTGTGAAGTTAAACTTAGATGTAACACGTTCACCTGCTTGGGGGGGGTGGGGTTGGTCTAGACCAGTGGTCGCCAACCAATGGGCCAGGGACCATTGGTGGTTTGTGAGAAAATTTTGGTGGTCTGCAGAGAAATGTCACCCCCAAAGCAATTAATCCAGGAACACAAGGCTGTGCCATCCTCAGGAACACAAGGCTTAGGTTGCATTGCGAACAACACGAAGTAGTAAGGGGAGGGGGGGAAGGGCAGAGGGGGGGAACTTGCCTCACGTGCCTAGCCTGGCTACCGGGCTGCTGCTTTCTGCTTCTTTCTTCTTTTGCATTTGGCTGCACACAAGGAAAGCAGCAAGTCTTTCTCTCCCCAAACTCTGCCAGAAATGAGTCTTTGGTACCCTGCAAGGCATTCTGCTCCAAGAGGCTGCGCCAGCAAAGACTCATTTCTGGTGGAGTTTGGGGGAGAGAAAGAAAGACTTCTGCTTCTCCTGCCTTCCTTGCATGAAGCCAAAAGTCTCTCTCTCCCCCTGAGAACGGAGCTGGAGATGATATCCTGTGATCCCAAATGAAGAATGATCGATTGGTAGGAAAACAGGGTGGGGAATTTTCCTGCAGACTTTTGGGGGGATTTTCCCAGGGTCTCTGGTCTGCGGGATTTAAAATTATGAGTTTGGTGGTCCTTGAGGTCTAAAAGGTTGGCGACCCCGGACTAGAAGACCTACAAGGTCCCTTCGAACTCTATTAATCTGTTAATAGGACTCATGATAGCTCAACCTCCTGTAGTTCTATCTCCAGGAGCTACTATATCTAAAAGGATGCCTCATAGCCATGCTTGGACCACCAGTCCTTATGCCTCACTATCCTATGTTCTTCCTCTTTGCTCTCTCAGGACTACTTAGCACCTGTATTTCATGGTAATCAGTTTGTCTCAGTGAACAGATAGCTTTAGGAACCAGATGTTTTAGCCTGGAAGCAGTTAAATAGGGATAGTTTGAATACCATGCTTCTTGATACTCCAGTATGCATTTGTAAGTACTAACAATCACAGTAGGAATGGGAAACTAGCTGATTCTTCCATTCACCTCACAGAGGCCGTGATTTCCCCTGAGGAAGAATGGGAAGCAATGCAACCAGAGCTCCAGGCAACTCTGAAGAATTGCCTAGATTCAGAGCAGTGGGAAGAAGAGGAACATGACCTTGAGACAAGGGACCCAGCACAGCTAATCAACGATATTGTCCAGCTGTTGAGGAAATCCAACTACAAGTGAGTAAACTCCTGGGAGATGGATGCGCTTCTGCTCTGAATGTAACACGGAGCGTTTGGAGCTTGTTCCAGCTAGCCCTCTTCTTGCCACCCCAACTGAGCCTGGAATTTGAGTTGTAAGTCATTGCGGTCATTATATGGGTCACCAAGTATCCTGAATTGATTTTTTTTAGTGTTTTTATGACAGTCATTAAGTGAGTCGCTGTAGTCATTAAGTGGACTGCATGGCCATTAAGCAAGTCCAGCATATCAAATGGGTTTTTTTTTCCCTATTTTCTGCTGGAAAACAGCAAAAATGAGTTGCAAATCATGATCACATGACCATGGAATACTGCAGTTGGTCATAAACGCAAGCCATAAGTGCCCAAAGGAGGCCTTAGCTGGCCATACCTTTGAGGACAGCTTATTGAGTGCATTGTAACTTTAAATAGTTGTTAAGCGACCAGTCATTAAGTAAGGGCTACCTGTATAGTTATTAACTGAATACTTTTGAGTTACACTACATTCTTTTTCTTTTTTTAATAAACTTTATTGAACTTTTACATTAAAAACATAAAAATATATCACTCAATAACAGCAATTTGTAGTGCTTATCTTATAACAATAATTTGTGCATTATTTACAGGTATTAATTTATGCATAATTACGTTCTTATTTTATCTGTTACTTATATTTAATAACTACCTATCTTTAATCTATCTCTGTTCTATCCAGTTACACCATTGTTCCCACACCTTATAAAATATTGAAGCCTCTTTAATCTTTTACACTACGCTTTTCAAAGGTTAGAAGATGAATGTGTAAGAAATAGCTAAATACAGTTTGACTTTACTGTGTTGTATTTCCTAATATAGGAATGCCATCTGTCTGACACGAGAAGGTGTGCGCCAATTCCAAGAGTTGGAACCCTTTTCCAACAGCCCAGGAACAAAGGATGATGAGAAAAACGTTATCTTGAATGTATTGAGAACATTATATCTTGGTAATCGTCTGATGCTGCTCCAGTTAATTTACTGTTTGGTTGATTCTAGAAGATTCCAGTTATAATGGTAGTGATGATTGTTAGTTTGATGCCTCTTCTCTTTATGTACAAAGTGGATAGGAAAATCTAATTTTTTAAAAAAGATGCATTGAAGTTTGCAGAGCTAAATTGTCCCTCTTTCTCTTTATTGGACCCAGGCATTATTTTTGGAATGCCTCATATCACTTCTCGTTTAAAATATTTACCTTGGAAATTTCCAATACTGAAAGAAAAGAACATTCCTAGACTGATAAATTTTGCACAACCCTTCCGTTCCACACTAGATGCTCCTTTAGAGAAACTATTTTTAATAATAAAAGAGAAGATACACTGCTGAGGGTTGAACTGTGAAGTTCTTGGTGCTCTTAGCTTGATTCTTTGCTTTCGGATATTTCATTACCCAACTAGGTCAGGTTATCAGTGTGTCTTGATGATCTTACCTAGTTGGCTAATGAAATGTCTGCAAGGAAACAAGCATATTCAGAGAACACTAAGAACATCACATTTTATTGCAATAGAGAATGAAAGTTCACTCATAGCAATATAAACCTTTATGTTGTTAGTCATACCTTGAGTTTGGGATTTGATGTATTCAATCCTTGTTTCTGCTGTGCAGATACCAAAATTACAGATGGTGTCCAAGAATCCACAGATGATGGTAACAGTACAGGGAATGAAAAGCAAACTGAGGAAGACCCTCTGCCAGCAGCGTTGGTAAAACAAGAGATGCTGGTGCAATACTTACAGGATGCCTACAACTTTTCTGCAAAAATCACTGAAGCCTTAAGCATGGTCTCTAAGCTCATGTATGAAAGATCAGTATCTGGTAGGTATAATTATGCTTCTCTTCTTTCGTTTATGTTTACCATGTGGTCATGTGCCATAAAGTTTGGGTTAAGTCCTCGTGTCTGGAATAAGATAGGTCCGAAAACTTGGAGCGTTAGTTATTTGGAACATTTCTGAAACGATTTTGGAGAGTTAGAGAGAGCCCTAGATCCACAGCTCATGACACAGGAAAAAATAGTTCCTTGATTCTACTCACCAGAATTTAGTTACCCAATTCACAACCATGTATCTGAGAACCATGGTAGATTAAATAACTGCTAGCCTAACTTTAGATTCATCACTATTTAACATGAGGTTAAGAAGGAAAAACAGCTGAAACCTTGATAGAGTGGCCTGGTGTCTGAATTGAAGCTGCAACAATCAAGTCTTCTCCTTCCTATTCTCTCTTTTCAGTGGCCCAAGAAGCTATTGAGTTCTTTGTTATAGTTTCTCAGTTTGGCGTACCTCAGGCTGTGTTTGGAGTCCGTCGTATGCTCCCCCTGATATGGTCTAAGGAACCTGGAGTCAGAGAAGCCGTGTTGGATGCCTATAGGAGACTCTACCTGAATCAAAATGGTGGCTCTGAAAGGTGTGGCTTTACCCATTCCTCTCAATCGCAGCAGAAAGGCAGGACACAAATTTTATACAGATAGTCCTCGACTTACGATCACAATTGAGCCCAAAATTGCTGTTGCTGACTGAGACATTTGTTAAGTGAGTTTTACCCCGTTTTATGACTTTTCTTGCCACGGTTGTTGAATGAATCACTGCCGTTGTTAAGTTAGTAACATGGTGGTTAAGTAAATTTGACTTCCCCGTTGACTTTGCTTGTCAGGGGGTCGCAAAAGGTGGTCACATGACCGCAGGGCATTGCAACCATCATAAATATGAGTCAGTTAAATTTTGATTGCATGACCATGGGGTTACTGCAATCGTCATCAGTGTAAAAAACGGTCATAAGTCACTTTTTTCTATGCTGTTGTAACTTTGAATAGTCACTAAATAAACTTGTAATTCGAGGACTACCGGCACCAAATCTTAACTACAAAGCTCACTATTCAACATAGTCGAATCTAAGCTTTATCTTGGCTGACTTTCTCATTTGAAATGTGTTGCACAGAAACAGATTATGATCCCACAAAACCAAGGCAGGCAGACCAAATGAAGAATAGCTAATCGGAAGTCTCTTGCATGCCTTACACCTAGGAATGAACCTGGCTACACCCAGCTAATTTTTGGGTAGAATAATGCCATGATGACAGAATTAATAGAATTAACTCTACCTTTTCCTGCTTATTTTCTACACAGGACTCAAGCCCAGAATTTGATCCTCTCTCTCTCTCTTCTAATAGTTGATGCATCATTGGGGACAATTAAGTGCCTTGAAGAAATTGTGAGTGTTCATTCTCTTATATAAAAAGCCATCTAGTTGCATTTGATGGATATTCTTCATTTGAAGAATGAAGATACTCTTCCTTTGAAGAATATTAGAAGCATAATCTCTGCTCCCAAACTACCATCTAAATTTTTATTTTATCACTTTAATCTTTGGATTTTTGCAATGCCTGAGGTACTTAACTCAGACACAGATGTCACTAGGGCCTTTCTAATGTTTTCAGAATTAATTAAATCAGAAAATTGCTATTTTAATTGATGATGGTAAGTTGAATGTTTTAAGGAGACATGAGACTAGAATATAAAATATTATTAGACCGTATTAGTGGTTATTTGGATCAGGATGATAAACTAGAGAAATCTTTATTTGATCTGGGATTTGCATCTGCTGTTCTAGTTTTATTTGTGTTAGAATAAAGATATCATCCCCAATCTCATTTCTACATTCAAATTTTTAAAAAGGAGCAAACATTTGCTTCTCTGGTAAACTCTTGGTATGTTCTTATCGATATAGTCCTGTCCCTTCATCTGCTGAATGGGTGAATTTATCCTACATGAATGAAGCTCTCCATACGCTCTGTGTAAATCTCTACAAAAGTGGGGAAAGTCAAATTTCTGCTCAACCCTACTAATTCTGGTGCAATACCTTTTATGGCCACCTGATTGCTATCTTGAAAAAAAAGAGTAGCAGAGCCTGCAAAGTGCCAGAGATAGCTTTAGGGTTTGAGTTTGGGGGTGGGGGTTGACTCTTATTCTAGCTTTAAAAACTGCCTGGTTTCATTTCCTGACTGACTTTGTCGTTTCTTAGATCTCAGAGTTTGTGCAAAAGGATGAAATAAAACCTATTGTGATTCAACTGCTCTGGGAACAATTTACTGAGAAATTGCAGTGTTCAAAATTGGAACGCCATGCTGCTATTATGCTTCTAGGAATGATGGCACAGTGAGTTGTTAGCTGTTTCTATATGGCTAATATATTTAGAAGATTCAGTATAATAATTGTATTTGTATGCGACGTATTCTAAATAATCTAGCTCCCTGCTTCTTCCTGGGAGGCTTCAAGAAAGTTTTCTTGGTATCTAGTTGATCTCTCCCAGCCCTTCAATTTATGAAGTAGCAGTTTACAATCTGATGATACATATGTGGGTAAGACAAAGTCACAAGGAAATTAGATATTTGTTGAAAAACAAACACATGAGAAAAGGTAAATGTCTCTTAGTAAATAAGATTTTCCCAATTGGGATTATTGTTCTTTTGTAGTGGAATCTTAGCATTCTTCTGTCAAGTACTTATTGAGTTCAGATCCTGGGCAACCTGCCCCTTCCTTCTGAAGCTCAACCTGCCAGTTTTTCTGAAAGCAGGTGGAGGGAGGGCAGGCCCAAAATTAAAGCCCCCTCCCCTCCAAAAATGTGGGAGTGGTGCTTAAGTGCCTATCACAGTTATTTTATTTCAACAGTATGACCTGTTTTAAAAAAGACTCCTTCATCAAGAGCATTCCGTGTTTATTGATCAAACAGTCACGAGTATTTTCCAAAATACATTAGCCCAACAATCAAATGTTGACTGGTACTTGGCTATCCCTTCTTTTTGCTTTTCTTTTTGAAAGAGAAATATTTTCCTCTCCCTTTTGGTTTTTACAATTCCCCAACAAGGATAGTAAATTCTCAATGTTAATTGTTGCATGTGCATTGTATTGTGGCCCTGTGATGAAGTAATTTGTTTTTAGATGTTTTGTTACATTATTATTGCTGCTTTCTCAAGATTTAAAGTTTCAGTGATTTAATCTGTGCTTCATTTGACAACTTTTAGTCCTGGACTGAATGGTTTTGATACCTTCTAATCTTATAACTTGCCTCACCCCCAGCCACAAAGGTCTAGCATCTAGCTTGTTGAACATTTCTTGAGAACTTTATAGAATATTCTTGGCCTAATAAAAATACTGTGCTGGTATAAATGTTACCATTTTTCATGTCAGTTACCTTATCTTGTATTCTTCAGCAACCCAGTGAAATCATTTATTTACATTATCTGTAAATAATTGATGTATAATTCATTATAATTGTGCATAATTCATTATAAGAAACTAGAATTGGTCCATTGTTTCTCTAAGACAACTACTATAGGTTTTTGCTTTGGTCTTTCTTAAGGTCCTTGGAGATTTTTATAATGTTTGGATCTAATCGGGGATTTTTCTGCCCTCAATAGAGGGAAGCCGGAGATTGTGGGAAGTAACCTGGATCTTTTAATCTCTGTGGGATTAGATGAGAGAGTCCAGGAAGATTATCATCTTGCCCAGGAAGTGTGCAATGCTATCTCCAAAATTGCCAAAAGCCAGAAGGTCAGAATGATGAGAATAATATTTTATTTTATTGATTTATTTCATGGACTGATAAAAACTGCCAGTTTTCAACCTGAGAATAACTCCAAGGGCAGAAAACTGTTTAATAGGATTCACTGAAATCTGCCTTGAATACTGCTGTGGCTATAGTTTGTAATCCTATGCTGTAAACACATGGCCAGTTTTATACAAGATTACATTAACTAATTATGTAGTTTTATTGGCTGTTTCAATGTACCATATCAAGGTGAGAATCCAGTTTTCACTATATGCTTATCCTTCTTTGGAGCTATTAAATGTGTTGCAAAACATTAAAATAAATTTCCACATTCAGGGTAAAGAATCCCATAGTACTATAAAGAAAATTTAATGGCCCTAAAAACAGACAAAAGAACAATACTATACTTTCATGTTGGAAGTTTCGAAGCGCTTGGTGAAAGAATCAGAGGAAGCATCACTGTTGCCTGGAGACACCTACTTGGGAATTCCTTTCATGTCCCTTTTAAGTTGCCCACCCAAGTGATACCCATCTATTTGCAGTCGCCTGCTTTTGAACTGCTAGGTCGGCAGGATCTGGAGCATGTGACAGGAGCTCACCTTGTCCTGTGGCAGCAATCGGATCTTGAACACGAGCCTGTTGATGGTCAGCCCAGTGTCCTAGCCTCATGAGCCACTACATTCCTATGACAAAAGAATTAAAGCAAGTTCAGTGTTTGAGTGTGTGAGAGAGAGAGAGAGATGAAGCATCTTTCAATATAAAGGAATTAAAAATGAAGTAAGAAAGTACAAAGTAGTTTTGGTTTCAGTAAAGAAAACCCAAAACATTCTGCTAGATATGACTAATGTTTTGCTCTTTTCTCACAGTCTGACCTTGGGAAAAACACTACTCCCTTCCGACTTCCACAGTCACACTTACTTTTCAAGCGCCTGCATGAGGTCATAACTGTGGGTGAGTTGGTGAAACTGAGAGGAAGGTAGGCATAGCTACAAGTATGCTATTTGGTCTGATTGTAGGCCTTTCCCCCTAGGTTTTACTCATTCAAGTGCACATTGGATTCCCTTTACTGAGAGAGCAGTTGCCCTTATCTACCTGTTGGCAGAAGGACCTGAGGAAATATGTGCTCAGATCTTGCAGTCTTGTAGCCAACAAGCCCTGGAAAAGTTGCAGGAGTTTAGTACAGCAGCTGAGGCAGGTGAGTTAAAGACAGGTGTGTTCTCTGCTTTTGACAAAGTCTGCTTGGAATTACTTGAGGCAGGTGACTTAGAAAGGGCATGGCTAGAGAGGGCAGCAAGAGAAAAGAGGATAAATGTACCATTAAAAAAATGTCTGCTCTCCAGAGTTTGGATCTTCTTCCGATGAAGCAACTGGTGATTCGAACATGATTGATATCATTCTGTTAACACATTTGGTCTCCCTTGCGGGGGATGTGGCCTTGCAGCAGCTTGTACACCTGGAGTTATCTATAAGCAATGAGCTACGCAGGCGCCGTGTCCTTGGGGAAGAACGAGACACAAAGGAACAGGCTGCCAGCACTGTAAAAGTCCAGAATAGCAAGGTGAGGGCTGGAATTCTTCTTGTTTCCATGTCTACTTGACCTTGGTTATTTCAATGGCTCACCATCAGATCATGTTACTCATCTGATTCTTAAATGCTACAGATTTCCATAATTTGGGACAGGGGCCTTTGCTGAGCATATCCCTCTGTAGCAGTTCCCAACTGTGGAGTAGTGGTATAGCAGTAGCACTTAGACTTATATGCCGTTTCAGTGCTTTACAGCCCTCTCCAAGCGGTTTACAGAGTCAGCCTATTGCCCCCAACAATCTGGGTCCATGTTTTACTGACCTCAGAAGGATGGAAGGCTGAATCAACCTTGAGCTTGGTGAGATTCGATCTGCCAAATTGCAGGCAGTCAGCAGAAGTAGCCTGCAGTACTGCATTCTAACCACTGTGCCACCACCTCGGCTTCTTTTTTTCAATGGCATATATTGGGAAAAAAAAAAAAACCCTCACAAGTGCCTTCAGCCTTTTCTTACTCTTAAGACTGCCTTGCTCCATTGAGGGACAGAACAGTGCTAGCTTTCAGTGATTTCTTCCTTCTGCACAGTGTACTGGGAATGACACCACCATGGAGGAGGACTTAGGCTTGGTTGGCGCTTCTGCTGAAGATACAGAAATGGAACTCATCCGTACCATTTGTGAGACAGAGCTCTTGGATGGTAAATATGGAAACTGAGTAGATTCCCCCCCCCTTCTTATTGATGAATTTTGTAATTGTTTTTTGTGGTCTACTGGATAAGAAATCGAACCACCCACATATGCACAAATCCCTAGCTTTCAGTTTGTGCCTTGAACCCAGTGAGGTAACCAGCCTCAGGAGAATATGGAATATTAGATTATACTGAAATAATATTTAAAAATTTCAGAGGCAGAGTGTTATTGAATATTTCTCTCCTGCTGTGCATGTTTGTCAGTGGCTGAAGCATATCCTATCGTGGGCCACTTTAAATGAATTATCTTATTACAATTGTTTCTTTGTGCTTGCCTAAAGTATGTATATATTTTGCATGCCTGAGGATTTTTACTTGTACTCTGTACAAGTTGAATGTTCCCTAGAATGATCGTTTTTTTTTTGCCTTTATAGGAAAACAGCTGCTTTCAGCCTTTGTTCCTCTTGTAGTCAAGATTTGCAACAATCCAGGACTCTATAGTGATCCAGCACTCTCAGCAGCTGCCGCATTGGCCCTGGGAAAATTCTGCATGATCAGGTAGGGTCTATGAGGGATATTTCTTCCAAATCCTTTTTGCTTTATGTACCGCTTTATGTTTCTTCCTGCAGTGGGAAGTCTTCCAACCGATGAACTGAAGTTTACCCACTTTTCATTCCCACGCAGTACAGAATTTTGTGACTCACATTTGCGGCTCTTCTTCACAATGATGGAGAAAGCCACACTCTCCAGTGTACGTGCAAACCTCATCGTTGCAGCTGGAGACCTGGCCATCCGCTTTCCCAACTTGGTGGAACCTTGGACGCCCCACCTCTATGCCAGGTAATTCTTTGGTGGCAAGGTCTCTGGTCTGGAAGGGGTGAAGAAATACGCTAGCCAGCTGGATGTGGTATAAAGACATTTCCAGCAACTGAAGCCTTCAGAAGGTCTGATGATGGCGTACCTCATGATGTCACTTGACTTTGCTTCTTAGGCTGCGGGATCCTTGTCCACATGTCAGACGGACAGCTGCTATGGTGATGACTCACCTGATCCTAAAAGACATGGTGAAGGTGAAGGGGCAAGTGAGTGAGATGGCAGCTCTTCTCATTGACCCCAAAGATGAGATTGTTCATCTGGCTCGGAATTTTTTCACTGAACTCTCTAACAAAGTAAGGAAAGAGGCCTAACGCTAAACTCTCAGAAATACAAAATCTACATTTCTTATTTCTATGCTGCTATATTTCAAATAATGCTTTATAGACTACCTAACTGAAGCACGGTTGCCCTTGAAATGTCCAAGATAGAAGCTTGAGATGCTCTCAATATTATGGAGCAGGCTGTAGCTGTTTGAGACGAGTCAACCAGATAAGCAAAAATACAAAAGGAATTTAATCACAAGAGGATACTATGTCAAATGTGGAAGTTTTATGTTAAATTGAATCACAGTCTTGGTTTAATTTAATTAGTCCTATTTGTTTCAGCAAATAATTTTAGAGAAATATAAGCCCAGTTTTCACTAAGTGGAAAAAATGTGTGGTTTTACAGCCACATTTGTGCACCTGTTACAAATATACATGTCGTGTCTATATTCCCCATTATTCTGTTCTCTTTTAGCATATGAAGACTGGAAATTCTGGGAGACGCCAAAGTTAAGACACAGGTCTAGGGAGAGCTATGGTTTATTTTATTATTTATTTATTTATTTATTAGATTTGTTTTCCACCCATCTCACTTTGAGGCAACTCTGAATTGCTTACAATAAAAAACCAGTAAAATCATGAAGAATAAATATTTCTAATAACAGTAAAAATTACAATTAAAAACAGTAAAAATTACAATTAAAAACAATGACATTCTCCTAGTCCTCAGACACGTATATTAAATTAGTTAGAGAGCCTCAAACTACATATGTATTATAATGTTTCTCCAGTTATGTATCTATACCTGTGATTTTTAACATCCTTAACATTATTCATAGTTTATTTACTTTTCATCATTTTAACATTGTTAACATTAGTAGCATGCACTACAATCCCACCCTTTAATATACAATTATTCTCCTACAGAACTCTAAAATATTCTCATCATTCCCTCACTTCAGTTTTATCCCAACTAATTTCATTGCTTTTATTTTTAATTGTTTATGCTTTGCTGAAAGCCCTTTAAGGAGTAAACTTATTTTTCATGAAAATAATTCCTTTCAAGACACCCTTTATTTTTTCTTTTAAACTTTTCTCATCTTGTTGGTTGTATTTGCAAATTAAAGCTACAGCCTCTTCCTATTTAGTCAAGCATACATTTTCATACAGTCCATTAATTTTAACTCTACAAATGTCTGTGGTATAAAGTTCTTTTCACAAAATGTACAATAAGCACAGCTGAGTTCACTTTTACCTTAGGCAGCCTCATTCTGTTCTGTGCAAGCTAGGATCTCAACTCGGGACACACCTTCCAATCCAACATCCTGTTGCTTGCCTTTCAGCAGCTACAAAATAGCTTGGAACACTAATCTCCATTCTGAAGAGATGTGTTCAGATTGAAAGAGACTGGTCTGCATTCTTCCACTAGCAAAATAGGGCTGGTACTTGAGTAATTTCAAACATTAGAAAGGGTTTTTTTTTCTTTACTCAGCCCTAGCATGTAGGCAACCTGCTTAATATAAGCACCATTCAATGCTTAAATCCTGACCCTCTCCACCTTGCTGATCTAGAAAAGATTGTAAGTCCCTTTGCTCATAACCAAAGCCTTTAGTGCCAGAAAAACATGAATTAGAACCAAACTGCCATCCAATGTATTTTGATGCACATCTACCAGGAAACCACTCTTAACTGAGTAGAAAACTTCAGTGTAATACACATTTTATTTAAGGGGGTAACAGCATCTTCTTATGATCATAATCATAAAAGAACAAAATGTTCCAAATGAAAACTCTGTTGGCTGACATTGATTGATCTCTCTCAAAATAGCCTTTTCCAGTTTTTTTCTGTAGAAAAAGGCCTCTTTCCCTAAGTTAGAATGGAATCCAGGTATAACTTCAGGATAAATGTGTCTGGCTTGTCTTGATTTTAGCATCTGTATTTTATCCAGTATTATGTCATATAGGTCCATCCCTGTCTCCAAGGCTGGATGGGTTCAAGAGTTTAAGAAGTTCCACTCTTTCTTTGCAATGCAGGATAATGCTGTTTATAACCTGCTCCCTGACATCATCAGCCGCCTTTCAGATGCAGACTCTGGCATAGAGGAACAGCCTTTCCATACCATTATGAGGTAGCCTTTTTTTATTTGAGATTATTTTTTCCTCCTCCACACATCTAAGGCACTGAGCTTCCTAAATGCCTAGAATTACTTGGCATCTAAAATGGGAGACAAAACGGTATGTCAGATTATGGAGTACAAATTTGTTTGGTATTGTCAATGGAGATTCTCAATCATCCAGATCATGTTGTTCAAAAGGTTGTTTTCAAAAGGCAATTGCGCTTTCTTATTTCTTTCCTTGAAAATGTTTCGCTTCTTATTCAAGAAGCTGCTTCTTCTGAAGCCAGTGCACTGAACTGATGAACTTTCTTAGATGAGAAGCAAAACATTTTCGGGGGTGGGGAGAGACACGACAACTTACAAAATCCAATTGCCTTTTGAAAAGCATTTTTGTTTTGATTATATTGAATGCCTGGAATTCTTGAGAAGGAAACAATAACAGAAGCATTATTGCTTTTGGATATTGTTTGTGGATGACCTAGCAATGAATTTCTTGAGCTAACTAAACAAGAAATGAGATCAAGAAATTCCTTAGCTTGCCTCCTGTTTTAAGTAATACTGAGAAGAGCAGAAAGCTGACATGTCAGAAAATCTCATAATCTTGTAATTGCAAACCAAGAGTAAAATAATATTAATACTCAAAACCTTTTTTTTTTTTTTTTTTGTATTCCTTCCTTTTTCTTCCACACTCTGCCCCTCAGGCAACTTTTTTCTTTTATCACTAAGGATAAGCAAACAGAGAGCCTGGTAGAGAAACTTTGTCAACGATTTCGAACTGCTCGGTGAGTAAGGAATTGCTAAAGGAAGGAGCATTCTGTATGAGAAGATCTGTCAATCCTTTTGAACTTGAAATGAGAAGGTTTGGCCTCTGGAATGAGAATCCCAGTAGAACAAATTTAAGAGAGAAGGGTTACATTCTCCTCACAAGTGTAAAATAGTATAGAGTCACAAAAACCCAAAATTAGCCTGCGGCCATCTAGCAGGATGCAAATAGTGTGTCAGCGATTGTAGTTGGACAGTGGCCGTGGCTTCATCTAAACCTTTGTAGGTTTAGAATGAGATCTTACCAGGTGACATTTAAGGAAGGGGACCTGGAACACTCCCACACTATGCAGTCTATTAGACTAGCAGATACCCTTAGGGAGAGGTTGTTTCTCAAATAACCTGGCCCTATACCAGGTGTAAAGCTGATAACCAGCACCTTGGATTTGCACCTGGAAGGCAACTAGGTGCTAATGCAGGTCACACAGCACTGGTGTCCATCCTGAATCCCTCTGGTTTTTGCTACCATTGATCATGGTACCTGGCTGGACTGGCTCCAGGGATTGGAAATGGGAAGCACTTTTTTTGCTGTGGTCCTCCTCCTTTCTCTGTGGTCAGGACACAAAAGAGGTTCCTTATGCTGGGGTGGAGTGGGGGGGACTTCCTGGTGAAATTTCACGCCATGCCACAGGGCTGGGATAGCTGGGGCTTCCAGGGGTAGCTGAGGCTTCTCGCTCTGCTACGGCTATGGGGATTTTGCAACCACCAAATAGCCTCTGAACTGTGATGTGACAAGCAGCCCAGTGTGGTTGTGGGGCTACTTGCTATCCCACAAGGCACAGTACGGGGTAGCTCCAAGAGCAGGGATGATAGGTGGTTTGGGAAGTTAAACAGGAGGAAGTACCTTGCCTTTGAAGAATCAATGCCCAGGACTGGGAGGAACCAAGCCTGGCTGGATCAGAATAAGTCCTCAGCTAAAAACCAGTGAGATTTGGTTAACAAGAGCAACAGTGCCAGGATTACCATTGCTAGTGATGGGGGTTATGTGTCATAGAGCTAAATTTACAATTGCATTGCTTAGTAATGGAAACTCCAGTCCGAATTACCATCATGACATGACTTGGGGCATTCTTCCCCCCGCCCCCACCCCCCCAGCCCTAGTGAAGCAACATAGTAAATGGGGAGGGAGGGCAGGGGCTATATGACAATGCTAGGCTATAGGTAACCTTCATAGATATTGGGACCAGCAATTCTGTCATGTAGTTAAGTTATTAAGCACAACTTCACCAGTTCTGGCTGCAACTGTTAATCGCAACGTCATGTGATTATAATTTATTCCGGGCTTCCCCATTGACTGCTTGTCAGAAGCCAGTTGTAAAGGCTGCAAATGCCAATCACTCATTCATGATTGTCACTGCAATCATCTTATATGTGTGCCAAGTGCCCAAATCACTATCACTTGACTGAACAGTCATTGCAATGGCTG
This sequence comes from Pseudonaja textilis, assembly GCF_049901715.1. Lineage (NCBI taxonomy): Eukaryota > Metazoa > Chordata > Lepidosauria > Squamata > Elapidae > Pseudonaja > Pseudonaja textilis. The sequence goes on along the minus strand of NC_141991.1, from coordinate 161,284,266 downwards.
CAACTTTGAAGATCTGTGATATGTCTCCTTTTTCAGCACCATCGTAATTCTACACAGTCAATCAGTAAGCATGAGGACTACCGTGCAATCCTGCTTATAAGGAAGCTATTTATACAATTATTAGAATCTCTACTCCTGCCATTTATGAATGCTATTTTTATGATTTAGAATGACTACTTAAAATGTAATATCAATATAAGCAAATTCGGGCATTTGTTTTCTTAATTTTAAAACCAACCATATTTGCGCTCTGTTCCCTAGCATGGTAAAACAGATGCATGTTTCAAAACCTTGTCCCTAAGCGATTTTGTGAAACCGAAAAGGCAACCAACCAGCCAATAGACCAGGATGTTTTGTAACACTTTTCTTTGTCAAAGTGAATCTGTAATCCAGCTTTGTATTCTTGTGATTTCTACACAGTTCAGCATTCTGGAACATTAGCTGAGCTTCGGGCAGAAAGCCTGTTCTAAAATCAGATCACACTGAAGTGCTCAGTTTTGGTTATGTTTTCATTAGCATTTTTTTATTATTTACTTCTCTACATCAGTGCTTCTATATAGCATAAAATTCTAAACAGTATGTTTTAAAAATGCATTACTTACAGCAATGTTTCCCTTCTTTGAAAAACACATTTGCAGTATTTACTCTGTCTTGCAGAAAGCCACAAAGCGCTCACTCAAGTAAGTGAGCTACACGTTGTTGTTTTTAAGGGCCAGCAAATCTACCTACGTACTTAATTCTGGCTTGTCTAAAATTTAGTCCTTTTAAGTGCAGTTACAACCAGCACCTCAGCTCTCATTCCTGTTTTGTTTTTTTAATTTGGCTACTTCCTCTCTGAAATATTTCTCTTAGCAGTATATGAGCTAGAAACAAAATCTAGGATCTGAGATGGTTCTCTTAATGATTCTCTGTGTCTTTGCTTTGGCTTCTGTGCCAGTGATCAGTTGTGTCCCTCAGAAAGATCAGTTCTCTTTTGCCGCTAGGATACTTTGCTCCCAGCCACATTCTGTAACTCAGTCCATGAATCAGAACTCCGTGAACTCTTTTTCTCCATTTAAATGGTTTTCTTCTACATATCCAAGACTGTGCTTTGTCTGTTTGTTTACTATCTTTTTGTATGTTCTACCCAGAATTCTACTCTGTAGAAGAAACTATTTTACCATCAAGACAACTGGCAAATTATTACTTCAAATGAGTGGATTCAGATTGGGGGTGGGTCCTCATTTTAAGAATTGGCATTCTTCCGTCTTTGACTGGCATCCAAACTTTTCTTCTGCTCCCCCTGAAGAGGTAATCAAGCTACTGAATGAAGGGATCTGATTTACTGTTGCTAGGCAATAAACTCAGTCAACGTTCACTATTCTCTTAGTACTTTATAGTACCCAAGAAATATAGCAATCTGTTTCTCATTCTACATCCTTGCAATTTTATCCTATTGCAATATGTCTTTGGTCTAATTTTATCCATTTTGGGTATGCATACATAGTATAATCTTATTCGTTATTGTTATTGCTATCTTTTATTTTACCTGATTGTTTATTGACCAGTCTTAAATGGCCGGGTTAATCTAGAGATAAGTTAAATAAATAGGTTTGCCACACACACATCCAGAAATTCCAAATGGGGTCAACTTCAAGCATCTTTTCTCTTCAAGTAGGAGACTGGTTTGCCACACAGGACTTAAAAGATGCTTATTTTAAATAGAACCATCAAGCATGCATCACATATTATTTTGCTTTGAATCAGATTGACTCATGGCTATACTAATATTGAATGCTAGTCTTCAAACTTGCAACTGCCCAAAGATGATCCATCAAATGTGTAAATTTCTAATCACTCGTTTCTAATCAGGTGTGTGCCCCACATGGGTGACTAGATTTTTGTTAGAAAAAAAAGATATCTCATATGATCTCTGTTTTCTATTTCTGTATAATTATTACAAGTGCTGTCGTATATGGAGATAATTTGAATTCTTTTTTTTTATATAAAGTTTTATTTGGGTTTTCACACACAAAATACAAGTAAAACATCTTTTTTGAAAATAGCATGGTCCCGGGTTGAACTTCTTTATACAGACACAAACTCAATTTCATGCTCCTTTTTGTGTTCTATTCCATATCTTTTACTATTCTACATTTTCTATATAGTTTCTCCCCTCTTTTAATTTTCTCAATTTTATTTTGATTATCTCATCTCAATTCAAATCATTATATTTATACTTTTGTCTGTTCTGTTTCAATTTCATATTATCTTTTCTCATTAAACAGATTTTCTCCTGTAGTTACAAATTGGACTATGACACCTTTATATCTTTTAATTACATCCATTCAACTCTTATTTAAACTTCAATATATACCTTAAGGTTGTGACTTTCAATATAATACATAATACATAACTTCCAATCGAATTCTGCTTGGTACATTCTTATAATACTATATTCTTTTAAAAATTAAAAAAATTAAAAGGATTATAAATATATGTAATTATAAACCCTCATTCCATTCCAATTCAGTTCTATCATTAATAATCATTAAAATATTAACATCTTTAACACTTCTTTTCAATTAAATATCATACTTCCTTAAAGACACATATAATCTCCATAATTAATTTTTCCCTTATTTCTCTTCACATATGTTTTGTAAATCATTAAATATTCATTTTGTTACATTTATTTATTGACAAGCATTCCACTGAATTATGATAGCTATTTTATCAAACATTTTAATCATACATTGTTTCATATTTTCTAAAATTATTTCTGTTTCTAATATAACAATACTATCTTATGTACCTTTGCAGAATCCCTTTTTCCATTAAATTTTCACCTATTATCTCTAAATAGGCCCTGTTTCTCTATATTTTGTTTCTGTCCTTTATAACTTCTTTTCCTTTCTTTCTTCCCTCTCTTCTCCCTCCCCTTTTTACCCGTTTGTCTCTCTACTTCTAATTCTCTCTTCTGCATTTCTCTCTTCTGTTGCTTTCTGATTTTATACTTATTTTTCACTCTATTTTGGGGGGGAGGGGGGGTGTTTTTCCCAATCTTAAACTTTCCATTCTCTTTCCCCACTTTCCTTTTTTTCCCCCACCTAAGATTCATTAAAGATGGCTTCTTCTTTGTCATAATCTTCTTGTTCTGCAGGCATTTCTTGTTGTTTCTCATCATTCCAAATCTCCATTTCTAAAAACTGAAATACGAAGCCAAAAGAACCTCTCCCTTGTGCATCTTCTTTGTACTTTTTAAGTTCCATTTTCAGTTTTTCTAAAAGTGGAGCCATTTAAACAGTTTTTAAACAACCACCCGATTGATTTTAGTCATTCAAATACAATAACCAAAAATCCAGAAATCAGCAAGTAATCCAAATAGTCCCAAGTTATATCTCCTTATTTCTTTTTCCACTTTCTCTTCCTGGGGTTTTTGTTGCGATATTTCAGTTAGAATGTATCTTTTGGGAGTCTTGTTGAGTGTTTGCTGTTAGTTCTTTTTAATTCCAGGCAGTCTCCTCCCTTCCAGATCCTGCCCTTTTATTCTTTTTCTCTCCTTTCCTGTTTTCAAAAACTTTTGATTATCCAGAAATCTTTATTATCCCTTTGACTTTTTATTTTCAGCATTAAATGCCTATTAATGTCAAAGTGGATTTTTTTCCAATTTCTTGCTTAAGTCTCTTAGCTGTCAGTAAAGGAAAAGGAGAAAAAAAAAAACCAAATCTTTCCCCTTTTCTCTCTCCTTCGCAGCTTAAAAATCTTCTTAGGGAACAATGTTTTTTTTTTTAATAGTTCGATTCCAGGGTACCTTATTTGTTGCTTTTGCTGTTTGACCTAGTCAACCAAAACTTTCTCTTCTTATCTTCCTCCTGCACATTCTTTTCCAGTCGAGTTCTTCTTTGTGGTGGCCATATCTGACCATCGTTACAACTGCCTTCGGGAAAGGGAGTAATGGCCAGCTGGGGAGGAGAGATGCGGCTCTCTTCAACCCTGCAGGCAGTTTTCCCCCTCTTCACCACCTCTACGGGGTGGCTTAGCCCCGAAACCAGCCGGCTCGGGGCACTCCAGCAGCAAGCACAGATCTAAGCCTTGCAGAGATGAGGTTTTGGTCTGTCGCCAAAGAAGCTCAAACCAGAAGTCCAATTCTTTAACTCACAACATACAACTATATCGTAAAACAGGGGTCTTCAAATTTGACAGCTTTAAGACTTGTGGACTTCAACTCCCAGAATTCCTCCTCCAGTCATGTTAGCTCAGGAATTCTGGGAGTTGAAGTCCACAAGTCTTAAACTTGCCAAGTTTGAAGACCTTTGTTGTAAAAGGTTAAAGTCTAAGAGGAATGGTCAAAATCATCACTGGGTTCTAGCATAGTATGGTTTTGGCTTCCATTACGTTTGCCTTTGAGTGCAGATGTTAGAAGCCTTTGTTTGCCTTCAACCAAATGTTGCCTCTCATTTTCATCAAATTTTTTACTTCTTTTTTGTGGTGTGTGGGGGAGGGAACAAAAGGGGGGACTTAGAAGGGACTAGATTTTCCAGAATCTAATCATAAATAATTCCAGAAGTTTGAATGTGAGCTCCTTAGAAAATTTGATTATACATGTATGTCTGGTGATTCTTGAATGTCCACATTTTCTTGCACGTGCTCTTGAATGGTTGTAAAGGTGATGCCATACGATAGTAAAAATATATGTGCACATATCCACATGTACACACACAAGCATAAGGGAGGTAAACGCATTTGAAAATCCTTCAATAATCACAATTAATCCTTGCTTTACTGTAGCAGATTAAAAAATTATAGGTCTCAGGGAGATTTATTGGGCTGTTGATGCTACCTTAATGCCTTTAAATATTCTTGCTTAACAAGAATAATAATTATGCCAGTACTATTTCCAGGAGACTAAATATATTATTAGTGGCATTTAGATTCCTGGCCCAGAGGAAATGAAAGTTTGGATGTTCCATTTTTTTACACCAGCCCTATGAACTTGCTCTGCATATCACATGTACATCGAATCCATGATAAATAGGAAGAATGTAACAGGTCATTCATGCTGACAATCACACAATTCAAACAACCTTTCCTTGTGGCAAATTCTTCTTTCTTATACGGCAGCATTTTAGTGGTTTAGGAATTAAAGGAGTCAGACCTGGGCCTTTGAGAGACAAATCAAATCCTAAAAGGCCTGCTAGAGAATGTTCTAGAAGGTTAATTTGCACAGGTGGAACCTCCCGTGTGTGTGTATACATAGAGAAACACGCTTCAATACCCACTATTCAACAGCTTGTTCTCTTGAATAAATTAAGCCTGAATCACCTTGGTTTCAAGATACACTCTGAGGTCTGTTTTAGTTCTGGGCTAGTTGTTGTAAAGCTCAATAAGTCTCTTCATGTCAACTTGCAGGCCAGAGAGAAAAAGTGCATAGGCAGAATAAGTTTCCGTCAATCCAGAATAGAATAGGACACCACCTCCCTTGTTAGTTCGAAGCTTGGAACTGGAAATTTCTTGAGCCTCATAGGGCAATTCAGAAAAGAAGTAGTGATCAGAGATCTCCCTTGTCATCTTGGCAACCATTCTGTTTTCTTTGCCATCTAATCTTTGTCAACACTTTGAATTCCAGTAGTCATGACCAAATATTTTCCAACATCACACCTTCAGTAGTTACCTTCCTCTTTCACTGTCCTTTTTCTTTCCTTCCTCTTAAACAAGCTGTCAGAGTACCATACCTATCTTATTTATGAGGGAAGGAGCAGCTACATTACTTATCTTGTATAAAGGCAGATGATTTATAATTCTGAGGTTCCTTGGTTTTGTTTGGGTGATTTTCAGTGATTTATTTTGAATCTGCAAAGAGGATCATCAATTATAGTGTTAAATATGTAATCCCAGAATCAAGGGCTCAAAACTTGAGTCAAGGATGAAGTGGAAATCAGGATCCAAGCACAACAAACCTGGCTACTTATTCTGTACAGAGAAAATGTATTAATTGTGGACTCTAGAATAACATACATCAAATATGAAACAGTTTTCTAGAGGAATTTTAAAAATCCATGACACCTATGACTGTGGCCATTGTATAGGTATCTTCCAATGAATATCTGATTTGGCTATGCAGGAGATAAAATGCTATGCTATATAGGTTCTAGCATTATTCAGCTGGGTTCTTTTCTTAATTAATTTACTTTTGTTGTATTATCACAGCTCAGGACACTTCTTGGGTATTGTGTGTTTTGTCCTTCCTGATATGGGGTCATAGGCATACTTTCTGTTCCAGCTCATTTTAGGAGCAACACTTCTCCCTATTCTTCAATTTAGTGTGCACTTTGTGTTTGGTTGAGAAATCAGGCCTTGACCACTGAAGCCGCATTATTTTTCTTCCCCTTTTTTAGAACAGAGCGCCAGCACCATGATTTGGCATACTGCCTTACCTTACTTCCTCTCACAGAACGAGGCCTCCGTAAGATGCAAGACAACTTCGACTGCTTTGCTGATAAACTCCAGGACTTGACAGTCTACAACCACTTCCTGGTTGTGTTAGGCCGGGTTCGCAGGGTGTCCACTAAGCCAGAGATGAAGGTGAAGGTCATTTTTTTCCCCAAGCTAGCAAGATAGTATATGTCCTCTTTTGGGGGGTGGGAAGGGGAGATAAATTAAAAATATCTCATTGCTAGATCATGGACGTGTAATAATTAATTCTATGATATACAGTTTATATTTCTGCTCTGTATGTGATATCATTCCTCAGGCTCTTATTGAAGAATTTGAACAGAAGATCCAGAAGTGCCACAACAAGGGTCTGGATTCCTTCACTGAAGCTCCACAGGAGACCACACACCAAGAAGGCAGTAATAGACCTGTGCTGCAACCAATAAAGAAAGTAGTACCACGTATGTCTGCACTTTATCCTAATGCTTCCTAATTCGCATATTTCAAAAATAATATCTGTAGCAAAAATATTATATTTGACCACTAAGTTAAGCAGTAATTTTCACTATTGACTGAAAATATTTTGTAACATTCCAGAACATGCTCTAATCTGTTATGGGATGAGGAAAAATGGTGCCCAAGTTAATGTTGAAGAAAAGATGTAAGGAAGCTCCACCAAAATATACAGAGAATTCATGAAAATGGCTTTTCAGTTGCTGTAAAGCACTGTCTAGTACAGGGGTCTTCAAACTTGACAGCTTTAAGACTTGTGGACTTCAACCAGAATTCCTCCTCCAGCCATGTTAGCTCAGTAATTCTGGGAGTTGAAGTCCACAAGTCTTAAACTTGCCACGTTTGGACCCTTGGTCTAGCACATCTATCTTCCCATCTAATTTTGCAGATATGCAGAAAAATGTGTAGCTTTCCTATGAAGAAATAAGAGCATAACAGTCTTTCTACATGAAGATGGGAGATTTTACTTCACAATGATTTGATAGGATAATGACTACTGCAAATTGTTACATTTGTCTCTCCAGTGTTATACTTACTATATCGGCTATACTTACTTGTTCTTCCCATGCTGAGGGGACAACAGCTGGTTGAAACACTCCTACTTTTACATTTAATTTTATATTAAACACTTCAAATCATCCGGAAACAGTATTATCTTGCTTCCTTGATAAAGAACACAAAATTTAAGCATGACTCCTGCTGACTCAGGTCTTTGGAACAATATGAGATGTGACTTGCAATGATTTGAATGTTCAGTTATTAAAGAAAAATTAAATGTTTCTTTCCTTTCTTAGGATCCTGTCGGCGACCTCTTCGGGCAGGGAACAGAAAAACTGACTCGGCCTTTATCACTCCTAACCCCCACATTACTCGATCCAAGAGGAAGACTTCCAAACACAAAGTTTCCATTGTTTTCTCCAGTGACGAAGAGAACAGCCTAGATGAAGGTGAAAACATTTTCTGTCTGAATTTAAAATACTGGACTAGTCAAAACGTATTTTGAGCTTATTTTATGGGGAGACCAGAATACAAGTATAATTTTTGTGTTAATTTCATCAACCCTCTTTAAGGTCTGGATTATTTTTTTATGACAGAGAAATTAATAAAATTAATAAATTAATATGAGCTGGTTGAATATGCTGCCTATTGCCATAAGTTTTCTGTCTATGCCAGTTCCCTGAAGGCCATCTAAGATTTCTTGCTTCTTTCAGAGCTTGATGCTGAATTGACAGCGGAGGAGACCCCCAGCAAAACAACTCCTATTTCTCGTTCGTCTCATCGCTCTCGATGATTACCTGCCTTTTTGTTGAGTCTGTTGGTTAATGGGAGCAAGTTTCCCAAAATTTCAGAATGAATTGGATCCCTTTTTTATATTTGATAAAGTTACATGGGAGGGTTATTTTAGATTTCAAGGCTTAGCATTGTGACGATTGCATACTCACATGGTTGATAAATTAAAATGTGCCTTTTGGTAAATATATGCTCTGATTTTTATTACTTTTGTATTTCGACTTAAAGGAGCATGACTGAAATTCCTACATGTACATATTAACTAGGAGATGTTTGAGAACTATAAAAATGTATCTTGATATAATGTAAGCCAGTTTCCATGTATACATTAATTAAAGAGATGCATTAGCATACATAAAGGACAGGGAATCGGAATGTTCTTTTAGGGAGTACAGTAACCAAAATGCTTTTTAAAAAAAAATAAAACCAAGTAATCAAATTGGAAAGCAAAATAGAGCAAAATGCAAGTTACTAAATAAGAAACAAAACTGATATCAACCAATGTAAAATGCAGTGCACAAAAGAGCTTTTTTGAAATAAGAGTTCATGGCAGTTAGTCCATCTTGGCTGGATTCAAATGAAATTGAAGCGATCTATGTAGCCATCATACAGGAATCAGTCAACAAAGCAGTAATGAAAAATAAAAAAACAACACAAATTTAGAACTCTTGGTTTGATTTGAGTAAAAAAAAAGGAGAAGTGTTCTGTCACAAACACAGCACAGATGCATTTGAATAGGAGTGGTGTTCAACCTGTGGAAGAGTTCCAGTTTCCAGATTAAAAGCTCTCTAAACAACCTGCACTGCAGAAGCAAGAAACGGCTATTTGAGTTCTGGGTTGCTTTGCTTACCTAAAACAGGGTTTCCCAACCTTGGCAACTTTAAGATGTTAAAATGATTGGGAAAACCAATTCAAATCAAAACATCAGTTTTGTTGCAATTACTTTAAGATGGTTTTAGCCAGTGGGTTACTAAATTTGAAAATACAGCTAAGCATGTATTTTACTCCATCAAAAAGAAGCAATTTTTTGGCCTGAAAGTGCCAACCATCTGAAATTGATATTCATTTATCTCAAATTATTTCCTAACCATGGGAAATCTATCATTTCTTAAAAGTTATACCTCAGAAGAACCAAAGCAACTAAACCAAAGTAAATCAAAATAACTCAAGGTTAACCGCACCGAACTTGATTGCAGGAAATACAACTTCAGCAACAGAGTGGTCAATAACTGGAATACTCTACCTGACTCCGTGGTTTTTTTCTCCAAACCCCAAAAACTTTAACCTTAGACTGTCTGCTACTGACCTCACCCCTTTCCTAAGAGGTCTGTAGGGGGCGTGCATAAGTGCACCAACATGCTTACCGTCCCTGTCCTATTGTTTATTTTTTTGTATATATTTTTTTCCATGTATTCATAACTATGTTTTTACTTATACCTATTATCTTGTAAGTGCTTGCCTTGGAGAAACAGGAAGAAGGTGTTTCAAGCACTATAAAAGCACTTAGCACCATTCAGCTAACCAAAAACAAAGGAAAAGAAAATCTAGGATGGGAAAGGAGCCTGGATTAGACAGATAGCAGACAAGAGAGGAGGGGGAAACTGCCAAGTTAGTTTCCAACTGTTTTTTCTTCCTCATTTATTTGTACCACAAAATTTCAAGACACCTATTTGTTTTGTTTATTAGATATATTCCACTTTTGCTCACGATTTCAAGGCAGCTTCTTTAGGGATTTCCCTGTACTTTATACAATAACCTGTGAAGTAGTAGACTGAAATGAGAACACCTAATCTGTGAAGGGAGTTAAATTTGCATCTCCCTAAGTCTAACCCTTGTCTAAACTTTACCCACTGTGAACTAAACAATTCTGAGAATAACCTTTAAAAGTTTATACCAGCAAAGCGACATAAAAATACTCTCTGGCTTTGCTGGAATAAAGCTTACCTTTAAAAAAAAACTGCTTTCCCAGGACAGCAACTTGTGTACTTTTATTGCATACTTGAGGTAGAAAGAATGCTAAAGAATCTTTTTTGAGTTTTCAGAATTTGGTGGCAGGATTCTTCCCCAGTCCATGTTAGATGTGACTAACTTGATACCAACAATTGGAGTAATTGAATAATGAAATCAGTCTACAATCTCAACTTGGGGACTTTTAGTTTTTTAATAACGCTATACAAACATACAACCAATAGGGAAATAAAGATAAATGTGATTGCATAGTGAAGGTGGAGGGAAACTAGACATTATTGTGGTGATTACTAAATGTGACCCCCCCACACACACACCCCAAAAAAGCTTATTAACAAAAAATCAGGTGGTAAACAATCCGGCCCTTTGAAACATCTTGCCCCCTGAGGAGACACTGGCTTCTGACCTTCCTCAAGGAGCCTGAAGATCCAGCAGTGCCAGCTGGCTTGAGGCTCCGATGTGGGAAGCACCACGCTGGGCTTGGTTGATACCCTAATAGTAACTCTTACCTCCCTCCCTACCTCCCTCCGTACATTCTGCTCCTTTCCTCCCCATCTTTTAGTTTTAGTTATAATTTGTATGTTTGTTGTGATATATGTATGTATGTATAGTTTTATTTTAATGCTGTAAGACACCTAGAGTCACCTTGTAGCATAATGGGCAGCAAACAAATTTAATAAATAAATAATCAAAAGAAATAAAAAGCTCTATAATTTAACCCATAAGCTTATCAGTGGTGAGGCTGACTTTAAATTACATTAAAGAGGCTCAGAATCTCTCTCTCACACACACACACATTTGATTTGATATTGATATAGGTACACAAATGTTAAACTGCAACTTGTTATAAGAACTAAATTGCAACATATTTACATGTGGCTTATTTATTTCTAATTTTCTGGATATTAATTTTATTATTCCATTCTATTTTGTATTTTCCTCACATCAAGCATTCTCAAAGTGTGTGTTTTTTCCTAAGAAAACATGAGCAAATCTGAAGGGGTTCTGCATGTAAATGAAGATCAAAGCCACAACTTGGCTTTTCCTTCTGCTTGTGCAAACTGGTTATCAGCCTCTCCAAGCCATCAAGGAGGAAAGCCCAAAGCAAGGCTTCAGCTTGTAGCTGCAAGTCCTAATGGCTAATGCGCCCAAAGCCAGCATCCCATCAGAACGGGTCCCTGTCTGCCTGGACAAAGCCAAGATTTCCGACAGTTGCCCTTCTAAATAGCAAATATCAATTATTTTTAAAAAGATGGAATGAAAAATTAGAACAGCTATCTCAAAAGTATAACTTGAAGCTGACTGAGGAATTCTGGGAGTTGAAATCCACAAGTCTTAAAGCTGCTAGGGTTGGAGAGCCCTGATCTAGTCTATTTTTAAAAATCTCTAGTTAATGGAGCACCCACAACCTTGAAAGATTGATTAATTTATCTCAGAAAATTTCTGTCAGAAAGCAATGATTTTAAATTGATTGATTTGATATAATTGAAGCAATGATAGAATCTCTCAACCTTTTAAATCAAACATTTTATCTAGAAATAAGCAATAAGGATGGTAAAATTTAATTATTAAAAGTAAGTCTGGTTTATTTTTTGCCCAACTTCAAAATCAACATCATTTTTATTTATGGAAGTCGCACACATTCAGTTATCATTTTAGTCCATCCTACCCACAAACTTTAAATTATTTTAATGGTAAGTGCTATTAGATTTGACATGCTGCAGATGGCAGCAAAATCATATCTTAGTATCTCAAAATTACAAATTCACATTCCTACTGTTGCCAAAGAACTAATGACTGAAGACATTAAGGAATTGATGCTGACACAAATTGTTGTAGCTGCCAGTTATCTTTGGGGTCCCAAAGAAGCATCTGTAGCATTATAAAAGTAGGAATACCATTGTTTTTAGTAGGCTTACAAGCAACAGTTTACAATAAGATATAGCTGGCTTCAATTCTGCTCACTTTAAGAACATAGGATCATAGGTTTGGAAGAAACATTGGAGGTCTTCTAGTCCAGGGGTTCCCAACCCCTGGTCCGTCGACTAGTACTGGGCCATGGCATGCTAGAAACCAGGCAGGGCAAAAAAGCAAAGCCCCGTCCATGGGATGCAGGCAGCACACAAAACCACACCCCTCCAGTCCGTGGAAAATCTCCATAGAACCAGTTCCTGGTGCTCCAAAAGGTTGGGGGCTGTAGTCCTAATCCAATCCCCTTTTACCATCCCAGTCAAACGGTTGTCTAGTCCAGGGTCTCCAACCTTGGCAACTTTAAGACTTGTGGACTTCAACTCCCTGAGGAATTCTGGGAGTTGAAGTCCACAAGTCTTAAAGTTGCTAAGGTTGGAGACCCCTGATCTAGTCTATTTTTAAAAATCTCTAGTAATGGAGCACCCACAACCATGAAAGATTGATTAATTTATCTCATCATTAGAAAATTTCTGTCAGAAAATTTCTCCTTAAAATTTCTCCTCTTTAACAAGCCTCCACCCATTATTTCTTGTCCTGCCCTCTGGTGCTTTGGAGAATAAGTCAAACCCCTCTTCTCTGTGATGGTACTGGAAGACAGTGATCATGTCCTCCCCAATCCTTCTCTCCAATACACTAGTCATACCTAGCTCTCTCAGCCATACATCATTCAATTAAATCACCAGACCCTTTATCATCTTTGTTGCTCTTCTCTGCAAACTTTCCAGGGTCTCAATATTTGCTAAACTGGGATGTCTCCCTCAATTAATAGGGTATTTTTGGACAAGTCGAAGCAACACATTCCTTTAAATGCCTCACATCCATGGTTGTCCCTTAAGAGCAGATAGTCCACGGCAGCCCTATTTTCCAATGTGGCTGCATAAACTTGTCTGAGTTCATGATTCGGGCCAGCCAGCCAGGGCTTGTGAGATGGCATTCAGGCTCTTGGCAGTGGTTCAAACCAGGCTCCTAACATTGTGAGTGTTGCAAGCGGCTAATCTTATGACACTTACCAGGGAGATGGCAAGGGAGACATATTCTGCTTTGTTTAGTAGAATGGTGTGGGAGTCACAGTCGAGAGCTAGAGGTTGGAGGTCCCTTTTCTTCTGGTTTTGGATGTTATTTCGTCTTTCTTGTAGGCAAATTTAGTCTCTCCAGTGGATTCAGGAAACCTTCATGAGATTCTAGGTTCAGTGCACCATCATTCAGATATTCTTCCAATGTTATTTTTTCTTCCACTATGTGGTATACGTGCAACATTCCACATCCATCTATTTTCCTCAGCACGGAAATAGTTTGTCAATGTCAGTGCATGAATGAAGGGCATGAATCATTGTCATTATTTTTCTGAACTTCCCATCCAGGATTTTTAGTACTGCTTGAGTCCAGCCCACATTCCAGCTCTATATCTAATAATTATTATTAACATCTTAATTATTATGGCTGGCCACATAATTAGCCAGATGTTTAGACTGAAATTGGCATTTTTATCCATCTATCAAGATAGTTGGGTGGCCTTATTAAAGTTTACAACTAAACACACTTCAGATCTTATTTAATTATTACTTTTGTTATGTATTAGATTTGTAACAGGAGAATTAATGAAGGAAAGCAAATGATCAGACTTAGTATATGGCACAGGGCCATGTTATATAGGATCATAGAAACCTTGGGCTGGAAGGAACCTTGGAGGTCTTCTAGTCCTTTTCTGTTAAACTTCTTTTCCCTAAGGACATCTGCCCATCCTACCAGGTCAGATAGAGTGGGCACACCCCTAGTCCCTTCCCCTAAATATTGTTGTCTGGCAGCCTATCCTATGGAACATGCCCTGAAGTTGAGCAGGCCTTTACCCTCTTGGTGTTTTGTAAAGCTTTGAAGACCTGGAATTTCCCCCCAAGATTAGATAATTGCACATTAGAAGATTGACTTGGCACCAGATCTTTGTTGCTTTTAAGGTTTCAGTCTGTTCAATGTTATAGTTTTAGTATGATTTTATATGTTGTTTTAACTCTTGATTGGGAGCCACACAGAATTGGTTAGAATATGGACAGCTATATAAACGTTTTAAACAAACAAACAAGCAAACAAAATTGTACTATAAGATAAATCGTTTAGCTTTATCTTTCAGGCCAGAAAAGTGTTTACTCATACAATTTTGCCATGTAAAATTGCAGATTCAAAGCAGCCTTGCCAAGCCTTGGGAAGCATCTGCCAAAAAATCCTAGGAAAAGCCACTGTCTGTCATTCAGATCACCTAGGATCCAGTGAACAGTGAACTGACCAATCACTTGATTCTGTATAAAGCTTCTTTTCATCATATTTTTCATCAATGGGTGAAATTCAACCCAAATGAGATTCCCCCCCTTAGTGTATTCAATTCCTGATAGTTCTATCACAAAAAGGTAGGTTAGTTTTCTAATGCTAGTGACAGCATAAACAATGGAATACTAACATTCAATGTTCCCCTGTTATTTGTCCTCTGCCCCTGCACAGAGTCCTCACTGGCAACTGTTTGCTCATCAAACAAAATGCAATGATTGTGTAAATGATCCAAAAGCTTCTGAGTGCATTCTTCATGACCTTTCTATAGTTGAAGACTTGGTAGGGCACACAGTACATTTTGTTTGTGCAAGTTGGAAAAAGTTTCCAACTCCATCTCCTTTAATACAGGTTCCCCACAGGGCTGTGTCCCGAGTCCATTACTGTTCACCTTGATGACCCACGACTGCTGTGGCAAATCTGCTACAAATCATATTGTGAAGTATGCGGATGACACAGCAGTGGATGACAATCCAGGATGACAACGAAAATGCTTATAGGGTAGTGGTGAAGACTCTGGTGGACTGGTGCAATAAAAGTAACCTGGTTCTAAATGTTAATAAAACAAAGGAGATCCTCATAGATTTTAGAAACAGCTGGCATAGTCATACCCCACTCAGTATCAAGGATGCAGCTGTAGAGATGGTCAACAGTATTTAAGTATCTGGGGGTGCAGATGTCTGAACGGGTCTCTCCACATCCTTAGTGAAGCATGCAAACCATCTCCTGCATTTCCTGCTTTGGATGAGGAGAGCATATTTATTTATTTATTTGTTTGTTTGTTTGTTTGTTTATTATTTTTGTCAATTGCTTACAAGATAATAGGTATAAGTAAAAACATAGTTATGAATACATGGATACATGTAAGAAAAATAAAAAAATAAACAATAGGACAGAGACAGTAGGCACCTTGGTGCGCTTATGCACGCCCCCTACAGACCTCTTAGGAAAGGGAAAATCTTCTCTCCATGGAACCAGCTCCTGGTGCTCCAAAATAGTAGAAAGACTAATAGTAGAAAGTCAATAGTAGAAAGTCTAGTAGGTCAATAGTAGAAAATCTAAGGTTAAAGCTTTTGGGGTTTTGGGAAGAAACCACAGAGTCAGGTAGAGTATTCCAGACATTGACCACTCTGTTTTTGAAGTCATATTTCCTGCAATCAAGTTTGGTGCGATTAACCTTGAGTTTGTATCTATTGTTTGCTCTTGTGTTGTTATGGTTGAAGCTGAAGTATTCATTGACTGGTAGGACATTGCAATGTATGGTTTTATATACTATACTTAGATCGGACTGAAAGGCGGCATAGTTCTAGGTTTTCTAGGTCTAGAATTTCGAGTCTGGTGGCATAAGGTATTCTGCAATGAGTAGAGGAGTGGATAACTCTTCTTGTGAAATATTTCTGGACTTTCTCAACTGTGTTTTTATCAGATACGTAATGTGGGTTCCAGACTGATGAGCTGTATTTGAGTATTGGTCTAGCAAATGTTTTGTATGCTCTGGTTAGTAGTGTAATATTACCGGAGAAATAGCTATGTAAGATTAGGTTAACAACTCTCAATGCCTTTTTGGCTATGTAATTACAGTGGGCTCTAGCACTTAGATCATTAGAGATGAGTACTCCAAGATCCTTGACAGAGTTTGGATCATCAACAAGATCTTGACTATTCAGCCTGTATTTTATTTTCTGATTTTTTTTTTGCCAATATGTAGGACGGAGCATTTATTTGTTGAGATTTGAAACTGCCATTTGTTTGACCATTCTGATACATAGTCAAGGTCTTTTTGAAGGGTAGCAGTATTGTCTGTGGTGTTGAATAGCTTTACATCATCAGCGAGGAGAACGCAGTTGCTCTTGATATGATCACAGAGATCATTTATGTAGAGTATGAAAAGAGTTGGTCCTAGAACACTGCCTTGGGGGACACCACTGTTGACAGGTACAGAATTTGTTAGGATGCTCCCAATTTTGACTATTTGTTTTCTGTTTGACAGGAATGCTTCTATCCAGTTATGCAGGTGTCCAGAGATACTGCAAGATTTTTTTTTTAAACAAGTTTTATTGATTTTACAAACAAACAACAAAACATCATTAAACATTAAAAACATAAAACCTCTTTCCATTGTAAATCTTTACAAGGCAGGTAACATATTGTTTTATATCACATACTTATAATTTATCCCATTTCCATATAAACACGTAAATTCCCTTTACCAAATTCCACATTGTTTCTCTTTAATCATTATTCAATCATATTTCCTTTCTAATTTATCTGCTATTCAATCATCACATTTATATTTTCCTCTGGCTTGTTTATAATTATTCTCATCTAGTCTTCCTCCGAGATTTTATTATTTAATTCTTAATTAAACACACACACATAAGATATAAACATAAAAACATAAAACTTTCTTTTAGAAAGTAAAGCCCCAGGTTACCTCTTTTTGTATGGACTTCAATTGAATTCATGCTCTTCTTATATACCATTACCTATCTTGTTTACCATTCTATATCTATTATATAACTCCTCTCCACTTTTGCCTCGTCTTAATTCTGTTTTATATATTTAATCTTGCTTTAAAGAAAAATATTTTTATATCTTTTGTCCATTTCTCCATTTACATCTGTCTCATTTCCAATTTAAAAAAGAATAGTTTCCCCTGGAATCACTAATCGGAGTATGATGCCTTTCTATCATTCCCCTAAATTAAAATTTAAAATAACACCTAAATCCCAATCAGATTCTGCTTAGTACATTCTACTATTTCAGAAACCAATACTACAATAATAAATCCATAACAGTCAACACATTAATCCATTAAACTATATTTAAACTAATATTTTAAACATTCCCTTTAGTATTTTATTAAAACTTAATACCATTCATTATTAAACATTTTAAAGTTATACCTTAATATTTTAGTCTTTTATTAGGTCTTAAAAAGTTCTGATTATCTACTTATAATACAAATACCACTATTACAATACTTATGTGTACTTTGCAGAATCCCCTTTTTTTTTAAAAAAAACCATACATTACCCATTATCCCTAAAAAAAAATTTCTTTTCTCCATCTTGTTTTATACCTTTGTAACTTTTTTTCCCCTTTTCCCTTTCCTTCTTAGCCCGCCTAAACTTTTTACCCCCTCCTCTCCAAACCTCTGCCTTCTTGGTTTCCCCTTTCTGTTGCATTCCTCTTTCCTTTTGCTTTCTAGCATTCTGTTGTTTTTGCATCTTCTTTTTCTCTTTCATAAATATTTTTTTATTTCTTAAGTCCTTCCTTTTCTCTCCTCTCTTTCTCCTTTCCTTCTTAGTCACACCGTTTAGTTCATTAAAAATGGCTTCTTCTTCCTCGGCTTCTTCCAGCTGTTGTTTAATTTGCTGACACATGACAAGCGCCATATCTAGGAAACAAAGGGCTTCTCCCATAACATCTTTGCCTTCTTTTGTTATTTTTAAATATCGTTTTTTTAGTTCATCAAGAGATAGAGCCATTTTGAACTGTTTTTTCTCCTCTTTCTGTATCCTCTTATTATTATTAAGCCAATCAGTTATTTCCAAACTTAAAACTGTTCCCAAAAGTCCCAAAATCCCGCAGTCATCAAACAGTCCAGGCAGAGTACAAGCTTCTTCTTTTTACAATTTCTCTTCTAGGGGTGAAGTCAAATTAGGGAAAGAAAAAACGTCCAATCTGTGCTTTAAATCTTTTTTAGAATTAATTTCTATTCTCTTTATCTTCAAGGCATCTCCTCCCGCAAAGTCTTAGAGTAAAAAAAAATTTTTCCCACTTATAACAAAGGAGTTTAGGTTTTACCTTCTATCAAAAGGCTGGTTTCCCTTGTCCATTTGTTAATTCCATAAGGGAGGGAGAATAACTTCCCCTTTTCATCACTTTTCTTCGCAGCTGAAAACATCAATTGGGAACATTGTAGCGTCCAAGCCAATACTTTCCCAGGTGTTAAATATGTCCTTAAGGTCCCAGTTTGACCAAGAAAAAACTTTCATTTTAAAACTCCTTCTTCTTCCTCCTGCACATTCTTTATCCAGTTGACGGCTTCTTTATGGCGGCCATAAAGACCGCCGCTCCACCGTCTTGAGAGAAGGGGGTTATTGCCGGCTGGGGGGGGGGTTGCGATACCCCTCAACCCCTGTCCGGATCCCCCCTTTCTTCAGCTGCGCCAACAGGGCAGCCTTAGCCTCCAAATCCGTCAGGATCGGAGGCACCAAGGCAGCTAGCACAGCAGGGATCGCAGAGAAAAGCGAATCCCTGCTGTCACCGAAGCCGACAAACCGGAAGTCCCAGAGATACTGCAAGATTTTAGTTTTAGGAGTAGTTTGTCATGTACCACTGAATCAAAGGCTTCTATGTAGGTTGCGTTTATTGCTTTGCCCTGATTGAGTTATGTAGTCCATATGTTTTTGCAGTGTAAGAGTTGCAGATTACAGGATAGACTGAAACCAAATTGTTTATTAGAGAGTAGGTTGCTTGACTCTAAGTGGAGGATAATGGATTGGTTAATAATGGATTCCATGACTTTACAGCTGATGCAACATAAAGAGATTGGTCTGTAATTTTCAACTAGGCTATTTGTTCTCCTTCTGTCCTGGCCATTTTTTACAGAGGCCTGACTGAGAGTGTTTTAACAAACTGCATTACTGTTTAGTTTGGCAGCTGCAGTGCCTCAGAGAGAAAGTCCCTACAGAGAGTGGTAAGGTCAGCCAAGATAATAGGAAGCTCACTTCCTGTCATTCAGGATACTGCTTATAAGCACTATGTGCTTAGACCTCAAAGCATTGTTAGAGACCCCATGCACCCACTTCACGGTCTGTTTCTGTTGCTCTCCTCTGGGAGAGGTTTCAAAGTATTTCTAGCAGGACTACCAAATTCTATAAAGTTTTGTCCCCTATGCCATCCATCTGGTGAACTTGCAAGATTCGTTTTTCTCGCCATGTATATGTATACATCAGGACGTGTTGTTTCTCTGTGTCATGTAATATATGTGGGCATATGCATAATTTTGTATTTATTTATTTTGTCATGCTCCATGTACATTGGAGGTGGTGACCCTTTGACGGCTGCATGCAACAACATTTCATTTTAATGTATGCTGATTATAGTGTACATGACAATAAAGTTATTCTGATGACATAGACTGATGAGTGACATGCTGCTTGGTTACTTAATCAGCCATTTCCAATGCAGAAATTATTCTATGCAGATTATGGTAACAGGGACCACCAACCCCTTGGCATTTTGTGAGCATCGAATCATAAACTAGCCGTTTGACCTTTTGATAAAGGTTGTAAACTCCACCAGGGCTAAACTTAGTCCCTAGGTTGTTCTGTAACGCAGGGAATACCGGTTGGGTGATAGGAATCAACTTACATCTCGAGCCAGATAAGCTTTCTCCAGAATCCCTTGGAATCTACTACCCTCCACCTGCTTCTCCTCAGCAGCTCCTCAGCTGTTTTCTCTCCATTTTCCATATAGCACAAGAAATAATTGAGTTTCTATTATCATGGCTAAAATATTCAAGTAATCATTTTTTTAAAAAAAAGACCTTTCAGGTTATTCACCCATTACTCAGAATCCTGCTCGAGGGTATAGGCACGTAAGTAAGAAATTGACTAGATATTATGTGACTGGAAATTTTAAAAATGAAGGCCTTAATTTTTGCTAGCATGGTTTCATCTATTTTTAATGATAAATTTGATGATTTAGAATTCTCAAATAACATCACTGAGCAAAATCATTACTACATGTCATTTTCAAGTGAAGTATTTTTTTAAAGAGGGGTTATAAATGCCCATGATTCAGATCTATGAACACAGGCCTCACTGCATCCACATCAAATATATAAACACTGAACAACATTATCCCGGTGTATCTTAAAGTCTAAAATATACCATTTCACATTTTATCAATGCTCATTGGCCTTGGTAAGTATCAAATAGCTTAATCCTTATACAGTTAAGATGACACCTGATCTGCAGTGCAGGCATTTATCTGAGTACCCAGAGGGTAAATAAGTAGTCCAGTTGGAGATGAATCACATTCAATTCCCTCCCTCCCGAGAACTGCTAAGTACCATTTTGAAATCAGTTATAATATGGCCCAAACAGGTCATATATAGCTCACAGAGGTGGAGATTTACTTTCTCCTATCTCTAATCTGCAAACCCATTTATAGTTGTGCACATTTCACAACAGCAGTGTATCACTATTTTTAAATTAAATATTTATATTTAATTTTGAATTATTATTAGTATTTAATTAAACATTATGAATATTAAATTAAATATTTAAATTATGAATATTAAATTAAATATTTTGAAACTAGTGTTGCATATGGCAACTGCTTCCAGGATGCATACAACTTGATCTGAGGAAGAATGGCAAACAAAGTTGTAGAAAGGACAACTCAGTGTCCAAAATGTTTTATTTCAAAAGTAAACCTGATAATTTACAATGCTATATATGACTTTGCACCATATATGAAATATGGGTTTATCTTAACATCTTAACATTCTTGCAGTAAATATTTGTTAAATCCTAGTAGATCTTTAGTAGCTTGAATAGAATTTATTGTAACTTTTTACTCTTAATTTTTGTTTTCAAAAGATATTAAGTTAAAATTAATGAAATATTGAAAATTGTGACCTAACTCTATAGTGCTTCTAAATTCCCTGTTTATTCACTAAATTTATTTTTCCCTTTCCTTTCCTAAAAAATATTTAATGGAAATGTAATAAAAATTAATGTATTACCAGGAGAAACTTTGGCTTCTACTCATTTTGCTTGTTTGCTTTGAGGCATAATTCCCAGTGATTTGCTAGAGGGATACTCCTACCACTTACTCCTGCTTAACATAAAACATGCCTGCATCCCCCCATAGTGTGATTTCTTATCGCAGCAATATACTTTCCTGGGCTATGGACTGCCGGAGGCTGCTAAGGCAATTTGTAGCCAACTCCAATTGTATTGTGCAAAGGGGGCAAGAGTGCAGATTCAATTGATCCGCGCAGCCCAATGCAATGAGAAGGCGGGATTTCCGCTGTCACGTTCCTCCAGTAGAATTCTAGGAGGAACTTCAGTGTTTTTTTCCTTATTAGACATGCTGCTCACGCTGAAGTAGTGAAAAGGCTGGAGAAGGGAGGGACTTTGTTGGATCAATGAGTAGGCTTTGCTGGAGGAATGCAAAAAAAACAGCAAGAAAAGGCCTCCGTTGGGGGGGAGGGAGAGTTGTCCTGAATAAACATGAGTAGAAGTACATTGCAATGACCATAATTAATCTGCAACTCATAAATTTATCTAGGATTTATATGGGCTGAACTATTCTCCCAAAGGTTCTTTCAAATACACATTTGCTTCTAAACACAGTAACTTTCTATTTCATGATTGAGTGTTTCCTAGGCATGTGAGGAAACAAATGAAACAAAATGTAACAGATGGCCTGATACAAGTTGTTACACTAGTTTGCCTAATAATGCAACCCTTATGCAGTTACATGGAACACTTACCCAGGGCTTCTGCATTGGACCACTTTTTAAGAGTGCTTTCTGCAGAAGTAATTTTTAGCACAGTTATAAATATATCTCCTCTTGTGAGATATACCAAAAGGCAGCGTGGGGATGTAAGAGCCTCCTTCGGATAACAGGTTATGCCTTGACTTGTAAAGCCAGGGCAATTCTCTTGTTTTGGGATGGGGGAAAGAGTTGGAAGGAAGGATATTCTTTTCAACTTATAATGGGTCCGTCTTGGAAGACTATGTTTCGCCTCTAACCCTGTTACTATTATTAATTATGGCACACACATTTCCTCTTTGGGCTGGGCGGGGGAAAAAGGAAAAGAAATGAAACTGAAGTAATTTTGTGGTTTCTCCTACTAATCTCAGTGCAAGTAATTTTTACAGAATTGTGCAGGGTTACAAGGCAGGTTGATTCCAATAATGAGCTAAATTATGTTGGTGAAATTACAGAATCAGAACTCTGATATCCTTCATGATTTTTCTGCACATAATACTCAGATCTAGAAAAATCAAAGGGTAACCAGGTTTACACTGTATAAGCAATCATCCAAAATGTACATGATTTAGCTTAGCCTATCACTTTACTAAAAATGGTTTATGGCTTAGATATGGGCTGTGTGAATTCAGCCATTCTGTGTTTTGAGATATTGTCCTTATACTTAAGAAAGAGGTCTTGAACCATCCATTCCCAATGCAACTGCATCTTTCCAGTTGTCTGAACTTTCCTGAGACTCAGTGATTTTGGAATAAGCCCCAACATTTGGCTGCTAAAGATTGCAAGCGAGAATTGATTTACAGTATTTTGATCTGTATGCCTTACTTCATTGCTTGTTTCATGAATCATTTTTTGGGGGGAAATGATACATATCATGTTCCATAAAAGTTGACTCTAGTTATTACTGCAATTATTTAGAGTCAGGCATTCCTAAGAATTTTGTGGGTTGTAGATTGTAGATTGATTTTTGCATTAAACTGCTTCTGAATATGTGGGTTCTGTTTTGCGGTCACAGCTAATACAGGGATTGAACTATTGCACGAGAACAATGTTTCTTCTAATCCCAAAATTCTCTCAATAGCGGTTGACTGAGTTAACAAGCAGAGCATGAAAGAATGTGATTTCTTTTGTGCTAGTTTTCCTAAGCCATACTCACAGAACAAGCTGGGCTGTAACGGCTTTGGTTCCTGACTATATATTGTGTTAACCCAATCAATAGTGGGTTACAATACTTACTAGTTAAATTCAAACCACGACTTAATGGATTGCATGAATCTGCTGGTAACATGACTCGTCTTTTGAGCCTGGCAAACGTACAAGGTTTAGGAAGCGGCTTTTGATTCCAAAGTACTTTATCGAGATTGCAAAATCCCGCAGGTGCCAAACTTGAAGTAACTGATCGATAAATCATCTGCCGCCCTAGCCAAAATGGTCCATTTGCCATAGCGATTCGGGTCAAACAAGCGTTGTTGGGAGTGGGGGAGGCCACCGAGCGAAGAAGGATGAGGAATCGTGGCGAGGGAGAACAAAGAGTCTTTCTCCGAGCCGGATGGAAAGCAGGGCGGGAGGGAGGGAAATGGCGCCGGGCTTGGGGATCTCCACTCCCGACATTAGCCTCCCCTCCGCCGCCCCCTCGCGCTCTGATTCGGTGTTGGCGCCGGAGGTCAGGCCTCGTCATTACCATACTGGGCTGTATAAAGGGTAGAGCCGAGGGGGCCTGCCTTCTCACCTCCTCACTGCATCTGCGGAGCTGAGTAAGGTCAGGACCTCTCGGGTAAGCGCTCCCTTTCAACCGGGGGTGGTGGGGTGGGGATGGAGGCAGCTCTTGGTGTTGCAACTTTGCTGGGCTGCGGGCTCGAAAGACGCAAGCCAAGAACGCTGTGGTGAGGGGAGCCGCCCGAGTACCGTCCCATGCAAAAAGTGCCGGCTTGTGCCTCGTTGCTGTGGGCCGGCTGGGAAGGGGAGCGTTTATAGACCTTAGTCGGTACCGGGCGTGACTGAACTGGAACTTTAATCTTGCATTGCGCGGGGTAGGAGCGGCAGCCGCGGAACAAGAATACACGACTGAGCGGGCAGGGCAGGAACAAAGTTTCGAGAAAGTTTACAGGTTGCGTGGGGCGGGGGAATATTCCGGAAAGACAGTTGCGCCCCCACATGCCTCAAATTCTCGCAGGTGTGGAAGGCGTCGCAGGCCCAGCGCGCGGTTTCCTTTCTCTTCCGTGAGGCTTCTTAATTCGCCTCCCGTCTGCCGGCCGTGAGGCGGCGAAGCTCCCTCACAAAGGGGAAAAGTTTTCGCGGGCGAGGGGAAGGCAGTTGGGCGAAAGGCGAGAAACGGGCGTTTAGGACGGACGTTCATCGGCTCCGACATAATTGAAAGCCTGTGGTGAATATTTGGGGGTGGGTGGGGGAGGAAAGGTTTGAAGTTTCTGGAACCGGCTGACGAAGTTTGCCTCCTCCTTTCTCTAGGAACGGTTTTTCCAGCGGCGAAGATGGTGAAAGTTGGTATCAACGGGTGAGTCCAGAGGGGGCGGACGTGCAGCGAGTCTGCCTGTGCATGGCAGGAGAGGAGGGAGGGAAGGAGGGGCAACCCTCTCATGGGAGCTTGAATAACTTTCCGGCCAATAGGGGGACTCTGGTGTAGGGATGGCCAGCATTGCTGTCCAGCCTGAGCTGCTTTGCAGACCTTGGGAGGCTGCAGGGGGAGCTTCCAGCCCAGCATTCCTTTCCTTTCCAAGGACATCTAGAAGTCATCCCAGCCCTCCCCCTTTCCAGCAGCTGTTTCCATCAGGATCTGCTTGTGTCTTTCTTGGCACTCTTTCTGGCTCAAGTGTCACCCTGCATACATTTTTAAGGCTGCCGTCTTTGGGCCTTTTTATTTCAACGTGCTCTGGGAGAGCCGAAGCACATGGAACAGGCTTGTGGCTGCGATGGGTGCAGGAAACCCGGACTGACTCATTTTCCTAAATGCTGATTGCTGAGTCATTCCTATCAGGAAGCTACAATAGTTCTCTGGTCTTTATATTGCTTTTAATTCTACATACATACATACACCATACACACACACACACACACACATATATAATTATTTTCCTGATACTTTTACATGCTGCAAACATGGAGCATCTCAAAATGTCTGCAGGGAGGATTATATATCCTTCGATTTGAAGGGCCTGTTAAGAATGTGACCTTCTTGCTCTCCTTAGCAGCCAAACACTGTAACCAGATAACTCCAGTTCAGTTTCTGAGAGCGACTGGCTCTAAAGTTAGTGTTTGACCTTTCACTAGCAGGATGGAGGAGTGTAAAGAAGGGAGTTTCAAGTAGCATCCCCTAGGAAAGACAAATGGGCAGATGCAACCCAAGTTCTGCCTCTGTGTATAAAGACATTCTTGTTAGATAACTCTTAAAGACTTTCCATAAGGCAACCTTGTGCAACTGTAAATGAAATAACAAGAACTGCTTTTTAGAGCCTGGCGGGCAAGATAAATTATTTCTTGGCAGAGATTTGGGTGTGTTCCTTGAAAACCCTCTAGTTTTGAATTTTAGAGATAAGAAACCCCGAAGCATTCTTGCTAGGTAACTCTTAAAGACTTTCCATAAGGCAGCCTTGTGCAACTATAAAATTGTACAATCTTCAGTTCCCCTTTATGCTTTTGGTAGTCATAAAAATCTGTAATTTTGAAAGCACACTCAAACATTTTAGAGCAATCTTGCTGATTTAAGAGGGAAATCGTTTCCAAACTGCAATCTGTATGGTAATTTCAATAGGTGTTCCTGCTGCAGAGAAAAAAAAAGGCGGGTGTTGAAGGAGGATGACCACAAGTTTGGGGGAGGGAGGGGAGTTATTCGGTTTCCTGTAAGGATGCTCTTTGTTTCAAATACAAAGCGGTGACATGATCCTCTAAAGCCACATACTGTTTTAAGGCTCTGAAGTATGTTTCTCATGGGGAGAGTCACATCCCTGCCATCCTCCCATCCTCTATTTTCTCATTGGCCCCTTACCTCTGCAAAGAAACTGAGAAGGATTTTCTGAGCCGTATCCTACCAGTCTTCATTCTGATATTGGTAGAGGATGGCTCTATCAGCCTGGTGGTGAGCGTCTCCAGTGGAATTTGCTGAGAGTAGGACAAGTCAAACGTGGAACTTGGGCTGTATATTCCAAAAGCAGTTACGCAGTATGTCTCTGTAGGGATGTTTTGCTGCCATTGAAAATGCCAGAGAGAAAGCTCGAATAGATATTCAGTGTTAAAGCAGAAAGTCTACCTTCAATAAATTCCTTTGCCCAGAACTAGATCAAGTTTAGAGACTAAACCAGAAATAGGTATCGGATATCTTAAGTATTTTGTAGTACAATTGTCATCCTTATTTTGCATAGCCAGTGCTAATAAACTATGTTAATGACTCTGATTTTCTGCAGGACACCATGTTATTTGTCCTAATATTTGCCAGTAAATATTTTCATGCCATCTGATTCTCAGTGATTCTAGTAGTTACTCCAATCTGGTTTTTTTCCTATCCAAAAAGGTGACCCTTGATGCTTTATCAAACTGCTCTTCTGTTCTTTCCTACATGTGGAGCAGAATTAGTTCTCTTAACCCATTCTGGAGATAACAGTTGTTTTTTATATTTTTCCTTTAGTTTTGGCCGTATTGGCCGTCTGGTCACCAGAGCAGCAACCACCAGTGACAAAGTCCAAGTCGTTGCCATCAATGACCCATTCATTGATCTGAATTACATGGTAATAATCCTCTGTTGTTCTTCACGGGGCCTGATTTTATCTGCTTTTTAAGGCAAAGCAAGAAGTTACACTCAATCATAGAAACATTCATATGTCAACACTCCCCTCCAATATTCTAGAAATGTGTTCCAGTAAGCTACATTAATGTTGTGTGTCTTAATTTCAGGTGTACATGTTTAAATATGACTCTACTCATGGCCGCTTCCGTGGAACTGTCCATGCTGAGAATGGAAAACTTGTCATCAATGGAAATGCCATCACTGTTTTCCAAGAGTGAGTAACACCCCCTCCATTCAGGTTTTCTTTACTTGTGTAGTCTATTTCTTGCTTGCGGAGTCTAAGCTTGTCTTTCTCTCTTTTCTTCTTGCCAGGCGTGATCCTGCAAACATTAAGTGGGGTGAGGCTGGTGCCGAATATGTTGTAGAATCAACTGGTGTTTTCACCACCACAGAGAAAGCTAGTGTAAGTATCTCTTACAGAAGGGAGCATTGTATACATTTCTGCTGTAAAGATAGGTGTACAGTCCTGATACTGATGGAAAATTTGGATGACATCTGGATTCATAAGTGTTTTGTATTATATTTTTATGAGGGTTGCTAAGAGTGGGACGTGACTTTGCAACTGAACAACAAAATTCTATATTTTTTTTTAGAATTTAATGTCTTATGTACATATGCTCAAAACACCTATCTTCTGAGGAGGAATAGATCCTTTGATGGAGTGCTATGGTGAAACAATGATTTTGGCATTTAGACATGGCTACTTTAAATTATTTATTTGCTTAGCCGCTTGAATTGTGAGATCGGTGGCAAATAAAATTCGATAAATAAAAAATTATCAAACATTTCCATCATACTATATGAGAAAAGAATTTGCATAGCAATGTGTGACTGGATTGTTCTTAAGAGTGTTGCTTGCAGTTCAGTCTTGGATTATTTGTATTTTTTTTTTTTTTTAATAAGAAGTAAAATGTTACTCTTTTCCCTTACAGGCTCACTTGAAGGGTGGTGCTAAACGTGTTATAATATCTGCCCCATCAGCTGATGCTCCCATGTTTGTGATGGGTGTCAATCATGATAAATACGACAAATCTTTGAAAGTTGTCAGGTGACTATAGGGGAAAGCAAGGGGGAAGCAGGGCTGTATTGCCAGAATAACATAGGTCTTCTAAAATGGTGCATGTGCATCCACTGAGGGCTTCTTCCCTTTTATTTTTCCCCAGCAATGCTTCTTGCACTACCAACTGCCTGGCACCGCTGGCCAAAGTCATCCATGACAACTACGGCATTGTGGAAGGTCTTATGGTATGTGAATTGCACAAGTCCTAGGTGGTTCCTCTGTTTCTCAACACTTAAAAGAATTAAGAATTGTGTTGCATAATGGTGAAATGTTAAATGGGAATGGTGATCATGTGTGCAAATTTTCCCCTGTGGTATAAATGATCTATGCTGCTGCTTCTATTCCAGACCACCGTTCATGCCATCACGGCCACACAGAAGACTGTGGATGGCCCCTCTGGGAAGCTGTGGAGAGATGGCAGAGGAGCAGCTCAGAATATCATCCCAGCATCCACAGGTGCAGCCAAGGCTGTAGGCAAAGTCATTCCTGATCTGAATGGGTAAGCGTGCCTGAGCACAAAGGCAAGTGAGTGTGTCATAGGCCAAAACAAGGACTATGTATATCTTAACTTGAATCTTTTCCGACATTCACAGGAAACTCACAGGAATGGCTTTCCGTGTCCCAACTCCAAATGTTTCTGTTGTGGACTTAACATGCCGCTTAGAGAAACCGGTGAGTACTCCTTCCTATGGTAGCTCTGAACCTGCTTTTTACTGCTAGTACAAAACGGGGGTTCAAAAATCTAGATCAGCAAAGAGGTTCAGAAAACTCATGTGATGGCTAACCAATGCTTGGCAGTCCACATTTGATGGCCCATACTTTTCTAGGTTTTGGGGAGTTTGTTCAAACTCAATTATGGGAGATGCCAGATTGGGAAATGCTGCTCTAAATGTACTGCAATCAAATTCTTTGTAACTTAAATTAGGAGTGCAGAACTTGTGGTCCTTGAGATTTTGAACATGCTTTTTGCCAAGACTATTTAAATGGTAGCAGATATTGGAGAGAATGAATTGACTGTAAGCACATTAGGAAATTGGGGCAGGATTCGATTATTTAATACTTCTGTCTCCCTCACTTGCTTTCTTAGGCGAAGTATGATGATATTAAGAAAGTTGTGAAGGCAGCTTCTGAAGGCCCAATGAAGGGTTTTCTGGGATACACAGAGGACCAGGTAAACTGAAAAAAATTGATGATACAAAAATAACTTATCAGTCCATTGGAGCATTTTGTAACAATTGTGGTAACCTGTTTAGGTATTGTAGACATGACTGTATGTAGTCATAAAATATGCTTTTTCTTCTCTGTCTTCAACATGTAAAATGTGATCATCTCGTACAACCAACCATTCCATTTAGGTTCATTTGATTTCTCTTGTAAATATACATGGAGGCTTAAATTCGAGACTTCGCTTTTCAGTGGATTATAACATCTACTACTTCTCCCCCAGGTGGTCTCTTCTGACTTCAATGGTGATATCCGCTCTTCCATCTTTGATGCAGCTGCTGGCATTGCTCTCAATGATCATTTTGTCAAGCTGGTCTCCTGGTAAGAGATGGAAGGGGGTTGATGATGGCTGTTAGTTGTCTTACTGGGTTTGGGAAGAGGTGGAGGTGCAACATTTAATATTCTGGTCAACAGCAGAGGTGGCAAGCAATGGCTTCATGCTGCTATATTTGCTAATGGCTATTTTTCTCAAGACTAAAAGACCCTCCTTTTCTTTCTTAGGTATGATAATGAATATGGATACAGCAATCGTGTGGTAGACCTGATGGTTCATATGGCATCTAAGGAGTAAAGACTATTTGGTTTTCTTATTCTTATAACTTGGCTCTGTATTTTGCAGTTAGAGGCACTTTGTTCCATCTGCCTCTGAGGAAGTAGAGAGGCTGGAAGAAACAATGTTTCAGTAACATCTCCCCTCTTAATAAAGTCATCACTGTCTCAAACAATTTTCTTTTCTTGTGTGGCAATATTTGGACTGAAGTTATAAATACAAAAATGAGGCTTTCCAAAGGTTATGATCTAGCTTACATTTTTCAATACATCCGCAACATATTTGCAGGCTCCAGGGTGCAGCTGCCATATGAAAATGCCTTACTTTACCTGGTATTCCAATTATGAAGAATCATTTTTTTTAATCCTGGAGTTTGGCTTCATTAGGGAAATACATTTAGCACTGGCCTTTAATTTATCTCTTCTAGAATCCATTTCAAAGTGCATTGCTTTTCAACTTGCCTAAATTTACCTAATATTTTTGTGTTATATTCCTCTAAAATATATTAATAGTTTCGATCACTCACTTTGGGAATAGGCTGCTGATTCTTAACTCAATTTGGAAATAGGCTGCTGATTCTTAAATTTGGCTAAAGTATTAAAATAGCTGAAACTTGTTCAGCCTTGTTCCTTCCACAATCCTGAACAGCCATGTTTACTTTATTGTCATTGCACCTTGTACAATGAAATTAAATACCACCTTCAGTGTACACTATATGACTATGAAAAAACACAAACACACATCCTTCACATTCTATACAATTGAATTGAAAACCCCTAATATTACATTAATATTGCACTATACAATAGAATTCAGTAAGAGTTACTGCTCTGGGATAGAAGCTGTTTTTCAGCCTATTTGTCCTTGTTTTTATTATCCTGTACCATCTGCCAGATGGTAATAATTAAAAAAAAAGTGCCCAGGATGAAATGGATCTTTGAGAATGTTTTGAACTTTCTTAAGGCAGCGGGAGCTATAAAGCTCTTCCAAAGAGGGGAGTGGGCAACCAATGATCTGGGCAATGACGTTAACCCTCTGGAGTGCTGTCCTATATGCCTTGAGTAAGTGGTTTTATTGTACTATTGGTAGCTCAAAAACTGGGCAATTTTTAATTTTTCCCCATTTCCTTCCCATTGTGGACTGAACTAAGGATATATGGGATGATGAATGAATGTTCCGTCAGAACTGAATGGAATTTGGAAATGCAAATGCTACTCGTTACATGAACTTGGGCAAGCTGAAACAGCTATATACTTCCAGTAGCAGTGGATTTAATGATAATATACATTTTCATATGCACGCAAGAGTGACACATTTTTGTGGAGGAAAATCTTTGTGGAGGAAATTTTGTATTCTGAGATACAACCCTTTGATCTTTGAGCAGCCAGAAGACGGCTGCAGGTGGTGAGAAGGTCCAGGCCTGTTTCTTGCCCATATACATGACAAAGCTGCTGGTTATCAATTAGTTAATATTTCTGCTGCTGTCATCTATTCTGATTTCCGTGCTACCTCTCACCTACTCATGTGAAATGGGATCTCCCAGCCTGCGCAACCTGCAAACTTCAGAGTGAGCCTGATGGTGGCAACCAAGATGAACAAAGAAAAATTTGAAGTATCACCTGCCCATCTGGAGTCCCTTCATATACCAGAAAGGGGTAGCAAAAGGAGCATTTGGAGTCTGGAAGTAAAAACATATTTGTAACATATTAATGAATAATAAATGAACATCAATTTGATAACAGTTAAAATTGCTAACATTGTAAAATCATGCATCCTTCCCTCCCCCCAGTTATAAATGGGGGGAGGGACTGAATCATTAACACTAGAATGCATTCTAATGCAGAATTTAGTTGCCTTGGAGGTCATTTCTGCCCCAAAAAAGAGGATAATTTTTTTCTCATCATGTCTGGTATCTTGCTTTTGAGTCAGTGTTATGTCGATTATCCGTGACTGCCTCTACCCTGCAGTTTTCTTGGAACCCTAACTCATCTTGCTGCCTTTAACCATTACACCAAACTCAACTGAAACTTCATACTGTTTTACTATTATAGTATTTTAAATACATGAGGTGAAAGAGGACATACTGTCTTGATTTGATCTCTTGCAAAGGATATTAGTGAATCTTATGTTAAGAATGCTGTTCATCGTTCCGTAAGAGTCGAAGGTAAGTCTAGGATACCCAAGTTAGAAATTATTGTAGCAAAGCTTAATTCCTTTTTAAAGCCTTAGTCAAGTCATCATTTGTTTTATTTCAAACAGTTGTTTGTTAGCCAATGAAGATCAAGATTGTGTGGAAAATTGGCAAAATCTTGGATTTCATTTCAATTAGCCATGGGGGAGGAAAGTTACTTTGCAAAATCCAAGAAATAATGGCTTTTAGAGTTTGACTCAAGACAAGCCTATTCCCATTTCTTTTTAAAACATTATAATTTTTATTAAATAAGTATTTAATAGAATAAAAGCCATTTAAATTTTGAAGAGAAAAATAGAAAACAAAACAAATGAAACGAAAAAAATAGAAAAAAAGGAAAAAATAATAAAGTGACTTCTGGTCTTAACAGCAGTATGTGGTATTACATTTTGCCCTCTCTCTCTCTAAGGTTACAATGTAACTTTTCCTTTCCAAAAACTCCCCTTTGTAATAATCAAATCCATAAATCTCCAATGCATTTTTTCTTTTTTCAGCAAAAAGGTCCATAAGAGGTTCTCAGTTGCTAACAAATGTAGCTGAACTTTAAGAAAACTAATTTTGCCATCTCTGCTAATTCTATCATTTTGACCAACAATTCTCCACTGTATTTCTGAGGTTTTCCTAGTGTATTTCCAAGGTTTTCCTAGCATATTTCTATTTCTAGCAAAGAATTGTGTCATGATTAAGATGACCTTTTAGTTTGAATGAAGAATTATCATTTTTATTTATTCCCACCTTTATTATTTTTTACAAATAACTCAAGGTAGCAAACATATCCAACACACCTTCCTTCACATACATGTGTAAGTAACCTGTTCATAAGTTTCAAGTAATGCCAGGCCTTCAATCCATTGCGGTTTCTGTTTTAAAGCAACATAGGTAACTACCGAACATCACTGCTTTAAGATGTCTGAAGATTTTAGCTATGACTCTGATGTGCCTACTACCATGGGGGTTAATTTTTTAGTTATTTTTGCTCAATCATGGCATCCCTTCTGCTCTTTTGTGATCTTTAGCTGGCATTTTGTCTAGCTTGTGATTTGTTGAAGATTAAACCTCTAATAATTTCTATTAGCAAAAATCTTAAAACGGTAAATTCTATGACTTATCATATCACCCTTCCCTCCTCTCTTAGCCCTTGCTTGTAAGATAAGGCAGTTGTATTGAACTGTAAGAATGCAAGAAATGTTATATAGATAGCAGTAAGAAGCACCTGCCCCTTTAGAAAAGGAACATAAAGCAGTATACAAATACAGATATTAAGTTAACTGGTTAGGAATAACTGTCTTCCCAGTTGGAAGACAGTAAAGTTATCACTGTGCTCCAAACCTTGAAGGCAGTCACAATGCTGGTCTACAAAACTAGCACACTCCATTTACCATTTTTTTTAATGAAATGTAAGCACCAAGCTCCACCGACTTCCTTTATCTCCTTTAGCTTCAGCTGAGAATCCACTAGATGGCTCTCCAGGGCAATAAAATCTGCTTTAATATGCTAGCAGCGATTGCAAGACTGGTGGATTGAGTGTTCCTGTTTTTTATTTTCTGCAAAACAGATATATATCCCCATCTGCACCCTACCCTGTAAATAGGGGAAAGGCACATCGTTTATGCTTTTAAACCAGGTTTGCCTCTAGCAATGGCATTTTCCAACCCAGCAAACGTTACAGCAGCATGTTGACTGTGTGAAGTTCTGTGTGAGTTTTGACTGGGAGAGGAAGAAATGTGGTGCAGAGATGGCTGCAAAGAAAGGACACGCAGGCTTATCTTAGGACATTTTTTAAAAAACATCAGCATTTATACCCTGAAGTGAATCCTTCCATTCCTCACCATCCAATCAGAGCTAAAGAAGCTTCTTGGATGTGAGGCGAAACATCTTCAAACAATAGCAATAGCACTTAGACTTATATGCCGCTTTATAGTGTTTTACAGCCCTCTCTAAGTGGATTTTACAGAGTCAGCTTATGGGTCCTCATTTTACCCACCTCGGAAGGATGAAAGACTGAGTCAGCCTTGAGCCTGGTGGGATTTGAACTGCCAAACTGCAGGAAACCAATAGTCAGCAGAAGTGGCCTACAGTACAGCACTCTAACCAGTGTGCCACCAAGGCTCAAGAAAAAAACAAGAAAGTCCAGTTGTCTCTTGAAAAAGCACCTTTGGGACACCCTGAAGTGGCAGGACACTATTTGTGGCGTTGTGGCATGCTTGCTATTGTAAGGTAAAGTCCTCCACGCTTAAAGTTGCCAAGGTTGGAGACCCACGCTCTATCTAGCCACAACAGGATTACGGTAAATCCACCCCCCCTTTTGAATTCCACTGACCATATCTAGTACCAAAATAGTGCTGATGACCGTCAGTTGAGAATATTCCTATGCACAGACATGGGTAGCAATATATCAGTTTAAATGGACTTTCATGTGTGGATCTAATCTTTCCTGCCTGACAATTCCTAGCCTTTTGCATGTTTCCATGTAATATGTCTTCCATTAGTTAGTCTGAAGTTCTCAGGATTTTCAACCCTTCTCTCCTCTTACAGAGTTCATTCCCCTCCTTTTCTCATGTTTGCTTGTGGAGTTCATGTTTTTACCTGACTCGCTCTCTCTTCATAAAGGAGGAGGGTGCAGTTCTTAGCTGTGGAGAAGCTTAGGTAACTTAGCCTACAAAATATTTTCTTGCAAAAATTTGAAGACTATATTTCTACCGATGCTGCTTAAAATGTCATTTGCCCTTTTAGCCACGGAGGTCCTTATCTTGCTTATTGTTACTGAGCTAGGCATTCCTCATCCTGTGTCTACATTTGATCTATTTTTTTGTTTCTCCTAAGTAAAGAACTGTATTTCTCCCTAATGTGAAGTTATTTTGGGCCCATTTCTCTAACCTATAAACAGATTGAATGTTGTTTCTACCTTTAGATCATTTGCTATTCGACTGAATTCTTACTTCTGCAAATTTTGATCAGCATTGTGTCATCATCTACTCCATTTATTAAAATTATATGGAGTACCAGGCGCAAGGCTGAACTCTGAACTGTACAGGTAGTCCTTGACTTACAACAGTTCATTTAGTGAGTGTTCAAAGTTACAATGGCACTGAAAAAATGTGACTCATGACCATTTTTCACACTTTTGGGGCATCCCCTTGGACATATGATCAAAACTGAGATGCTTGGCAACTGCCTTATATTTATGTCAGTTAACAAATGTACAAGGCTCAATTGTGCTCATAAGCCAAGGACTACCTGTATACCTTACTCGTTTGATGAGGAATCACTAATAAGAATAATACAGTTTTCAAGGGCATTCTAGCTCCACTTAGTTAGATGTGCCATTTAACTATAGTTAACTAACTTGGACTATTTTAAATTCTTAATGAAATCCTGCTTTTTTCTATTTATTAAAGCCATATTTACTTTCCCTCTTTATCAATAATGTCAGCATTACCACTAATTTTATTTCATTTTTATCATGCTTGGGTAATTTTAATGTTATGTTGCCCTAAGTATTGTCTTTTTGGTGAATGATGGGCTATAATTTATTTTTTAAAATGTACTTAAACATGCGGCAAGGAAACAAAAATTAAAATAAATTTATAATACAAACACATTAAAGAAATAATAAAAAATAATGTGGAAGTTAATATTTAAAATTTCATTGGTGCATAGGAATAAATGCATGTGCAATTTTAAGAAAAAAAAACATAGGAGATTGGACATATAATTATCTAATTATTATGTATAAATAATTATGCACAAATGAAACATTTTTGCTATGTACAAAACTGAGTAAGAGGCAAGGGAATTGGAAATGTTTGAAGCAAAAATAGAAAAACAATAACTGTAACAATAACCAAAAAAAATGTGCCATGGCTTTTTTCTTTACTTCCCCCCATCCCAGAAAAGTATGATTTAATTGATGTGAAACCTTGTAGTAAGTACCCCAAATATCTGGAGAAGCATGAAGTCCAATAACTTTTATGTTGTTTTTGTAATTTCCCCATAATTTTGATTAGTTTAGCAGACAGTGAGGTTTGAGGGGAGACGTGACACAGTACTCTCACTGCTTCAGACTTCCTTGGTTGGCCCTGGCAATGTTGATGTTACTTTGTCTCTCAGAGTTGCTTTGTCTCTCAGAGTGCTGATACATGGAGAGACAGGAACACTTTTTACAAGGTTTCATGCCACACTTTGCACAAAGTGAGCATCAAATATGGGAATCCTTGAGGAAAACTGGCCTGAGCAATCCCCGAGCGACCCGGGCGGAACAGACACTTAAGCCAATGGGCCAATCCAGGATTTGGTGGCTACTGGTTTACGCTGAGCATGACACACTTGAATTAATTTTTTCTGAAATGTTTACCTCTTCTGTTGGAGAAATGGGAAGGAGACTTGACGTCTTCCAACTCTCCTTATTTTCTCGTGTTGGAAGAAGCAAGGAAATGCAGGATGGATGAGCCAGCAGTCTTAAATATGTAGGAGCCCCATTCATGAGACTGATGGGCTATTTAATCCAGGCCAGAAGATATCCCCGAGAAGCCAAGTCAGACTTAAAGCCCACCGCCCTTCTTGATCCCAGAAGGTCCAGGTATTGAGACTTACTTCCATTGAAAAACTGAATAGCAGAGGCCAAGGACATCTCGTAGCTATGAACTCCATCAATTAAGGATTGTATATTTTTATGTGTCCTAAATCTCCTATTACCTTTTACTGGCTTGCCTTAAATTCTTATTGCTATGTGAAATATTTTGCTACCATTCACGTTTTCCACCTTTATGATGTCACGGTCTCTGTCTTTCAAGCTTAGAAAGCCCCAAGTAGTATTACTATTAATCCTCCCATCCTTCCTTTCACCCATCTCCTCCCACTTATGACTGTATGACTGTAACCTTGTGGCTTGTATCCTAACGATTTTTATGGACTGTTTCCTAGTATGATTTGATTGCTTATTGTACCCTATGACTATTATTAAGTTATTATTATTATTAAGTTAATAATATTATTAAGTACCTTATGATTCTTGACTCTTGATGAATGTATCTTTTCTTTTATGTACAGTGAGAGCATTTGCACCAAGACAAATTCCTTGTGTGTCCAATCCCACTTGGTCAATAAAGAATTCTATTCTATTCTATTCACTCCCCTCTTAAGAGATATTTCCCAGTTTGTATCATGGATTTAAATTTAGGAGGTTTTGCATCACTGTCTCATTTACAGGTGTCCCATCTGGAATTTTATGGCTCATTCACCATGTCTGGAGTTTTTGCGGTTTGCACATACCCTTGTGAATAATTTGGGATCAACTGAAAACCCACCCATCTCGTTGCTCAGAACAGGGTCATTATGTATCTTTTAAAAACTTGGCTTCGTGAGACACACATTTCAGAAACAAACTCACAAACAACAGCTATTGAAAAAGGAAGATAATCATTTAATGTTCTTATTTCCAGACATAACACATCACATATGACTTCGGCACCAGAAGGGCCCAGCCAAGCAAGGCAAGGACAGAGCTGAGGTGGAGGGATAGGGTTCATTCTGTGTCTCCACAACAGACTGTCCCTGTTGTGTACATTGTGGCCTGGAGGGAGGGCTCTATTAGCCCAGCCCTCGGTCCACTTGGCACCAAGAGAAAGTTCAGTTTTGCTGAGATAGGCAGATCCTGCTTACATATAGCAGAGGGAGGAGAGTCACATACGTTTGGAGGCTGCAAGGAAGACGGGGCTTCGTAAGGCAAATCTTCAGGGCGCCAGATACAGTTAGATGGGAGCCTCCCAACACAAGCAATGGCTAGTAGGAAGGAGTAGAAAGGGGTGGGAAAGAGCTGGGACATCTCCTTGCCCTGGGCATCTTGGTTGGCTCGGCTCCACCTTCAAGTAGGGAGGGCATGAGTGGCAGAATTCTCGGAGCGGCTTCTTGCCCCTTCCTGCCCCTCAGAGCTTTAGCTAGGACAAATCTCCCCCTCAATACGCTCACACTCCTGGGACAGGAGGGGGACACGCGGAGAGGACAAAGCCTCCCTCATTATCTTATCGAGGCATCACTTGGGAGATCATGATCGGACTCCTCTGTTTCCTCGTTTGGGGCCGATTCACAGTTCGGTACCGGAGTAAAAGCAGGAGATTTTCTGAAAGAAAAAAAGGGCGGGGGGGTCACATGGGCACTAGGGCTAGGAGAAGAGGGAAGAGGCCTCAAAGGAGCATCAGGCCATCAGGACAGGGCACAAGTTTCAAGGAGAGACTTGGCTGAAGGCGGCTTCATAACTAGAGCGGGCCCTACTGAAGAGCACAAAGAGGAAACTGAGGCGTGCAAGGAGGGAGCTGCATTGGGTTCTTTGCTAAGCCTAGGATTACAGTTGGTTGGGAAAGTCAAAAGTCTTCCCTAGCCCCAGTGCTGCATTGAATTCATTGTCCCATAAGCTAGTGCAAAGGCCCGGCCGATCAGTGGTGCTTCTTTTTCCGATGAAAGTTGTTGTTCGACAGCGATTGCATCTGACAAAACTGCATCACCTTCTAGAGACACATGGCACGAAACACAACTCCTGCAAGTCTGCAAGGGGGTTACAGCCAATCACTCAGAATCCAGCTCAGGTTTGCCATTATCCCCCACCCCCCCACTTTGATGTGCTCCCATAACAGAGAACTCCAGATGTCCACGTTGCCTGGTCTCACCCATAGACCCTTCTGCACTTCTTAGTGCTACCTGGAGGACTCCTATGATCGAACCCCCAACCCGCTCCCCATGCCCTCTAGGATTACAACAGGACTATATTGTGGTACTAGGACTGTTGTACTAGGACTATATATCCCATGGGCACTTACCTGTCTCCAGACTGGGTGATGAGGCGACGGCATGTCTCCATCTGCACATCCAGCCCACGCTTCATGCTGCACATTTCCATGTATTCATGCAGATGCCGGTTCATGTCGTTCTTTGCTGTTGCTAATTCCAGCTAAATAAAATGGTAGCAACACAGGGGATCATTCTGCCAACAATATTGGGACAATATGCTACCTCCTGCTGCTTTCCAAAAGGCTGGTTGTACCTATGTAGCTAGTCAGGCAAATATTCCCTTATGCCACTCCGTATCCCAACTTTGTCATATACATACGTACGTATGTACGTACGTACATACATACATACATACATACATACATAATTTCCTCTGTGGTTGTCCTTCACTACAGTGCTTCTTCCATTTGTACATAAAAACTGATTTTCATCATAGCCATGCTCTAGTTTAGTGTGATCAAGAAATAGGCTACCCTATGTTCTAGAGCATTGCCATTTGACCGTTTACTGCACCTCAACTCTGTGGATGCAATAATTGGACACCCAGCATAAAAGGATATTCCTCTTTGCAATTCCATTTTGACGTCTCTTCCGCAACAGACAGAAATCCGCGATCGTGAGCGGTTTCGGTCTGGGCTCGCTGCTGGAGCGCCCTGAGCCGGCTGGTTTTGGGGCTAAGCCACCCTGTAGAGGTGGTGAAGAGGGGGGAGACTGCCAGCAGGGTTGAGGAGAGCTGCATCTCTCCTCCTCGGCTGGCCATTACTCTCTTTCCCGAAGGCGGTTGCAGCGGTGGTCAGAAATGGCCACCACAAAGAAGAACTCAGCCGGAAAAGAACGTGTAGGAGAAAGGTAAGAAGTGAAAGTTTTGGCTGACTGGGTTAAATTGTAAAAGCAACAACTAAGGTACCCTGGAATTTAAACTTACAAAAAAATAACATCGCTCCCAAAGAAGAGTCGGAAGCAGCGAAGGAAAGTGAAAAGGGAAAGGTTTGGCTTTTTTTTCCTTCTCTCTCCTTCCCTATACTGACAACTAAGAGACTTAAATAAGAAATTGGAAAAATCCGCTTTGACATCAATAGGCAATTAAGCTGAAAATAAAATAAAATGCCAAAGGGATAATAAAGATTTCTGGACACTAAAAAATTATTTTTTCATAAGCAGGAAGGGAGAGAAAAAGAATAAGGGCAGGATCTGGAAGAGGGAGGAGACTGCCTGGAATTAAAAA
Organism: Pseudonaja textilis; assembly: GCF_049901715.1. Taxonomy (NCBI): domain Eukaryota; kingdom Metazoa; phylum Chordata; class Lepidosauria; order Squamata; family Elapidae; genus Pseudonaja; species Pseudonaja textilis. The sequence goes on along the minus strand of NC_141991.1, from coordinate 161,244,447 downwards.
GAATCTACAGTAAAACTTCAACAAGACTTCTAAAAGGTACATTTTAACTGAAACTTTGCAACTAAACAGTAACCCCAAGAAGAGAAAGTGAAAAAAAGAGCAAAAAGAAACAGCTTGCATGTATTTGGATTATTTGGTGATCTTTGGATTCTTGGTTATTACATTTGAATGACTAAAATTAATCGGGTGGTTGTTTAAAAATTTATACAATGGCACTACTTCTGGATGAATTGAAAATGGAACTTAAAAAGTACAAAGAAGATGCACAAGAAGAGAAGGGTTCTTTTGGCTTCGTTTTTCAATTCTTAGAAATGGAGATTTGGAACTATGAGAAACAACAAAAACCATCTGCAAAACAAGAAGACTGGGACAAAGAAGAAGCCATCTTTAATGAACAAGTAATTTTATGTGGGGAAGAAAAAGGAAAGGGGGGAAAAGAATGGAGAATTTAAGATTTAAAAAAACAACCAAAGAAAATAAAAATAATTCAAAAAAAAGTATAATACTGGAAAGCAACAGAAAAGGGGAATACAGAAGAGAGAAATAGAGGTAGAAAGACAAGGGGGTAAAAGGGGGAGAGAGAAGAAGAGAGGGAAGAAGGAGAGGAAAAGAAGTTACAAAGGACCGGAGCAAGATATAGAGAAACAGGACCTATTTAGAGATAATGGGTGAAAATCTAACTGAAAAAGGGATTCTGTAAAGGTCCATAAGATTGTATTGTTATATTAGTAATAGAAATAACTTTAGAAAATTGGAAACACGTTTGATTAAAATGAGGGATAAAATAGTTAGTGTAATTTAGTGAAATGTTTGTTAATAAAATAAGTGAAATAAAATAAATGAGAAAGCTGAATTAGGAAGGAATGGGAACATTTTAATTAGTTAATGTTTTATAAAATATAAGTGAAGAGGGGGGGAATTAATTATGGAAAGCTTATAATTGTTCCCATAGAAGTAGGATATTTAATTGAAAAGTAATGTTAAAGAAGTTAAGACTTTAATGAATATTAATATTAATGATAGAATTGAAGTGGAATGGAATGTGTTGTTTTAATTACATACATTTATAATTTTTTCTTTTTTTAAGAATATAGTGTGTATTTTAAGAATGTACCAAGCAGAATCTGAATGGAAGTTATGTATTATATTGAATGTTATAACTTTAGGGTATATATTGAAACCTAAATAAGAATTAAATGGATAAACTTAAAAGATATAAAGGCGTCATACTCCAATGAGTAACTACAGGAGAAATTTTGTTTAATGAGAAAAGATAATAGATAATTGAAACAGGACAGACAAAAAATACAAATACAATGATTTGAATTAAGATGAGATAATTAAAATAAAATTGAGAAAATTAAAAGAGGGGAGAAGCTATGCAGAAAATGTAAAATAGTAATAAGATAGAGAATAGAATGTAAAAATAGGCATGAACTTGAATTTGTGTCTGTACGAAGAAATGTAACCCGGGATTACGCTACTTTCAATAAAGATGTTTTATTTGTATTTTTTTTTCTTTTTGTGAAAACTCAAATAAAATTTACAAAAAAAAGGGGGGGGGGATATTCCTCTTTAGATAAACGCTTTTGGAATTCTTAAAACCCAGACATTATACCAGTGCAGATTTTGTTTTAACCACGATATGCCAAAGAAATCAGAAGTTGCTTTATACATAATTCTAGGTCAAAATCAAATCACATCATGCATTGTGTAAACTTGGCAACTTCCCATGAGTAATTTATCTATGTAGGAGACATACCGGTTTTCATTTTTTCCCTTTTTTTTCTTTTTCTAGAGAGATTTCACTGCTTTCCTTCATTATTATTTTTCTTTTTGCCATTGCCATCTAGCTTTCCTAAGCCATGACATTTGCATTGGGCTATGCCAGTTTGCAAGATTTATATTTGATAAGGTGAAGGCAACCTGTGTTTTCCTTGCTTCCAAACCTGACAGATATTGTTTTTTCCCCACCTCGATTTGGCCAATGGTTTCCTGATATTCCTTCTCTCTGCTTTTGAAGAGTGACTCTGTGTCCTTGATCACTTTCTCCAAACTGTCATCTGATTGCTGAAGAAAGAGAGAGAACAGATACCATTCATTGAAACCAAGGTTAGAGGGGGAGTCATTCCTATCACATGGCAGAAGAGATCATATAACCATTGTTTCTCTTTTAGAAATCATTTATTATATCGTTTCCAGAAAGGCAATTTCACCTGAGAGTTAGTGTAATGTAAGTTTGGGTAAGCTAAATTCAAGCTGTAAATCAGGAATGTTCCTTTTCGCTTTGCCTCAACCATGATGTTGGCTGGTTGGTATCAGGAAAATCACTTTCTCTCTCTCTCTCTCTGCCTTTTCGTAACAGACAGCCCACATTTAGAGGTGGCTCAGAAAACATACATGCAACTGTTCAAAACTTCATATGTGTTATACAATAATGGATTGTATTTCAAGACGCTAAAAGCAGCACCAAAAAATGTGGGAGATGGTAAACAATCTTGGAAAATTGAGTTCTCATTTCTAGTACATTTTCTAATAACTATGTTATTTATAGTGTTTTTAAGGCTTACTGTTTCAACATGCTTTGCTTCGGGCTGTTCTTATAGATAATCTAGATGCCTCAGCTACATCAAAATGCTCTCCACTTCAGGCAATCTGGAGCAATCAGAACCTATCATCATTTTCTTTAAAATCTTCAAATGCTTCTGTATCTATCTCTTCCAAAATATCCTTCCTTACAAAGCATTGAAAGAGATTTCCTTCACTACCTTATTTTACCCCCTCATAGGGGAGAGAAGGAAACAATATATGAACTAAAAGCATCCAATGAATTCCCTGGTCGAGGAAAAGATTTAAACCTTGCCCCAATTTCGCACCTTTGCATCATTACTCTACTTAGGCTTCCTTTCTCATTCCACTATTTTTCTAAACTGGTTTTAAAAAAACAAAACATGGTGACTTTATTCAAACATCTGCACAGATTACTACCTATGTATCTAATCTGCCTAGATGCTAAAGAATAACAACAGAAGCATGTTCTATGAGTTAGGTGACAATGGAGTGGAGTGGAATGGAACGGAACGGAACAGAACAGAACAGAATATCTTTAATAGCCAAGTGTGATTAGACACATGAGGAATTTATCTTCGGTGCATAAGCTCATAAGTATGTGGAAAGCAACAATAATAATCATAATAATGAAGGATAATAACCATAATAATGATACCAGTAGAGAAAGTAGTGGGGCAGATGAGAAGGATCAAAGTAACATAGCCATACTACATAGGCAATATACTTAAGACATAAAACAGAACTGTGGAAATTAAATGCTTTGCAGGAAAAAAAACTGTCTTTGTGTCTAGTTGTTTTGGGATACAATACTCTGCAGTGGCATCCCGAGGGGAGGGGTTGAAGAGGTCAACTCCTCCTGTCATCACATTGATCTATTTATTTTTTATTTATCACATTTATCTATTTTTTATTGTTTATGTATCTATCATATTTATGTAAGTGTGATAGATAAACGAGCAACAGAGAAGCAGTGTGGTACAATGGTTAAGCAGTTGGACTAACCCTGGGGAGACCTCAAGCATGGAAGCTTTAGAATGACTTTCAACCAGTCACTTATTCGGCTCCACCTACTTTCCAGCATTGTGGGTTGTGGTGAAAAAATAGAAGTGAAATATCTATCTATGCTACCTTCAGCCCCTCCTGGAGGAAAGGAGGGATATAAATTGATAAATATATCAGCAATAAACCACAATAATAACAACAACAACAACAGGAAAGGCTCTCTTATAAAGAGATTTTCATTCTCTGAGGTCCATTTGTCAGATATACAGGAAAAGGGTTTTTTTTTTTACTTCTTTTATCTCTTTAGTTCTTGGGAAATACATTTCTTCTTCAGCCAGTTTTTTTTTCCAGTTGGAGCTAATTTATACTATTTTACTTGTTTTTATATTATATCAGGAATTCATGATTAATTTATTGCTGTTAGTTGCATAATGTGTACATCAATTGATTATCTATTTCAGGGGTCTCCAACCTTGGCAATTTTAAGACTTGTGGACTTCAAGTTGAAGTCCACAAATCTTAAAAGTTGCTAAGGTTGGAGAGGAGACCCCTGATCTATTTTTCTTACTTTCTTATGCTTGGCCCAGTGATATGGCACTGCCTCCAAAGACAAATCAATTCCACAGACACACTACAAAGGCTGAGTTTCATGTCACAGAAAAGAAGCCATAATCTGGCATATGCTGACAACTCTAACATTATACTCTTCATGTACACAGAATCCTTGTCTGAGAACTTATTTCTACATCAACTGGCAAGTGCATCACTCAGTAGTATAAGTAACCCTGGGACTATTCATAACAGAATTCCAACCTAAACATTGTATAAGATGGGCAACAAATTACTTGGTTAGCCACCCTTTCAAGAAACCAGAGAAATAAATGTAGGGACTTCAAAGTATGTATAATTGTCTTCTTTCTCTACTAGAGGGTAGATGGATCACTTATGTGAGGACCCAGATTGTTGGGGGCGATATGCTGATTCTGTAAATCTCTAAGAGAGGGCTAAGAGAGAAATGTACAGTAAAGCACTTAGCACTTACACTGGTATAAAGCTCCATAATGCTTTACAGCACTCTCTGGGTGGTTTACAATGTCAACATATTTCCCCAACAAAATCTGGGGATTTTGGGGATCATTTTACTAACATCGGAAGGAGGGAAGGCTAAGTCAACCTTGAGCTGGTCAAGATCGAACTCCTGGCAGTGAGCACACTTAGCCTGCAATATTGCATTCTAACCACTGCGCCACCACAGTTCCACCACCAGGATATAGAAATGAGTCAAAGAACCCAGTAAACAGTAGGAGAGATCTCATGTAGAAGTGAACGGGGCAGAATCTGGAGATGACAAAAAAAGACTGCTTGGAAGGCAGAAGCTGTATGTTACCTCTCCTTGTGCCTCAGCAGCAGCAATAGCATAGCCAGAAAAATCTTCCCACAACAGCAGCGTTTCTTCAGTCTCCTCCCAGGTGAGGCTGTCACAGTCATCTTCAAAATCATATTCCCTCCTGAGGATAAATTGTAAATCAGTGGAGAGAATAAGTAAAAAAATGCTACAACAAAAGAAGTGACTTTGCTACATTTTCTTCTACATTTCCTATTAGACACGACAGGTTTGGAGAAAACCTTCCAGTCAGAGTGGTATTCAGCGGGTTCTGACCAGTTCTGGAGAACCAGTAGTGGAAATTTTGAGTAGTTTGGAATGCCACCTCTGACTGGCTCTGTCCCCATCTATTCTCTGCCTCCGGAGTCCCAGCTGATCGGCTAGGTCTCCTTTTGTTGCCCTGAACAGGAGAAAGCAGGTGAGTGGGGTGGGGAGGGAATTGGGGATTTTACAATATCCTTCCCCTGCCACCCTCACCAAGCCATGCCCACCAAGCTACGCCCACAAAACTGGTAGTAAAAATTTTTTGAATTCCACCACTGCTTCCAGCCCTCTCTAATTCTGGAGTGGATGTTTCTTGCATATGGTGGCCATATGTAACCCAGGAGTTACAGCAGTTGGGTAACGGACCGGTCCCTCTTTCCCAGCACCCACAGCCAGAAAGCTTCCAGCATAAAGTTGGTTTCTGCAAGCAGCTCCTCCAGAAGGAAACATCCATGTGATTCTTGAATGGTCCCACAATACACAAGATTGTACAGAGGCTATTCCCCTTCCCAGAACCCAGGAGAATCATTCCATTTTACAAAGTTAAAGATAAGGGAAAGGGCCTCTTATATTTACTTTTTTCTTAAACGACCCTTGTTTTTCCAATAACAAGATTCAAATTCAGTGGTGCTGTTTAAAAAGCTTGTTTTCAGATACGGGATAGGCAATTCCTGAACTTGAGATCGGTGCCTCTCTTTTCCCCCGTCCCACTGCAGGCCTCACTCACAACTGGTTCAGCATCCTCTGCATCTCTTCATTGATGCTCGCAGTGGTCTCATCCTCTTCTTCCTCTTCTACTTTTTTGGGGGCTTCACTCTCACAGAGGGAGGTGTCCTCCTCACTGACCAGCTTTCGCTCCCGTTTCCGCCCCACTGTAGTTGGGACCTTAATGGGAGACAAGTGCAGAGACTACAGAACGAAGTTGGGTTGGAGATTGTAGGTGGATGGGTGAGAAGAGATGCACAGGATGATGGGGTGGGGTGGGGTGGGATAGGATGGGAGAGAGAGAAAAGGGTAGATAGGTAGGTAGAGAGAGAGAGAGAGACAGAGAAAGAGAGAGGGAAGCTTATTATGACCAAGTTAAAGAGGATGTGATGACTAAAATGCAATATTAGAAACCTTTATTTTTTAAAATTAAAAGCTAAGCAGCTGAAGATGGAATCGGATGGGGGTTCATATAAAGGAACTCAAATCACACATCAGAGATGGAGGCAAGAAGACAAAACACAAGACATAAGGAGAATGAGAAAAACGCCAGGATTTGCAGTTAAGTTTTATTTTAAAGAAAAGCTTCTAACTTGGATATTTTTCCAGCTTAATGAAAACAAAAACTAACCAACTGCTTCTGTAAAGGAAGAAGAGAAAGAAGAATGTGTGCAAAATAGTGCAAGAAAGTGAGCAAGTGAATAAGACAAAGAAAGAGAGAGAAAGGGGGTGGGGAGGAGAGGAGAGAGACGGTGTTAGAGGGACACACATGCTTTGCACCATGTCTCCTTCTCCGGCAACTTTTCCCCAGAGACGGCCCACCAAAACTGGATGGAGAGACGTTCTGGGGCTCCCTTTGTGGGAGTTGCCCTCCAATTCAACATGCCTGCCTGACTCGGCCATAGTCAGAGGTGAACACATGGAATGAAGATAGAGTGATGGGGGACTTTGCGCCCTTAGATGTTTCGGCTCCAGGTGGGAAGGGAATTGGGTGCCTCTCACCTGAAACATTTTGATCATGTCCTCGCAGTTGCGCTGTTGAGCTACATCACACAATTTAGCTGTGATATCGATACGCCGACAAATGTCCATGTCTACCTTCATGGCCTTCTCCTGGATCTTGGTGTCCAGCTCACTAAGATTCTTAACACACGCAGAAGAAACAAAAGAGAGAAGAATTAGGCCAATCTCTCTCTGTAGCCTCTAGCACAAATTATTCTGGTTTGGAGGTCTCATTTAGGAGCAAGGTAGAGAAGGGAACAATTTGTGTATGTATGGCGTCATGTTTTATAGCTAGACATTTGGTTGTTCTCCAAGTATTATGGCCATCTGTAGTTATTTATTTGCTGTCTCTTTCCAGTCCTGAAATAAATGTAATATTTAATTTCAGTATTTGGGTTTAGGACACTGCATAAGTCCAATTGACTCTGGGTGGCTCAGGACATTAAAACGACATAACAAAAATGCAATCAAAATAGAAACATCGAACATTAAAAAAGATGGTGAATCCAGACATCAATAAACAAACATCTCATGGTACCCAATAAGGGTTCCCACCACCCTAACCCAAAGCCTGAGAAAAGAACCAGAAACACCATCAGGAAGTTGCGGAGGGAGGGGTAGGTGGGGAGGGTGTCTGCCTATAGAGGTAGACCTTGGGAATAGCATGCTTACATTACTCATCAGTCCTTTGAAAACAACCAGCTCTGCTTTTAGCTTCTCCACCTTCATGGCCAGCTCCTCCTGGCAGGCCTCTGCTTCTTGGGCTTCCTGGTTGAGAGACAGAGACGCATAAAGACAAAGACAGAGGCAGGTTGCAGAGAGTAGGAAGAAAACAAGTAACCTTACCTCGTGGAGCTCAGTCACTTGGTCCTGCAGCTGAACACGCAACGTGTACTCCTCTTCCCACCTGAGAAGTCAAACAGGCCAAGGCTAGGACACTGGATTTGACCCCAGAGGGGTGCCATGATGCAAAACCCCAACCCTCCTTGACTCCCCGCTCCCCAGTGCAACCTGGTCCCATCGGAGGAACTTTAAATGGATGTCATCTAGAGCAGGGGTCTCCAACCTTGGCAACTTTAAGACTTGTGGACTTCAACTCCCAGAATTCCTCAGCCAGCAAAGCAAAGCTGGCTGAGGAATTCTGGGAGTTGAAGTCCACAAGTCTTAAAGTTGCCAAGGTTGGAGACCCCTGATCTAGAGCTTTGCCGGCTGAGGAATTCTGGGAAGTCCCCAAGTCTTAAAGTTGCCAAGGTTGGAGACCCCTGATCTAGAGAAGAGAAGGGCTGCAAATAAGCAGTTACCCCACTGGAATGTGTTCCTATGACAGGTGGGAGTCTCACCCCACATGCTTATCTCATCTTGATCTGGATTCACTGGCTACTCTCCCCCTCTCAGTTGAGAAGAGTAACCACAAACTATGTTTAGTAACTGCAGCACACTCAGAATGTACTGTCATGACAGATGGTCCCCGCCTTTCATCCCTGCAATGCTGGATCAGGCCGATGGGCATGTCTAAATGCAAGAGTTTTCCTCTCCTTTCTTCCGCATCTATACCTGGCACTCAGCTGTCTCCGGCCTACAGAGTATCAATTTTCTAATGCCAACTAACTAGAGCAAATGCTTCAGAGCCATTCTAATCTCTATAGGGTATTAAGTCAGCCATAAGAGCCTTTGTCTACAACATTGAAACAATTCCTTTTCGTTGTAACAATAGTAGAAAGCTCTGGATTTGGGAGAAAACGGCAATCAAATGCAATTCTACAAGGGAAAGAGAGCGAAGCAGAGATTTGGAAAACCCAAGTGTGAAGTACCAGAACCTGAAAAATCTAGAAAGGCATACTTGTATCCCAGCCCATGATAAATGAGGGCAGAGACGGACACCAGTTTTCATTTGAAAAAAGGAAGCAAGTTTCTGTAGTAACAGACTTGAAAAAGTACAGCTCAAAGGCAAAGTACACACTCAGGAATGGGGTGTCAGGTGAATTTCCAGAAGCTAACACCGAGAATCGGTTTGGTGAAGTGGTGAAGGCAGATATGTAAGAGTAGGGAGATTTGAATCCAAGTCCTGTCTTGTGCAAAAAGCCACCCTTAGGCCAGTCACCTCTCTCAGTCTTAAGAAGAAGAAAAAAAGGCAAACCATTTCTAAATATTTTGCCAAGAAAACTGCAGAGATGAACTGTAATCCAGACAGACACTACAAGCCAAGAATGATTAAAAAGCACATGCGTGCGTGCACACACACACACACACACACACAATGCAGAACTGGCAGAAAATATGCAACCTAATGTACACGAACGTGCATGTGTTACACAAAGGCTACAGAATATAGCTACTCTATAGATGTAGCTTTCAAATTGCTTTAAATTAGTCTACTGGGTTCTTGTCAAACTAATTTTCTTTTAACAATAAAATGTGGGAAGGGACATGGAATATACCATAAATTATTTTTCAACAGCAAGGTTTTGATTTAAATAAAAAATAAGTACTAGAAGAAAGTGTGGAATGTTTCTAACTTTTTAAAAAGTTTAAAATTCCGCCACAAAATCCCAACACTTATCATTAGAAATTGTAAGCCAAGAGTTACCTTGAGGCAAGATGAGCTGCCTATAAATTTTATAATTAAATAAGTAATATATAACTAAATTACAAGGGAGGCAGATTTTGCAATATGCGAAGATGTTAATATAGTTTTCCAGAATAGTCCCATCTAACACAATAATGGCCCTAAGGTTTGATGTAAATTGAAGAGTGGAAGCTAAATTAAATAAATACACTACTTGGACTAAAGTCACTTGAGCCAGCATATGTAAATAAGGTAGTTTAGAGCTTGCATATTTGCTTAGCTGCTGAAAATCACTGAATGTAGTATATTTGGAAGGACCGTATCATTGAGCTACAAATAACATCTTCCATTTACAATACAAAAATGGCACCATGAAGTTTCAGAGTAGGAATGAAACCAACTCCTCATCTACTCTTCACTTTTATTCTACACTGGAAAGCCCCAAAGCTCTAGTTGCATCCAATGGGAGAACTTTTCCTTATAAAAAGCAGACTCCAAGCGTTTCTGAAATTTCTTTCCAATCTGAGAATCCTTTGCCTTGTAATTTTGAAGGGAGCATTTTATGGGGATGGTAGCTTCTCAGAACCTCTTGATTGACCCCATGTCTTGTCTGTTCTGGGGGGGTCAACCCAGGGGTGGGATTCAATTTTTTTAACAATCGGTTCTGTGGGCATGGCTTAGTTGGTGGGCGTGGCTTGGTGGTCATGTGACTGGCTGGGTGTGGCCAACTCAACATCCCTCACATCGAGGCATGCATCTCCTTGCCTGGCCTCTCATAACTGTGGGGATGCTGCAACAGTCGTAAGTGTGAAAAATGGTCATAAGTCACTTTTTTCAGTGCCATTGTAACTTTGAATGGTCACTCCACACAAGCAAAGTACCAGCAAAGGAGGGAAAAAAACTCCAGAAAAGTTCCTGAGACAGGAAGTCTAGTCCTGCCAAGAATGTAATAATGGTTAATGGAGAGGCAGTTTCTATAAGCAACACCAGAATGTTTCTTTCCTGCCTTCCTTACAGGATTAGGCCAGTAATTTCTTCTAACATCCGGTTCTCTGAACTGCTTAGAATGTTAACAACCAGTTCTAGCAAATAGGTGCGAACCTGTAGAATCCCACCCCTGGGTCAACCTACACTCCAAAGCACCTGAAGGCTGAACAAGAAGCAACAGATGGGAGATAATCAGGGAGAGAACCAGCTTGCCCCCAGAAGTTGTGGGTGTTCTTTTACTCAAAGTTTTTATCAGATGGTCATTTGTCTGATAATAGGGTAGGGCCTCCTGCTTGAGCAGGGAGGTTGGATGAGAAGACCTTCAAGGTTCCTTCCAACTCTGTAATTCTGTGATTCGGTTACATAAAAGATGTTACTGTACCAACCAAACTACTTTATGATTCATATGCTGGATCTCCATGGAGAAGCAGAATGCTATAAACACAACAAGTCTGATGGAAAATATGTGCTTGCTGGAATTGGTTGACCTACGTTGCAAGGCCAAGAGATGAATGCCCCAGTAACTGACTAAGGATAAACAAAGCCATCTCACCATTCCCAGAAAGTCAACAGAGGGAAAGGTATTAGATCAGGAGATACAGCATGAAACTAGTATGCCAGTGTTTCTTTTCCCTCCCACTCTGAGCACTCTTTAAACCAGGGGACTCCAACCTCGGCCACTTTAAGCCTGGAGGACTTCAACTCCCAGAATTCCCCAGCCAGCTTGCCAGAGTTGAAGTCCTCCAGGCTTAAAGTGGCCGAGGTTGGAGACCTCTGCTTTAAACACTGCATAAAATTAACCCCATTTTAACTGCTCTTTTTCTTTTAAAATCAAAGACCACTTTGCCTTGCTCAGTGGACTTTTTTTCTCCCTTTGGCAAAGTCCAAGGCAAATATCCTGTAGGCTGTAGGCCAGAAAAATCTGCCACTCGCCCCACCCTAAAGAATCAAAACAAATGGATGATTACTCACAGAGAAAGAACACAGAAAACTGAGCAGAATATAGAAAAGAATGGATGACTCAAGTTGAGGGCATGAAGGAAGAAGTAAACACACACACATACACACAAGCAAAAGTCTTTAGGAAATATTAAGGGAGCAACAAATAGCTAGGATTATCATATACCCACTTAAAAATGTGGGTGCACAGGCATACCAATCCAGTCCCAACCCTCCCCCTACAAATTATCTGCTGTGAATTCCAACAAACTCTCTCCGCAACTCTTGAACATTGCAATTTGTTGCTCTTTCGAAATATAAAAGGATTCCCACATGAATTAAACATGGGCATTCCCATGTTATGAAAAACTGTACAAGATACTGCACAACTCTTGTTTCTGAAAAGTGTGCTTAATTATTCTGCAAGATCTTCATGAGGCATTTCCTCATGAAGGTATTTCCTCATGAGGTAAAAATGTGATAGAATATTTGGAAATCTCTCCCCCCACACACACACATACAAATATGATGAGGGGGAGAGAGTACAACAGGGCAAGAGTACCTTAGAAATACTCTCTACTTTAGAGTACCTTAGAAGCCCGAGTTCTCTCCCTACAAAGAGATGGATACAAGAGAAACTGAGGCTGCTTATACTATAGAGAATGACACTCTTATGTTTAAAATCACAAGTGACAAAATGTCAGCTGCTGGCTTTTCATACATACAAAAAGACAGTAAGTGTGGTTTAAATTGTTTGCAGCTTCTACCTTTAGTAAACCATTCTACTTCACTAGCCTTCTGGAATGAGAACACACACTTTAGGTCCCTCCCAAAATCGTTATGGCCAGCATTCAACTTTTTCATTTCTGTCTTATTAATGGGTGGAATTGGACTGAGTACTGGTCAAAGAGCAAAACCAGCCAGACGATGTGCCATTAAAACCCGGGAGAAAAAGCCAAGCCTGCTTTCCCTTTTTTTTTTTTTCTACATTCAGCCTCAACTTCTCTTTGCCCTCCCCACCAGATTTTCATTCACATCTGCAATGCACCAGTGCCTAATAATAGTCTTACTGCAAGAGTCTCTCCATCCCACTTTGCACAACCTAAGCAAGCAGAGGGCATCCAGCACGCCGTTTCCAGGACTGACCTCATCACTCACATCTCCCCTCCTTCCCCCCTAAAAGGGGGGGGGGGCGAGCAAACCAATTCCCAACTGAACCAAAGCAACTGAAAGAACAACAACCAATCAGCATAGGTCTCTTCTCCGTGCAACGAAGTGCGATTTCCTGAAGACATCATCTTTTCAGCAGAAAGGGAAACTCTACTAGGTCTCTAGAATCAAGTGCATCCAGTCCAGGGAAACCACTCTGGACAGCACTTTTTGTTCCCTGTGTCATGGCTCTAACATGCTCCCAGATTTATAGTGCAATAACTTAGTACATAATTATAAATGCCCATGTAGTCTGTGCTGTATAACTGATCTGACATTTTCTACTAAATGAATGGTTTCATAGAAATAAAAAAGGTGGAAGGTGTGGGGAAATAATTAGGCAGAGGGGGGCAGTAGATGATCTCCAAACTAATGTCCAACCCTTACATTCTATGACTATCTGATTTACATTAAATTCTGCAAATAAGGACAAAGCGATCATGTTTAGTCCCAGATTCAATCTATTGGGAATGGTGGTTCTATGAGTACCAGATTTCTGAAGATTAGTTTTGGTCCACAAGAGCCACCTTAAATGGCCCCTTACAGCCCATAACTAGAGTGAGACTATTCATATCTCTTGTACATTCCCTCTTTGTATAAATTGTAGAGGAATCTAATTGCTGTATTGGTCTAATTAAAGAGACAGAAAACCTCACCAATGCAGCATGAGAACAATGCCCTGACTTCAGCACTTGATATTTGCCCTATATACACCCAGTTCTCCCACAATGGAGCCAGAAAGGAGGATCGTCATTTCAGAGCATATTTACAATGCAGTCTTACATTTGTTGACTGATTTCTGAAAATTTTTCAGTGTTATTATATTCTATGTGAGGCAAAAAGATACCAAGGATTGCAAATAGATTCTCATTGCCTTAATAAAACTGTAATTGCCAAGGTTTTGGAGAAACAGGCACATGAGTTAGGCAGGTCAAGCAAATCAAAGCAAATTTATAACATAAATGGTCAAATTAGGTCAAAATTTAATAGAACTCAGAATTCTGTCTTGCTAGGGAATCAAATACATTGGTTGTGCATGGTACCTGATTTTGGTTCTTTCTTATCTAAACAAACCAGGGAACATCAACTATGACTTGTTTGAGCATCACCAAATCACAATCTCTGGCTTGTTGCTTTATAGCACGCTAGAATCAAAACATGTTTTGAATACTGATTTTGGCTTGTTAGGAGATCTGGAAGCAAATGTTCTCTCAATTTAAAATCACATCAATTAATTAGCTTTCATCAAGTCGAATTGCATCTTCACATCTCACTGCAGAGATCCCAGTTCAGATGTAATACTGTTCTAAACAAGGTTTTGTGGCTTGTTTAATGCTTCCAAATGGCAGGAAGAGTCATTGGGAATCAGGCTCTTGTTCACTATGACGTTGCTATAACTAAAGTAAACCTCAAAAAGGCACTTTATTCTAAACTTTATTCTAAGATTAAATAAATTAACAGTATTAAATAGAAAAAGGAGGCCAAACTCTTAGATCATAAAATAAACGTGCCCTAGATGATTATCTGCTTAAGGTTAGCGAGATTTTGCAATCCTTTTTAAAATCCCTTCCAACTTTAGGACTGTTTTCTGCAGACATCAACTTTGCACAGTCATCTCATGTCTACACTTGGCACTTCTAATTGTCAAAACTGAAAGATTAATCAATATACATTTGGAATCTCAAACTCCAACTCATTCCCCGATTTCTGCAAATGGACTCAATTTTTCTCTTGTCTCTTCTCCAGATAACAAGGAAAACAACTTGATCCAGAGTTTCCCCCCCTCCTTAAGTGAGAGGAGAAAACTCTATATCAAGTTGTTTTCTTCGTTGTCTGGAATGGATGGCACATGTGCATATGCACATACCTGCCAAATCTGAATGCTGAAGGAAAGGGCTGAATACAGCTAGATACAGAAAGATCTCTTGTCCATCATAGTCTTAGCTATCCTAAAAGCAGCCTTTTCTGTCTAGCAGTCTCCAGGCAGGTGGGGTCAAAGAGAATCATGGGAGCTGTAGGAAAAGGCATTCAATATGCTACCATAAGCTTTAGTTTAGGAAAAGGCATACAAAATCCTCTCTAGGTGTTGTTGCAGCATCTTTCACTCCTTGCCGTGTCATCTGAGAATTGTGATTCAGCTGCCTCTACAGAGCTACAGCGTTCCTGTTTCTAATTTAGAGGATTGCGGTACCGCAGAAGTGATTTATAAGGACAGCTTTAGAAATATGATGCAGAAACACAGAGTGAAACAATTGTTTATTTTCTCCTCCAGCTTGTGGTTAACATGCAACGATCTATCTAAGCCTCAAAAACAGAGCTACAGACTCAATTTTCTGGGTAAAATACATTGTCTAATAAAGTGACCTTGACTTCACTTCATGTAGGAATATAGTCATATAAATGAAGTCAATAAAACAGTATCATATACCGGTATATGCAAACTCACAATGAATCTGAATTCCCACTCACCCAACTGAGTTGGGGGATTCTATTCTTCTTATTGAACCTTTTCAACCACTATTTTCAAGAAGATTCAAAGGAGGAGGATTTGGTGCGATAAAATATTCCCTAATCCAATAATCCCTCTTCAGACTAGGGAAAGATAGTGTCAGTCTACAGTTTAGATTAGACATATCAATTAGTGGATGAATTGACAATATTTGTCCCTACAAATATTGAACTGAAGAAACTTCTTGAATGAGAAGGAAAATGTTTTCAAAGAAAAACAAAGCCCAGTTGCCTTTTGAAAAAAAGCATCTTTGGGATATAGTATAATCTCACTTATTATTGGAAATATTTATGTAATACTAATATTACTATTTAATATAAATATAATACCATAAACTCCAGAAACATTTATTGCATTTTTTAAAGTTTAAAGCATCAACTACTGTCCTGATTTTGCTGCTTCAGATCCCAATATATCATTGGTCAGCCCTGTTTCCACACACCACCAAGAAGGGTAGGTTTTGTGTGTTAGTTTTTGTGGTTAATTACCCACAAAATAAAAATGCGCGGAACTGAAGTCTTAGGAGAGAAATTACAAAGTAGAAGGTAAAGTCAGTGCCTGGTCCCCGTCTGCTCCCTCATTGGAAAAGACCTTTATGTTGGAAAAGGTTGAAGGCAAAAGAAGAAGGAGACAGCAGAGAATGAGATGGTTATTCAGTGTAATTGATGAAATGAACATGAATTTGGACAAATTCCAGGAGACAGTGGAGGACAAGGGGGGCCTGGCATGCTGTGGTCCATGGTGTGACAAAGAGTTGGACATGACTGAATAACAACACCCACCTCAACAACAACCACCTCAACTATTCCCTATCTCTCATTTACCAGCCCTACTGAGAAGGATTCCAAGTAACAGGTTTAAGAGCAGAAATACGATCGTGGTTCTTGCGTACACGTTTGAACTCTAAAGTTTTCACTTGAATCGATTTGTATAGTTCTAGGTTATGGAACCCAGAAATGTGATATTAATGTAGCGTCCTAGACTTTTTAATACAGCTTCTGGAAGGTGATTCAGCAGAAGGGACTTGTTTCGGTCTGAGCAAAACACTTATTCTGTATCCGAACGCTGCCAAGAATGATCATCTGTTTCCCTCACGCTTAACTTGTTGAGAAAGGCAATATATGGATGAGAGAAGTGAGGTTTCATTACTGTCTCGAAAGAGCAATGAATCATGAAACACAAGATAATGATAGCAATCGCATTGGAATTAGTTGCAGGTATTTTGCTAATTTGGGTAAAAGCATACATATAGTGACAGATCATAATCTTGGTCTTTTAATCCAGGACTGGCCATCTGAATACCCTAGGACAGCCAGCAAAGAGGATGCTGGTGCAGAAAGCTGACTTATATTTATTTATTGACATAAACATGGTTAAAGTACAAGCATCATGTTTATAACAGAAACTAAGCATAATAGGCTTTTATTCCAATCCGGTCAATTTTAACAATGATTACACAGGATTTAGCTACTTTTCTGGGAACTTTGGAATATTATTTAGTAATAAATGCCCAATTCCCTGTTTAGGATCAAACTAAGGGATCAAGCTTGTTTAGTGCCAACCTTTAGGTGAGGGATAATTCCGAAGCGCTTGTGTGACTGATCCAATTTCAGTATCTTAGCATGTGCATAAGCAGTTTTGATAGGCAATAATACTAGATCTCCCAGTCAATGCCGTTGAAGTAGGGTGTCTAGGCAGTAAGAACACTCTGCTGTAGAAGAGCATGGTAAAATATTTGGGAATGGTAAGGGATTAACACAAAACCTCAATAAAGTAGAGGTCTGCCATATCAGTTCTCTGCAAATAAAAATCTCAGGTTCTTTGCTTGATCCCACTCTAATCTGTTCTAAACCCAGCATTGATACAGATAAAGTGGTAAACCAGATCTGACATAATCTGATTCTTCCATAGAAAGTGTGTTTATCAGTTCAAAATGAGCCAAGGACTCTGCTCCAGTACTTTTAACAGAATGGGCTTCCAATGAAACATCCAAACCCTAACCAAAGGATGATTGGTGTGGTTTTTGGGGGTGGGTGGGGTGGGGTGGGGTGAGACTGAGCAAAGAGCAATGAAGATAGATCTCAGAAGTGTACAGTAGATTGAAATGCTTATCCACAGCAATATCTTTATGCTATACAGACAGCACTGTGTGCCATACTGCAGAGGGCATAATATTTTAGCTTTGAGCAATTTGATTGGTGAAGAAAGAAAAGCCCACAAACAGCAAATGAGATCATTTTATATTTCCCTGAAAGTGGAAGATATATCAGCTTACATCAGCATTGGGATTCTTTTTTTCTACAGCTTTACCGATTCTGCTATGTAGACAAATATCTAAGACTTTGAAATCTGGCTAGCTTTCAACATTTAGGAATCCAGTCTGTCTCCATTTCTGCATATTTAATGCTTCTGAAAAAAAAATATTGCCAGAATCTCATATCTAATACCTAATTTTATATTTGGATAAAGCTGCAGAATGCAAAGCAATTTTTATTCCCTGATGGGCAATGTCTCCTTCTGATGTGCATAACTAGCTTCACACACTGCTTTTGTTGAATAAATCATCATGTCCTAGTTTACACATTATGCAATGCCAAAAATGATGACTTAAAAACGACAATGGTTGGGATCATATTTATACCTCAACTATAAACAAATAAACCCATATGACTTAGTGCTCTGTATTTACTGTGTTAAATTCCTTTTGCCAACAGACCTTACTTGACCAGTTTTGTAAGGGATAGCCAGCGAGATTCAAGGCTGACCAAAGATTTGAACTTGACACTTCTTATCTGTGTCTAATAAGTGAAGACTGACTGGAGAATATTTAAACACCCATGAACATTGCAAGCCCTGTATATCTCCTTATTTCTTCTGTTTCAGATTGATATTCAGTTTATGAAATACAGTATATAATACTTGGTTTTACTAGATTGTGGGATGCTCAGTTCCCAAGAGGTTGGGTTTTTTTGGGGGGGGTATTAATCAAAAGAAAAAGAAAAACATTGACAAATCTAGATTTGAAAAAGAGCTAAGTTAAAAAGCCTGGATGAAAAAAAGTATTTTAGAAAAAAAAAATGACTTAGCAGAGGAAAGTTGAAATGGGCACGGCACCATGGGGTTGACCCCAAAAGGAAGGTCCTTTTGCGTGTATCATCCACTGCTTCTAAATGGCACATACTTCTGATAGAAAATCTGCAGAGGGTCTCTAGAGAACTGTAATAACTGAACACATTTCTGAGGAAGAATTTTTCCAAAAGTGTTCTCTGCCTTCACCCCTTTGTCCAAAGTGTACCTGACATATATTCAACTGTACTTTCTTAAGTTCTTTTGAAGTCACTAGCCTAGCATTTCAGAAGTGACTGGTATAGAATGCTATTTAATGTTTGCCTTTCAGGGACTTCTTTATTGAAAATCTGCTCTTGGCTGTTCTCCTCTTTTGTGGTAAATACATATTTGTAGCCCCTAAAGAATGTTAGGCTTCAGCAAGCCTTACCTGCAGAAGCGGCTTTCAACTGAAGGAAAGAAAAACTCAGAGGACCCACTCACATTTGGCTGATTATTCAAATGTATCTCTTGTCATTCCCTGTCTAAATCTAGGTGACAAGAATTCAGCCATCGCTAATATAAATAAATCGAAGCTGTGCACGTCTCCTGCGTGCTACATGTGCCGACAGTAGGATATAAATAATACAGTACTCCTGTAACAGTAATATTGCATACCGAGATCTTGCTGAGAGTTGAATTTCTGCACCTTCCTCTCCCTCCTCCCCTCCACAGTGGCAAAAGATGTGACTGAGAGGGGAGAATAGTTAGGTAGGAACTGATAACAGGGGAGCACCACGCAGTCTTAGTTCTGTGGTGTTTCGTCAAGAAAATGGAGAAGAAACAGAGAAGGCACAAGTGGAGAAGACTGAAAAGCAAAGCAAGAGAGGCTGACTCTGCTTCAAGCCTGATCTTTTTTTTCTTATGGTGTTTTTTTTTATGTTGTTCCAAGAAAGAATGAGCCCAGGGGAGGCTGCGCAACTGTTTCCTCCTCTCTGAAAGAGACCAATGCGCTCAAGAGGAGAAATGATGTTTCATTCTCCTCTTCCAATGAAAAGTCTCCAAAAGCTTAGATTTTTGCCCTAAAATAGCATCATACCAAACAAGTTTATATAAGGGCCATACCGGAACAAGCTGTTCTCTCCCCTGTTTTTTGTTTTTTTACTTTTAAAGCTAGGAAAAACATTTCGAGGAGGGCTCACAGAGAAGGAAGTGCCCCCAATGCCGCTTTTTTTTTTTTTTTTTGAGATTCCCATGATGGCAGTGACTCTATGGCAAGGGCTCTCCAAACTTGGCAACTTTAAGACTTGTGGACATATATCTGGCTGGAGAATTCTGGGAGTTGAAGTCCACAAGTCTTCAAGTTGCCACGTTTGGAGACCTCTGCTCTATGGGGAGAGAAGGCTCCCTGAAGAAGCCTTTAAAACTTTCCCAGGTTCCCTGACCACAGCCAGCCCCTCTCTTGCCTTCACCTCACCTGCGCTTGTATTCATCCCGTTCCCTCTTCACCTTGGCCAGGACATTGTAGAGAGCCCGGATTTCAGGGGTGATGGTGTCTATCTGCACCCCAACTCCATCCGGGTGCATCCAGGAGACTCCAGGCCCCTGAACTACGGTAGTCTCTAGGCCTGGCCCCAGACGGCGAGCCTGGGAGAACGACCAGATGGTCCCGGGCAGGAAACGGGAGGAGGCAGAGAAAGCGCTGCTGGGGAAAGAGGGAGACTGGCAAGAAGTCGGGGTGAGCGGTGCTCCTGGGTGGTGGCAACTGGGGGAAAGCGGCACCCTCGACGTGCTGCTGCCCAGTCCCACCGGCCGGCTGCCGCCGCTAGCCCCGCTGGTCAGGGAGAGTCCCAGCGGGCGGATGGGGCTGATGAAACCGGTCTGGACGGCTTGGTCCCGGCGCTGCAGGCTGCCCCGACGGGCCCCCCCTTCCTCCAGGGCCTGCTGGAGCTGCTTCTCCAGCTGCCGATTGCGGCGCTCCAACTCGTGCACCTTGGCCAGGAAGCATCGGAAGCGGAGGTTGAGGGTCTTCAGCACGTTGATGTTGGAGCCCAGGTCGTTGCGGAGGGCCATGGCGGCCGGCGGCGCCGGGAAGGAAGACCCGGCGGCGAGGGAAGCCGGCGGGGCCAGTTCCCCGTCGAGCGAGTCCCCCTGGGGCTCGTGGGGAAGAAAAAGGAGGCCCGGCAGCTGCTGCCGTTGGCGCTGCTCGGGGCCCGCCGCTGCCCCCAAGCCCTGCTGCTCCTGCTGCAGGAGGAAGAGGTTTGGGCCGAATAACGGGTTCATGGCTCCGCCAGCCGTCCCGCAGCAGCGACAGGGAAGGGGGAAGCGGCCGCTGGGCGGAGAGGCGCAGCCCCGGCAGCCAATCCCCGCCGCCCGCCGCGGAAGAGGGGCGGGGAGGAGCCCCGCGCTGCGGAGGGAGGGATGCGGCGCTGGACAAGAGAGGACGGTGCGGCGTCCTGCGGGAGGCGGGATGCGCGCCCCCACGGACGGCGGGTTGAGGCGACCGCTCCCTGGCCCGCCTGGGCTGGCTCTGAGGCCGCGGCTGCGGTTGCCACCGAGGATCCGGGTTGCAGCTTCTCTCCCCGCAGCTAAAGCGTCGGAAAATGAATTGCTCGACCCGTCAGACAAAGCAGGAGGGTCCGCCTGGGGTTCCCCCCCCTCCCGCTTTTCTTCTTCTTTTACCGCCTACCGTTGTTTTGCATCATCCCCTTTAGCTCGCCTTGGAGATGAGAAGGCTGGGCGAGTCTAGACCCCTAAATAGCGACAAAAGGTGCTGAACGGACGTGCTGCTGACCCTATCCAAAACCAACCGAGCAAGCCTTTGCCAGCGACCGAGATCGTTTACACGCTGAAAAGCAGAAAACACCAAATGGAACAGATGACTCCCCTGTTAACCTTAGTTTCTGAACCTTTTGAAGCCAGTAACCTAGCATTTCAGAGGTGAATGAATGAAAAGAAAGCTATGTAATGGTTGCCTTTCAGGGACTTCTTTATTTATTGAAAATCTGCTCCTGGCGGTTTTCCATTAAGTGTGGTAGAGACATATTTGTTGCCTGTAAAGAAAGTTAGGTTTCATCAAGTCCCACCTGCAAAAACTGTTTCCAACTGAACAAAAGAAAAAGTCAGAGTCAAAAACACACTAACATTTGGCTGATTTCTTCAAATGTATCTCTTGTCATTCCCTGCACCTGAATCTTGCTCTCCAAATAGAGCATGAGATTTGGCATAAAAATCACAGCAGCATCAGCAGGCATTAAGAGCTGCAATTGCAATGGCTCACTTTAGGCAGACTTAGCGGTAAGTAGCTTGATGATGATTTATTTTAACATATAAAAATCATAAGGACACCTGCGAATCTCCACAGAGCAGCTTTCTGTCCAAACTGTTTAACTTGTTCACCCATTATCTGAATCTGGGGGCGAACTGTGGAATATACA
The DNA here is from genome assembly GCF_049901715.1 of Pseudonaja textilis. Taxonomy (NCBI): domain Eukaryota; kingdom Metazoa; phylum Chordata; class Lepidosauria; order Squamata; family Elapidae; genus Pseudonaja; species Pseudonaja textilis. The sequence goes on along the minus strand of NC_141991.1, from coordinate 161,222,827 downwards.
TTTGGAAGGAATACTAATTTGTTCAGTATAGTATAATCCTGTGAAAAAGACCCCAAAAGATACCTACTAATGAAAAAAATATATCTTTGCACGTTATTGACAAGCATATTGACCACATTCCTAATGTCCAAACAAATTGCTTTCCTTAAAAGGAATTGAAAGACCAGCACGATCTGAAACAAAATGGGGCCCTGTATATTTACCTCCAGTCAGATGGTTTCCACTTTTCAGCCTTCTTTCCAGCTGCTCAGTTCACACTCATTTTGTATTCTGGAATTCACACAACATTCTGTGGTTTCAGCAGTTAAGTTCCCGTACTTTGCAGGGGGACAAGCCTTCTTGGGCTTCTGCTCAAATTCACTCCAGCTTACCAAATACCTGGTTCCATTTTAGCTCCCATCTTGTCCACATTCCCTGCTATTAGGGCAGGCATTAAAATCCAGACTATTCTAAAGTAGAGAGTACTTCTAAGGTACTCTTGCCCTGTTGCACTCTCTCCCCCTCATCATATTTGTGTGTGTGAGAGAGAGGTGGGGGGAGGGAGAGATTTCCAAATATTCCATCACATTTTTACCTCATGAGGAAATACCTTCATGAGGAAATGCCTCATGAAGATCTTGCAGAATAAATAAGCACACTTTTCAGAAACAAGAGTTGTGCAGTATCTTGTACAGTTTTTCATAACATGGGTATGCCCATGTTTGTTTTGTGTGGGAATCCTTTTACATTTCAAAAGAGCAACAAATTGCTATGTTCAAGAAAAAAAATATTGATCCAAAGACATTTGTCACTCAAATTCTGCAGCCTCAAGCAATACAAATTTGCTAGGTTTTATTGAGCAGGTCAAATTCATTCTTAATTTTTTGTTATTATATGTTTCTGTTCAGGAACAACTTGGTAGTATTCCTAGGATCCCTTCAAATTAAATGTACTTGCTTTACTTTCCCACACAAAAACGCTGAGACATACCATACCGGTAGATAGGCAGCAAATGTCCTGGCAGGTTTTCACGCCCCAGACCTTCTGACTAGGCACACATTAGCTGAGAGTGCTTTAAGAAGAAGACGCCCAGGGCAGGAAACCTCACCATCAGGACCACTTCTGAAAATAGCCTCATCTATTGGATTTTTGGAGAGCAGCAAGATAGATCAGGGCTTCAGCTACAGCGCTTTATCCTTACTGGTTAGATTTATTCTCTTTGCCCTTTCTCTAAGAGCTCCAGGCACCCTGTACAGCAGTTCTCTCTTTATTTTATTCCCCATGATCCAGTTAAAAAAGCTGGACTGGGAGGAAGTGTGGATTAAGACTTGTCCAACATTGTAACACTAAACCATGTTGCACCTGTGTGCAATGAAGATTAAATTACAGTCTTTTGTTTTTAAAATTCCATATACGAAATTTGCAACTTTTCAAATCTAAACCCACCATCCCAGAAAGCAACCAGGAACCAATTAAATTGGTTTATGATTCAATGAAGTCAAATTATGCTCCGCATAAAGTTGTGCGTGCTTGCTTGCAACGTGTATTAGCCTTCTCCAAAATTCTTCCAAGAATTTTTAAAGCTTTTGCCAGCCCCAGATAACAAGCCTGTTTATTAATCATTGCATAGCCCCATGTGTCACAGGGGACAAGGAAGTGTTATTCAGACAGATCATGAGATCAAGGAAATTTTTAATGACAGGTAGGGGTCTCATACAAATAGTCTCTGCCCTTCAACAGGCTAAAAATAAATGAAACACCTGAAGTGCAAAGGGGAAATGCCTTCTGCACGAGTCTTGCCAGGACAAGTTATCTTGGTAGTCAAGATCTCCCAACAGTCACCCCAGAATTGCCAGCAATTATTCCATGGTGTATGAAACCTAACAGCCCCCTTCTACTGGGGGTTTCGTTGTACCCCGCCTTTTTTTCTGGGAGTTGATTTAGCCCTTAGTCCTCCAGGAGAGGGCCTAGCAGCATTCAAGAGTCTGGACTTCTTCTGAAAATTGCTTTTCTTGGAGGCAACAAGCAGTTTCTTCTTTTTATTAGCATTCAATTCTCCTTTAGTCTCCTTCCTGCCTGCAATTGCAGCTGAAAGCTCTTGCTTTGAAGCCGGCTGCTGATTGGCTTTACTTTCTGGACCTTTTTTCTTTTTAGATGGAGGTTCAGTTGGAGCTGGAGCAGATCCATCTTTTACTGCTTGCGTTGTTAGCTCCTCACTGGGCACTTCATCTAGACGTTAAAAAATAAAAGTTAGATTAGAAGCAGCCATCAGATTACGACATCTCCCGTTTTTAATTAGTTTCAGGTTTTAACATCTTTAACAGAAAATTTCTGGGTCCCAATTATTTCTAAAGGTTTTGAGAAGAGGTGGTACAAACCCAATTCTCATTTTAATTCAAACTGTACCTTCCTCACTGCTATTAGAACAAAGTATTAGGGTGTTCAAACCACACAATAATGTACATTTGATTAATTTACTTTAAGAGTTAGCTCCACTGGAACATGTTTGTAAAATGTCAAATTCATTTAGACATATTATTGTAAAGGTGTCTAGCATTCGGGTCTAATGGCTTTGGATCCAAAAAGGCATCCTTGGCCTACATTGCAAAGGAGCTTTTTCTGGCCCTGCACAGCTTCATGGACTACTTGTCTGAGTTAAACATGTCTCCATGTTGCCTGTCTCCATAGGTGTGTATCTCAACCCAAATATACCAACCACTCTGGAGAGCATCTACTTGTGACATCTAACAGAAACAACAGATAGTGAGATTCACATTCTCCCCAACATATTTAATTTTCTCTTTGGTTTCTATTCTTTAGCCATTTCCCCAGCAATTATTTAGGTATTGTTCAAAATAAAGGTTTATTATTCAGCTAAATATTCTGTGGATAGCAAGATGCAGGGTAATCCAGCAATGTAGTATATTCTAGTTGAAGATGTTAATTCATTTCCAGGTTTATGATTCCTGTTGGGTGTTGTTAACAAGGTTTCTGAAAAAGGCAAGCTCTCAGATTCATTACCTTTCAGAGGTTTAGGAATGGCATTGGAAAATTTTTTCAATTTGGCCACAAAAAACCCATCCATATTGTGGGTATGCGGATAGAAACGGCGTGTGGATTTCAAGGAAGGATGGAAACGACGCTCCCTAAACCTAGACAAATAAATGCAAAGAAAAAGTGATGCATTTCCAATATCCGAAGCCTTTGAGCGAATGTCCACTGCCCCACCCCATTTTTCAGAATTAAGAGGTACAAACCGGGTAAATCCTTCTTTGCCAAAGTCCAGACCCGTTGGTACCAAGCGGACGTTGCGCTTCTTCAGGGCATAATCCACCACCCACTCGTTCTCTTCTACCTGTCACCACAGAGCACAGGCAGTCAGGTTGGTCAATGTCTCCAGCAGAACGAAAGTGTCAGTGGAGACAGAGAATAAAACAGGCACCTACCATGACTGAACAAGTGCAGTACACAATGTATCCCCCAGTCTCAGAGGTTGCGTTAACAGAGTCAATGGCACTGAGGATCAACTCCTTCTGCAGGTGAGCACAGCGCAAAATGTCCTTTTCATCCTGAAAAAAGACAGGAAGATGAATGTTAATAGAAACAAATCTCAGTACTTTTTTTAAAAGGGAGGATTACAAACTTTCCACCAGGAGACAGATGGGGGACTGAACCCTGTACTTTTCTGCATTTTTCAGTCAACAAATGTGGAAAGAAGAGGATCGCATGGATAGTGCTCATAGTTGGGAAATTGCTTTCTGGAGATGTTGCTAAAGAATTTAGTGAAATTATTCATTTTGCGAGCTTGTGTTGTTGTTTTTTTAAATTTATTTGACTTCTATAGCTACTCATCTCAACAAGTAACTCAAACCAGTTATTTTCAGACTACTACTTCAAAAATAAAATAAAATTTTCTGCTCTTTTGGTTGCCTTTGTTCATTCAGCATACTGGCATGCTCTTTGAACCTGTTAAAACTAGTCTTATTCAGCAATATACATTTCATTATCAAGGTTGTAAATATACTCCAGAGATCCACAAGAGTTCAGACTATTCCACAACTTATTTGAATTTCTCTTTGAACTTTTTCTTTGAACTAATCTCATTTATATGCCAGACCTTAACCAACCCAGTGTGGATATTTCACACTGTTTAATTCCATGATCAATTCTTCCAAAGGACAGATCTAGCCAAACATTTTAACCAGATGAAACCAGTCAGTATGCTTATATCATAAATCTCTCACTTCTTTCAGATATCCTTAAAGAGGCACCTCGGTTGAGTTTGTAGCAATTTATGAGAAGGAAGATGTATCATTCTGAGCTACTCCGTGCGCCCATTCCGATACTGCTGTGTTTCATGCAGTGAGAATGAATAAATTTACCTTATTAGTTTTGACTGTGGGGTCCTTTGAAATAACACCAGTACCACTGCAGGGAGCATCAAGCAAGACTCTGTCAAATCCACCCAGCACCTTAAGATGAAAAAAAAAAAAAGGACTTAGAAGGAAGTTTCTCTCTTGATTCTATCTGCTCTTGATTTGATCAGCTTAATAGCTGAAGACTAAACACTTACCTTGAAGTCTACTCTTCCCCACAGAGCAGAAGGCAAACCAGCTCCATCTGGTCCTCCCTGCCCTCCTCAGTAACCTGGGCATGAGCCCTGATCAGCAGAGGAAAGTTGAGGCAGCTGGCTCATAAAGAGTTGAGGCAGCTTTGTCCCTGACAGCTACCCCCAGAAGGGAAAGGTGGCCCTCATCCCAGAAGACACATCCTCAGCGGCAGCATACCTTAGGAAACTGGCGCCCGTCACAGTGGCTCACAACAGTGTTTGTGACTCCTAAGCGGTGCAAGTTTCCCACCACACTGTGCAAACGTTCCGCATTGCTGTCATTGGCTAGTATCACCCCTGTGTTCTTCATCAGCTGAGCTGCCGGGCAGAACAGAAAGGTGCGCGTCAGGCCTGCCTTTGCAGCAATGATGCAGCAACTCCCAAGAGGCTTCCATTCCTTCCACACAATATGCTGTTTTGGAGTTTCCTACACAGGCAAATCCTTCTCCTCCTTGCAAATGGAGAAGATTGCCTGCATTTCCTATAAAGTAGCCTTCTCTGTGGGCTACTCAGCACAGCTGTTAAACTCCTTAGACTGTCTTTAAAAAAAAGCTGGTTGAGGACATTTCTCCATTTCCTCTCTAAAGCCAGATATGACATTTAGTTCCCTCTAGGCTGCTAGTTATGAAACCTTAGCAACAACCAAGGCAACAAGGTTGGCAATGGTGTTTTTATGGCATTTGAAGTCTGGCTGGGGAATTTTGGGAGCTGAAGTCCACAAGGCTTAAAAGTTGCTGAGGTTGAAAAACACTGATTTAGTAAACAAAATTGAGGGGCAAATAAACCCTACTTCCTATGAGAAATGCAGAGAACGAGGAGGACGATCAGGATATGCAGGCTTCATTACCAAAGCAACAAGAAGTGAAATATATCATGCGTCCACAATAGATAACATTTGGAAGAGATTTAGGTATTTCCCTTTTTCACAGGAGTATAAGGACATATGACATAAGATCTGCTCCCACTCTCCTATCCTTCCATAAGAGCTCTGCCAGTTGGCCTGGGGACCAAATGGATGATTCCACGTGGAGGCGGCTTCTGGATTGATGGCAATCTCCACCTCCACACTTGGTTATCATTTTGATGTATTATCCTTTTGTGTTCCTTTGTCATTGTTTATTTTATTGTTCTATTATTTTACTTATGTTCTGTTTGCGCTTTAATTTAAGAAAATAAATAAATATATTATCCTTTTGTGTTCCTTTGTCATTGTTCTATTATTTTTACTTATGTTCTGTTTGCACTTTATTAAAGAAAATAAAAGCACAGACTTGCACAATTCTGTTATTATGGCCAATCTCAATCAAAGTAGTTTGAGATTTCCTATGAAGTTGATTGTCTGGTCTGGCTCACCTTGGGGGACTGACAACAAGTGGCCTCAAATGAGACAAAAAGTGAAATTGAAGAGATTAACCTAAACCTTGTTTGGGCTGGTTCATACCAAACAATTACCTCAGGACAGGGGGAAAGATTAAATTATGCATACTCTGAAGTGGACCATCAGAAGGAGCCTGCCTTTTAATGGAGAGCGTAGAGCAGCCTTACATGGTGAGCAGTCCCCAAAATGGGGGATTTGAACCCATTCTTCCCCAACAAGCATAAGTACCTATGTAACTGGTCTTGCCTCCTGGGGCACAGCACATGTCCAGAATGCGCTCATTCTCCTGAGGGGCCAGAGCCATAACAGGGAGAAGGCTGGAAGCACCTTGCAGCATGTAGTGTCCAGCTAAGTATTCTGGGGTGGCACCTAAAGTGGGGGGGGAAGGAAAGACCAAAGGGATAATAAATACAGGGAAAGCAATGGCAGAGTGCCTGTATAGAGGCTGGATTTGAGGGAGAAAGAGAAGAGGGATACCCACCGATAGGCACAGAGGAGTCATAAACAACAAGCCCGGTTTTTGACCACTTTCCTAATGGGTCTAAATTCACTCCACGGTTTATCAAGGCCTGCAACAAAAAGGAGGCGCTTTAACTCTTCCAATCATGGCAAAAGAAGAGAGGAAAAGGCTGGGGATGCTCAAATACACACCTGGGCTAAATCACGGCGTCTTGTCTTCAGTGTATTGGTGCGGAGGGTCACTGGCCGAGAGACCTCATTGGCTTCCAAGAATTCAACTAGCTAAAAGCAGGCAGAATGAAAGAATGGGAATTTTTCCTCATCAAGAAGCAGTGGTTACACACATTGTTTTTTTCCCATGGAGTAGAAGTAATTGAGCTGACACTTGCTTTAAAGAATACCGATCTATCAAAAGAGGTGAATGGGGCAACACTGAAAATCCTTTGTTCTTGTCAATTGATGCTATGCAAGAAACCAAGACCAGTTCTTAGTCCCCCAAGGATAATCTAAAGGCAAAAAGCATCTTGTCAGCCAGAGCTAATATTATGTGGGGAGAAGCTTTGATGGCAGGGAAGAGGAGGAATATTTACAATTTATACTGGAGTTCTTGCAGCAAGTAGATCGGCGCTAATGTTTGTGTGCACATTGATCTGCATGTCAATACAGTGAAACTTACAAAAGAAATGGAAGACTGAGAAAACGTTGGCACCAAAATAATTATCTACCAAGATTTCAGGTCTGTTGTTGACTGCACCACCAAATTTTTGTGTTTCTGACTAAAAATCTTTCTAGAGAAATAGTACCTCAGACAGAGGGAAGAGTTCTGTCATCTTTCCAATTAAGAAATCACTGTAAGAGTAATATGCGGCAAGATCCTGATGCAGAAGGGATAAATATTCCTGCCTTGAGCGTCCCTTCTCTCGCTTCGAACTGAAATCCTGAAGCACCTCCATATTATCTTTTATACGCTGATGAATGAGTTGGAGATCAGGAGGCTGAGCAGGTGAAAAGGAATTAAGGAACAACCACAAATGAAACTGTCTTATACCAAATCAGATAACTGATTTTACTAATAGCTTACTCAGCCTTTTCCAGAGATTATTGGTTCCATCAGCAACTTGTTCAGGCCTCCACAACAAGGGCACAAAACCTACCAAACCAGGGACCACAGGTTAGGATTACACAAATCCAAACCACCACTATCAGTTGACAGCAAAAATATCCTTTTGCAGTCCAGATTTGGTAATCCCAGTACTTAGCTTGGTCCCCTTGCACAAATATAAAAGTTACAAGTAAAGTACTTTGAATCCCCATAAGGCCACATTAGGGGTTGAAGCTTAATTTGCACTTTAAACGTTCATATTCTACCATCCAAATTACAAACTGGTTGCAAAAGTGTGTCATGCAAGATAGATTGTGGTTTATCACGACACACTGGAATCACACCACATTCATTTACTTATTACATATTTATCTCATTTAAAAACAAATCCTAAAATGGAAATGAAACGTTTCAGAGAGATATTGATACTTAATCTCTCTCACAATAAAGCAATTCAGGACTGCCATCCTTTTATGGAAAGTTTAACAGAGTATTAAGGGGTCTGTATGAATTCACCATATAGACCCTATAATCAAATGTTTCCTAACCTTGGCAATTTTGACCTGTGGACTTCAACTCGCAGAATTCCCCATGCAGCCATGCTGGGGAATTCTGGGAGCTGAAGTCCACGGGTTTAAAGTTGCCAAGGTTGGGAAACCTTGCCTGTAACAAAGCTGTGCCATACAAAGGGATCTCTTTCCCTAGAAAAAGACCCAGGGGGACACACAGAGCAACTCTGGACAACCCCCTTAATATTCTCTGGGTCCACCAGAATAAGGATATCTTCCTTCTCTATCTCCTGCCCACTGGGAAGCACGAAGCACTCCTCTGCCTCCACGTTGAGCTTCAGGTTAGTGTCCTTTTCTTCCTCTTGCTCTGTCCTCTGCTTGGACGGTGGTGTCTCCTCCTCACTGTCATCCTCACTGATGTCCTCCCTGCAATCCAGAAGAAAGTCGTTTTGCAAGGGGACTCACAGAGGAGGAGAAAGAGTGGATCCGTTGTAAGGGGGAAAGGCTCAGCAATTCCCCCCAAATCAAAATATTCTGGATCACTCACCCTTCCGTCTTTTGTTTTCGAGCAGCTCGTTCTATAGGCAGGAGCTGAATGTAAAAGCACACAAAGAACCACTTAATCAAAGGCCAGGAGTATCCTTTCTCCCCACCCACCCACTCTGAATAATGAGATCGACAATATAGAGGAAGTACATTAACATCGACTTTATTTAATTAGATCCAGAAGGCTTCCTGACTCTGGGTGGTCTTAGAGCAGGGTCCCCAATCCCCAAGCCGCGGCCCATTAGGAAACAGGCCATGCAAGTGAGTGAAGCTTTTTTTTGCACATGCACAAGATCGAGGTAGCATGTGAACATCCCCCCCCACCCCCCCAGTCCATGGAAAAAATATTTTCCATAGATCTGGATTCTGGTGCCCAAAAGGTTGGGGACCATTGCCTCATAGAATCCCATCTGTGGGTGTTTTTATAAAATATGTACTCATTCTGTGAATGCAGCTACCTTTTAATAAATTGTAATGGTGCCACTAGAACAGAGTAGAACCAGTCACACACACAAAAAAAAAATAGGAGTAGGAAATCCTGATAAAAATGATTTCATTAAACTTCAAAAGAAATTGCTTCAAGGTGCTGCAGCAGACCATCCTATTTCAGTGGAAGCGCTTTCCCCTGGGGCTATAATACTGGGGAAATGTATGGGGGGGAGGAGGTGGAAGGAGGGAGGAAGGAAGGAGCAAGATTAAAGTGACTATTGTTTTCCATTATTACTGAATAAGGGTCAAAGCAAACATGTGGAAAAGCTAGGAAGCAAATAAATAAAATAAACTTCCCACCACCCTTGGAAAGCCATCATGACATCTCTTGCAGAACACTTAAAACTGACAGTTTCTGCTCAGTAACAAAATCCTAGGCAGCAGACAAACGTCTTCTTCAACCTTAGGTTTTCTTGGTCATATGGGCAGATCCCCACAGTTGGTCTTAATAACTAAGTTAAATAAAAAACATACATTTCCTAGCATATTCTTTTTATATTGATAGCCCACCTGCTTTGAAATCTTAGATTACAGTGCATCCCAACATAAAATATGGGGTTCTAAATCAGGGACAAAATGGCCCAAGAGACAGAGTAGAGACACAAAATTCAATTAGGAGACAATGACACAAGAATTTCCACCTTAATAAGTAAGAAATATTTCCATCTATCCGAGTAACAGCCACCAAAAAGCATTGTTGCTAAATATTCTTACCTCTTCATCACTAGAGGAAGCAACTCCATGGTCATCCATAATCTCATCCTCACTTAGATCATCTTCATCGCTGAAAGCCATGCTTTCTTCTTTGTCTTCTTTGCTCTCTTCAGTCCTGGATCTTTTCTTCCTTAAGGCAGGGGAAGCGAGCTGCGTGGCAGCATCAGTGCTACCGTTAGTTGCACCGTTCTCTGGAGAACTTTTCCCCTTGTTTGCCAACTTGAGTGTTTTCCTTTTAGCTGCCAAGAAAGACAATGCAACACTGTGAAACAACTAAGGTGCAATGAATTGTCTGCCCTGGCACACTTTAGAGCAAAGTTCTTCACCTCATGTGGATTGGGAAATAATGAACACTGTAATTCATGAGAAAGATGGTGAAGGTCAGATGAGGTTGGCGGGGCCAATGAAGGCAGGGTAGCTGGGCTGTCAGAAGGCAGGGAAGAATGAAGGGTACGCGTAGAGGAGAGCTAGGCAGATGAAGGGAATTGAAGAGGAGACATTTTGTCCCTTATATTACTGAGGCTTGGGGCTGGGAGGGACCAAGCCAGGACCAAGATTGAAGTGGGTCCTCGCCTAACAACCAGCAGGATTCAGTTAACAATAGCAACAAAGAATACTGGGATTGCTGTTGCTGTGTGATGCAGTCACATTTCCAAGCAAATCAATGCCAGCAGGGCAGTAACTGAATCCAATTCGACTACATCTCAACCATTCCTATTTTCGTCTTTTGTGCTTAACTGAGGAATCCTGATCCATCTTTAACCAACAATTGTTATGTCCTGCTTAATGTATGTGCCACTGAACTTTCATTTGGACTAAGATTACAGAGGTCAAGTGATCAATCTTGCTAAAGTTCTGCTCATTAGTTGAACAGAATTGCTAAATATCCTTTAGTCTGAAGGTGGTAAGCAAATAGGAGTACCAAAGTGGTACAAAAGTAGCTTTCATTTACCAAACTTACATCTAAGAATGTTGAGCATTATAAAATTTGTCAAAGCGCTAATAGCACAGTGGTTTGAAATCTTTTTTGCATCTGTCGAGTACAGAACTCTTGGTTATTCTTATGAGGGTGGGGAGGAAGCTTTCTAAAGAGATTTAGAAATGACACAGAATGAGCCTCTGAGTTCCTGGGGTCGAGCGACTGACAGGAACGGACTGTAATAAGTTGATGTTGGGCCTGAAGGAAGAAAAGAACAGATCCCATCCTCATTTTGTCTACTGTACACCGTCCCACTAGAACCCAGCTTCTGAATACTAGCCAGCGAAGGGGAATATCCTTCCTAGTCTCCTGAATTAACACAAAAGAAATGAACAACAGTTACTCAGTGGCTTAGCATTCTAGATGTTTTAATATAGTCAGCATATATAGGAGCCTCTGTGGCGCAGTGGTTAGAGTGCAGTATTGCAAACTACTTCTGCAGCCAGCTGCCTACATTGGCAGTTCAAATCCCACCAGGCTCAAGGTTGACTCAGCCTTCCATCCTTCCGAGATGGGTAAAATGAGGACCCAAATTGTTGGGGACAATATGCTGACTCTGTAAACTGCTTAGAGAGGGCTGTAAAGCACTATAAAGCGGTATATAAGTCTAAATGCTATTGCTATATGCTACTGGTAAGTATGGAAACTAAAGACCTTTATATCTGGATGATACAAGTCGGGGAAGCACATTGCTGCTCTACATCCATCAATCCTAAACCCTGAATAGTAATAGCTCCAATTAACCTGCCTAAATAAGTTAAATGATAAATATTCTTTCAATGTACCTGTCACATTTTGGTGATTGGGGACATTCTTGTTCATCTGCAGTTTCTCAGATTTAATCCGTCTTTTTGCAGCTCTAAAATGAAATAGAAGAATGAATAAAAAGCTACTACATCCAAGACAGTAAAAATAAGGAACATGAATTTAACACTCTGAGTAAATACATTTAAAGTGATTAATGAGCAAAACAACAGTTTGAGAACAAAAAAATAGGTTGGTTCTCCCTTATTGCTGTTTTAAATTCTTCACATTTACTATAAATAAGTGGATCTGATTATTTCAGAAAATTGGGTCAACTGTTGCTAAAAAGCCTAATAATAAAGCTGGGTTGAATGAAAAGCAACACCTCCAATGTTATAGGTCATCAGTAGGTGGCAATATTGATGCATTGCAAGCTCTGAGGTTTTTTTTTTATTTTTAAGAATTCTTTCACTTCATTTGGTGGGAAGTTACTGTGAGAAAATGTTATTTGGCTACTGTTTGTGAAATGGAAACCTTGACATCAATGAATACTTGACAGTGCAAGGCACTATGATTGAATTTTTGACTACCCAAAAAGTCTCTCCAATTGAAATTCCACAACCATATGCAGATTGTTTATCATAACTATTCTGACATGAGTACAGTGCATTATTGGCAAAAAAAATCTAAAGATGATGATATCTAAAAAGAGCTGATTTGTATGATCAAGTACAAATGTAGAAACCAACAGGTTCTACACGAGAAAGGATGATGAATTGATGAAGGACTGGCATATTGCTCAAAGGGAAGTTGCTGCTAAATTTGGTATTTCACAGAAAGGTTTGGATCACATTATATGATGTTCTTCAAGAGTTATATGATATATTATATGATATCTTCAAGAGTTTAAATCTGCCAGCAATTTTTATCACATGAGACTCTTTCTGCAATTGCTGTCACATCATGAGGGGTTTCTTCATTGCACTGTCAATGCAATGAAACATGGGCTCATCATTATGACCCAGAAATGAAACATTAGTCTATGAATATAGTCAAAATGCTTCACCTGAGGGGAAAAATTAATATGAACAGAAATATGCAGCAAATGGTAATTATATGCAGAAATAAAAATAGGTAACAAAGAGCTAATCTCAAAGATTTTGTCTGTTTTATTTATTAAAATACCTATGTAGAGTTATAGAGATGAAGGCATTACTTTTCATTCAGCCCTTATATCACAGCTAACAATATGCTTTCCTAATAATTTTGAAGTTATCTGTAAAACTACAAAAGCTCAGGTAAAACTGCAGATACATGTATTGCAAAGCTATATAAAATTGAATAGCATAAAAGATCAAATTTAATCTTATGGTTTGCTCTGAGCACTGATCAATCACTACCTGAGATTTAGAGGATGTGCTGTTAAGTGCCTAGTAACTTAGAATTAATTTCTAATGCTAACCTACACAGTTCAGCAAAAATAAGAACTATATGGTTCAGGGACAAATAATAACTTAGCATTAAAAAAACAAGACTAAACATGTCACTACTGACATCACATTGAAAATGTCCTAGCAATAAGTGCCAGATGTTATGCACTAAATTGTAAATATTTATACTGGTTTTTATATCTTCAAAGATACTATGACCAAATGCAGAGTTGATGAAACCCTTCATGACATTCCATACTTTTTGTAATACAAGATTTTTGTCCCGCCGAGAAAAAAGCCTCCTTCTGCATGCTGAGGAAGTGGGAAGAGCAAAGTAAACTAACCAGGTTCCCCACTCAAAGTTTGGGAGGTCTGCATGGGAAGCTGAGAATCTAGATGGCCAAATACTTCAGGACATTAATGCACAATATGGAATTTAAAAATAATAAGTATTACCAGTATATAAAATCCAATTATCAGCTAAAATATTTTTACCAATAGGCATGCATATTAAAACAGACACTATTATGAAATGTTTTAATATAAACTAACCTTCGTCGGGCATGAGTGGAAAGTTTTGTTGCATTGTCATCAAGTGCTTGGAGAAAAACAAAACAAAACAAATCACAACATTTCAAGAAGGGAAAATCTTTGTAAGAAGTACAAAGAACTTCATGATATTTAAAGATCAACAAGTTTCTCAGGGTGTTTTGTACAAGTTTTCAGATCTTATGGGAAAGCTGGTACAAACAAATCTGAATTTGACAGAACAGTGAAATTAGACTTTTAATGCCAACAACAAACTTTTTTAAAAAGCTACAAACTACTAAATGCACTTCTATGGAAAATTAGAACCCAAAGATCCTACTGCCTCAAGTCCTCCACTTAAAATAGAAAACATCTGCTAAAGACTCAGGTATTTTGTCTTCCATTCTTCTATTCAAAATATTGGGGCCTTTCATAATGAAGGATATATGGCATCTGCAGTTTGGTGCAGTTGTCATGTAATTGATTATATACTGAATCTGATTTTTATGAAGCAACAAATGTGCATCAAATGGTTCATCCAACTTTACAGCAAGAAAATGAAGTATCTTGCTCCTGATTCAGTAAGATATATGATTTTGGTAAATAATATAGTCTGATTTCCATGCCTCTTCCTCCCCAGTACAAAATTAATTATATACACATACAAAAGAAAACACTTTCCCTCATAACTTTTTGAATTGCCTTTTTCTTTTTTTTACATTAACAAAAATTTGGGTCTTTTGTTCACGCAAACACACAAAGGAGAACAAGCGGGAAGTTTACCTAATTCTCAATAGAAACATGTCAACAAATGTTTTCAAGTACTGTACTACAAACAGCCCCAGAATTCTTACAACTAGCCTAAAAGGAAAGCAGAGACATTGCTTCATTACATGAAATAGTGTTTTAAGTTCAGTGCCCTGCCCAAAGCCAACTCTGCACTAGAGATCTGAGATTTGAAAACAGTATATCCTTAATAGGTATGGAACAATATCAGAAACATGAATCTGACCTCAGACTAAGCACACCAACAGGCAAAATTCTGAATACTTAAATCACTTAAATCATATACAGGAAAAAGAGCTCATAAAATCAAGTTGCTGGTGGAGTGCAGGAATGGCACTATGGCAAAAAAAGGCTGAGCTTTATGTACTGTAATGTGCTATCTACCAAAGAATCATCCAACTCAATCTTCATTCTTAAAAACTGGAAGCTAGGGGGAAGAACTGAAACCTGTTTTGTTTGATCTACGTGCCCAGCCCTGAGAGTAAAATCAGGATTCCGCTAGCAGTTTTTCCAACTAACGAATTTTAGCAAAAGCAGAAACTTTTGTGAGTTGTAGCTCACTTCATCCAATGCATAAAAAGGCTAAGCTGATAAATTGGGGCGAGGCCATGGAGGGGATTAAAAAGAAGTTGCTTAGGTAAATGTGATCAAAACCACTGCTGAAATCATCTGATTGCCAGAAACCCTTACATAAGTTCAGCAATTTTTTTTCTAAATAATGAAATTAAAGTCTTGCTCTCCCCCCCCCCAAAAAAAAAACAGTCACTTTGAGACCTGCTATAAATGCACCCTGAGAGGCTGATATGCCCTGCCTGATATTACCTTGTCTCTGTTTTGAGCCCAGATCTCAAATGTGTGCCCATAAATTCTTAGACCACAACTCAAAACAAGGACAAATTAATATCAAGGTATCTCAGCAAATCTCAAAGTGACTCTTGGAAAAGCAGAACTTTGAACGCACCATCTACTGAGAAATTGTGGGATTTCAAAAGAAGAGAAGATATGCAGCTCAGGATTGAATTGTGGAGTCCTTGATACCCCTGAACTTGGTTGTTTTCCTGCAGATGTTTCATTACCCATGGTGCCACAATACGGGAAGTGCTCTGAAGAGGTTACCTGGCTGGGTAACGAAATGTAAGTAAGTTCAGGGAGCACCAAGGACTCCATAGCCTTTTTTTTAGTCTATCTCAGAAACAAACAAACCCAATACAATTTTTAATCAATAAGATGCTTGTAACTTGTCTCACCTGTAACCCCCATCTTTATACCAGCCGATCTCCACCTCCCAGTTCCCCATCCTAACTCCACATCTGGCCACTTCATGCATGGGTGAGGTGAATTGCACCTCATAAAAGCTGATGCCTTTGAATAAAACTGGTCAGTTGGAAAAGGTACCACCAGATTCCCGGTTGTTGTTGTTGTTGTTTTTTACCGTCCTAGGCTACCGAAGAACAGTTGCAGGAACTGGGCATGGCTAGTCTAGTGAAGAGAAGGACCAGGGGAGACATGATAGTGGTCTTCCAATATTTGAGAGGCTGCCACAGAGAGGAAGGGGTCAAGCTATTTTCTAAAGCACCAGAAGGCCAGACAAAGAATAATGGATGGAAACTGAACAAGGACAGATTTAACCTGGAAACAAGGAGAAACTTTCTGACAGTGAGAGCAATCAACCAATGGAACAGCTTGCCCTCGGAAGTTGTGGGAGCTTAATCACTGGAAGCCTTCAAGAAGAGATTGGACTGCCTCCTGTCAGAAATGGTATAGGGTCTCCTACTTGGGCGGGGGGAGGGGGGGTTGGACTAGATGACCTACAAGGTCCCTTCCAACTCTGTTAATGCCTACGTTGTCCACCACACGAAATTCTGGCAGAGTGACTTACCGGGCGGCAAAAAGCGGGCGAGCTCCTCCTCCGCCCCACGTTGCTTGCGGGCCTTCCGACCTGGCCCGCGCTTTGCCTGCCGGTTCGGGTCCAACTTGCGCCCCATGGCTTAGAAGGCCTCCGCTTTGGCGTGGAGTGGGACACGTGGGTGAGCTCCGCCCGCCCCTCCGTGAACATCCCGACTTCCTTCCGTTTTCGGACAAATCTCATTGGCCGTTCCTTTCTTCCCCACCTCCGCTTACTTCTACGGCCTTGTGATTGGTTAGTTAAGTTGCCGCTTTCGTTGGATTCATAGATAGTGAGTGCGAATACCTTGGTGCAGAGGTCTCCAAACTTGGCAACTTTCAGACTTGTGGACTTCAACTCCCAGAATTCTCCAGCCAGCATAGAATTCTGGGAGTTGAAGTCCAAAAGTCTTAAAGTTGCCAGGGTTGGAGACCCCTGGTCTATTTCATGAGGAAAACTTACTTTTATTTTTGGCGAAACCAATTCCCCAAAAGAGCTGCTAACTTTCGATGCCACCCTCCCAGTTTGGGAGAGGAGCTTCTCTGCTCCACCACAGGAAAAGACGCCGAATCTTCCTGCAGCCTCTTGACTTCCACGTAATTCTGCCAATTCTCTTAGACGGTGAAATTCAGTAGCTTGCAGTTAAGTTTCCCCCTTTTCAGATGAAAAGCCAAAAACACGCTTATTCCCAGGAGTGCTTTTACAATCTGAAGGGTTCTCTTCATATTGGAAATGAAATGTTTCTCCATTAAAAAGCGCAATGTGTATTAGGTATCCTTTCTTGGGTCTTTTACCTGCCAACTGGACTTGGAACATGATTTCTCAAAAGAAGTGTATTGAGACACAAAACAGACCCGCACCCAGGATTAGAAGCGTGCCACGACTCAAGTGTTTACCAACCATGGCAACTTTTAAGATGCCTGCATTTTCAACTCCCAGAATTAGTTATGCTAAAGTTGAGAAACACTGGCATAAGTAATTAAATGGATTGTGCTATTTTTTTTTTCATTGCTGCATCTACAAAAGACACTGTTGCAATTCAGGTATCTGGAGACTCAAGGCAATTTTATGTATTTGGTACAGTCATAATTAATGTCTGTTAGTGTTTTAAAATGCTACCGTTCAATGCAACTATCCCAAATATACTTACAGGCATATTTCCTGGTGGTAGCCTATGGAAGCACTAATGAAATCTGATCATGTAGCTTTTGATGTCAATTGGACATAACTAAAAGATGCTTGCTGCTCATCTACCTACAATTTCTATGTAGAAAAATACTTGCAGAGAACTATCATGTAGGCCCTATCAAAGAGCAAATTGATGCATGAAGTGAATGTCTTTTATAGAAAAATTCTTAGATTAAAACATTATCAAGAGCCCATGACAATTGCTTATGCAAGATGCTGCTTTTGAAAGAAACAAGTGTCAGCATTGTGTCCCAATGAAAAACAACCATATTTTTCTGGCTTGCTGAATATCACTCTGAAAATAAAGCATTTTTCAATACAGAAGCTTGGCAAGGGTTTACTCAGAAAAGCTCCACGCTATCTTTTAATTGCAATCTTTTTACTATCCCATGTAAGGTTGTTGGGTAGAGTAACAATGGCTGGGTTCACGCATTGTGCTAAGCAATAAAGTAACAAATCCAGCCATTATAGTCAGTAACCCAATTCATGGATCCACAAATTGCCTGAATGAGCTTTTAAGTTGCTTGTGTGCACTGTGTGACATTCCAAGATACAAAACCATGATTTGTGATATAAAAGGAACAGATTTAAAGCGTAATGAGCCTATAGTTTAGATAAATTCAGACAAAATGTGACACTGTCATGTAGGTGCTGCCTGTAATTGCACATTGCAGCACATTTTATTCTCTCTTACAAAGCCTTTTAAAGTTATCAGCTGGAAAAATTATCTAGGACAGCCTGGAATCTCCCTATTTTGGGCTAAACTGGAAGTGTGCGTATTGTTTGCACATGTACATTTTTCTATCAGATCACAAGCCACATTAAAATTTTAATAAAGAAGCTGTTACATCCCCCATATATTTTGCCCAAAGCAAATAAAATACAAGGAAACCTTTATTTTTAACTTTATCAAGATTTGTCTTTTTTCCAGCTGTTTCAGAGGACAAGTCCAGTCAGTTTTTGTATTAAAAGGATCTTGATGGAGGTAGCTGTGTCTGTCCTGACGTTTGCTTGCACTCATCTTGGTAAACAAACTGAAAATAAAATTAAAATCAAGGAAGAGTGGGCCAAGGTGATGAGCATTGCAGCCAGGTCTGTGTAACAGATGTGACGCTGCAGCCTCCAGTCACTATATACAGAGTCCATCCAATGTTCCTTTTTACCGAAGTGCAATCTAAGTGCAACTGGCAGCTTATGGAAGATTGCAGTTCCTCCTTTCTCCAATCATATCCTCCATCTGAGAGAACATCATCTGATTAGGAGTGCCAGACGGAGGGGATGGGGATGGGGCCAGAACTGAAACAAGGGTATACGTGTCGCTTTAGCTGAATCACTGGACTGATGGCACCAGTCGGGTATTTCACTGCTGCTGAGCCACCTAAGTTTAAAGTGGGGGGAGGGAAAGAGAGAGAGAGAAACATTTAGTACAGTATATGCAAAGCTCATTCCCCAATCTTAGGGAGTTCACCATGGGCCCCCTCCCTCCAGGGTAGGGTGGAAATGGCAGGGGTTGATGCTTACCTGCTGGTTTGGTGGTGGAGGAGGAGGTTCACTGCTACGATTTGCCAAGCGGCTGAGGATGTTGCGCTCCGACATCTGGAGACGCACAGCCACTGGAGGGATGCGGGCAATTGTGGCAGGTAGCCGCGTCACATCGGCCTTCATGTCGCTCAACAACTCCTCCAGCTGCTTCAGTACTGGAAAAAAAGAAATTTTGGACCCTCTGTAAATGTATTTTCCTTAAGGAAAGGAAGGCAGTTCATTTTGGGAAAAATCTCCTCCAGGATCAGAAAAGCAACTACAAATCTGAATTGGAGGAGGGCACATTCACCTGACTTCCTAAACACAAATGCTAAAAGTACAACAATGTCTAAAGTTCTAAACCATAGTTATAAGCAATGGCTGTAGAGAACATAATAGAGCTGGCAGGCGTGACTCCAGCCCTAAATAGAGATGCAACATTACTATACTGTACACATCTTGCCACAACTGCCCTCCTTTCTTTAGAATAAAAATTCACTAAGTTCAGAATCTCCCTCAACAAAGGAGAAGTGGAGGGTAGAGGGCAGCTAGCGATAGACTGTTAAAAAGTGATGCATACTGGGAGCAGGTAGGCATTTCCAAAGGCTTTTATAGCCAATAGTTGCATTAGCCAAATTTGTACAATTCAAGTAAACTGAGCACACAGAACGTTATGGTAGTCGTGCCCTAATGCCAAGGGAGCTTGGGGAGGGGGTAATGTGCTTTAAGAAAGCTGCATGTAATTTCCCTGTGAATAGTTGCTTGAAAACTGCTTTTTTCAATTTTACTGTCAAGCTGCCATGTAAACAAATATGTTTATACCCATGAAAACGGGTCAGCAAACCACAACACACGGTTAATCTCAGAATGAGTTAATGAGTATTTTGTCCTTCTACAGATAATAAAGGAATAAAAATGGACACGGCAACGGAAGAAATTAGAAATAACTTTTGAATACCAAACTTTCAAAGCAGGATCCTTTTTAGAGATGGATACTTAACTAAAGCTCTGAATTCAAATTCAGACAGGGCAGAGGAATGAGCAGGAAAAGGGTCACAAGGTAAACAGGTTTAAAGAAGCTAAATTATCTGCTGAATAGATGAGAGAAGAATAGGACAGTCCCAGCAGCAGCAATTTTTAAAAATAATCAGCCATTATTAGATAATGAAGACTTTGTGTCACCTAAATGTTCAAAAAACATTGAAATGGCTTTCTAAAAAAAATCCACGAGAACTTATTATCTCCTATCCTGTTTTTCAAATAGCTAGTTGCTGATCTTTTGATATTTGATCTTGGAAGAAATTAGTTGCCAACAGAAATATACATTTAAGCACTATGACTCCTTCTCCTATTACAGATTATATCCGCCTTTTTGAAATACAAGCAATGGAAAGAACAAAATGACTTTTTGTGTATATTGCTTATTTTTTTCCTGTATGTTCAATTAATCTAAGGAATATTTTTGGTAAAAGAGGTGGCAAGAACTGTGGTGAAGTCTATGGTATTACCATGGCAAAGATCCATGGTTTCAATGACGTAAGTCATCTACTTGAAAGAATTAGGAGTTATTCTGACGTTCCAACTATTCAAGCAAGAGCTTCCAATGCAGTTTAGTAGGCTTCTATCAGGATACCTATGGCTACAGTATAATAATGTATTTGATCTAAGGCTCAACTGGGCCAAACATATCTAAACCCTATAAGATGTATTGTTTCTGATCCTTATCATATATGAAGTTCCCTGAACCACTGAAACTAGCACTTGTTTTACTCATCTTGCACTGTGATTACCAAATCCACATCTTACAATTCAGATAAAGCACTTAGCCAAGAAGTCTTGTAATACCACTTTTCTTATGGAACAAAGATATGTGGAATTATGCTCAGAAGCTTTGCTGACCACAGGAACAGATAAAGATATGTTACTAGTATGCTTCCAGTTGTTTGTCTATTGGCGGGAAAACCTGATTAATAGGTATGTTAAACCCTAGGTTGAGGGAAAAAACAAATGGCTCAAGCAGATAATTAGAAATAGCAATAACATCTTTGGCTATTATCACTCAGCTGAACCAATAAGCAGAGTATCCCTGCTCCCAAAAGAGGAAAAAATGAACATTGATGAGGGGTCTGCAGAGATATTGGTAATACTGGTTTATAAATGTGAAAGAATACAGCAATTTATATTCATAAATAGGAAGGTTTTCCTATTTATTTAGGAACTGTGAAAGAAGAATGCTGGAATGCCTGGAACTCTGACAAATAAGCCATCAACATACACATACAGATAAACAACATCTACATACCAAAAAAGACAACCAACAAACCAAAAAGGGAACAAAAAGACCAAAACACCACCTCACCAGCAGTCAACACCCACGTGAACAGAAATTAACACCAAGATTAATATTAGACTAACAATCAAGAAGCAAACAATATCTCCATCAAGGAACTGTCAAATAAGCTAACAGCAAACAGCCCAACCAAAAAAACTACCAAGACCACTTTCGCAAACATTGACAGGGCAAGTGTATGAAATGAGAGCAAACTCCTGTCCCTTCCAGCACTGAGGATGTTAATAGTTTGAGTAATGAAATGTCTGCAAGAAAAGAAGCTCAGAAAGCATTCCCCAAGGAAAAAAAATAATGCAGAGATTTCAATCTATCTAGTGTTTTGTTTCTTTTTACAATGAAGACAAGTGTGTACTTCAGCATTGTGGAAAGGTCTGTGACCTAACTTCTGAAGAGTGATCCTTTATTTTTTATTTGTTTCAGTATTTGTTTAATTAGCAGAATCTTGAAAAAGACACAATAAGCTACAAAGTTTATAAAGTCTTTTGAATTTTCATATTTCTGCACAAATATGACCTAAAATGTAACCTGTTCTCCACACGTCCTAAAACTAGATAAAGAGAAACCAATTAAACAAATGTCAAAAGCATACTTGTTCATTTATTTATTGAAGAAAATGATCCAAAGTTAAATATTTGTGTGACAAAAGTATGTGAACCTTTGTATTTGGTAACTTGTGTGCCCCCAATTGGGCAGCAACAGTTGCAACTAAATTTGATAACTATTGATCAATTCTGCACATCAGCATGGAAGAAATTTAATTCATTCCTCCTTATAGAACAGTTTCAACTTAGGTATGTTGGTGGACTTCTTCATGTGAACTGCCCGCTTCAGATCCTTCCATAACATTTCTGTAGAATGAAGGTCAGGACTTTGATTTGGCCATTCCAAAACATTTAATTTTCTTCTGCTTTAACAATTATTTGGTCATATGACTTGTGTGCTTTGGGTTGTCGTCTTGCTACAGGACCCATTTTCTCTCGCGCTTCAGTTCACAGGCAAAAACACTTGATGTTTTTTCTGTAGAATTTACTGGTTCAATTCATAATTTATAGTTCCATCAATGATGGCAAGCCGTCCCGATCCAGAAGTAGCAAAGCAGGCCCAAACCTTGATACGGCTACCACCAAATTTCATAGATGGAATAAGTTTATACTGGAATGCAGTGCTGGCCTTTTGCCAAACACAACAATTTTCATCCAAGCCCCAACATTTGTACTTTGATTTCATCTATCCACAGAACATTCTTCCAATGCCTTGATTTATTTATGTTGCAAGCTATAGACAGGCAGCAATGTCATCTGGGAGATTAAGTGGCTTTCTCCTTGTATGTTTGCCATGTGTATCCTTGTTATTCACAGTTCTCCTGACGGTAGTCTCTTGAACACTAATATTTAGCAATGCAAGAGGTCTTTAGTTCCTTAGACGTTACCTTGAACTTCTTTGAGACCTCCTGGAGTACTGCATGCCTTGCTCTTGGTGTGCCCTTGGTTGGTTGATCACTCCTGGGGAGGGCAACAACTGTGTTTAATTGCCTCAAAGTGCACATGATCTGCCTGTCAGTGGATTTGTGGAGTCCACGTGCTTTGGAAATAGTTTTGTAACCTTTTCCAGACTGGTGCTTTTTGAAGATCTTCATAAATTGTTCAGCCCATGCCACACCTCCACATAACTGTGTTGGAAGATCAAACTTTGACAGTGAATTCAGAATTCTGTTCTTTAAATAAGGCAGGCCTATATTCATACCTGACTATCATTCCATTGACTGAGACACCTGACCCTAATTTTCCCTTCAAATGAAGTAATATTCCTAAAGGTTCACCTATTTTTCCCCACACAAGCATGTAACTTAGGATTATTTTCATCAAGTTTAATTGGCTTCTCTTTATCTAATTTTAGAAGTGTAAAGAACAAATTACATTACATTTATGCAGACATTTTGAAAATTCGAAAGGGTTCACAAACTTCCAGTATACTACATAGCCATCAGAGCTGGATCTCTTTAAGTCCATTTCTGATGCTGAATAGGTTTACTATCCTTGTTAAAAAAGAAAAGCAGCAACGTTTGGAAAAAAAAAAAAACATTTTTTTGAGTACAGGTGGTACATTCTATCATTTATTACATACTTCTGAAGGTTCCTGAAGAATCTGTAATCCAGTAAAGAAACATTGTTTATAATTTAGAATTGCTCAGACTTGAGTAACTCTATGTTGTGTGTTTCTCTATTTTCATCAGATAGCCATTCAGACCAGGATGCTTTTTTCCCCTTTCTGGATCACTATAGAGCAGACTGTGCCAAAGGTGTGTAATGTGTAGCTTAGAAGTATAATTTTCAGAATAGGTTAGCCTTAAAATTGTGTGTTGTATTAGAGTATAAGAAAGCATTCACAAGAGCGTTATTTTCGAGGTATTGGTTATCGCAGAGCTCTTGTCTTTTGGGACAGTCCAATCTTAAACATGTCTTCAATAACTTGCAGGAGTTATTCCTTTCTTTACAATCTGCACAGGGCCTTATATACCAACCCGTGCTTTTATTTTTAAGCAGAGATAATAGTATGATCTATTCTATGGCATCTATTAAAAAAAGCAACACTTTCATGCTCTAAATTTACTTTTTGCCTGTAGTTATAAGAGGAAGAAGAGAAGGATGAATGGAGAATGAAAATTTGAGAAGGTTCTTCCCTGATTTCTGCTGATGTAATATTATGGGGAAAATAAGTATTTTCACTCCTATGGAAAGAACTTCCAATTTTTATTTACTTAGTTATGTAGCTGCCCTCTCACCAAATGATTCTGGGCAGCACACCATTAGAATTTCAAGGATGCCCTTCTTGTGGCCATTTGAAAAGGAAATATTCAAGTTGTCTGAATCCACTACAAAAGAAGTACAATAGATATCGAAAGTCTACACCCTCTTGTTAAAATGCCAATGGTTAAAATGGTATCTTTTTTGGAGATACCAAAAAAAAAAAAAATCAGACCAAGATAAACCACGTTATAATTTTTCCACCTTTAATATAACATATAAACTGTACAGTTCAACTTAAAAACAAACTGAAATCTTTTTTGGGGTAGGTGGGTGGGGGAGAAATAACAATAAAAACTTACAATAATGTAGTTGTAAACTAACACTTTAAATTAATACTTTGTTGAAGCATCTTTTGATTTTATGACAGCATTCAGTCTTTTGGGGCAGGACCCTATCAGCATGGCACATCTTGCCTTGGGACTCGCTGCCTACTCTTCCTTGCAAAAGTGCTCCAAGTCTGTCAGATTGTGAGGGCATCTCCTGTGTACATCCCTCTTCAGGTCACCTCCGAGATTTTTAATTGAATTCAGTCCTGGGCTCTGATTGTGCCATTCCAAACCTTTGATCTTCTTTTGGTGAATGGAGGTATTTTGGGTTGTTGTAATGCTGAAAGGTGAAATTACTCTTCAGAAGAAGGCCTGAAGGTTTTGGGCCAAAATTGACTGATATTTGGAGCTATTCGTAATTTCCATCACCTTCACTAAAGCCCCTGTTCCAACTGAAGAAAAGAAGCCCCAGAGAATAATGCTTCACTGTGTGTATGATGTACTTTTGGTGACACATAGTATCATTCTTTTGCCAAACACACTTTTTGGAATTATGGCCAAAAAGTTCCACTTTGGCCTCAACAGACCATAACACATTTTCCCACATGCATTTGAGAGACATGATGTATGTTTTTGCAAAATGTAACTGAACTTAGATGTTTTTCCTTGTAAGAAAATGCTTCTGTTCCACCATGCTATCCCACAGCCCAGACATATGAAGAATACGGGAGATTGTTGTCACATGTAATACACAACCAGTTCTTGCCAGAAATTCCTGCAGCTCCTTTAATGTTGCTGTAGGCCTCTTGGCAGCCTCTCGGACCAGTTTTCTTCTTGTTTTTTCATCTATTTTGGAGGGACATCCAGTTCTTGGTAATGTCATTGTTGTGCCATATTTTCTCCACTTGTTGATGACTGTCTTCACTGTGTTCCATGGTATATCCAGTGCCTTGGAAATTTTTTTGTACCCTTCTCCTGACTGATACCTTCCAACAATGAGATCCCTTTGATGCTTTGTAAGCTCTTTGCAGACCATGGGTTTTGCTGTAAGAGGCAACTAGTAAATGTCAGAAAATCCCTACTAGAACTGAATTTTATATGGGACTAGTCAGAGTTAATTAATGGCATTTATTTAACATCAATTTGAATGTAATTGGTCAATTTTGAACATAACCATATCCCTACTTATTAGAGGGTGTGAACACTTAAAGTGGATATAAAAAGTCTACACACCCCTGTTAAAATGCCAGATTTTTGAGATATAAAAAAAAATCAGACCAAGATAAATCACTTCAGATTTTTTTTCAACCTTTAATATAACATATAAGCTGTAAAATTTAAGCAAGCTGAAATCTTTTAGCGGGGTAAATAACAAGAACTAGAATAATGTGGCTGCATAAGTGTTCACACCCTCTTATAAAGTAGGATTGTGACTGTGTTCAGAATTAACCAATCACAGGGATATGGTTGTGTTCAAAATTAACCAATCTCATTCAAACTGATATTAAATAGTAATCAGTACAAATGTCCCATCAATTAAAGTGACTCTGATCAATCCCACATAAAATTCAGCATAGTAATAGGATTGTTTGACATGTACTCAGTTGCCTCTTACAGCAAAAGCCATGGTCTGCAAAGAGCTTACATGGCATAAAAGGGATCTCACTGTTGAAAATGATCAGTCAGAAGAAGGGTTTAAACAAATTTCCAAGGCACTGAATATACCATGGAACACAGTGAAGACAGTCATCAACAAGGAGAAAATATGGCACAACAGTGACATTACTAAAAACTGGATATCCCTCCAAAATTGATGAAAAAATAAGAAAACTGGTCCAAGAGGCTACTAAGAAGCCACAGCAACATTAAAGGAGCTGCAGGAATTCCTGTCAAGTACTGGTTGTGTGCTACATGTGACAACAATCTCTTGTATACTTTGTATGTCTGGGATGTGCGGAAGGGTGGCAAGACCTTTTCTTACAAAAATAAAAATCTAAGCCCGGAAATATTTTGCAAAACCTTACATCATATCTGACAAATTCATGTGAGAAAATGTCTTATAGTGTGATGAGACCAAAGTTGAGCTTTTGGGCCATTAATTCCAAAAAGAATTTTGGTGCAAAAAAAAATACTGCACATAATCAAAATACACCATACTCACAGTGAAGCATGATGGAGGCTTCAACTAGAACTGAGGCTTTAGTCAAGGTGGAGAAAATTATGAACTGTTCCAAATATCAGCCAATTTTAGCACAAAACCTTCAGACCTCTGCTAAAATACTGAATTGCCAAATCAATAAAATATTGGCTTCACTAAAAGACCAAAGTTTTGGAATGGCCCAATCAGAGCCCGAGCTGAATGCAACTGAAAATCTGTGGGGTGGCCCAAAGAGCTTGCAATCTAACAGACTTGGAGCACTTTTGTGAGGAAGAATCGGCAAAGATTCCCACGGCAAGATGTGCCATGCTGATAGGCTGCTACCCCAAAAACCTGGATGCTGTCATAAAATCAAAAGATGTTTCAACAAAGTATTAGTTTAAGAGTGTGCATCTTTATGCAACCACTTTATTGTTAAGTTTTTATTATTTCCCCCCCAAAATATTTCAGTTTCTTTTTAAATTGAATTGTACAGCTTATATGTTATATTAAAGGAGGAAAAATTCTGAAGTGATTCTATTTTTTTTTATCTCAAAAACCTAGCATTTTAACAGGATATGTAGAGTTTCTATATCCATTGTAAGACTATACCCATTAGCTTCTGGGTCTGTGTTTTTTTTTAAAAAAGACCAATTAATGATCCTAAACTGAGCACTAAAAACCTTGGAAATGTAGGACTTCCTTCATTACAACTATTTCCTAATTAGAAATGTCAACAAATTTAAAATATTGAGAAAATTAACCTACGCGGGAAAGAAACTCTTGGGCCCTATCTACCGGAGAGAAAATGCTCCTCTATAGAGATAAATACTAGGGTAATTTTGCACAAAAGCCAACCTGGAATCCATCTCATCTTCTGCTCTATTTTCTGGAACAAATTTTTATATTGTTTAGTATTTGTAAAATCACCAGTTGTTTGGGGAACTTTCCTACTCATTTTAAAATTGATTTGTTTTCCTGAACTGAAACAGGAGCTTTCCCCAAGTACTAGCTGCCCTCCTTCCCTTGAGAAAAAGAAAAGGATATATTTAGTGGTGCATGGAACAATGTGGGTCAAGGGAGCAAGGGGTGGGTGGGGGGAAGAGTATAGACTGGCATGCAATTCAACCCCTATTCTCATTAAATAATGTCTCCCCAGTCCTCACCTTTGTGAAGCACTGCATTGGCTGGCTTATTCCCAGCCATAGATTCCTTGGATAGATGCTGATGGCTCTCAGCTAGGCACTCCACTTCAGCAAAACGGGTATTAAGAGCCATAGAGGGATGAGATGGATCTTCTGACATGTTTAGATATGCAGCTCTCCGTAGTTGCTCTTCAATCACTAGGGCTTGTTCCAGTAGCTATGAAAAGCAATGTTGGTCCTCAGTTTTAGGTACAAGAGCCATATTTCCTGTATGTTACATTCAGTTTATAATGTCTTGTAAGACCTATATACTGTTGTTCTAAGCAAACATTCATAATTCTCAGTGAACCTCGATAGCGCAGTGGTTAGTGTTTAGTACTGCAGGCCACTTCTGCTGACTACCGGTTGCCTGCAATTTGGTAGTTCACCAGGCTCAAGGTTGACTCAGCCTTCCATCCTTCCAAGATGGGCAAAACGAGGACCCAGACTGTTGGGGGCAATAAGCTGAGTCTGTAAAACCGCTTGGGGGGGAGGGGGTAAAGCACTGTGAAGCAGTATATAAGTGCTATTGCTATTCTCTAACAAGTTATCACAAAATTTTAATTGCAAGGCCATATAGCACAAATGCACAACTAATTCTTTGTCCTGCTGCCTCAAAGTAACTCGTATTAGGATCTTAAACCTAACCACTAAAATAAAAATAATAAATACAGGTGTACAATTCAACTATTAATACTAAGTCAAAATGTTACAAAAGAATCATTTCTATGACAAATACCACTTGCAGAATATTTTAAGAGTATTGCTTAAAAATCACAAAGCTCTTTATGTGCTGAATTAGGCTTCATCATATGGTCAACAATACCCTCATAACCTGAGACATTCTTCTTTTTATATAAAAAAAACCCTGACTTAACTGCACATAAAATCAGAGAAATTTCCCACAGATTTTATATAGCAACTTTTAAGGGGCAAAAGGGTGCCTTAAATCAAGACAGGAGGCATTATTTTTGCCTTTAAAGCCCACCCTTACCCTTCAAAAAGAAAAAAGAGAACGATACTTTCAACTCATCCACCCATCTCTCCTGTTCTTAATCCCCCCTCAAAGAAATTTAAAAAAGAAAAAAGCTGAATTATTTTTGAAGAAAAATCTAACCTATTCATTTGCCACATTTACAAAGAAACTGTATCCTAAGAAGGAATGCTCACCTTAAACCTCCTGGCCAAGAATTTATTCTTTATTTCTAGAAAATTACCCCTGTTCATTTCGCCCTTGAAAGGCTCATTGAGGATGGCGTAACGGGAATCATTCTGGATATCTTGCCATCGAGCATAACCATGACTGTAATTGGAGAAGCTCAGGAAAAAAATAACTGGGAAAATGCGGTAAATCAGTAATAATTACAGTTTATTTGAGTTAATAAATAGTGAGATTTAAGCTCAATTTAGGGATTATAGTAGGATTCCAATTTATTCACAGGGAAGACTTGCAGGTAAAATCCTTTCTTTGGACGCTGTCAGGTTTCTTCTTCTTACTACTTCATCTGCCAAGCCACTGCTGAAAAATTTGGTAGAGCTGACCCTGCTTGCAAACGGAGATCTATTTGATCCTAATAAGTAAAAGGATATGCTGGGCCACAGAGCAAAGTAAAGTTCTAAAAGTTGGGGAGAACAGTAAATGTAAAATGAAGTAAAGCAGGAAATCTGAAAACCCACTAGAAGCAAACAAGCATTTTTATTATTAAAGAAAGCATCTGAATATAATACAAATGTTTAGACTGCAGTGTGCAGAATCTATTCTTGTTAAGAGATATGAATGCAAATACCAGACTTGTTTTAAACCCAAGAATCATACTGTTTTGCCTTAGCTAAGTCAAATTGTCAATCAATCTATCATGGCTCTTAAAGGAAGGATATCCTAAAGGTGCTTTTTCAAGAGGCAACTGGACTTTCTGGTTTTTCTTTTCTTTGAAGATGTTTCAATTCTCATCCAAGAAACTTCAAAGAAAAACCAGAAAGTCCAGTTGCCTCTTGAAAAAGCACCTTTGGGAAAACCATGACCTGGATGACTGAGAATCTCCATAGACGTAGAGGAAGGATACTTTATAATTCCTGCCAAGAGCCAGTAGTCATGGCGCCGGTGCCAGATCTCATATGTCTTCTTGGTAACTGTAGCTGCTCGCTCTTCGTTTTGCCACAAAGAATGTAACTCTGCAAAGCAAGAGACAAAACGTTTACAATTGAGTAGAAAAAACCTCCCAGAAAACATATATCCTTATTGCCAGTTAATACCAGTGAAGCCACCATCTGCAATGTTGAACATGAACCGTTGTTTTATGGCTTTCTTATGCCGATCATCAGCAGGATCTTTAAGTGTTTCCCCATTTTGCAGCATCACTATATCTTTCTTCTCATCTTCCTTTTTCTCTTCTGAAAAGAGAACAAATAATTAGACAATTACCAATGAGTCCATCTTAACATTCCAAACACACCCTAGCCTCTGCCTAGAAAACTTATTTTATTGTGTGGATTAAATGTACAATAAATATCACTCTTGCCTTTCTCATCAAGATTAATTGTGGGAGGTTCAGCAGGTGGCTCCGCAGGTGTCTTTTCTTCCACTTTCTCTGTATCAGCTATGGAGGAAAACATTTGTATAAATGGGTGTCTTGGGTGCTTCTCACAAAACTGTACAGTCTCAATCCAGGTTAACCCTGTTAGCCTTAGGAGCTTCCATTTACACCAAGAACTCCCATGCTCTACAATTTCATTCACCCGTGGAATATGACACATAGCCACTAGAGGTATACCTTTACTTTCTGTTTCCATAGGCTCCTCTTTCACTTCCAGGTCATCTGGTTTCTTCTCTTCAGCTTCTACAGTATTTACAGGGGATTTTACCTCTTGTGAGTTGGTCTCTGTTGAAGCCGGGGCCTGCTATATGGGAGAAGAGTAAGCAGAATATTTAGTCAATAAGAGTGTAAGAAAGTAAAACCATTCCCTGTTAAAAAAATTCACCGCATGTCTAGTAACAGCAGAAAGTTATCTTAAAATTTATTATATACAATAAAGAATGCCTGTGTATTTTGCAATTTTAACAGAGTTTTGCGAAGCTTTGGATTCAAAACCAAAAATTACTTCCGAGCATGCAGGGACACTTCTAGAAGTTCTCTTCCTAAATCAAATAAGGTCCTGCTATAACTGCGAAGGATACCTGTGCAATCCTAGGTAAAGATGCAGTTTTTCATCTTCAAAGTTGAAGAGATTATGACTAATTGAGCAGTACTTAAGAGAATTTTTAATAGCAATAGAACATTAGGAGAAAAATTATTTTTTATACTAAATAAACCTCTGGCAGACACTCACCTCAACTGGAACTTCATTTTCAACAGAAGCAGCAACTGCAGGACTGATCTCCTTCTCTGATTCTATGGGCTCCACTTGATCCTTGATAGCGATTCCATCTTCTACCTTCACTCCCTCCTCTATAATATAAGCACAAAGGAAGAAACTTTTCAGAAGGTTTTCCACCACCCCCTCTCATAAGAGCCGATGTTTCTCCGTCAGAATTTTATTCTGATATAAATATTCTATCTGGATGTTCTCTTGTGCCTTTGAGGACAGTTCAACACTTGAAGAAGTCCTCCTAAGATAAGAGTGTTTTATTTACGTCCATCCCCAAGCTCTCTGCCACAGTTTTGGCAGGAGGAGCACAAATTGAAAGCTGGACTGCTTTTTCTCGAAGATACTAACTCAAGGCTCTCACCTAAGGAAGGAACAGGTGCAGGAGTATTAGGCTGAGTATCTCCTGGTGTAGACGGAGTTGGGGTTTTGGGGGAAGGCGAACTCGGCTGCAAAAGCTTTTTGTTCTCCTCTATCTCTGCAAGTTCTGGCATACTCCAGCGTCCATTCACATGTTCAAATTCTTGTACCTTAGGTGGAAAAAAAAGAAAATATATTACTCTTTTCAAAATCAAAACAAACTAAGAATATCAACATCTATGTTCCTGAACTCAAATGAGTAAATAGAGGCAAAAAGATGCACTAATCAGTGTATCACATATCTATGAAGGATTAGAAGGCCTTTTGAAATATTTTCTTCTCATCTGTAGAATAGATGGAAACTGCGTTTTAGAGCTCACCTTCTTGCGTATCAGAGACATGACCCCTATTCGTGTGAGAACATGTTGTCGGGACAAGCCCTCACGTGGGACCCCATCGGCAAATGTTTCTGCCCCATCTGCTCCTGGTTCACACAAGTGACGCATGAAGAGAGAGACGTAGGCCCTGCCAAATGCAAAAGGGAGAAACCTCTATAGTAATAATAATCACTCTGCAACAGCCTCACTCTTAGATCAAGATTATTCACCTGGAGTAGCCAAAGAAATTAACATGGAAGACCTTGAGCAACAGGCACCATTGTTCTGCCTACATCAACTTGGCTCTTATGTATACTCATTAGGAAGTACTTGACAAATTCTAATATTGTTCTTCCTTATCTCCATAGAAGCACAATTGGCATTCATTGGGTTTCCCTTCCCCTGGGCTTTTAAAAGAGATTTCTCTATTATTGCACAAACTCACTTGAACTCCTTTTCTGATTTGCCACGGAGATCTCGGACCAGCCACTGGGTAGTAAAGGCATCCTGAGGTGGCATCCCGTAGCGCATGATGGCATTAAGGAAGGCCTTCCGCTGTCGAGCGTTAAAGCCCAATACCTGTTACAGGAAATAGATTTCAGGGAAAAAGATTTAGATGTAATGGTAACATATTTGTATATTCAAGCATCCCTGGTAGGGTTGTATTAGTATTCTTAGAACACATTAGTACCATCCTTTTTCATAACATTCTCATAATTATATACATTACCTCTATGTTTCCTCCCACACGGGCAAGGAGTGGGGGCAATGGCTTGTCTTTGTCATTCCTTAGACCTTTGCGACTAGGTCGCCGTGCAGCTGACAAAACAAAAGGATAGGTCAGTTAACAGCACAATTTAAACCACAGGACTAGAGTATGTGCAGCATATTCACCTGCCCCTGCTTTTTAATTTTCACACACAGGTATTTTAGGCCAAAGTATAGCAAATCACCCAATGAGCTTCAGGACTGAGAAATTGAATATTCCTAATCTCCCACAAACCTCTATATTGTTGCTGGGATTTTAACAATTATGCTGTTTTCTCAAATTGAAAGAAAGCAGTGCCTGAATCTGCATCAAAATTTACCTTCGGACCTCTCATCAAAATCTTCATCACCTTCCTCGGACGCAACAGAATAGTCAGACTGATTGTCTGATTGGTCATCCTGCCAGTCTGGGGAAAACAAAAAGGCTGTGAAAATTCTGTGAAGACTACCTTCCAACCATAATATTCACCCTCACTTGTTCATCACACACCTCTATCTTCTTGTGAGCCATCGTTGTAGTTGACTTGTTTACGAATGCGCTTGCCCTTGCCTAGATTCCTAGCCAAGTCTTCCTGTTGCTGCTCATAATGATGGCGAAGCAGTTTTTCCCAATAGTCTGGATCCACTGATTCTTCTTGCTTGATAATCTCACGTTCAACCTCTTCTTCCTCCTACCACAACATCAGAAGGTAACAATAGCTCAGTATTATCCATGTTTATAAGAGAAGCATGTCTCCCTGTTTTCAGTGTTTCCTAGTAAAGAGGTTTTTAACTGCCAACTTAATGTGAACTTTTTATCAAGAACCATTTTGGAAAAGAAACATCTAGCAAGGGCCAATCAAGTCACTTACCCCCATTTCTTCTTCACGCACCACATATTGGGCTACTTTGAAGGAACTCAGGTATTCATTCATACCCTGAAGTTCTGCATCCTCTATCTCATCCTGATTCCTATCCAGAAGTCGTTCAATTGCCTTATCATCATAATGGATGACACTGCTGTCCTCGCCTTCCTTATTATCCCCTGGAAGAGGAATCATTTAGTAGATGAAAAGGAACAAAACATAAAAGCAAATAACGGAAAGTAAATTACTCACTTTGTGTGACACTGCACAGATTCTTACCACCCTCGGTAGCTTCATCTTTGAAAAGCTCTTCAGTACCAAACTTAAGGATATCATCCAATTCTTGTTTAGACATAGAACCAGTCTTGGAGCCCAATCCTGGTCTTACTACAAGATGTGTTAGCATCATTTTTTTCTTGGCTACTTGTGTGATTCGCTCTTCTACAGAGGCTCGTGTAACAAAGCGATAAATCATTACTTTCTTGTTTTGTCCAATTCGGTGAGCACGACTAAAAGCCTGACAGGAAAAAAAGGGAGATGAAAATAGGCTTTCAGATATTCATTAAATCAGCCTGTATTCTCACAAACCATGTTTTTACCCATTTCATCTAGCATTCTCCCTAAATGCATTGTTTTCCAAGGTTCAGTCTTGGAAGTTTTTGTTGTACTACTCAAATTCACCTGGATGTCATTGTGTGGATTCCAGTCAGAGTCATATATTATTACTGTGTCTGCAGTGGCAAGGTTAATACCAAGGCCTCCAGCTCTAGTGGAAAGTAAAAAACAAAACTGTGGGGCACCAGGAGCTAGAAAAAAGAAATGAGAGATGGATCAGTTGTCAATAATTTGGAATATCCATTTCACCTTCAAAGCTTGTCTAAACAGTCCCAGATTAACTTTAGAGATATTAGCTAGTAGAGGGGAGGAAGATGCAAGGGAGAGTCACAGCTCCTGCCAAGATCAGTAAATTTGTTGGGTATATCCATCATATTCATACCATTGAAGCGATCAATAGCTTCCTGACGCATATTTCCTGTGATCCCACCATCAATTCTCTCATATTTATACCCTTCATGTTCCAGAAAGTCTTCCAATAGATCCAACATCTTAGTCATCTATAAAAGTACAAATAAATAAATGGAATCAGTAGAAAACATGTTGCTAATCCATAATCAAGTGAACAGCTTCTGTGACGTGTAACTACTTCTAATCAAGAGGAAAATACTGTTCCTTTCAGTTACCTGGGAGAATATCAGCACCCTGTGGCCCCCTTCCTTGAGATTCTTCAACATTTTCTGAAGCAGAAGTAACTTCCCAGAAGCTCGGATTAGGGCACTACCATCATACATCCCATTAGGCATCTTTGGTGCTTCCTGTGTATGAGAGCGAGCGAGAGCAAACGAGAGGTTAAAAGCTCACGTTTCTTTGGGTTTGGTCGGGTTTGCTACAGATGTCCTACAACTGAATTTAGTACATATTATTTCAGTGCCATTTTTGTTGCTTATCTCGCTCAAGTAATCCTTACTACTTTATTGTCCTGACTACTTTTACAGCTGCCATACTCATGTACTTTCACCCAGAGTTTTAGTAAATCCAAGTCAACATAACTGACAAACATTGGGCCGGTTATTAAATATGTAGACCTATTTAAATTTAAATCTGAGGTGCTTGTCAAAACAGTTTTTCTTCTATACCTGAAAAAAATGATTGGCTAAGGTACCTAGTCAAGAACCTCAATATCCAAACGACCAATAAAAAATAATAAAAGGCTATAGGGTTTTAATCAAGATTCTGAAGGAGTCAGAACATACCATGGCAGCCACAGGGAAGAGATATGGATGGTTGCAGCATTTCTTCAAATCCATAACAACATTGAGCAGAGAAACTTGGTTGCCGCCACCCCGTGCATTCAGTGCCTCAAAATTTCTTGTTAGGATGTATTTGTAGTACTTCCTGTAAAATGTTAACGCTCACATTATTGGTTTCTGCTTTTCACATGACTTGCCTTAAAATCTAGCAACTACCTTAAGAGTACCTTTTAAAATAAATTTACCTCATTCTCCACCCCTTAAATGTATTAAGAGAAAATAGATCGGCAATAAGAAACAAACAAAAAAGAAAGAAAGAAAAAGAGAGAGAGAGAGAGACAAACAGTAATTTTAAATCAATATCATAAGACAGAGCAGCTGGATACTTATTAGGATACTTAACCATTATTATTTAAGTAAAAAAAGCAAAGAGAAGCTAACTATTTTGTGACACTCACTTTTGCATAGGGCTTAGTTCCACTCTCACAATAAGTTCTGTCTTTGAAGGCATGTTCTTGAATACATCCGCTTTCAGACGTCTTAGCATGTGCGGTCCTAACATGTCATGAAGCTTTTTGATCTGATCCTCCTTGGCAATGTCTGCAAATTCTTCCAGGAAGCCTTCCAAATTACTATAAAGGAATTCAAATAGAAACATGGAAACCTCAAGCTAAGACGAAAATAAGCCACCTTGAGTCGCCTCAGTGAGATGAGGGGCACAGATGTTAATAAATAAATACTTCAGGGACCATTGTAGGACTTACTGAAAT
This sequence comes from Pseudonaja textilis, assembly GCF_049901715.1. Classification (NCBI taxonomy): domain Eukaryota; kingdom Metazoa; phylum Chordata; class Lepidosauria; order Squamata; family Elapidae; genus Pseudonaja; species Pseudonaja textilis. Next base: position 161,186,946 of record NC_141991.1, on the reverse strand, counting down.
CTTTCTGGTGTCAAGAAGTTAAGGAGGTGAAACAGTTCCTCCAGATTATTCTGAAGAGGGGTTCCTGTGAGCAGCAGTTTGTGCTGAAGAGAATAGCCATTCAGGACCCGGAAAAACTGAAGGGTGGAAGAAAAAGAGCTATTAAAATATTTTAAAAAATAAATAAAAACCATTTCTGTTCACCAAGAAAATTTTCAGCAAATGTCTAAACTGGCAAAAGTGAAATAACATTTTAAGAAATCAGTTCCAATCTGAGTCACACAAAAGTGTTCCTATTTTTTTTTTAAATGACAATTTCTATAAATATTTATCTTACAAAATGTTTATAATAGTACATAAAAGGAGAATTCAAAGAATATACTGATATTTTATGAAGAATAAGCTACATGTATGTGTATATATAGAGCACAAGACTGCAGTTGATAAGAGTCTCTTTAAAAACTTGGAATTTTGGATATAAAATATAAGAATTACAGAAAAAATAGAAATGAAGCAATGTATCAGTTACCTTGGACTGATTATTCTTCAGTCGATGTGCTTCATCCACTACAAGGCAAGCCCAGTCAATAGAGCCCAGAATAGCCATATCAATAGTAATCAACTCATAAGAAGTAAGCAATACATGAAATTTCACAGACGCCTCTTTCTGTAAGGATCAGAAAGTATTGATTGATTTAAAAAACTTAGAAAAACAAGGTGCAGATTCACAAATTCTATGTTGCTAGAGAAGTGGAAATATTCTCAGGCAAAAGTTAAATTAGCTGCCAAAATACCTTCATCCTGGAAGCCTTTTTCCCTCCACGTATAGCATTGTCTTCAAAGGAAAATTCATTTTCACGAATAATGGCCCGGCTGTCTTTATCCCCAACGTAAGTCACAACATACATATCGGGTGCCCACATTTCAAATTCTCTCTCCCAGTTGATGATGGTGGACAGTGGAGCACTCACCAAGAAAGGTCCTTTGGAATGGCCCTAGAGTCAGATAAACTCTTGAAATAAAGGCAACAGGAAACAAATTTTTAAATGTTGTTTATGAATTATGCATGGAATGCTGCAATCCTACCTCTTTGTAAAGAGAATACAAAAACACTGCAGTCTGTACAGTTTTCCCTAGACCCATTTCATCAGCCAGAATGGTATCTGTGCCTTGAGCCCAAGAAAAACGCAGCCAGTTCAGGCCTTCCAGTTGATAAGGATGAAGGGTTCCTCCAGTTACATCTAAATAATCTGGTTGTCTATCATATTTCACCGTGGGCTATAGAAAGGTTGGAGAGAAAATGAAAATGTTTAGTGTCTCTGTTCAAACTTAGTAACACAAGTTTGTTTTTTAAAAAATGTATCATATACAGCTCCCAAAGTTGAGGGAGTCTTAATAGCATTTAATATCCTGTTTTTTAAATATCCAATTTATCTTTTTTAAAAACTTGTGCAGTAGAAATAAAGCAAATGTCTGTGGAGATTCTGAGTCATCCAAGTCATGGTTGTTCCAAAGGTCCTTTTTTCAAGAGGCAACTGAACCTTCTGATTTTTCTTTGAAGACGTTTTGTCACCTCTAGCCCTTCTCTCTGTTAGTCTAGATATATCCAGTTCTCACAACTGTTCATTGTATGTTTTAGCTCCAGTCCCCGAATCATCTTTGCTGCTCTTCTCTGCACTCCTTCTAGAGTCTCAACATCTTTTTTGTAACATGGTACTTACACTTGCTTATCAATCCATAGACATCACCTATTATGCGCATCCTTGAACTTAACTAGTAAGATTATTTGTGTATAGAACATACAATATAATTATATAGTCTGACGCCTTGCCATGACCAGAGTGGATACTCATAGAACTGCTGAGGTTAGAAAAATTATTTCAACTTTGGCAAACCGAAAGGTAATTCTTTAACAAGGCCTAGAGTTGTTTTACTGAAGCATCTCTTTAAAGCAAATCTATGTATTATTAGGGTTCTGCTCAAGATTCAAAGGCATAAAAGAAAAACACCCACTGCATCTGTCTGCAACTCCTTAAACTCCTTAAACCCAAGCAAAGCCATTTCCCAATATTGTCCAAAAGTTGCAGATGAATCAAGTAACCTAGGAAAAGAGGTTGCCGCTTAGAGGCTGATAGGTGCTGTTAGACACCTAATACATATCAGAGATAATATTCTGCTTTGCTTAACGTACTTCTCATAGTACTAAATTGCCACATAAAACACATAAATTATAAAAAGAATCTTTATGATGGTCATCATTTGTTTTTCTTTAAAAATATATATAACAAAAACCCACTAAAAATATTATCCCCCAAACTGAATACAAAGACTGTATAGCCATGAGGCTTCATCAACCCATTAACTTACATCCACTGTAGGTGTTTCTGGTGGTCTCTCTAATTTTCGTAATTTCACTTTCTTTATTTTTTTTCCTGGTCTTCCTTCTTCACCTCTCATCAATTCCCTGTTTAGAAAGAGACCCACACAAATTGAGCTATAGCAAATATACGTAGAAGAAACATAACGAGTTTTCCAATACATTCAGAAAGTAGGCTATATCAATTCCAGATAAGTTTCCTTAAGGGTATCAATCTAATTGGAATAATTCTTCCCTTTTCCCCTTATAAAGTTACTGTTCAATTATGTTTATATTCTTACCTGTGGTTCCAGTATGACTGTTTGTAGATATCATAATCCTGTACCTCTGCCTCTTCATTTTCCCAAGAAGCTTGGTCATATGGTAGATCTCTCCATTTAATAAGATAATGAACGTTCCCCTTCTTATCCACACTGGAAGAAAAAGAGGACAGCCAACATAACCTTCTAAATAAACCTAGTCCACAGAAGCAGAAAATTATGCTTTATCCTTTTCCCCTTCCTGGAAACCCACTAATTAAAGAATGGAAAAACAGCAGGCATCCACTAAGTTCATAGTAAGTGCATATTCTTAAAATAAGCAATTTGACAGTTGTGCAAAAGTAGATTTGATTCTTTTAGTAGGAAATCAGATATCAGCAGTAATGGCTGTCGAATAAGCATGTTCACCCTTTGCTACTTTCAGAATAAATCATGTACAGGTTTGTTTTCCAGATAACAGTTCCTTATTTGCCTAACCTATGATTGAGAATTCGATGGATCATCATCCATTCTGGTTTAATCCCATATCGATAAAACCGTTCCTCCATCTCTGCAAATTTGGGATCCTTGTTCTTCCGTTTGCGACTCTTCTCTTCTTCTCCCCCAAAGTCTCCTGAAGGTGGCTCATCCATATCATTTTTACGTTGATAATTGCGGAACATTACTTGGCAATGCAGTTCCAGCTGGAATACAAGCAGATTACACATCATTTGAATATGGTCAGAGTTTCCCTTCCCTGATCTTTTGAAAGATCAGCTTTTACTTACCTGCAGCTCAGAAACCCAGGAACAGTGCCAGTAGGACATCCCCTGCCACTTGACAAAGAACTGTCTCTCAGGTCTTCCCTCCAGAGGTTTAGGAGAAGGTGCATTTGGATCTGCATCAGCAGGCCGTGGCACTGGAGTTGGTAATGGAGGCTGTCCCCATTTCCATGTCAAGATTTTCTGCACTTTGCCTTTCAGAGGTGGGCACTATCGGTGTGTAAAGGCATTAGAAAATGTTTAGTCTGGGTCCTCTAGCATTTGCTAAAGCTTCCCAATACTTTCATTATATCACTATTAGAAAAACAAGATCTACATTCTATCCCAGAAAGTTTTAAACTATAGAGAACATTCCATATTCCTTTCCAGGATTAATAATAAAAAATACAATGAGAACCACAGAATTATACTTAATATATTAGATATCTTCAAAAACCAGAACAGAAGAACAACTGTCTAATATGCAGGTACTGTAGCATGGCTTACAGATCCTTTTAACCAGTTTCAAGAGGGACGCTTCATAACAACTTGTCTTGTACAGCACAAAAGAACATTCCAATATTTGGACCATTAGAAATTAGCAAGTGGAGAAAAATCAGGATAGCTTATAACTAGTGAACCATTTTAGTTAATACAAAAGAGTGGTTCATATGAACAAGCAGAAAATGTTTTGAGTACACGTGATTTTTTGGGGGGGCGGGGATGATGGGTTAAGCGCCAATAAACATTCTGTTCTAACACTGTATGGTCCAGGTATTTCTATAAGCAACCAAATTCCTCATTAAGATTTCGTGATTTGATTCTGGCATCAACGTCTAGTTATTTTTATTATAGCTCTTTCTACTTCATGATCTAGTAGCTCCTACCCAGAGTAGAACAGTATTTCCTTCTTAATTATCAATGTGTTCACAAAGACATTCATGAACTCATTTTTAAATAAAATATATAAGGTCTACAAAAAAATATTCAAAACCACACTCACATACTTCTCTTTAGGAATAAAAGTTCAGTAAGATGTCTTTTACCGCATAATTTCACCATTCCCACAATGAACTCTATGCTACATTTTACACTAGTTACAAATTATTGTAAGGACTCACAGTACAGCGTGGACAAAGCCACTCTCCATTGGGGATTTCTGGCAAAGGAGGATTCAAACAGTGTATGTGATAAGATGAAGGACAGGCATCACAGCAGAGAAGTTCTCCACCATCTTTGCAGACACGACAGAACTCCATGTGGTGATCGTCTTCTTCCTCTGCATCCCCCACAACATCCTCCATAGTTTCCTCACCCTCAGAGTTATCTTCTTTAGCCTCCCACTGGATACCTTCTTTTTCCTAAAGGAGAGGCAAACTGTTAGCTCCAAGTGCTGTAAGTTCTAGCGAGCATTCACCTCTTTCCCAGTCTTCTCCAACCCAAACTCACACAATGGGGGCAGCTCCACTTGCCCTCTGGTGCTTTCTCCATATCTGGATCCAGACAAACCATGTGATAGGCACGAGGACAAGTGTCACACAGGATGATCTCTCCCCCCTGCTGGCACACCTCACAGTAATCCTGATGATCTGTCTCATAGCCATCCACTGTTGCAGTTGCATCTTCTTCTCCTAATGGAGACATAGTGTTCAAAGCATTCAAAAGCGATCGAGTCTTTAAGCAAAACAAATGCATTTCAGGCTTATTATCGCAGAGAATTAGCTAGATAAAAAGATTTACAATTGCAAGTTTTAGATAACTAACAGCTGTAGAGATGGCAGTTTGAATCCCACCAGTGATTTCCAAGGACTGGACAATGAAACAGGTATACACTAAGAGGACCCAACTAACAATTAAGATTTTCTTTGTTTTGTTCTCAATAGGACTTCATTCCAGAATCTTTCAGTTTGATTCTTTCTCTAGATCGACAGTAGCAAGTTCCTTTTTATGGATTTGAGGCAGGTTCCAACCTCAAACACATAGGCCCATCCTATTCTTGAATCCTGTACTCCTTGGAGCTCATTTTAATCAGAGTTCAGTACCTTTCTTTTTCCTCTTTCCTGCTTTTAATTTTTTACGACTGCGGCTGCTGCGACTGGTAGAGCCATCTGACACAGAATAGCTATTGATGCTTGCATCATCAAAGTCTGATTCAACATCCAAGTCATCCTCCTCACTCTGAAGAAGAACAAATACATTAGATAGGCAGATGTAACAATAGCCACCTCTTCCCAATCTCATGAATGCTGACGGAAGCTACTGTCTGAAGTAATAGATTCTACCCTCTACACCCAAGTACCAGAAAAAAAGTAACTCACAGATGATCTTTTACGCTTGGAGCCAAATCCTCCGAGTTTGATTTTTAAAGGTGCCACCTTCTTGGTTTTGGGTTTTTTGATGTCAGGGACACGAGGACTAGCCTTGGGTTTTTTCCGCGCATTAGGTCCTAGAAGATATCACCTCCCAGTTAAATAGCACTTAGAACTCAACTACTGTATATTCAGTATACAAACAATATTTAAGGAAATTAGGGTTGCCAGACACATTATTAAAAAAGGACCTCTGTAGCTACATCTTCCTCTCACCTTTTCCTTCTTTGGTCTTGGCCTTTCGAAGTGGCACTTCAACAGGAGGCTGAGGAATGACAGCATCCACATTAGTTACCATGCTCTCTACTACAGCTACAGCAGCGGCAGCAGCCGCTGCCACTGATGCTCCAGAACTCCCTTTGAAGGGATTATTTGTGCTGAACTCTCTCCATTTGGCCCCCAGAACCATCATCATTTTTGAGACAGCAATTTTAGGATTTTTTGCAGCAATAAGTGGCCTAAGGGAAGGAGAAGAGAAAAAAGAGCATTAGCAGGTTATGCTGGACTAAGTGAGATTTAAGTTCTATTCAACTTCAATAATCAGATCATTCCCACCAAACAAGACAATTTTCTGTGTACTGGCTAAGTTCTCACCAAAATATGAGATACTAACACAATCAAAACAGAAAAATGTTTCTAGAACTATTTTCTTTCTCTTTATAGGCAATATTGAACCAATTTGCAGGGACCTCAACTTCTATAAATTTAAATCCTCAGGCATAAGATATTGCAACAATGTATGGGAAATATAACGATATAAATGTTACCAGTATAGCTTATTAGAGTTCAACAGTATTATTAACTTACTTTGTAAATGAGGTACAGAAGCATAGAAAGAGTAGCTGGCCTTTTTTAAAAGCAGTTTAACAACTATTTAGATTTCCAGTTCACAGTTCATGCTTTATTAAAACTACTCAGTTATGCATAATTTAATGCAGTATAACTGAGACATGAGGGACAAAACAGACTCATACCTGACAAACTGACTGAAAGCCTTGTAATTTGTTAGAGTGCGATAATCTTCTTCTGTGAAAACGTGATCAATATCTTCCATGCCCCAGTCTTCTAAAAGCTGGGCAGAGGACTTTGGTTCCTAATAAAAGAAGGGTATACAGAAGTTAGTATTATCAGAGATAAATTCTCAACTTGAAAACTCTTTTCAGTCCCAAAAAAGCATTTTACCAAAGAAGTACCACATGAGAGATTTAAAACCGAGCAAAGGAAAAATACAAGACAGACACCAAGTCTACAAAGTTCAGGAAGTAGAACAATAATCTTTTAACTGTAACTGTTGTTAGTCCATGCTAGTATATTCTCAGACTAATCTAAACAAATAACTTTAGCAGAATGTTTCAGATTCACCTTGGAATCATCATCTTCATCTTCTTCCTCTTCTTCCTCCTTGCGCTTGGTTTTGTTCTTCTTCTCTTTTTTAGGCCCAAGTTTTTTCTTTTTCTTTTTGCCAGGAGTATAGTCACTTCCCTCACTATCTGAGCGTAATAGCACCTCCTCTTCTTCCTCTACAAATTCATTTCCTTCACCAGAGCTATCTCCAAGCTGGAATGGAGGCAGGGGGGAAAATTAAGATAAAGTGACCTTGTTCTTTCAGAAAGAACATCAGACTTCCTACCATCAACATGAAGTCCCATCTATTCAGAAAAAAAGCTTTTCTCTCTTCAATCCTTTACTTCCCTCCCCCACTGTATTTTCCTATTTGCTTTTGTATCTTGTTCTATAATCCAATTTAAAAAAAAGTTCAATCCTTTACAACCACCACACACGCAAAGACTTTCTATTTTCTTACCTCTTTTTTCTGACGCTTACTGAGCTTGGGTATCTTAGGTTCTTTCAGCTTCTTGGGCTTCTTCTTTTTCTTGATTTTTGGCAACTCTGCCTCAGATAACAGTTCTTCCTCTGGCTCTTCTTCAGGCTCTGAGATAAATAATAAAACCAGCAAGAGTGTTTCTAAAACTCAAATGTGACATCATACTCTGTCCCTAGATTACATCCTACCTATACTTACCGGAAGCTGCCTATTTTTTCAAACTACAATGTAGGCAGTAACTTCTCTAATCTTTAAATTCTGGTATTTTCTAAACTCTTTCTAGTTTGAGTTTCTCCCCACGATGAAATATAGGTAATCCTCAACTTACAACCATTTGTTTAATGACTGTTAGAAGTTGAATAAAAGTGACTTATGACCAGGTTGCACAGTTGAAGCATCCCCATGGTCATGTGACCAAAATTTGAGCTCTTTGTACAGTCCTATGGTCATACAATCACCAAGTCCCAGCTGACTTCTGACAAAGCAAAGTAAATGGGGGAAGCCAAATTCACTTAATGACTCCATGATTCACTTAACAACTGCAGCCAAAAGATCAAAAAATGAGGCACACTCACTTAACAACTTGCTTAGCAATGGAAATTTTGGGCTTAATTGTGGTCATAAATCAAGGACTACCTGTACTAGTAATATATTTCATAAATGAAATGTAACATTCAAGGAACTGTAGAGTAATGTAATCAATCACATAAGCACTGAAGCTTTTTTTTAATGGGAAGATGCAATCACCTCTTAAAAATTACACATACGAAGCTTTCATTAAAAGAAGCAATTTCTATACAGTACTCATTTTTTCTAAGCCAAACTGATGTAACCGGACATACTAACTTCCCTATAAATCTGTATCCAAATCCCAAATAAAAAGTGATTAAAGGAATACTCGTTACTCCAGGGAAGTAATCCCTGCAATAGTTAATTGGCTTTCTGCATCCATTTTCTATGTAAATATCAAAACAGCATAAAAAATAGCAACAGTCCTTCATAAACAAACATACAAAAATCATATGAAGCAGCTACCAAATTATCCTTCTTGCCTCTACTTTGAAACCTTTACCCTCACAGCAAACCTGATAGGAAACTGTGTGAACTTCCCCACCCTACTTAGTACTTATTCTTCAGGTATCCAAGTTCAGCAAGTGTCAGAAAAGAAGAAACATAACCTCTATTTCAATCATTAGGTGTCTATTTGGATACTGGTACTTTTCTAGTTCACAATTACACCTTCTCAATGTAAATGCAAGCTATAGCTCATTTCTTCTCCCTTACTCTCTCTTTCAATTTAACACATCATTCCTCATTCCAAAACACCATAATCCCGTCCGTTCTTCCAATCTCCCACTCCCCAAAGCACATAGAGACACGGTCAGTAACCAGCTTCCTTTGTGACAGGATCCACAGTAACCCAGTCATTCTTCTTCCCCTCCCCCTTCATCAGCCACCCCCGCCCATTACACGCAGCTAGAGTCACTAGTTCTCCCTCCAAGGAAAATGGCCTCCTAACCACAGGCACCGGGCAGGATGAGGGAAGCCACAGGTCAAAGCAGTTGCTGCAACCGAAGGACAAGAAGCAGAGGGAAACTTCTGGGTGGAGTCCCGTATTCCCAAACCAGAAAATACATCTTGTGCCAGAAATATTTTTTATTACATCCCTTCTGCCCAATCTTTCTTACTACAAACATTTCTCAAGTTAAACTAAACCAAAGTATTCTGGACCAAGTTTTCTTTCCACTGCTTTTCCTAGGCAAAATAACATCCACCGAGGTACCTATCTTACTTTTCAGTTGATTAACACAAAATAACATTAATTATCCATTTCCCTCTTGAATTTTGGAAGAGAGAAAAGAGCTGACTCTCTTAAGGTAAAAAAAAAGAGGTAATACCTAATTGGTTCAACAACTATAGGAACTTCAAAAGCAATGACTCTTTAAAAAAAAGATGGTTCCTGCAGAAAATAACTGGTCTCAAACACAAAAGTTTTCTGAAAACAATTAAAACGTGACCAAAATCCATAGCTCATGACTTTCTCTGCATCATGCTGGCCATATTCAATCCAAAGGACTAAGGTGAGCAATTGTAAAGTTAAGCCATGCTAGGTGTGGCTGGGAAAAAAAGGGGGTCATACAATTACCCAAAGCATAGATCACTTTGAATACACAAATACTAAACTTTCAAGCTGGCAATAGAAAGAAAGTCAGGCACTTGTCCCTTAGATTTACTCTTTGAGGGTGAAATGTTTGTTTTGATAGGAATCATTATCCATACTTCCAGTCTCATCTCCTTTAATATCCATGCAAGGTACCCTCTGCACATCAACAAATGAAATAAACCATATACGTTTTAGAAAACAGATGCAGACACCCGAGAGACACTTTCAGTAGTACATGGACAAAAGTTTCCTTGAAAATTTTCCCATTTTCAAATACATTAAAAAAATGACAAATTACTAATTCAAAGTATTTGAGATCTACAAAATGCTCTTCCCAAACACAGAACACAACTTCTGCATGAAGCAATGGATATAGAAGACATACCAAATATTAGCAGTAGCTGTAATCACAGCTTCATCTGCAATCCAAGAAGTTTGATGTCATTTTTATACCGTGGGGAAAACCTCACATTTTTACTTTCTATGTTCTGTTTAATTGTTGATACTACACGGTGTTGTCATCATAAAGTTATCATTAAATATTACACGAAGGGTAACTTATTACTTCCATGTCAGCCCTATAATAAATCTGGAGTGTTGTGATGTTTCTGGTCCCATATAAAACGGATGACTCTGTAGCTAGTTCTGGTTCAGATAACCAACAGACATATTGTTTTATTCCTTGCCTTAAAAAAACCCCTTCTATCACAGCATTCCTATGTACCTTGATGTTGATGAATACTGTTGTTCAACAGGATCTCCATCTCCTCCTCATCACTGCCAGCAGAGCAGGGCGATGGGGATCCCATGCCCGACGCCATGCCCTCTGGTTAAGAGGGCTTCTGGGATTCTAGCAGCTTGTGCTATCTTGGCACTTTCGTATTAATAATGGCAGTAACGTGCTACATGAAGAAAGAAGAGCAAGCAATAAGATTTAAAGTCCCAACATCTTTACTAAGTTGTCAGATGGTCCAAATTGACTCCCTAGAATATCAAGAAAAAGGCAGAGCACCAGGGAGAGCCAAAGAAGCCAACGACTTGGCCCAAGCACCAATCCAAAGTGGTCCTGAGGGCAATGCTAAATTAATTCAAAGCAATTATTTCATTCAAAGTAGACTGACAGGAACTTCAGCTTTGGGTTTTCCAGTTCTTTTTAGAGGGAGCCTGTGGGCAGGAAGGCGGATGTCTGGAATAACCTGGCCATACTTTATAAAAGATAAAACTATCTGAGGGCTTCCTTCTTGCTAACTTAAAAAAAAAGGAAAAGACCTCCTCAAGATTTACATTTCGGTGGTGGCCACTAGTCCAGCTGCAGGGACAAAATACCAAGGGATCGTTTAAAGGCAAATAGCAAACAAAAGGCACAGTCAGCTCAAAGGAAAGCAAGGCAAACTTGCTTCCCCTGGGAAATGGGGGTGGGCACGAAGGCAGAAATCAAGCAGGGTAAGCGGTGGAGGCGGGGGAGAAGAGACGGAGGGAGGGAAGGAGGGAGGGAGGCGGGGACGGGAATGAAGGCCGGGTCTGGCGGATGGCGAGGAAAGGCCGCTTTCCCGGCTCTGGCCGCAGAGGGAGAAGCGCGGCCGGGGAACAGCGGCGCCCCAAAGCGCTCCCCAGACACGTGCGCCGGCCGGGGTCGCGCGGTAACCAGCGCGGGGGGGGCCCCTCCTCGCCCCCAGGCTGGTTCAGGGCCCCGAGGGGGGCTCGCGGAGGAGCGGGCAGCCGAGGAGAGCCACCCCGCCTCCCTCGGGCGCGCCGGGCGGCGGTCTCCTGGGGGAAGCACGGCAGACGACCCTCGGGGGCCTGCCGCTCGCCCCCCCCCCGCCGTCTCTCCGGTGTCCGCCCGCCCCCCCCCCCGCCCCGGCCTCGCTTTCCATCCCGCCCTCACCCGACTCCGGGCGCCCCGGCTTCTTATTTCTCGACGCCGCTGAAGGGAAAATGGCTCCGGCTCCAGCGCCGCCTCTTAAAGGGGAAAAAAGCCCCAGCCAAGCTCCTCCCCTGTTTCCCCCCCACGCACTCCCGCCTCCATCCCATAATATGCCCCTGGTGCCTTGGAGACGGGTCCCACCTCCGTCACCTCAGTAACCCCCTCAACTGAGGCATCCCATAATAGTTCTCTGCCCACCAAAGTACCCACTCGGAACCCGGCTCTGCATCCCATAATAACCACTCCCCTCCCCTTTCCAAAACATCCCATAATAGTCCCTGCGGGGGGGACCGTCCAGTAATATTCGCTCCCCCCATGCGGAAACATCCCATAATACTCGCCCTTACTCATACACACCACAATAGTCACCCTTCCCCCCATGGAGGCATCCCATAATAGTCACATTCTCTTGTTTCTCCCCCCCCCCTCCCACAGCACCGTCTCACTGCCCTGAACATCCCATAATATTCACCACTACCTACCCTCATCCCCTTGCCTGGCTCTCCCAACCCACCCACAGTAATCTCTCCCCACTCACTCCTTCCCTGGCATATCCCATAATAAGTGCATGCTGGCTGCCAAGTCTGGTATCCCAGAACAAGCCCTCCTCCCTTTTGCATCCAGCCCTGCCTCACTGAAATATTCCCGGAGCCCCCATGGCATCCCATAATAGCACACCCAGGACATCCCATAATATCAACCATTTTCACCTCTCTCTCCTCCCCCTTAGCCAGGCATCCCATAATAGTCTCTGGCCAGTGAGACATCCCATAATACTACCAGCAACTCTTAGCCACAGCCTACAATGCTCGCACTTACTGCATCTCACTCTCCCTTCCTGCAGCCCATAATAATCCCCGTCACACTGTTCTTCCCCAGACAAGTAAAATCAGCAGGAAAAAAAGACCCTGCTCCAGAGTCTAAGGCACCCAGGGACCCCTCTGGACCAGCACCTTCCTACAGAGAGCAACCCCCAAACCACTTGGCAAATGTGTTATAAATGTGTCCCATCCCCCTACTGCACACACAGACCATAATAACCACTGGGGGCATTGGGCCAATAACCTATCCCATAATACTCTAGGCAAAGCCTGCCAGGAATCTCCATTCCTCCTTCAAATGATGCAGACTCTGCACATCCCATAATCTTTCATAGTCTCCTATACAGTAGGGACATGGGAAGTCACACCTTATTGTCTGTCTAGTATAAGGCCTCAAGACAGATTCCACCTTTCCACAATTGTTTCTGGCAGTTTTGATAGCACAGGGATATGGAGAAAGTAACTCTATATGTAATGATTACTGTATATGCAAATACAGTATTAATCTAAACAAATCTTCAGTCACAGACATCCATAGGAACATTTCTTGGATACTCATTCTACTTTTCTATGTCTAGTCGTGAAAAAAAAATCAGTCTACTTCAGTTTTAAAAATTTATTGCAAGTGGCTAATAAAAATTGTTCATGATTATTTCTATGTACACAAGACACATCCCACAACAGCATTTTAAGCATACTATTTTATAGACACTTCTTGTCAGATATTCTTATTTTCTTGTTTAAATGTCCATACAAGTATTCCAAGAAACTACAGAAATGTAAATACAAAGCTTTATTTTAAATGTAACTGAGGTTATTGACCCCCAATGTTTTATGTTATCTTTCAAAATGTCCCATACGCTGTTGATATTTAACATGCATGGAAAGCTAGATACAAAAATCTCTTGTGCTGCTATGCATTTCAGTGCTATTAAATAAAGAAAATTGATAACATTGTTAAACGCGTAGCATTTTTGGTCATTATATCCATTTATTCCCCAGAAAAGGAATTTGTTTTTATCTTGTTAGCTACCATTTTTTTCTTATTCTAGAAATTTACACTATACTAGATATACTGGTGATATATTTTAAAAAGAACATATTGGATTATTAAATTTAATATAGCACATAGACATTAAAATCACTAGCATGTTCCATTTATCCTAAAACAATATGTAAATGGGATAGCAGATTTAAGATGAATAGAGATCTGAAAGCTGGATAATGTCAGTACCACTGGGGCAATACCTGGCCTGAGATCATGCTTTTAGCATTTTTGCCAACAAAAATACATTGTCCCGACCACCACTACCAATCCCACTCCACCCTGTTCTTGCCACTCTCCCATAGCTCAACATAATTTTGACAAATGTTGCAAACACAATTTATACTGTACATACATTGAAGGCAAATACATGTGTCTCAGGATAATGTTTCAGGATCTAATCTGGGTTGCTTACCTGTACCAGAGGTTTACTATCCCGAGCTTTCGGGCTCGTGCTTGAGCCTATCCTCAAGGAGTTTCTCTCTACCAGAATTATGCTTTGGGCTATTCTATGCGTAGTATTTAATATATTTAACATTTAAATTATTTTTACATATTTAAATTATGTTAAGAGTGACCAGAGGGGAGTGAGGGAGAAAGCTCCCTGAGGATGGATCCAGCATGAGTCTGAAAGCTTGGAAGACTAAACTTTTGGTCCTGGTGACCAACCCAGATTGGATCCTGTTTATATTGTGCATTATAAGGTTATGGCAGGGGTCCTATTAAGCTTATAGTGTGTGTGAAAGGGCTACACCTGAGCATACAGGTTAGGAATGTTGTAATGGAATTGAGAAAAGTCACTTTGTACCAAAGGAAATCACATGCAACCTCTCATTCCTGTAACAAATATAGTAGAATAAAGTCCTAATATTTTTTTTTCTTATAATCCTTACAGCTATTTTACTACTAGACTTCATTCTTAAACACCCATTGGTAACTCCCTCTCCATTTCTGCAATGAAAGCTGCCAAAGCCAAAACAGCTCAGATGATAGAAGAGACGAGAGTTGGTGATCATGAACCTCCAGAAGCAGTTTATTGGTAAATGTAAGGCAGTTCACATTAATCAGAGGGGCTAAACCTCAGGATCACTTTCACTTTGCCCAGGCTCCCTGGAGCAGAAGTACACATTTACTGCAGCCCCATTAGTTCTGTGTTTACGGAGAGAGAGAGAACCTAAGTAATAGAATATCTAGGTAGCAGCACTGTTTCTTAGCTGCTTATTACAGTCCTTTGGACTCCTCACAGATAACTCTTTAACCAGTGATGTGGTAAAGCCAGTCCAATTCCTACTTCAGAGCACAAGGGATACTAATTCATCAACAGGGACCGGTGTGAATCTAGCGGCTGTTATGTGGAATTATCAGCCTTTCTGTTTGAATCATAAAGATATACATACATATATTTTTCTGTTAGCTATCAATGTCCAGGATGCTAAAATTCTGTGGCACTTTCTGAGGTTGCTGAAAAAGAGTGGTTTGGGTGAGAAGTTGCTGGTTACTTTTTACCAGTCTATCATCGAGAGCGTTTTGGCATACTGTGTAACGGTGTGGTATGCTGGATGCTCTGCAGTAGATAAGAAGATGCTCCAGGGAATTATAAACACAGCACAAAAAATCATCAGTTGCTTTCTTTCTTCTTTGGAAGGGATTGCAAAGACCAGACTCCTCTCTAGCACACTAAAAATCTTCACAGACCTTTCTCATCCTGGACATTCATATTTCGATCTGTTACCATCAGGGAGGCGTTATAGATGTCTTTAAATGAGGACTAATAGATTGAGAAACAGTTTCTTTTCCAAGGCAGTAATGGTCTTGAATCAAACAGTGCATTTGTGATTTAGTCCTATTATTATTATTATAATTATTTTAATTTTTAAAACTCTGTAGTGTGATTGTGATGTGGTGTTTGGGGCACTGTGCTGGAGTAGCTTTCAAATTTCATTGTATTTGAATGCAATGACAATAAAGGTATTCTATTCTATTCTATTTGGTTAAATTATTTTTCTAGGAATTATGAGAAATATATCAACATTTCCATTAGAGCAGGGGTCACCAACCTTTTGGACCTCAGGAACCACCAAAGTCATAATTTTAAATCCCGCGGACCAGAGACCCTGGGAAAATAAAATAAAAATTCCCCATACCGTTTTCCTACCAATCGGTCATTCTTTATTTGGGATCGCTGGATGCTGTCTCCAGCTCTGTTCTCAGGGGGAGAGAGAAAGAGAGAGACTTTTGGCTTCATGCAGGGAAAGCAGCAGGAGCTGCAGAAGTCTTTCTTTCTCTCCCCCAAACTCTGCCAGATATAAGTCTTTGTGAGACTTGTTGTGCCAGTGCAGCCTCTTGGAGCAGGATGCCTTGCAGGGTCCCAAAGACTCATTTCTGGCAGAGTTTGGGGGAGAGAAAGAAAGAAAGTTTTTGCTGCTTTCCTTGCGTGCAGTCAAAAGCAGAAGAAAGAAGCTGAAAGAAGCAGCCTGGTGGCCAGGCCAGACGCATGGGGTGAATGGGGCAAGTTTTCCCCCTCTGCCCTTCCCCCCCCCACTACTTCATGTTGTTCGCAACGCAAGTGACACAAGCCTTGTGTTCCCACAGGCCATGTGGGCAGTGCAGCCTTGTGTTCCTGGTGCAGCCTGGATTAATTGCTTTGGGGGGTGCTTTGGGGGTAAAATTTCTCTGTGGACCACCAAAATTTTTTCATGGACCACCAGTGCATTAGAGAATTGTGCACCAGCTCAAAACTAGCTTCACATATCAGTGATCCCATGACATAAGCAGTATTCTGAGGCAGATATTATTTATTACTGGCTTAACTACAATGTGTTTGAAAGCCTTAGTAAATCTAATATTTTGTTAAAATTTTAAAACTCTGTGGCATTATGGACAGTCCATTTCCACATCAGAAATTCTTTCCATACTCTGACTCCTGGAATTCAGCTGCATTTGCCGCTCCCTTGACTTTCAGGTCTGAGCTATTTAAAAAAATCAGATTACTAGTAGGTAGTAGCAAAGAGTTAAAAGTGTTATATCCATTGATTGCTATCTTGTCGTTATCTGGAGTTTTACAGCCCAGATCTGATAGCCATATCCTCATAAGAATCACTCAAATTATTTTGCCAACAGCCATACAACGGCCATTTATTTTATTTCTCTTTTGTCAAAGAAGGAGAAGTGAATTTTTTTTGATTCTCCAGGACCTGCAGTGCTTGGGAAAGAGCTGTTATTAATTGTTCTTTTTTGTCCAGCATTTTTATAACAGTCTTCAAATTACTTTTAAGGGATTGGAGGAATGGAAACATCTGGAGATATAGACATCCCTTAGTCCCAATGCATCTGAAATGCACCAGACTGGGGAAGCTATGTAATTAAGCTGTAATGTCAGCAGGCAATGCCACCTAATAGTTCACAAGTCATTGCTGGTATGACTACTGAAAAATCCTGTATCAAGTGGTTATACATGGCTGCCTTCTTCCTATTAATGGTGGTTAAACAAACGGTGGAAACTCTTTTTGTGTTTTATTGACTACAATGTGCAAACAAGACTTTCTGACTTTTCCCTTCCTAGGAAACCAACTTTGCAAGCCATTGTTTTCCCAGTTTTGGCTTGTTAAGAGGTTAATAAGCCAGAGGATTCCTGGCTTGCATATTAAACAAAATATGGAGTTTTCATTAGTTATTTAGCAATTCCTGCTAGCAGGAGAAGCCAACATCAGTATGATAATGTATCAGAGATGAAATAGACAGAAGCATCTTTCCATATTTTTACTGTGATAATCTCCACTTTTTGCTCAAGCTGTAGGTTTCAAATAAACTGCACTAATTTCTTGACTGTGATCATAATGGGTCTATCTATTAAGTATAATTCTTAATTAACGGAATGTTGGGTGCATTTTAGTTGCAGTACAGTTTGCAAGAATGCCTCATGAAAGTAGGTTTAAGGCACTGCCACAGATAGAGTGCATTTAAACGCACAAATTCTATCTCATTATCTTTGGAAACTGTTCAAACTGGTATAGAGGTATATGTTCCCCAGTTTTGTCCTCATAATACCATCTTGTAATAGGCAAAGAAATGGTGATTGGACCACAGTCACTCAGAAAGTTTCAAGAATAATGTGTATGTGTACTACATAGGGATTATTAATAGATAGGTTTATGGGGAAATTTTTCTCTGGAGACCAGCTCCAAAGCACTAATTCTAGTATTCATGCCATGTGAACATTTCTTCTTTAACTAAAATAGGTTTTGCCACACCGAAACTACAAATGCAGATTGAATTCTTAATATTCACCAGTAGTTTTTATCATCTTCAAAGTCTAATGTGGTATACAAGCATTTGACAATCATAATTTATCTCCATACTTAGCATTTGCCTGCAACAGGTCTGCTGACTTCATTTGATACTTCATCTATCAATAAAAATAAACTCTTGCCTATGAAAGTTTATGCCCCAATTAATTAATTTGATACCTTTTTAATATGCAGTACAAAGTATGTTTGAGTTTCATATTTTTCTTTTTCATCCTTCAAAGGGAGAAATTGGTGCACTGCATGGCAACATTTTTGCAGTGTTCAACAAACCATAGAATATAAAAACTGTTAGGCATCTTAAAGACCATCTATTTCCTCATACAATGCTCTATCTTCTCATGCATTGGCCAATTCTCTCTCTAGATGGTTAACTAAGGAATGTTAAAAGCATCACATATTCAGTACTCTGCTCCCTTCCTTGTTCTTCTTTTAGTTTCTTTTAGAGCAATTTTTTTAAAAAACGCAACTAACCAATTGGAGAGAGAGTGCCAAAATGAGCCCTTGGAGCAACTGTGGACTGGATGAAGACAAGTGAGGGTGCAGAGGAATCCCAGGAAGGAATAGGCAAATGAGATGTGAAGTGCTACTAATGGGAAACTACCCGCCCTGGAACTTCAGAGGAAATGCAATGAAACTGTGTCTGCAATGTTTTCTCTAGAGCAGGAGCCATGCTGAAAATCCTGCAACATTGTGGAACCAACAAAGCCACCCTATCCAGTATGCCATGGGAATACTGTATAAATCCAGTATTCCCATCTGTTATGATATGAGAAGCTGAATGGCAACCAGTGCTTGAAAGTAAAACTGCTGAGTACATTTTCCAATTCCAATGTCTGCTGATGCCTATGGATATTATCTAAAAACAAAAGAGATTTATTTCAAACTTTTCAAATTTCTCCATTTACAATTTAATATTCTATCAATTCACACAGTTAAAAATCTTTAACTGAGATGATATCATGCTATATTGAGAATCTCCACAGATATACCATGCTTATTGTTTATTTCTTTCATAAGATGCATTATATAGCTTCAGCTAAAAGGTAACGCACAATACACAAATATACAAACCTATAAAAACAATAATTATACAACAATCAGTAAAACACAAGCAAAGACTGCAAATACAGCAGAAATAAAAGCATTTACTGAAGGCACAATATAGAGGTGGGACATTAAAAGCCATGCAATATGAGAAACAAGTCTTTGCCTGGCATTGAAAGGAATAGATCCTAGGGGCTGAAATTAGAGTAACAACATTACTTAAAAGCAGAAATGAGGACAATTGAAGACCTGTATTGTGGTCTGAGGACAAAATAAAGGCAATATCACAAAAACATGATACAAAAACCTGGTTGTTAAGACAAATTTTTGCTGTGGTTAGGTAAAAGCGAGGACTTTTCCTTATCTATAAACAGCACTTGATATCCTGAAGTACTCTCAGTGTAATGACCTCAGAAGGCTATGATCTTGGATTCTTTACCACTCATTGTTCCTCTGCTGTAGGTTTGGGCATAATCCTCCATAGTCATTCTGGTTTGGACAGTAGGATAACTCATTTTTTTCAAAACTATGCTCTTCTCTAGCACTAGTTCTCCAAGATGATCCCATTTAGAGACCTGGATCCTTTTGAATATGCCTGCAGAAAACATTTGTGCAAAACCAGAATCAGTTTTTACAGAACACACCAGGTACAGCAGTTTATCTGTTAACATTTGCCTGTTACCCATTCCACTTTACAAAGAGTGACTGGACTGGAGGATTTTAGTAGGTGGAAGGGAAAGAAAAATTGGAAAATCCATCTCTTGTCCTCCCAAAGCTGCTTTTTCAAAAGGCAACCTGGACTTTATGTGTTTTTTTTCTCTTGAAGATGTTTTGCTTCTAATCCAAGAAGCATCTTCAGTTCTGACTGAAATGTCTTCAAGAGAAAAAACAAAAACAAAGTCAATTTGGCTTTTGAAAAAGCACCTTTGGGACAACCATGACCTGGATGATTGAAAATGTCCATAGATGACCCTTGTCCTACTTAGCACACTTTATGTCATAAATAAAAAAAGCACCATTTGCTGGCAGTATGCCCGTGCATCATTGAGCAGCAGATTTTATGTTAGTATAGTTTCCTGTCAAGGATTGGTGGATTGTACCTTAACAATCTTCAGGAACAGCCCTCCGCTTCAAACTGATACTCTAGCTACAATACTATATCACACTGGAAGTTTTAAGTTTGAAGAGGTGAAAGACTGCTGTTTTGGATTTTGTTTGTGGTCCTGCCATTTTGTTTTTAACATGTGCATGACACAACATGCAGTAATTAAACATTTTCCCTATCACTTCTTTTTATGCTTTACCATTGTTAATGGTTGCCAATCAAGTTGTTAAATTAAGAAAGATGTGGAAAATTAGTTGATTTGAAAAGAGGGCTCTGGAGAACTCTAGAACATTCCATTTTCCTCTATGCTGTGTCTAATGTCGTCCCCACCATGAGCTTCTAGGCTGTTTGGTGATTTCTGGAAGTAAGCTGTCCAAACCAGGAGCAACTTGAGGTGTTCTAGGCATTCGGAACATGCTCTGGAATGTTCTGTTCCCAGTTTAACTAAGTTGGTGCGTCTCTGATCAGGATCAGGGATAACCTCCAAACTGTTGTTATTCCTTCTTTCTCACACATATAGACTTGGAAGATGGAGCACTTGCCCCGAATAAAAGCCAACGGAAAACAACAATCTTTGTGTTTTGAGCATCTCAAGTTCTTTTCCCTCTCTAAGCCTTTTCCCCCACTTTCTGTTGCAAGAGGCACATGCTCTGAAGGTCCTTGGACAAACAGCCGCACCCAACAAAATTAGGCTCATCCCATAGTATTGCTGAGAGGAGACGTTGCTTGCAGCATAGCAACTATCCCCACCCCCACCCTGCTAGCAGCCATCCCATAATAGTTTGCCTGCTTTACAGGTTCTGACAATTGAAAGGAGGAGATTAAGTGGTGGAGGGGGCCGGCCTGGGTGGGTGGCAAAAGGGAGGTTGATGAAGGGGAGGGGGCACGCTGGAACTGGCCTGGACTACAGGAAGAGGGAGAAAACGCGGCAGGCTCTTGGACAGAGTCCCAACAGACGCAGCCAGACACGCTGTCTGTGTGCTGACATCCCATAATAATCTACTCTCCTCCCTCTTGTCCACAGCACGCCATAATAATTCAGAAAGACCAGCTATATCCCATAATGTTTCTTCCAATTGTGTGTGTTTGACTGAATACTGAGATAGTCCATAATACTCACTGAATCCTCAGTCTTACACCACACCCCCTCTGCTCAGTAGATTTTTTTGCTTGTTATCTATCCCATAATAGTCCCAGTCTCTCTCTCTCTCTCTCTCTCTGTGTGTATATGTGTGTGAGAGAGAGAGACATCCCATAATATTCTCACCAGCTGCTGCAGCAGCTAGCACATCCCATAGTTCTCTCAGCCACCTACTTTTCCCTCCTCCCCCATTTCTAGTCACATTTGGCTTTGCTGCTGTGCCATCCCATAATATGCCTGTGCTTTCCTCTGTGACGAAAAGCCTCCCAATCCCATAATGGTGCCAGAGGCATGACCCATGGGCCAACTCCAGCCAGCTAAGCAAGCTTGGTTGGAGACATTTGCTGGGGCTGGGGCTGGGCCTGGGCCTGGGCCTTGCTTTCAGCTTCCCCTGAGCATGAAAACCTTGGGCCCTGGCTGGGCTAGCTCATGGCTCTTCTTGCCATTTTACTTTTCTGTTTGAAACAAAAATCGTCCGTATCATTAATCTAAAGTCTCTCTCTCTCTCTTTCTCTCTCTCCATTTTCTCTTGTTAATAATTGTGGGGTTTTTTTTTTATCACTGAAGAGGGTAGCTTCACAGTGGACTGGAACAGACTGAGGATGAACATTGTGCATTCTTGTCCTTGATAAATTGGCTGTCCTCATACAAGGCAAGCAGGACTTATCAACAAGTCCTTAATGTATTTAAAAGGAGGCCAGCATTTATATCTGAGTGCTAGTGTATGGATGCTTTTACTGTTTCTTTCTGATTACAATTAAAGTTGCAAACTTTAACCTATCAAGCCTTAAACAAAAGAGCTTTGCATAGTTCAAGCATTGCTCTTCCAACTTATCTTGCATCACTATCTTTAAGAACATTTTCTAGTCTGGACTTCATTTTCCAATTAAGGCAACTAAGAATCATTAAGAACATAATAAGAGGCCAAAGGCTCATTAATAGCAAACATATACACCCAAAAAGCTCAGAAGCAGAGTGAGAGGATGACAGCTGTCTTTTACTACTATTTCCACCATGTTGACTATGTGCAACTATCATACCTAACAGCAATAAATAGCTCTCCTCCATGAATTTGTCTGAGATAAATAATTTCCTTGAGTGGGATTTGACTTCTGGAGACTAACATGGAGTTGATGTACATAGCCATGAAGTTTTCTTGCTAGCAATACAGTGCAAAGAGGTTTGCCATTGCCTCCTTTTCAATGTTTAATCTTTATTCATTTGTATCCAATCCTTATTATTTTTACAAATAAGTCGGTGAATATAACACCCACCTCTTATTTTCCCCACCATAACAGATTTGAGGTGAGTTCGGTTGAGAGATTGTGACTAGGCCAAGGTCATTCATAGCCTAAGGTGGCACTACAACCCAATAGCCTTTGGCTTTCTAGCCTGGTGCTTTAACCACTGGACCAAACTGCCTCCATTTTACTGACTTCCTAGTTTTTTCCCCTGAAATTTCCCCTCAGATTTCTTAGTGGCCTCTCATTCAAAAACTCACCAGGTCTAACCCTGATTAGATGCTTCAAGAATGGTGGATCTCCTTCTTTTAAAACTATCTAAATTGGTAGCCCTTACCACATCCAAAGGCAAGAAAATATAACAATTTGTGAATTGTGTAAAGAAGCATTTCCTTTTACAGATATTGAACCTCTTCACATTTAGTACATAATCTCATTTTTAATATAAAAAAGGGAGACTTTATATTTGTCCACATTTTTCATGTCATAAAACTTGATCATATATCTTCTTACTCACTAAAGAATAAAAAAATATGAACATTTTCTTCTAACTTCATACTCATCTTGGTTGCCCTTTTCTGCACTTTTTTCAGATTGTAATGCTTCTTTCAAATTCAGGAACCAGAATACTGAACAGACCCAAATGTGTTCAACTGCAGTTGTATGCAAAGTTGTTATTACATTGACAGCTTTAGTTTTAGCACCTTTCCTAATTTTCCAACTGTAGAAATTACTTATTTAAAAGCAATCTCATACTATTTTTAAGAGGGGTATTTAACATGATCCAGCATCACTTTCTTGATAAATCTTTACCAGCTTAGCTCTCATTAATGCATATTTGATGATAAGATTATTTGTACCAACTACTGTACAAGTATGTTATTTTACACTTGCTTATATTAGGATCCCTTTTTTAGCACCTCTGCTCAATTTAGAGGCATCCTTTAGAATTCTGAGTGATCTCTTATTTATTTTGCCACTTTGGAAAATTCAATGTCATCAACAAACTACCCATATCATTCTTCATCTTTAATTTATATGAAAAAGTATTAATCCCAACACCAGCACTTGGAGAACTCAGCTGTGGGAAATTGTCCATTATGTCTACTCTCTACTTCTTGTTTAACCAGTTTATTATAGAAGGGACTTGGAGGTCTTTCTAGTCCGACCAGTTCTCGAAGCAGAAGACTTTATACTATCCTGGATAAACGGCTGTCCAATCTTTTCTTGACAACCTCCAATGATGAAGCACCCAAACTCCAGGAAGCATGATCATGAGTTCATAAGGAGTTAAACAATTTTTAAAATATTTAAATATATAGTATTTACCAGTTTATACAATCTACATAATTGCCAAAAACTTTAAAATATCTAGATGATGAGCAGAATTACTTACAGGTCTTCTATTGGACATGTATATTATCATTTTTCACTTTAACAATAATAGTTATCATTGTAATAGAACAGACTTTTGGCCTTTTAAAAATGTCCTGTATCCCTTTTTTCTACCATGTTTTCAGTCTTTAGAGATGGATGTTGATTTAGGAAGAAGCAATCCTTTTTTGGAGGGGGGGTTAGAAAATCAGCAAATTCACTTTAGAATGAGAACATAGAATAGATTATATCTGGACCCAGTTATTTGTTTATTTTTCCTCTGGCAACTACATTAAGCCTATTACTTCACTTTCTTGTCACTTCTATTTTTATTTAGTTCATCCTTTACCATGCTGACAGATGTAACAATTCGTTGTTTTCCTGAAATCTTATCCTTTTTTTTTTGTCCAATAGCCTATCTAGTTAGCTTGCTATTTCTGATGTTTTAAAAACTTGTTGTTGAAGGTCCTAATGTTTTAGCCACATGCTCAAAATATTTTGCTTCTTTTTTTTTTGAGAACTTGTGTTTTATTTCCTCTAAGCTAATAGTTTCTTCTGTTACACATTTCAGGAAGACTTATCATATTTTTAAGATGGCTTTCTTTCCTTTAAAAAGCTTCCATGTCTGTTTTGCTCTTCTGGATTTGTTTGGCATTTGTCTGCTACATTAAATCAAATACAATAGTATTGTTATCATTTCCAGTCGATTCAATAAGAATGATATATCTTCAGCCTGGTCCTGGCTATTTACTTTCTGATGGTACCTTGTTTAATTATGCTGGAGCCTGTATCCTCCCAGTGGTTAAAAGTGAGAGAGGCACTTTTTACAGTAATATTGCTTCCTCCCTCACAGGTATGTCTCTGTTTTTCCTTTCGTTCTGAAGATCATTCCAGACTTCTTGATCAGGGAGGTGGCAGTAGGATCCTATAATTGTGAAGATGAATATTGACATAAGGAAATCTTTATTCTACCCATTTTGATGAAAGTTCAATACTTTTTGGTTATTATATCATATGGTTTAAATTAAAAGACGAACAATTACAAACATGATTTTTTTAAAGAAAAAAAGCATGTTAGGAAGTATAGCAATATCAATAACACTTAGACATATATATTGATTCACAATGATTTACAGCCCTCTCTAAGCAGTTTACATGGTCAATATATTGCCCCCAACAATCTAGGCCCTCATTTTACCGATCTCAGAAGGATGGAAGACTGAGTCAACTTTGAGCCAGTCAGGATCGAACTGCTGAACTGCAGGCAGCAGGCAGAGAGAAGAATTAGCTTGCAGTACTACATTTAACCACTGTGCCACCAAGGACATTTGATGAAATCGCTTACAAATCCTCTTTGCCCTCTGTCAAAATATAACTAGTGTGAAGCTGCCAGAGAAAGCATAAACAGTTTACATTGCATGTCAGGTATATAGATTTATTCTCCTAAATCCAAGCCTAACCATTAATGCTAGCTTTTAATGATTGGAGTAGATTGCAACAGTGGGAAATTTGTGACACAGTACAGTATTTTAGTGCCTAAACAGCAGTTTATGGACTTTTTATTTTTAAAGGTTATTAGCATTTACCACCTGGCTTCAGTTTTGACAATAGTAGAAGCCAGAAAGAAAATTAACCTTGTACTGTATATTATACACAAACAAAAGAAAGGCAATGAAATGAAAAGGAAAAAAAAGTGGCAATATAATTTTGGAAATCTCTGATTAAATTAAGCAGTCTTTACTTGTTTAAAGTTTATTTTATAGTTTTATTTATAAATGTACATTATATCATTCTGCTTGCCGAGTTGCTATTTTTAACATCCATCAATTATCTTTACATTCTGCACCTTGGAGCATTTGGCAAGGAGAGCGAAGTGCCTCCATCCACCAACTCAGACTGGCCCTTGGAGACTCTTAGAAGTAAAGGACAATAACAGCTTGTAGTCTGCACAGGCACTGTCTCAGAATAACAAAAGTGTTCCTGGCTCTGAAACAGGTTTCTGTAGGACTGACTCATAGAACAGAATAAAATCACAGGGCTGGAAGGGATTTTGGAGGTCTTCTAGTCCAATCCACTTCCCAAGACAGGAGTCCTTATACCATCCTGGAAAATGGCTGTACAATTTTTTCTTGAAGACGTCCTGTGATGGAGCACCCACAACTCTGGGAGGCAGGCTGCTTTGTTGGTTAATTGTTGTCACTGTCAGGAAATTCCTCTTTAGTTCCAGGTTGAATCTCTCTCTGATGAGTTTCCACCCATTGCTTCTTGTCCTGCCTTCAGGTGCTATGGAGGATAATTGACCCCTTCTTCCCTATGACAGCCCTTCAAGTATTGGAAATACTTGAATCATGTCACCCATAATCCTTCTCTTTGTTAGACTAAACATAACTGAGTTCCAATAGCCGTTTACTGTACAATTTAGCCTCCAGATCCCTTTGTTGCTCTTCTCTGCACTATTTCTAGGACATCAGCATATTTTTTTCTATCGTGATGACCAGAAGTGGATGTAATTTTCCAAGTATGGCCTCACTAGTGCAGTGTAGAATGGTACTATCACTTTCTGTGATCTTGATGCTATCCCTCTGTTGGTGCAGCCTAGGAATGCATTGGCTATTTGGGCAGCTGCATTACATTGCTGACTCATACTTAAGCAGGAGCCCACAAGGTCATTTACAGTCCTTTCACAGCCACCACTGTTGAGCCCTGTACTGTCTATTCTATATCCATGCATTTGGTTTTTCTTGTCTAAGTGCAGGACCTGAATTTTATGAGACTGGATCCTATTATCCAGGGAGATATGAACCAGAGTGCTGTAATAGTAATCACACTAAAAGAAAGTTTAGACATCATCCAGGTCATCAGAAGCAACCTAGAACTAAGCAGAAATTTCCTGACAGTTAGAACAAATAATCAGTGGAACAAATTGCCTCCAAAAGCTGTAAATGCTCCAACACGGGAAGTTTTTAACAAGTGATTGGATAACCATTTGTCTGAAATGGTATGGGGTTTCCTGCCTAAGCAGTGAGTTGGACTAGAAGACCTCCAAGGTCCCTTCCAACTCTGTTACTCTATTCTATCTTAGGTATGAAGGACACACATAATGGACAATGCATATAACAGATTTGAGAAGTAAGAAATGATAGCATCCTAGTTTTTGGTTATACAATTAATTAATTGGCTTTGGTAAAGAGCAAAAAAATCATAATGAACAATGAAATCCTATGTTTGAAAATCAGTACAACTGGTGCACTTGATGTAATGTTGGACAGGAAACAAACAATTCATTTTAATTGAATTAAAGCCTGAAATTTGATTGGAAATCAGTGTTAAGAAATTTTGCTTATAATAAATGGATTGCAATATGCTGTAGAAATGTGTGCATTGAC
Source organism: Pseudonaja textilis (assembly GCF_049901715.1). Classification (NCBI taxonomy): domain Eukaryota; kingdom Metazoa; phylum Chordata; class Lepidosauria; order Squamata; family Elapidae; genus Pseudonaja; species Pseudonaja textilis. The sequence goes on along the minus strand of NC_141991.1, from coordinate 161,159,844 downwards.
CAATACTTTTTAAATGGAAATAGCCATTACTAATTTCATTCGAACAGGAAAAAGTATAAGAGATTGATTCATAGATCTTTTCCATAAATCCATCCAATTATTAGGACAATCAAAATAGTTCATTAAACAATATGAGCACTTTGGGAATTAATGAACTGGAAGAAACCGTAAAACAACAAATATAGCAAAAATGATAGCAAATACCACCATTCTGAGTCTTTCAGAACACTGGCATTTGTTAACTTTTTCTTCTCCCCTCTGGAGTCTTTCTGAATCTCCTGGAAGGAAGGGAAGAACAATAGCAAATGCCAGCATTTTGAAAGGCTCAAGATATGGTGCTTGGTAGCGTGTTTGCTGGATTTGAGTTCTGTCCCCTCAGCATGCAAGAGGATTTCCCCTTTCTGCATAAAGTGGAGAGACAAACCTTCAGTGCTTTGGAGGAACAGACTTCAAATTCAACGTCCCCTCCCCTTGCAACTTTCTCTGCAGGCTTCCCCATTGTCTTTCTGGGGAAACTGGCAGAGAAGATTGCAAATGGTGATCACATGATTGCATAGAACTTGGCATTTGGTTGTATATACAGACAGGTTGCTATGCGCCCAAAATTCAGTCATGTGAATTTGGGGGACACCATGTTTTATGATGACTGGAAGTGCTTTGTGGGCCTTAAAGCACCTGTTGCAACTGTGAGCAGTTGTTAAACATAGAGGATTATCTGTACTGATAATGGTTTGATCCTAAGTGATGATTTGAGGACAGAAAAATTGATCTCGGAATCTAAAACTGCCCCTTACTTCCACCAAGGTATTTACAAATGCTAAAAAGCAAATGCTAAAGTTATTTAAAATCCTGTCCTTTTCTGTTCTCAACAACTCATTCTCAACAAATTAGGGGAAAGCTTGAACTGGGATAAAGTAGTTTAGAGTCACATATCCTGCCTCTAGTGAATAAAAATCTGTTCTTCTGCATTGTTCCATTTCACCACAGGTTTGGATTTTACCCCAAATGGAATATGATTCAATTTAATCTCAGGATATGGAAGGAAGCAACAGAGTTTTAAATCTTAAAAGACATTTGTGTTCAAACCTATTCCATAAGAAAATGATCCAGGATAGGTAGAAATAAAAGCAGCTAGGTAGACAAACTTGGTATCACTTTAGATGGTGCATTAAAATAAAGGCAAAGAAAAATAAAATTTATCAAAGCTAAAGTAAGCTACTATACCTACTGCTGTTTTCTTATGGTGATTGGAAACTTGGAAAGTTCATGTCTAACACTTGTGGGAGACCCCAGGTTGATAAAATGTGACATTTACAAAAATAAATTTAAAAATCCTATTATGTTGAACTCAACTCTTGGTGAATTAATTTGTGCAGTTTTTGGTCAGTTCTATGTTTGCTATTGATTTCTTTTTTAAGATTCTTGACTTTCTAGTCTACCTACCAACTGTTGAAAGGTGTCAAAATGCCTTTCTTTCGAGGATTCAATTTTCCCGCTGGGAGAGCTCCGGAGCAAGGATACGGACAACTGCTTGAAAGCTGGATCTTTTTATTTTTCAGGAAGGCGGGGGACAGTGAGAAGTCTGCAAACCTGGGCTAGCTAGCTTCTTATGGTAAGTCCCTGGTTTTTTATACCCTTTTCTCCCTTTGTAAGTTGATTTTGTGTGAATGTTTGTATTTGTGCTTAATGTTTCAAATCCTGTTTGAGTTTGTCTTTATTCCCACCGGACGGCAAACTCTGCGGGGTGCAGAAGGCAAACTCCGTGGGGTGGCTTGTATTACTGGTTTTCTCTAATCCCTTTTAGCTTTAAGATAGTTTTTCATATTTGTTCTGTGGCAATCTCCTGTCTGTCCCTTTTGTAATTTATATTTTGTGTCTTTTGTCTGTTTGTTTTGCTTATTTGGTATGTCCTGTGTTTGTAAGGGTTTTCTAAATTATCTTTTTGTTTCCTTTCCTTTTCTTTTTCTTTTCTTTTTCTTTTCTTTTGCTGCCTTCCATCTAGTTTTCTTAATTACTTAGGCTTTTGTCTATAGGGATTCTTTAATACCTTTTTTATTTGATTCCTTTTCCTATGTAAGTTTGTTTACTGGCTGACCTGATATTCCCCTTGGGCTTTTCCTGTTTTTGTGACACTACTGTCTTTGTGAAATTCCCTTTCCACAACCCTTCATTATTATTTTTTTTAGAGGGCGGTCTCTGATTGAGTGTCTGGGTATACTTGGTATTCGTGATCAATCTGGATCATCATCATGGCCACCTATCTCCCCTTCGATTTTCTCTTCTGAGAGGGGATACAGGCTTTTAGGCAGCTAAGGCAGGGTGGTATGCATCAACAGAGGCAACACATGAGGGCTCCAAAGACACAAATAGTGACTATGGTTGTTGTAAGGATTTTGAGCCAATGGAAATCTGGTATCCATGAGAAGAGCTATGAAAAGTCTAGGAATGATTCCTCATGACTAATATTTTGAGCTAGCTCTTTCAGGTGGTGGATGTCCCTTCGTACGAGTCCTGAGGTTTCGTCTAGGTTGAAGCAACACATCCCATGGAATGTTTCGCAGCCATAATTATGCTTCAAGAGGAGGAAGTCTATTGCTGCCCTATTCTCCAGGGTGGCTTCTCTGACCTCCCTCAGTTCTCTGTTAAGGGCATCCAGGGCATGGGAGGTCGAATTCAAGCCTTTTGCTAGGGTACATGCTAGGCTGTTCAAATTTCTAGAATTTCACACTGCCAATCCAGGTACCCCCACTAGGGATATTGCCAATGAGACATATTCTGCTTTGGTGAGAAGGGAGACTTTGGAGTCATAGTCTGAGTCTAGGGTTTGGAAGGCTTTCCTGTGCCGTCTCTGTAAGGATGGCATAAGCATGATTAACCTTCCCAAGGTGCAAGGGCCGTTGGTGGCATTTGCAGGAAGGTATGAGTAGTCTTTTAAGCCACAAAGGAAAAACCACCCCGGTGGGAGCTTCAGGTAACTATATGAGAACGATATGGTCTCTGTGTAGTTGCATTTTAGTTCTATGTTGCTAAGGCTGGTGCATTCTGTGACCCTAGGTGTGCTGCACCCAGTGACATTAAAGCATCTCTCAGAGGTGGTTACTGCAGCAATGTGTAGGGTGTACATGGTGTGGTCTTTGGTTTTTGTAGAGTGGCCCCAGCTAAAAATGCTTTCGTAGTAGTCAGGAAGGTTTCTAAATGTGGTGTAGTTAATGATGTTATGTGGTCTAGTTGCCACTCCCATTAGGCATGTGGTTAAGATGTCCTTGACTGAATTCCCTCCTGCTAAGCAAAAGTTAGTGGTGTTGAGTATTTCCTTTGCTAAATATTCCCATACGTTTCCTTTCTCTGGGATAAGCTTTGGTTCCAGGAACGCAGTTGCTTGTGTTACAAATGTTACAATTATTACAGATAATAATACATAGTATATATTGCATTTCATGTTTCCCATTGCTAGATTCCTTTTCTTCCCTCCCACCCCCCCTTTTTTAGTACAATGTAAAAAAAAAATATAACAATAAAATGTAAAAAAAAAGGTATAGGTCAAGTCTCAAAAATTACTAAAAAGTATGGCTGAAGTCTCTTCCTTGTTAAAAAAAAATATGAAGAAAAAAGGGAAAAAAGAAAAAAATGGAGAAGGTGAGAGAAAAATAAAAAATAAAAATAGAGTTTTATTACTCAGCACCTGGGAGTTCAGTTTTGTGTAATTCAACGTTTGCACTTGGTTCCTCACAGTTGTGTGGTTCTATGGTGTTGAAGAATGCTGCAAGCGTCCATTGATCCGTGTCGAGATTTTTCTTGAGTTTGATGGTGGGATTGATTGTGTTGGCTATGGTCTATGACTGCTGGCTTTGCATGTGTTCAATGTATCCAAGAATCTCATTCCGCAACCTTTATGGTGGTGTGTGTAGTTAGTAAGACTTGGTAGGGTCCTTTCCACCTGGGTTGTAAAGGTGAGGTTCTGGTGAAGAACTTGATCCATACCCAATCTCCTGGCTTATATGGATGCAGGGCTTCTTCCAGGGGTAAGGTCTGTGTCAGCGCACTCTGGGACCAGAGGGTCTGTAGTCTCTTTTGCAGGGTTGTAAGATAAGAAGAGAGAACCCTATTCCCCCTATCTAAGCAAAGGGAATGAGGATCTAGGCCTTCTAGGGTATCGGGGGGGGGTTGACCAAAAAGGATCTCAAAGGGGGAAGTACCTATATCTTGTCTTGGTCTAGTTCTGATATAAAAGAGGGCAATTGGGAGCACTTGTGGTCAGGAGAGGTGTGTCTCCTGACAGAGTTTGCCCAGTAGGGTCTTCACCTCTTTGTTTTCTCTCTCCATGGCTCCTGATGATGTCAGAGAATAGGGTACATGGAGGTTTGGGTAATGCCCAGGGCCTGGAATATATGTGTGAGGACTTGTGCTATGAAGTGTTTTCCCCTATCCATGTCCAGAATGGTGGGGACCCCGAACCTAGGCACAGTGTCTTTGAGGAGATGTCTGGCTGTTTCTAAGGCAGTAGCATGGTGGCACGGGAAGGCCTCTACCCAGTGGGTTAGTTGGTCCTTGCAGACAAGAGCATACTGATACCCATTTGCCTTAGGTAGCTGTATATAATCCATTTGGATCTTTTCAAATGGTTTCTGTGCCCAGCGTCTTCCTCCTTCATGAATTGCTTTTCTGGAGGTGGTATTATTTGCTTGGCAGGTTTGGCATGTTGTGGCTATTCTTGTAGCCTCACCATAGGCTCCAGGTGCATACCATACCCTCCTGATGGCATCTACCATAGCTTGTGTGCCACAATGTCCCTTTGTATGTAATCTTTGGCAAATTAACCTAAGGAGACGTCATGGGGCTATGGGTCTGCCATCTGGGACTCTCCAAAATCCTTGCTCAAAAACTGCTGAAATTTTTTTTTCCATTGTTCAGATTCCCTTTTATCTAGAATTGTTTGTATGGTAGTTCTGGTTTAGTTGTTAAGGCTGGTGTCATGATGGTGTGAGGTAGAGGCTTGGTTGCCACCCATTTGGCTGTTGCATCTGCATATTGGTTTCCTTTTGTTATTGTAGAATCATCTGTTTGGTGGGCTTTACAATGGATGACTGCTAGAGCTTGTGGTAATTGGATGGCTTCTAATAGTTTGGCTACTAATGGTGCATGTACTATCTGTTGTCCCGCTGAAGTTAAAAAACCCTGTTGTTTCCTGTTGCATGGCAGACTCCAAAAGCATATTTTGAATCTGTATAGATGTTAGTAGATCGGTTCCTTGCAGCTTCACAAGCTTTAGTTAAAGCTATAAGCTCAGCTGCTTGGGCGCTGTGGGAGGGGGGAATGGGGGAAGCCCAGATGATTTCTTGTAAGGAGACTACAGCTGCTCCTGTTACTCTTTTGTTCTCGTGCATGTAGGAGGAACCATCTGTGAAGAGTTCAATGTCGGGGTTTTGTAGCGGGGTATCTGTTAAATTGGAGCGGGGTAGTTTAGCGTCATGCACTAAGTGGAGGCAATCATAGAGATTACCTTCCTCCTGTTCTGTGGGGAGCAAGGTAGGTGGGTTTAGAGTATTACATCTCTCAAACGTAATGTGATCAGAGGTAAAAAGTTCAGCCTCATATTGAGCCAAACGCTGCTGAGTGAAGGCTTGTGTCTGGCTGTTTAACAGAATCGCAAAAACTTCATGGGGGACTTTCAGCAATAGTCGATGTCCTAGTACTAAATCCTTAGATTGTTTCACAAGTTCGACTGTAGCCACCACAGCTCTAAAGCAGGGGACAGCCCCTTGAGCTACTGTGAAAGGTCCTAGTTCTACTGTTACGTTGTGGGTAAATTCTACAGGGATTATTTCCCCCGCCCCTCTTACTCCCATTATGCTATCCCGAGCCCCTTCAGCCACTGAAGCTTTATATGGTGGTTCAGTAATTAATGAGGAGGTGGCTCCAGTGTCAACTAAGCAATTGTATTTTTTTCCTCCTATAAGAATGATGACAATGGGTTCACCTTCAGGGCCGCTTTGTTTTGTTTTTTATAGGGGAATAGCCAGCCCGTTAAAGGTAGCCATGAATTCAGTGTTTTCATTCTCATGTTCTAGTCAGGAAAGGGGCAGGCCATTTTCCGTTCTTTGCTCCCATTGAGGTCCATTGTTATGATTTATTTGAGGAAAAGGAATGCTGGGTGGTGCATGAAGATTAAAGCTTTGTTGTTCAGTGTAATGGACTGGATTATTGCCTGGCTTCATGTTTCTAGGTGGTGGGTGATACCGGGTGCGGGAAAGGTGTTGCCTACATTGCCTGCTGAAATGCCTTTCCTGTCCGCACCTATAGCAATGCTGGCATTTGCCTTGCGATCATCCTGCTTTATCACAACGCCAGCATTTCCTTGAATTATAGGGGATTTTACCTGGCATTTGTCTGGCATCATGCTGCATTACAGCAAACATTTTTAAGTCCTCATGTCTTTCTATCCTCCTTTTCCTATCTTTCTCTTCCTCTTTCAGTTTGTCTCTTTGATCATAGACAAAGTTAGCGATCCTGAGCAACTCTGCTATTTCTAAGGTTGGCCAGTTAGAGACAAAGCAGTGAAAATGCTCTTTGATATCCATGGTGGACTGGTCCACGAAGGCTGAAGCTAAAATCCTTTGGTCCTTCAGGCAGCTAAGGTCTAGGTGGGCATATGCAGTAGCTGCTTCTGACAGGTGGACCCAAAAGGCATCAGGGTTCTCCTTTTCCCTTTGTGTTGTTTTTTGAAATTTGGACCAGTTTAAAGGCTTTTTACCTATTTCCTCTAAATCTTCTAGTAAGCTATTTTTTGCTCTTGTGTATTCATCCTAGAGATTGGTATCATTGTAGTCCCAGTCAGGGCGATGTACTAGCCATGCGATGCGGGCTGGGGCTGCCTGTCCAGGGATAGTCGATAGTTTAGCTATTTGGTCTGTTTTTTCAAATAGTCTTAATGGTTCATCTTTAGTTAGAAAGACTTGTAGCAGCTGGGTCATATCACCCCAGGATGGATTATGGCTGTCTATGATAGATTTCAGGGTTTGAATTGCTGTTTGAGGATCAGCCCTGAAAGCTGGGGTATCCTTTTTCCAGATGACCAAGTCAGAGGCAGAGAAGGGAGTGTGGGTTAAAACGTATTCTAATTGTCCCCTATTTCGGCCTGGCACTGGTTTGCTTAAAAGGGGAGCCATAATCCGTGCCTCAGTCTTTCCTTCCAGGGAATGGGTTTCAGGTTTTTCCTGATCTTTTCCCTCGGTCAGGTCTTTGGTCCTAGCCATTTCAGCCCAGCAGTACCAATAGGGATTTGGCTGGGTTTAATGTGTGTTCTAAGTGCTTTCAGGGTTTTATAATCTAAAGTACTGCTATCAGGCCAAATTTGTCTACCCGTGTCATCTCGCAATAAAGCCCACTTTTTGCAAATTCTTTTTGCTTCTTTTTTAAGCATTCCAGTCAGGACAGGCACTTGCCTTTCATCCCAAGACTCAAGTAATTTATCCAAGGGGGTCTCTTCCATTGTCCTCAAGCTACAACTTCTCATATTCCCTGCTTGATGTAGGGATTACTTTGGTTTAGCCGGGCTGTAGCCATCAGTTTTCAGACAAAAATGGTCTGGAAAGGACTCCAGTTTCCCTACACATGGAGTATGGGCCCCTTTCTTTTAGGGAAACTCAGCCATCAGTTTTAAGACCCGCCCCTAAAAAACAGGGATCTCGGAGGACCGTCTGCCCCCTAGCAGCTCTGGTACGGGCCCCTCCCTACACAGCCATCAGTTTTCAGATCTCCCTTAAAGGTGGGGATCTGGAAGGACCTTTTCTACTTTTTTTAGACAAACTATTTCCAATTTTGTTTGCCAGCAGCCGGTGCGGGCCCCTTCTAAATACACAGGGCTTTGCTTGCGGGATGCGTCGGGACTATTTTTCCTCTGCTTTTTATTTATTTCCTAACACCAGTTCCTTTTGCAGCCCACTCGGTTTTTGTTATGTACTTCAGAAGGACTCACACTCCATGATCACCCCTTGCGTTCCCAAATCCAGCCAGTCATGGCTCATGTTTGAGCTCGCAGCTGGCTGGGGTGTGGCTGGCAATCATGGAGGAGGTGAGGTCCCACTGTTTCCGCAGAGAAAACCCACAATCACACACCTGGTCCACTCACGCTTCCACTCCCCTTAGTAAGATTATAAATTTGAAGCAGTACTCACCTGCTTTCAAGCAGCTGTTGAGCGGAAAAGCCCAAGGACTCCCTTTACTACCCTATACCTTCCGGGCTGGGTCCGTGGATGTTGTCCCTGCACAAAGAAGGTCCATGCCGGCTGGGTTTGGATCCGCGGACCCAGTCCGGTGGCAGGGTTGGCTGGGAAATCTTCATGGTTGCCAATTGTTGAAAGGTGTCAAAATGCCTTTCTTTTGAGGATTCGATTTTCCCGCTGAGAGAGCTCCAGTGCAAGGATACGGACAACTGCTTGAAAGCTGGATCTTTTTATTTTTCAGGAAGGCGGGGGACAGTGAGAAGTCTGCGTTCCTGGGCTAGCTAGCTTCTTATGGTAAGTCCCTGTTTTTTTATACCCTTTTCTCCCTTTGTAAGTTGATTTTGTGTGAATGTTTGTATTTGTGCTTAATGTTTCAAATCCTGTTTGAGTTTGTCTTTATTCCCGCCGGAGGGCAAACTCTGTGGGGTGGCTTGTATTATTGGTTTTCTCTAATCTCTTTTAGCTTTAAGATAGTTTTTCATATTTGTTCTGTGGCAATCTCCTGTCTGTCCCTTTTGTAATTTATATATTGTGTCTTTTGTCTGTTTGTTTTGCTTATTTGGTAAGTCCTGTGTTTGTAAGGGTTTTCTAAATTATCTTTTTGTTTCCTTTTCTTATTTGTCTAGTTTTCTTAATTACTTAGGCTTTTGTCTATAGGGATTCTTTAATACCATTTTTATTTGATTCCTTTTCCTATGTAAGTTTGTTTTCTGGCTGACCTGATGTTCCCCTTGGGCTTTTCCTGTTTTTGTGACACTACTGTCTTCGTGAAGTTCCCTTTCCACACAACCTTTGATGAAAATAGTTTGTCTGTAATACTGTATAGAATTAACAGAATATCAGAATAGAGTTGGAGTACCTCCAAGTACTCTTGGAGGTGCTGTTCTTCTGAATAAGTTGATGTTGCTCATATCACAGAAGAAATAAAGCAAAGCAGAACAAAACAACCAATGACATAAGCAGTGTCCTGCTAGATCAAATTCCTAACTGCCTAATCCAGCAATCTATTCTCCCAGTGGCCAACAACTGCACAAGGTTGCCATGAGTCTCCCAGCAGAAGGCCTTCAGAGGCAGTCATACTGCTATCAAGAATAATATGCATGACTTTCATGAATTGGTCTAGCCCCCCCACCCACTTTTTAAAAAGCCATCCAAGCAAGGTAGTCAGCACCAGGTTCCATAGGAATGAATCCAAAGTCAAATTACACATTGGTTTTTTTTTTAAATCAGACCATCAATCACTACTGATTCAGATTCCATCCAAATGATGCTGGCCATTAGAAAAATTCTAAAAACATTTTGGCCAACTAAAATTTAGTTTGTTTAAATCACAGATACTGCTAATTTAATAAATACGTTTTTCAACATTCTTGTTTTATTTTCAAATTGATGGGATACTCCTAGTAACTGAGAAAAGCATGTATTGTGCAACTGTAGCAGATAGGTTTTCAAGTTCAGGTCTTCTGAAAACTCGTCTAACAATGAATAAAGACTTGGAATAGCACCAAATGCATTGACCCAAGTTATAAATGCTTCTCAGGACTGTTGAAAGTTACTTCTGTCTCCAACTCTCACCAGCAGATTCTGAGCCACCAGGTGGCAGCAGAGGAACAAGACTGACTAAATTACTGCACAAGTTTGAGATAGTTGTGATTAAGGTAAACTGAAGCCCCAATAGAGTTAGCTTCTAAAGAATGATAACAGGATTCCAGGGGCATTGATGCAATTGTTTAATTCTATATGTATAACCTCTAGTAATTTAATAAGAAATATTTTTTTTATTTATTTTCATTTGTATTTCGCATAAAAGTTGCTAGAGCAAATCTGATATCACGGAGGAAGTCCTAAAATGAATCAAGTGTATCTTTAAATTACAAGTTAGAGCCTTATTGTATTGAAATGATTTTTTTAAAAAATTAGCTTCATTCTCTAACTGAAATAACTGGAAAAACTGCAATTTAAAGCAAGGATAATATCATATTTTTCTGTTCTTTATTCTGAATGCAAATTTACTTTTTCAATATAATTAGAGGAAATTTTCTCTAATGCAGTGTCACCTTTGATTCCTATGCTAGATGGCCTTACTATATAGCAACAGCAGAAAAGGGTTTTGGTTTTTTTTTAAAAAAGTGGGCTTCCCAGAAAGAAAGATTTGAAAAATCTAGTCTAGCCGCAGACTCTAAATATGTTTAACACTGTTTTCTACCATATCTATGGGTGAAATTAAAGTATTACTTGTTTTTTTCTGTCTTCATTATGTTCAGTAATAATTCTGTTAGGGATACACCCTAGCAGACTGTGCACGGCAGTCAGGCAGGCAGGCAAAAATATGTGAGATAAACATTTTTGTAGCTTACACTCAGTAAAACAGATACACTGTGCTAGTTAAATAGTTTATTCCAGTAAGAGTTTTAGCATAGTCAAACAGTCCATATATCATTCACTAGTTCAGTCCATCCGGGGATTATTCAGTTGCAAAGTCCAGTGTCGAAAAAGAGGTCAGTAAACTTACAAATATCAGTCCAGTAATATATCTCCTCGCAGTAGAGATATGAAGAAGTCAAACCTCCTTTCTTCCGTCGACATTCAAAAACTCAGCAGCAGGGAACACGCAGTTAGCAAAACATCAATCCAGCAATCTAGCAGGTTCTCTTGCTTCCTCTTATGGCGGTTTCACAACCGCACCCAAAATTACATGCTTTGCAGTTTAAAGTGACACACACTTAAACTTACTATCATAGTTTATATATATTATTTTACCCAAACTACGTTAGGTAACCTTGTTATTCCTAACAAATTCCATTAAAAACACCACACCATAATTCTGGAGCAAGGTAAGGTCTCCTTGGTGCTTTTCTTACTTCTGGGATTTTTTTATGATTATTTGAGATATCCTAGTAAGGAGGTTCTGCATAGATTTTTTGTATTTTTGCCATGAGTTAACGTCACAGGACATTATTGTATGGATAGTAGAAATACTGACATTATGGAAGTCCTTAAGAGTAAAACACACAAGCTTGACGTTCAAATTTTTATTTTTGATCAAAATTGTATTTCTTCTTGCATAATAAAGGAGAGTTTTGGTGTAGCATGTTTGTGAATGTTGCTTTGGTGAGATTAAAGCCAATTCATTTACATTCTGGATCTTTGATACCATGGCATGTTTATAATAAATAAACCATACTTCATATCTTTTCAGCTAATACTTCCAGTGAACATTTACTTGGGGAGATGTCTGGGCCAAACTAGCTACTAAATTAGAAATGGCACTTTTTTTCTCTCCAAAGCATGACTATGGAGAACATGACAATTTCATACTTCAGAGCCAAAAGTTCCTTGCTATGTTATGGAAAATGGGAACAAATACCTTTTGATTGAACATTATGTTCCAGATGTACTATGGCTCTTTCATGGAAGATTTAAACAGGCTTTAACAAACAACTTGCATAGAACCTTTATGGCGGCAAGAGATGACATAGAGAAATACAGTGTTTCCATTCAATGTGTGTACGGGTAGTCCTTGACTTATGACCACAGTTGAGCCCCAAAACTCTGTTGCTAAATGAGCCATTTTGTTCCATTTTTTGACCTTTCTTGCCATAGCTGTTAAGTGAATCTGCAGTTGCTAAGTTAGTAAGATGGTTGTTAAGTGAATCTGGCTTCCCCACTGACTTTGTCAGAAGGTCACAAAAGGTGATCACATGATCCCAGGACACTCTAATTATCATAAATATAAATCAGTTGCGAAGCATCTGAATTTTGACCATTTTGACCTTGGGGATGCTGCAATGGTCATAAGTGTGAAAAACAGTCATAAGTCACTTTTTCAGTATCATTGTAATGTTGAATGGTCACTAAACGAACTTTTGTAAGTTGAAGACTACCTGTACTGTGTGTGTGTTTGGGGGAGGGGTTTAATGATTATTTTTATAAGCTCCACTCTTGTCCATTGCAATTGAAGGTTGGCTATGCAAGAAAACACAAAAAACAACCCTTGTCCCTCCCCAATTCAAATCTTTAAGAGACCACTGAAACTTTGCTGAATGCCTTCTGCCTTAAACCAACGCTGAATGATGCAGGAATTTTTTATTTGGTTGGCTTTTTATTTTAGGTATTTGTAAACTATTTTTCCAAAGCTCAAAAAAAAACCAAACCCCAAACCACCATTGTGTCATTAAAATGTAAAGGTATTATACCGGTAGATACAGAAACAGCTAATAAATATTTTTGGTGTAAGGTTTTTGAGAAAAGAATAGCAATGGCAATCTGTATTTCTGTAACACTGTGACCCATAGATCACAATCATTCTTGCTTCAATCTGATGCCTGTTGCTGAAGCAAGTGATACTACAACATTGGGAGCCTGAACTTAACCTGAAAATGAGTGAATTTTATCATAAATTTTTCATAGCATTCATATGAATATCACATAGCCTTATGGGTAGGAAATGGAAAATAAATTCTAAAAACAATATCAGAAATTGTTCTTGAAATATGAAATGCTCTTACATACAGTATAAGGCTTTACAATATTTAAGTGCATCAAGTCTTCATATTTTGCTCAAATGTTCCTGGCACTTACTTTTTGTAATGCCAATTCATTCCAAAAGCTTGATAGTTTGATAGTTCCCTCATCTCTACATTTCAGAGTCTTCAATGGAGCTACTCAAGAATATCTTAGGGGAAGCAAATGGCAAGTCCTCACAGGGAGCAACTGAATTCTGAACTGGATATTGTTTACTATCTTGCTTAACATTTGCTGCCTTGTAGAAACCAACTTTTGTTGCTCTGGTATGAAGCGTTCCCATCTCAAAATCCCAAGGTTGCCCTCTTCTTATTCTCTTCAAAGTATTTTTGAAGCCTTCTGTATTGAAATAGTAGATCAAGGGGTCCAGAGTACAGTTCGTACTTGCAAATAGCATCGTGATGATAAGGGCATTGCGTACTGAAGCCTGCATGGTTGAATCAGTCTTAATCACATTAGCTTTTATCATCCCATAGGTTGCCAGGATGATGTTGTAGGGTACGAAGCAGATGATAAAGATGACCAGATTGACTACGAGCATGCGAATGGTCTTTTCTTGGCGCAGGCTCCGCGTCCCACGAGTTTGGCATAGTTTCTGAAACATTCTGATTGAGCAGACCGTCACAGAGGTCAGAGGGAGGAGAAAGCCAAGAATCTCTGCGAAAATGACCAGACCGAAGAGTTTCCCCTGCCACAAGTGCTGACTGAAGCTTTCAAAGCACACAGTAATTTCATTTTGTTTAAAGTTAGAATTTGTTCCACTTTGCTTAATGCATGGAGTTGTCTTGTGGATTAGAGCAACTGGAATAGAGCCTGTCAGGATTAGTACCCAAACCACACAGCAGAGCAGCCTGGCCACTTTGGGACGCCGGAGGTGGCGCCAGCGTAGTGGGTAGACAATAGCAACAAAGCGGTCCAGATTGATGCACATCAGGAAAATACAACTGCCGTACATATTTATTTGGAAGAGAGAACCCGAGACTTGACAAAGGAAACTTCCAAAGGGCCATTCCCCCTTGTAATAGTAGTATATACGGAAGGGCAGAGATATGGTGAAAAGGAGGTCACTCATAACCAAGTTACACATGTAGATGGCCACCACTGACTTGAGCTTCAGGTAGAACAAGAAGATCAAGAGGGATGCAACATTGAGACATAAGCCTGCTGTGAAGATCAAGCTGTATCCAATCAACTGCAGTTGGTGAATGTCACTATAATTATGGCATATATTAAGAGGGACAGCTGACATGCCTGGAAATTACCTGAAGGGAAGACTTTGATAGGTCTGTTTAAGGTTCTTGGAGAAGCAGAGATTACAAGAGACCAAAAAGGGGTCTAGAATTCCAGTTGGTGCTCATCATTCTATTTCTTAATTCAGGTGGTGGTCGTAACTCTTTGACTTGAACTTCCAGGCTTCACAATCCACCAGAGCCCAGGAGGTTTAGGGCCATTCTCAGTCATAGAACAATGAGTCTAGAGGAAAATGAGAAGAAGTGCTTTATTATAGCATTCTGAAAAAGCAAAAGCATAAAAGTCTCCAAAAATGAAATGGCTCCTAAATTAGAGTCAGTTTGGTGTAGTGGCTAAGGCACCACTCCCAACTGGGAGACTGGGACTTCTACTCTTTCTTAGGCACAAAGCCAATTGGGTGACCTTGGATCAGTTAATCTTTTCAGCCCTAGGAAACAGGCAGTGACAAACCACTTTGGAAATCTTGCCAAGAAAACTACAGGAACTTGTGCAAGCAGTCATCAGGCATCAACAATGAGTTGAAGGCATAAAAGAAATAAACCACCCTAAATTTTAATAATAAATTGTGGGCAAAAAAATCAAAATTATGGAAAGAGAAATCAATAGATAGATAGATAGATAGATAGATAGATAGATAGATAGATAGATAGATAGATATACATAGATAGAAATAGATATTTCTGCAGATATTTCTGTATTTTTCTGCTAATTTTGGAGCTAACTTAATCTGTTACGTGCGCCCAGGATTGACACATTCTAAACAACAGAGTTATTACATCAGATAATAACTGGGTTCCATCTGACAGCAGCAGGGGAGAAACAGCAAACCTCCACAAAAGGACGTTGTACCAATTTGGAACCAGCTTTGAACTTCTGTAGAAATGGCTGGTTTTGATAGTTAAATGTGGTTTTTGTTTCTCCTTTTCTTTTTCTGGCTCCATTGTTATTTGACCCCAGAGCGCCAGAGCTGATGTTTCCTTTGCAATGTTATAGTGATGCTGAACTTGTGGGCAGTCCATTTCTCTATTTGCAGAAACTCTTGTTTCATGCAGAGACGTACACGGAGACAAAGAGAGGGGAGAGAGAAGCTCAAGGACTGAGATGTGAGATGAGACTGCTGCATTTGCAACCCTCTTTCACCCTGTTGCTGAAGTGCGGTCACATTACCTTACAGGAGAGAGGCCCAAACATTGGAACTTTCATTTCAGGTCTTAAGTCTCCCTTTTGGGATAGGTCATAACTTTGAATGGTTGCTAAGCAATCAGTCGTAAGTTGAGAACTACCTGTAACCATCATCTGTGATTAAGAACTTTGATGGTGTCCATGTGTAA
The DNA here is from genome assembly GCF_049901715.1 of Pseudonaja textilis. Lineage (NCBI taxonomy): Eukaryota > Metazoa > Chordata > Lepidosauria > Squamata > Elapidae > Pseudonaja > Pseudonaja textilis. The sequence goes on along the minus strand of NC_141991.1, from coordinate 161,144,516 downwards.
CGGCAGGAGGAGATGGAGGACTTTTATTGTCTCCTCCTATGGGGACAAAGCAATCTCTGCAAGATGAAGCCAGGAAGCCATTATTCTCTACCTTGCTTATTTTAACCATTTCCTTCCATGCAGAAACAAATAGGAAGTGATCTTTTCCTGCAAGAAAACTTGCAGAGCCGCCTTTCGAGGTGCTTCATATGAAATATCTGCTAGCACAGCTCTTAGCAGCTTTCATCAGCCTGCTCTTTGGTTGAAGGAAAAAAAACAGACTTGCAGGAAATCCGGATGGAGCAGTTGGGAGTATAGTCCTTGCTGCTTAGATCATGTACTGTAATACCCTTCCCAAAGTAGGAAAGTGAGGGGCGTTGAAGCAGAATCAAGCTTCCCAGTACTGCATATATTATATCAAAGGAGGAGGCTTGGCGGTTGTAGCTTCAGGAGTTGTTTGAATGAGACTGAGGAAACTCTGATCACTGGGGTTCCTTCAAATTAGCAGAGGCCAAAGGGTAAAGTCCTGCTGATTTGCTGTGCTGGCAGAGAACTTCTAAATGCAGCCAGGAACGGCTCATGATTTAATAACCTAATTAGAAGCCTTTGATCTGTCTCAGTTATTATCTAGTGACAGACTCAAGAGGGCATAGGTTAAATCTGGGTTTTTCTATTTATTACATGGCATAAAAATGACTTGATATTATTCACATATTTTTAAATAGTTCACAATGGTGGGGTTTAGACTTTGTTTCAGAGCCTCTGTAGTTGCTAACAAATCTAAAAGCTTTATTGATTTTATATATATATAATATATAATATTATATATATATATATATATATATATATATATATATATATATATATATATACATACATACATACATACACATATATACATATACATATATATATATATATATACATATATATATATAATGTATGGCATTCAGCTTTGTTCGGGTATTTTCCCACGTCATTGTAGTTGTGCTTTTAAAGTTGTAGCAACGTTTCAGCAGAATCTCATCTGCCATCATCAGGCTTCTGTATAGTGTTCATAGTGATGCCAATACCATACATGTAACTACCCGCGAAAACTTAAGAAAACAAACATATATATATATAAACTCTCTGCTTCCAGTGAAGATTACTGATGGCCACAATCAGGAAGTTGACACTGACAAAAAGAAAGTAGTAGAAAATTTGAAATGAATCATGAGGTAAAGCCAACCTGAGGCATGATGGTGACAGGTAGGAAGCAGGGGTAAGCAGTATATCACTTGTTAGTACCCCTAATAAACATTTGATAAGCAATAAGCAATTAAGATTTCTTAAGCTATATGCTATGTCAGGTGTATTTCAAGGAAAAAGGAACTAGCTTGCAAAATCTCAGAAGCAAGGTTGGTGCTGGCAGTAAACTTGGGGTGAGGCCACCCTTTCATCACCAAGTACTTTAAAGTGGGCCCATCTTGATGTTTTTGATCCTCTTTTACATATCTTGATGTAAGGGAAAGCTGACAAATGGACTGCCCATCTCTTATTTTGCAAAGTTTTGCAAATGCTTATTCTTGTTTCCAAGTTCAGTGATTTCCCTTAAATAAACTCCCTCCTACTTCATGTAAGGTACAAGGAGAGAAGCTGGTTTGAACAAATCAGACCTGCTTACTGCCCGGGTTAGAGTGATCCATGAGGCCAAGGCTATGAGATTGAAGGAAGGGGGCATATCTGCACCATTCTAAAGTGTCCCATAGTCTATAGGGATAATCCTAGTCCTTCAGAAGCAGGTGACTACAAGACCAAATGATGGTCAGTGGAGCACAAAGGATTGCATTCAAAGTAACTGCTGCTTAAAGGGGAAAACGCTACTTTAAAGTGGAATAGCTATGGATGACTTAAGATATGGGTTGGGCATAAGATGGCTACCTTGTGCAATAAGGTAGCAAACAGAGGCCTTTGGACCAAAATTGTGGGGCTAGGGGCAGGTAAAATCTTTAGATTTTTTTTGAAGCTTTTTGAATGTGTTTTTCCAGAATATAGAACCAAAGGAACAATCAAATAAGACTGACCCTGAAATATCCATTTGCTTGCTAAATAGTATTTTGAGAGATTTGAATTTTTTGCCTAATCCCAAATGTTTATTTTGTGAGATATCTAACAATGGCATTCTCTCCTTTCATGCTGTTATTTTGGCATTAACTGTACATATCTGCAAATTTTAATTGGATGGTTTTTTATTAATGTTAGGAGACAAAATTGCATTGTTATTATTCCATATTATTGTGAAGCATCCTGTGTAATAGATCAATAAATAAGATCAAATTAATGCGAAGCATCCACCACCACCAGTGTCCTATTCAATATATCAATGATCTCAGGAATGATCATCCAAAAACATCTGCATGGGTTGGTCATGTATGGACATCAGCTAGAAACTTACATATCACCCAAAATAGGCAGAAGATTTAATGTTAAAACAACAATACTGAGAACAAGCAACTTAGCTTTGTTGCCTAAAAATATCTGGGGAACATGGCAGGGGTAACATATTGAAAACAGATCTTAATGATTAATCAGATCAACACTTTTAGTAAATATACTATTGTTGCTTTATGTGATTTGTAACAGCCTTTTTCCACGTATGCTTGATAATAAAAATAAGAACAAGGGGTATTGGGAGAATATCTGAAGGATACTGAAGAAGATGCATTGAGGTTAGTATATCAGGAAGGCTTATTGAGGATTGGAGAGACCAAACTGGCCTACCACAAAGACTAAATGAAGAGATGAAAAGTGACATGGGAAAACATGTCCAGTGCATTAAAAAAAGGTACTTGAGCATCACTTGAACACTATCTGCACCGACAAATTCACCATTGGTCTATCTATGGCAAAAGGTAGCTGTACATGGAGAGCTTACATCCTGCAATGATATCTCTAACACAATCAAACATCAATATCTGCCTATCCGTGGTCCTTGAGGAGGATTTGACAGGTGGATAAAAATGCCAAATCCAGTCCAACCTCTGGCTGACTGTATGACCAACCAAAATACTAAGGTTTGCAAAGTTTCTCAAGCTGTGGAACATTTCAGTAAAAAAAATAACAATAAATCTCAGAAACCAAAACTTAAATAATACAATACTGACTGCGTTTGAATGAGCTACTTTTGTTTTAGACTCTCTCATAATGCAGTGTGAAAAACCCGAATTTATATAATACTCTGATGTTCTTTGCCCACATTGCTGCAACATAGCAGAGTGATAATAAGGAAGCTATACCCTTGCTGGAGTTTTGTTTGCCCTGTAGCAGTACAAGAGAAATTCTGTCCAAATAAAAAGAGCAACTATCTCTGAGAAAAGGGTTTACTAAACCTGAGCAGAATCTTTTTTCAATTTTGTGCATAAAATTCTCTATAAGTATGAATAATACTTCACATTTTTTACCTCAGAACTCTTCACTTCTCACAGCTAGGATGCAGAGAACAAAATACAGAGCAAGATACAATCAGATATAGATATTGATCACTCACAAATTACAACTTAATCTCTATGCATATAACATATCTTCTACCCTCTAGTTTAAGTTTGATTGCAGAAACCATACCTCAAACATGATCACACACAAATGGTGGCACATTGGTTTGGGCCAGATGACAAATTTTGGTCTGAGGTTTATATTTTGAGGGTTTTCCTCTTTCCCAATCACCCCAATTTCCTGATTACCTTATCGATGTCAAAAAAGGGCTAACTACCATTTATCAACATCCGATCTAATCCTGCACCCCTTTTCTCTATACTCCCTGTGCTTTACCTTTCCCTTTGTGTGGGTTGGTGGAGTTACAGTCTTCAAATTTCCTCTGTTTAATGCTCACGACAACTGAAGAGACGTTGATTCATCAGCAAAAATTCAAAGAAACATCCCAAGCAGTAAAAGAATGTGAGACAGGTGGCAACAATTTTCAGTTCTACAAACTTCCCACGATTTGTCCAACTCTACTTTCTTTCTGATTGTTTCCATGTCTTCTTTCAGACGCATCATTTTGCTGTTTTGTCTTCATTCCATTATTTTCAGACTCTTTTCTTGATGCAACCAACCTGGTTTTGGCAAGAATGTTCATTTCAATAGCTAACAAGTCATTTTACATTAAGGCACAAATGAGAATGAAAGAAGCAGCAACTGTGGACATGTGACAAATAAGGAAGTAGGCTGGTGAAAATTCGTACTTACTGTCCCCGCTTCACATTTCCTCAAATTTCTACCTTACCTCGAGTAGGGAAGAGTGCAGAGCAAAGCAAAAAAAATTAATAATTAGCCAACCCTTGAGATCCGTCTTGGGAGTGTTCACTAGATGGATATATCACACAAAGTACACCAACATTTCAGCTTTTACACTGCCTTTCTTTGGTCTTTCTGAAATAATATGTGGTGGTGTTCTGCACTTAAGAACTTTTCACATCTTGTGCCTGTAATACCTCAAGACAGCCTTCTCTCTTTTATCCAAATAATGATATGTGCTGTGGCAGATAGCCCAAACAACGCTAACCAAATTCAATTTGATTAGAGTTATAATATGGAGACCTAGATTCAAATCCCCACATGCAGTACATATTAAGAACATTTCAGTGACCTTGGTTGTTCGTTTACATGCTAAACCAAGTTCAACCAAACACATGATGGCCTTGAGTGCTGTGTGAATCCAGATTTCGGCTTTGTTTACATACTGCACAGAGCCATCATTTAATATTGACTAAATTTTAGATGGTTGACTATAGACACACAATAAACTATGGTTTATAAACCACAAGGCTGAACTCATACAATATGCCAGGCTAAAACAAAGAAGCCAAAATTTTATTTAACATGCCATGTAAGTGTTTCAACAATCTTTTTTTCTCTGCAGGGGGTTACATCATCTTCCTGCTCCAAACAACCACAGGTGCTTCTGCTCTGCTCTCCAACCACAGTCCAGACTCCAGACAGCCATTGCATGGCTACTGGTAGCTGGCTTCCCAGATATTGAAATACACTCATCAAATGAACTTGGGGAGTTGGAGCTGAGACACAAAGGAGGAAGCCAAGGCTCCATGAATCCCATCAGCAAGAAATGTTCTTGGGAATGGCATGTTTGCAGGTGAGGTAGGCAGATGCAGAGAGGGATAAAGGGTGAGATAGAGCAGAGTGTGAGGAAACGGTTGGTCCATGAGCTAATACGGAACAGCACAAGCCATCTCAGCCCCCAGTGTCTAGAGTCAAAGCTAGGCAAATCATTCAAAGAGATGCTTTACTTTAAGTGACGTGCTTCTCTAGATACCACAAAACCACAGCTACCAAGAAGGCCTAGACATTTCTACTCTGAGACCGTGGGAGGACATGAAGCAACTGCACTATATATTCAAGCAGCTGCTTTGCAACCTTAAGCTGTTCCAGAAGAGTGATTTGCTCTGAAATGACAGACCTTGCACGGTCTGATAGCAAATAATAGCAAACAGGAGGCAGATATCAGAGTATTATATTTTTATTTCTTGTATACTGATGATTTGGATAATGTTCTTGATTACTGTATTAATAGATATATAGATAGATGATAAATAAATAGACAGGGATAAACAGATAGGCAGATAAACATATATCTTATACGCTTATAAGCTACTTAGAACTTTATAATAAGTATATATGGGAGAAATCTGCAGAAGTTCCCCTGGCATGAAAATGGTTATTATCATTATCATTACTTTTACTACTACTATGTAATTGAAAGTATATATTCCCTAGGCAAACAATATTACACTAACAAAATGTCTTGCAACATTTCTCACTTTATGAACCAACCAAGCCATTAAGATAATGTATACAACTTGATAACCTAGCCTCAGAATCTAAGCATCAGGCTTCCTACCTCCATTTACAAAGAAAGCTCTTGAAAACTCTCCCAAAAGTCAGAAATGAGGGGACTAGAGGAACACTAGGCTCCAATATGTTGGGGCCATCAATAGAAGGCCTGCATTTCACCCCATGCATCTCTTCTCATAGGTTGGGAATCTGAGCAATCTCTTGATGACTTGACAAGACAAACAGACTAGACAGAACCTAAGATAACCCAGTGTTGTTCCTTGCAAGGATTTAGAGGCGATAACCAACATTTTGTGACCATTTGAGAGCCTTTACAGAACTTCATGTTGTGCACCAGTTGGGGCCTTTCCTGGATCAGTATTCCCTGAGCTCGTTCAGTTTCTAGTCATCTCACAGCTGGACTAATATAACGCGTTCTACATGCGTTCACCCTTGAAGAGCATTCAGAAGCTGCAGCTGATGCAGGGCGCGGCAACGCAGGTAGCTTGCTCCCCCCCCAAGAATACCTCCTGTGACATCACTGCTTCGTGAGCTGCATTGGTTACCAGTCCGCTTCTGGGTGCAATTCAAGGTGTTGGTGGTCAACCTGGATCCAGGTTACCTGAGGGACTATCTCACCCCACTGGGATTGGCTCGCACCACTCATGCCAGAGGGAGGCACGCTGCAGGTCCTGTCAGCCTGATTATTCCGGCTGGCAGGGTCCAGGAGGAAGGCCTTCTCTGCTGTTGTTCCTGCCCTCTGGAACAACTTGCCCCCTGATGTGAGGTTGTCCCTAACCCTTCAATCTTTTCTTAAAGGCCTAAAGATGTGGCTCTGCCAGTTGGCCTGGGGCCCCAGTGGAGAAACAGTGCAATGGAGCTAGCTGAGTAATAATAGATTCCCTCCCTCCAACCCCACCCTCCTCATGGGTCCTTGGTTTCAATGTCTGAATTTTAACTTTTTAGGTTTCAACTGTATGTGCATCTTTAAGCTGTCTAGAATTACCCTATGGTGAGATGGGCAGCCAATATATTTTATAAGTAAGTAAGTAAGTAAGTAAGTAAACAAACAAACAAACAAACAAACAAACAAACAAATAAATAGTGTTGGGCCTAATAACCAGTGCAGACTCTGTAACTTCGGTCTCATTGAGTAATACAAGATTCTGTTTGTTAGCAACTGGCCATTGCCATCAGAACCAATTTTAGTTTCTAGTCTTCAAAAGCAGCCCCACTTCGCAGTAACCTTGCTACAAGGCTTCCCAGTCCAGTAAACTTCTAACTGGAGCATCAGCCAAAGTGTACAAGCCGAAGATCAAGGATATCTCTTCCTTTCCCTTTTATAATATAGGTGAAACATAACATCTGCACTTAAAATCACAGTTCTTTTTATCTATTTGTCCTATTGAAAGTTGCCATGAGGATTGCATGGAGGATCAAGTAGAATTTCACAAAACCTAATACTGGCATGCAGGTCTACCTCACCATCTCTTTCCCCTTTGTAAGGTTTTTTTTTTGTTATTTCATTTTCCTTCTTGTTCTAATATCTTCTTGGAATGAATAGATAGATAGATAGATAGATAGATAGATAGATAGATAGATAGATAGATAGATAGATAGATAGATAGATAGAGATAGAGATAGTATTTCACTGCTACCTCTACCACTTGAAATAAAACAGAAGTACTGCAACAAATTTCAATTTCAATTTACCTATTCCTTTTCAGGTATACTGATTCATGGATGTTTTGAAAGGCTCACATTCCCCAAACTTCTATCTTTCCATAGACATTCATACGAAGGCAGTTCTGGTGATGGATTTCTGAGATGCCTTTAGGAAACTCAGAAGAGAAGACTATAATCTCTCTTCACCCTTTATTGACTCAGAGCTAAATTATATCTAAATGTGAGGGCTTAATTTAGTTATTATTAATATTTTTGGAAGACTGATCCCTATCTAATGAGTCCAAATCTTTTAATTTTTTTAAAAAATTAGTAAGCCTGTTGTTAGACTATTCATTCAACATTGAAGTCTATAATTAAACATCATTTGGCGGGGGGAGAGAACACTTCCTCCCTCTCCTGAATCTAGGTTTCTTTTATTGCAATAATTTTATCCTTATATTTCCCTTTACAACATCCCTGTTTAATTATTTGTGGATTTAGGTATCATTTTTCAAAACAGACATTTTTTCAAGGCATCTTATTTTAAGGCAAATGTCTAAAAAGTTCAGTTTAAAATAATAGGTTAAAATGAATTCATTCTTGGTTGGACAAAATGTCCCCCCTCCCTCAATAAGTGACTAATCTATGGTAAAAATTGAACCTGAGATGTCCTGTTTCTTCATTCCAACTTTTAGCCCCCCAGTTAAAGTCTATTATGCTCTGAATTCCATGCTCAGATTGTCCTACCTCTTGGGATCTTGGAGTTCTTTAAGCCGTAAAGTTGTGCGGTTGTAGGAAAACATGGAACTGGGAGTTGCACAGCCTGGTCCTAACTCCTTCAGGAAAGGAACAGACATACTCAAGCTTCCTGAAGCCCTTTTCTGATCTGGCAGCAGGTAAAACCAGTCTTATGGGGTGTGTCAGGTGTGCTGGGAGCTGCAGATCCAAACAGGTTTTGGGGCCTACCTAGTAAGGATATTTAAAAATAATAATGATCAGCTACATTCGCATATGGAAGACTATCCCCTGACACTGCACGGATCCGAGTAATTTCCTTCTCCGGAGGCATTCTTTTTTTCTCCCCTAAAATTGCTGCACTTTCCTCTTGAATAGACTGCCTGACAAACAACAAACCTAATTATTTAATTAATGAATTAATGAATCCATCCTGCTGCAATCTTGTTCAATGTCACAATAGAAATAACAACCAAATTATAGCAATCCAAATTACAAAAAAAAAAGCCGAAGCAGGAGAGAAATATAGAAAGAACAACCAAAGGTGAGGTGATGCTACTGAAAGACTCTTCAAAAAACCTCTGTTTTTAACAATTAAAACAACCATCTGGGAGGGGCTGGGAAGGTCTCGGCAGGGTGCTCATTCTTTAGGTCGATGCTGTGTGGAGAAGCAGTGCCTTCTAGCTTCAGCTCTTCTGATGTCCCAGAAATGTGAAACAAGGAGATCCTCCCTACTTGCTCCAATCTGTTGGAGGAGCCAATCCCATGGGTGCCCAAGTGCCAAGTCATGGAGGGCTTTGTATAGTTAACACTTTAAGCAGAGGTGGGTATTCAGCAGGTTCTGACCAGTTCTGGAGAACTGGTAGCAGAAATTTTGAGTAGTTCAGAGAACTGGCAAATGCCATCTCTGACTGGCTCCGCCCCCATCTATTCTCTGCCTCCCAAGTCCCAGCTGATTGGCTGGGTCTTCTTTGGTTGCCCTGCACAGGAGAACAGAGCTGGAAAGCAGGTTAGTGGGGTGGGGAGGGAATGAGATTGCAGTATCCTTCCCCATGGAGTGGGATGGGAATGGAGATTTTGCAGTATCCTGCACCTGCCACACCCACCAAGCCACGCCCCCTCCCCAAGAAATTGAAACGGTAACCAGTGTAGGGCCTGCCACATTTATTTAATATGCTTCCAACATCAGGGGCTAGTTAAAAGACCAGACCACCACATTCTGGGCTAATCATTGCAATTTCCGAGTAGTCTTTAAGGCAGCCCTATGTAAAGCATATTGCAGCAGTCTATATGAATGGTGATGAGATCATCAGTTATTGTCGCTAGATCCTCCTGCACCAGCTTAAGGATGTGTTTAAGCTCTACTATCCATAGTTTCCACCTGCTGTTCAAATGGGAACCACAAGTCCAGGAGGATCCCTACATCAGAGACCTCCTCCTCTCCATCCATGAATAACACCAGCACCAAAGAAGAGCCCTGACGGACAGGTAAACCTTGACATACAACCGTTCATTTAGTGACCATTCAAAGTTACAACAGCCTCAAAAAAGTGACTTACAACCAGTCCTCACAATTACAACCATCATTGCATCCCTACTGTCACATGAACAAAATTGGGTGTTTGACCATCAACATGTATTTATGTTGGTTGCAGCATGCCAGGGTCACATGATTACCATTTGTGACCTGTCCAGTTGCCTTCCGATAAGCAAAGTCAATGAGGAAGATGGATCAGCTTAATAACCACCAGTGATTCTCTTTAACAACCATGGCAAAAAAGTCATAAAATTGGGAGCCATTCACTTAACAACCATCTTTCTTAGCCACAGAAATTGTGGCCCCAACTGTAGTTGTAAGTTGAGGACCACCTGAACGAAGAGCAAGTCCAACTTCCTTAGGTTCGGTTTCAACCTGTTCTCTCTCCAGACCGTCGAGGCTCCAAACCCCAGGAAAGAATATTGGGGGTACCTGCCTTACTACCCAAGATAGCAATGTGTTGCATATCGATTATTCATAGCCCAAATTGTCATCCTATGATCTTCCCCCAACAGTTTCAAATAAAAGTTAAGAAGCAGGAGAGTGAGGACTAATTCCTGTAAAGTAAGGGTCTGATAGGCTGACCTCACTTACCTCTTTACAACAGACTTATGTTATGTTCCAAGGAAAGGGGAAGTTTTCACTCTGGTCCACCATTTAGGCGGGAAAATACTTCAAACTGATTGGTTGTCCCATCTGACAGCTCCTATAAAAGGACAACTTGGGGTTTTCAATGCATAACTGTTACTTGAATAAAGAAGTTCTACTCGTTACCTCGATTCAGTGTCTTCTTTCACCCACAATTCAACAGAAATCATCCACAGGAGTGGAACCCATGCAAAACAGTGCCCCAATCCCTGACCTCCTTAGGTAGTCCAGTAAGATGCTAGAGAGAAGAAGTCTAAAAGGACAGGAAGCTCACCAAGAGATCTAAAAGGAAAAGGAGAAGTGCACTTCACAGGTCATCCAGCAAAGAGACCAAAGTTGTCTCATTCCCATGCACAGGTCTGAACCCAGATTGAACAGAGACAATCCACTCCTCCTAAAGTAGTACCTTTATATATTTAGAATATCTACAATACCATGATTCACAATTCCAACATCCAGTTGGAAAGATGTAAAGCCTATGATGCCTCAATAGCCGTGCACATTAAAAATGAAGACGTGCTGTTTTCCTGGACTGATATTTAATTAAAAATACGGGACAGAAGTAGCTGAAAAATCTGAAAATGAATGCAGTCAATGGAACAGTCCTACTCTACATAGGTCAAAACAAAAGCAGGTATGATGTCAGAGGATGGAGCATCAGGTTAAAAAAGCAACAATGGCAAGGTATCAGTCTTCTAGAACAAGGGTCCCCAAACATAGCTGGCTGAGGAATTCTGGGAATTGAAGTCCGCAAGTCTTAAAGTTGCCAAGTTTGAGGACACCTGTTCTAGAGGCAAATGAACCCTGTATTGCAAGAAGGCATATCTATACATTTTGATAACTTTCTGTGAAGAAAGAATAAAGCATTTTATTTATTTATTTTATTTCATTTGTCATTCACTTACATGATAATAGGCATAAGTATAAACATGAGTACAAATACAGGAAATAGGTACGAATAAATGGGGACAATAGGACAGGGATGGTAGGCACAATGGTGCACTTATGCACACCCCTTACAGACCTCTTAGGAATGGGGTGAGGTCAATAGTGGATAGTTTGAGATTAAAGGAGTGGGGGTTAGAGGCCTCAATGTAATAAACCAGTATGTCCATCTGCAAAACCATAATAAAGGAGAGCTTTTAAAAAGTTGTATAATTCTTAAAATAAAGTAATAATTTAAAAGAGTTCAAAATAATTCTATTTATGGTCATCTCATTTCCCCAGGATTTTGCTGGCTTGCAAAAAGCAGTTAGAAGCATCTTTGCAAAATGGAAGAATATTTTTTTAAAAAATAGCACTGTACTCAAATGAGACAAGAACAATTGCTTCCAACCCTTAAAAATAGTGCAATTAGTTTTAATACTCAAAAATGTGATATCATTTTATAGATTGAACTACAAAACTGATGAAGGTTGGGTCAAAAGTAATGTCACTGACAAAAGAATGCTATGTGGATTTTTTTGCCATGCCAAAAGAATGAACTTTTTGGAATACTATTTGATCTGTCCCAACTCCCACAATTATATTATATATCTCTGATAGTATTTTGTTGTTAAGGCTATAGAGCTGTAAAGCAGGTAAGCAGGGATAACACTAGACAAAAGAGCAGGAAACATTTCCCCAATCAAGGAACTACCAAGGAGAAACCCCCACCCGCAACACTGGCAGGGCAAGCTACTGCGTATAAACAGGAAGCAAACCCCACTCTCTAGAACTAGGGCAGGCAATGAAACATCTGCAAACAAACAACTAAGCCGAGAGAGCAGCAAGAACTTCACACTTCAGCCTTGAGCTATATATATTTTCAGCCTTGTCTAATCTAAAGACTTCCATATTATGCTAGACTGCAGCTCCCATCAACTTGGCTTCTCAGGAATGTTAGAAATAATAATTCAAATGTCTGGAGACTGTAAGATGGGAAAAGCTGATCCAGACTAGTAAAAAGCAGGCAAAGGGAAGGCCAGTCATGAACAACACGTGTATAGGCTTGCTCTGCTTAAGTAACCCACAGTGATGTTGCTGAATTGCATGGCAACTTTTATTTGAGCAGACAATAATGGGCACCACAGCAGGTGGAGTAGAATACAAGTGGCAATGAAGTTTTTCCTCTAGAAAATATTCCATAGCTAAAGTGCTGCCATGGAAGAAAACAGTGCCTTTGGGTTTCAGCTCCCCCCATCCCCAAAACTTCTGGGACCTTTAAAAAAAATTTTTTTTACTTGATTTTTTAAAAGGTCAGACCAATTATGATTGAAGGTGATCCCATAGATACTTTTGAAACACTGGATAATTCAAAAAGTATCTGAGTTTCTATTTCCAGTCCTACTGTATTCATGTCCTAGTTAATATGGTGGCCAGCCCAGATATCTGCACCAAAGACCCCCTTAAAATAATTTTCGGCACCTCAAACTTTCAAGTGCAACTGGTCTGCCCTCATCATGTGGACAGGTGAGCCATTGTGGGTTTAAGTAGCTGAACATTTCATAGGTGCTTAATTGAACATAGGCAATCAAATATAGGCAATCAAATTTTTGTGCCATTTTGTTGACAGTAGAAAAATATCTGGGAAGAAAAACCAGCTGTATAAGGAAACAGATGTTATATTGGTAGTCACTCCACACATAGTCACGTGGACAGGAGCTGAGTGATTCCCAGGGTCCTCAGTTTGGAGATTTTTCATCTGTTGCCCTCAAAATGGGGTTGAAAGATTAAGACGCACATTTCACTAGAACACTTGCACATTTTTACACAGACACTGTACCACAGAAATCCATAAACTTTATATTCAGTGCTGTATTGTTAGATATATCTGAGGGACCATCTCTTCCCAGTTACATCTACCCAATCCATCAGAGAGGGGAGGTAGGAAATGTTGTGGGTCCCAGCCCCTAGAGAGATACACCTGCCTTCTCTGTGGCGGCTCCCTCTTTCTGGAACATCATCCCCTCAGAGATTAGAATGGCCATTCTAGCGTTCTTCCAGAAGGCACTGAAGATCTGGTTCTGCCAGTGGGCCTGGGGAACCCATAGCGGGATGCAGCCCATTAAATGGTTCATGTGCGGTGCTGTTGCCAGGTGGGGGATGGGCGGTGATTGTAATATATTAATTTACTACATGACTTCTTTTATCAGTTTTATTGTTTTTATACAGGGTTTTATATTCTGTAAGCTGCCTTGACTCAGCCATGTGCGAATAGGCAGCAATATAAATCTCACAAACAAACAAATAAATAGTGTAAGGTCATATAACATTAATGTACTGATAGGTGAAAATTGATAAACATCTAATAAGGAAGATCTGGTCTGTTGTTTTTTGTTTTTTTAATTATGGTTAACATCAAATCTTCTGGCCGCTAGTTGCTGTTCACGGATGCATTCTGCCAATCTTCTGACTTTTCAGGCTTTTTCAGCCTTGGAATTCCTGGTGTGAGCAAGGCAAGTCTCCACCTGTTATCTTAAGGAAGATTCCCTGCTATATTTTGTACCTAAATTAAGGCTTGGCCCATCAGCGACTAAGTACCAAGGCATTCAGGGTCATATGCAGAGACAATCCCTCTGGAGCTTTCCTTTTCCTGGAAACTACTTAGCCATTCAGGTCAAAGTGCTGCATCAGCAAAAGGGCTGATGAACTATCTTTCTGAATATTAATTTCAGACAGGCTGGTGTAGATTTCAGGGCTGCTAGAACAAAGCCAGTCACCACAGTTGTTGTTTTTTCCAGAGCAAAAACTTGTCACTTTTCGGCAAAAAAAAAGGGGGGGGGCATCGAATCTGAATTTCGTTTATGAGCTCTGCGGCGTTGTTTTTCCTACAAGCTGCCCAGCACATCAGAGCCTGAAACGCACGTCCTGCACTTTGATCCTCACCGGTTTCTGCAGATTACCGCCCTTCCTTTCTTTTCGCAGCGGAGGTGGGTGGGAACACAAAGGCTGTGTGAGAGAGTCCGGTTTCAGTGGCGGAGCATTCCTAAAACGCGGCTGGAATAGCTGCCTGGAAGCTGAGAGGGATACAAGAGCAAACAGGCGGGACTTGGCCTTCGCAAACCAGGGAAGGCGCGCGAAGCGCTTCTCTGTCCGGGAGCTGGGAGCGAAGCGGGAAAATAATAGCGATTTTGTTACCAGGAGGAGGCAGGATGTTGAGTTTGATGTTTTTCATTTTTAAGCTCCTCAGCTATGGTTTGTGGTTTCTATTGTCATGACTGGAGGCGTGCTGAGGCGTGCTATTGTCATGACTGAAGGCGTGCTGAACTATACCGAGCCCGAGCGTACTAATACGTACATAACCACCGTACCATTTTCCTTTCGGGGTGAGCAAATAGTATAGAAAGAATAGGAAAAAATGGCTTGAGACGTGAAAAGCTACATCCAAATTATACCGGTGAAATTCACTTGTACTGCTCCATGCCGTTTTATCCTATGTAATCCATTTCTCCTTTCCCTTTCAATTCATGCGTTGCCTTTTGTTCTTTAAACATCTCTCACTTCTTTTTGGGGAACTCGGCAGCTCCATCCAGTCACGACTTTCTCTGTCGCTGTACCTTAATATAACCCATTTATTCTTAACAATATCCAGTCCTTGTTCATTCTCTATATCTGATCAAACCACCTCAATATACTACTTTTGTAGCATTCATTTTGTATGCAGTCAACATTCATTTACTACCCAATTGCTTCTTATTTAACAGTGTATACATTTAAATATCCGATTAAATATTTTGAAGCTTTTCCTCATCTACTGAAATCACGTTTGCTCATAAGAACGTAGACAGAAGGACATTTTTTGATATAGCTGTTTCCAGTTCTTAGTGCAGCCATTCCTTGCAATAAACCGCTTAAATTTTACCCTCATTTTAACTTTAATTTTGGGTATCGTAAAGCTGCTTCATTTCCCCATTTTTAGTAAATGTTCTTCCAAGGTACACAAATTCATTAACTTGCCTTCATTTTTCATCATGTATGGATAATTTATAATTATTCACTCCATTTTCTCTGTTTAAACACAGTTACCTTGGTCTATTGTAGATAATTAGTTTTTGGACCCCTGCTTCTTATTGCTCAACTCAGCGTTATCACTGGATGCACAGTTGAACAGGTTCAAATTACCCTATTCCAGATATATTATGCAAAGACCTAGTTCTCTGGAAAAAGCTGCAATGCTGAGAAAGATAGAAGGAAAGAAAACAAGAGAAGGACCAGCAGCAGTTGGATGTCTACAGCAGCAATGAATATATAGTTGGAAGACTTGAAAAAATAAGTCAGGAATAGATTGTCACGGAGAAAATCTATGTGTTCGCTTGGAGTTGAAAATGACTTGATGGATTGCAATCAGCTTCTCTTTCTATCATGCAGTCTACTGAACCTTCTCCATAAATTATTCTGGTTCTTAACAACATAGTAGTACCTGTATATTAAAATGCACTTGCAATCTTATCCACAGCCAATGCATCTCTAATACCACTATAAACATTCCTTATACATAAATCAATAAATACCTTAAACAACCATGGAGGATTATACAGCGTTGTCTTACTCCCAGCTCAGAATGGTACCATGAGCCATAGTGGTTAGAATGCAGTATTGCAGGCTACTTCTGCTGACTACCGGCTGCCTGCAATTTAGCAGTTCAAATCCCACCAAGCTCAAGGTGGACTCAGCCTTCCATCCTTCCAAGGTGGGTAAAGTGAGGACCCAGATTGTTGGGGGCAATATGCTGGCTCTCTAAACTGGTTAGAGAGGGCTATAAAGCGGTATATAAAGTGTAAGTGCTATTGCTAATGCTCTCCACTAAGCCTTCCACTTTTCTCACATATACAGTGGAACCTTGGGTGACGACCATAATCCGTTCCGAGAATTCGGTCATCACCTGATTTTGACATCCCCGGAAGCGCAGGTGTGAAAAAAAAAATGGCACGCACGGAACAGCAAATCGCTGTGCCTGTGTTTGCGACCAGAGGTAAAATCCTTTGGTCATCACCTGGAATGTGTTGGAAGTGTTCGCGACCGGAGGTTCCACCTGTACTTTATTTCCATCTTAGACTATTCCTATCACATCTAAATATCACTAGGCTTGAAATTTTGGGCTTGGACAATTTTGAACGACGCTGCCTACGGCTGGACTTAAGCATAGTACACAAAATTATCTGCTACAATGTCCTACCAGTCAATGACTACTTCAGCTTCAACCGCAACAATACAAGAGCACACAACCGATACAAACTCAATGTTAAATGCTCCAAACTCGATTGCAGAAAGTACGACTTTGACAACAGAGTGGTCAGTGCCTGGAATGCACTACCTGACTCTGTTTTACATCCTCTAACTCCCACTTCTTTAACCTCAAACTATCCACTATTGACCTCATCCCATTCCTAAGAGGACTGTAAGGGGCATGCATAGGTGCACAAATGTGCCTACCGTCCCTGTCCTATTGTCCCCATTTATTTCTACCGATTTCCTGTATTCTTACTCATGTTTATACTTATACCTATTATTTTGTAAGCGATTGATAAATAAAATAAATTTAAAAAATGAATTCAATTCTCCAATCTTTATTTTTAATTTCATTGACTTTGCTAAAAGTGCTTGTTCAACTATTTTAATCCCCTTTCATAGAAAAAAAAATCCACCAAAATTCCAAAATGTGATTTAGATTCAGAATACGTATGTAACATATGTTGGGGACATTTCAAATCAAAAGTGTCTTTTCATGGGATTATTCAACACCTGAGAAAGGGCAGTCCATGCAAACTGAGAAAAAGAAGTGCTTTACAGTAAATCAGAACAGAACAAAATAACAGAGTTGGAAGAGACCTTGGTGGTCTTCTAGTCCCACCCACTGCCCAAGTAGGAGACCTATACCAGGGGTGTCTACCTCAAGGCTTGGAGTCTGCATCCACCCATGGGGTGCTTAAATCTGGCCCACGGGGCTGCCCTGGAAACAATGAAGGACTGGCCCATGGTGCCTCTGCCAGGGAAAACAGCTTGCGAGGCCCATGGGTGGTTCTCCCAAGCTCCATTTTTGCTG
This sequence comes from Pseudonaja textilis, assembly GCF_049901715.1. Lineage (NCBI taxonomy): Eukaryota > Metazoa > Chordata > Lepidosauria > Squamata > Elapidae > Pseudonaja > Pseudonaja textilis. The sequence goes on along the minus strand of NC_141991.1, from coordinate 161,127,099 downwards.
GCAGAGGGTTGCAGGAGACCGTCCCAGCTGAAAATAGAGCTTGGGAACCTGTTTTCGCTGGCAGAATGCTCAGGCCAACACAGGTTCCCCCAACACGTGTGATATCATGCTGGTCATGCTCACCCTGGCCCCTCGAGGTCGAACACAACCCTGATGCGGCCCTCAATGGAATTGAGTTTGACACCCCTGCCCTATATCATTCCAGTCTCTTATTAAAAGCCTCCAGTGAGGTTTTCTGAAGGCAAGCCATTCCACTGATTAATTGCTCTCACTGTCAAGGCAATTTCTCCTGAGTTCTAGGTTGGACTTTTCTTTGGTAAGCTTCCATTTGTTATTTCTTGTCTGGCCCTGAGGTGTATTGGAGAATAGGTTGTCTCCCTCTTCTTTGTGACAGCCTCTCAAATATTGGAAGACGGCTATCAGGTTACCCTTAGTTCTTCTTGCCATTAAACTAGACATACCCAATTCCTGCAACAGTTTGTCAGGTATTTTATCCTCCAGTCCCCTAATCATCTTTGTTGCTCTTCTCTGCACTCTTTCTAGAGTCTCAACATCTTTTTTGTATCATGGCGATCAGAAATGGATGCAATATTCCAAGTGTTTCAAATCCTGTATGATGTGCTGTCATACAATCTCATTACCTGTTAGATAATTTTTCATTTTAATTATTTTGCAATTATTTTCTTACATACATTTTGTCATCCATAACTTCTTTCACATTACTATTCCACCAAACTTTTTAAAAAAATCATAGTTACCATGTTACTCACTTCTAAGACACTTGCTAACATAATTCTTTTTCCTCTGTTTCAACCAGTTTTCACATTTTTCCTTATGTCCTCATTTCATTTATTCTGTTGGTAGGTTATCTTCTAATACTTTTCAACAAGTATCTTGTACTTATTTTCATGAAAATTTTCACAGTACTTTTTAAAATTCTTTCATGTACATTTAAGTCACTTAACACAATCCTATTTTTCTAGGACACATTCCTTCTGAATAATGTACAGTCCTACCAAATTCATCTCTAGTTCTTTCATTATCATTATTTACAGGAGTATAATGTGCAGCAGCATCAACATACACATTTTTTCATTTACCCATACCAAAATGACATCAATTCGTACTTTCAGACATACAGTTTATTCCTTTTATTTATAATTAAATCTGTATCTTCACTTCCATTCATAAGTTCAAATGACCGTCATGGAGATCTGTTATGTTTTCCTCCTATCTCTTTACAGATACATATTTCTTACTTTCACTTTATTTGCTCGTTCATGCTTTTTATCCTTCATCCTTCTGACATCCAAGTTTCAATCTTCTATTTGCTCTAACCCTGACCCAACCAGGAAGATTTGGTAAAAATCTTTGTTGAGAAACATTAACAGGACAACACTTATGAGATGGATTTAGTAGGAGCAGCTTCCAGAGTGAAATAAAATGGTACCACTGTAGTACTTAAATACAGAAATTATATATTTAAACATTTTTAAACTGAGAGTCGTCAAACAGTGGCTATTTATATATGTATATATGTTTGTGCATAAGTCTCTTTTGGCCCTTTTTAAGAAAACTACTTTATTCTGTTCTTTCATTCACCCTTCGGTAAAATTCAAGAATTTCTGGCTCCATAGCAACACTTCAACTTCCCCTTCCTCCCTGCTTAGCTCGCGATACATCTGATCTTTTAGGCAGCCAATCCGCAATACCTGAGGGTGGAGATAGAAAGAATTTAGAAAAAAAAGAGAGTTAGTGATGAATCCATCTGTCCTGCAAAATCGCTATATCTTCAAAGTGATACTTTTCCTAGAGGTACAAAGAAATCTGTAATGGCCCCATCAAGATGAACAAGATGGGGACACAAATAAAGGGCAATTTCAGAAACTGGAAATTCTGATTAAAAAAAAGAACTGGGAAAAGTGCCATTGAGGACCACAGTAAATGATTGTTTGGAAATATGTTTCAGAAAGCCTAAAAGACTCAGCAGTGAATAAAAGAAAAATTGCTGTGTTATTCTGTACTTCTTTCCCTGTTTTTTAAACAGAGAGTCTTCCCCTTATTTTGGCCACAGGTACATTAGGAATTTGAAGACATATTGTCAGTATTCTTGCAAAATTGTCAGAAGGTTTGACAATTAATAAAAAGTCCAGTTTCCCAAAAGGCAAATTTTAAAATAAAAAACAAGTAATTTTGCCAAAAACATACTGCTGCTTAGTTTGTGCCTCATACTAAATCCAAATTGTTAAACAAGTTACAAGGGTGCATATACTGAGCTAGTTATTAATTATAACTCCCAAACCCCAATTCCTGACTTGCCTAAGAAGCTTGTGCCCAAATCTGAGAAACTACATTGAAGTTTAGTACAATGTTAACCTAACCACTGATGATGAGAAATAAATGCCCAGAAGGCAAAATAACAAATTTCTCTTTAAAATGCTGCTTTTGTATATAATCTACACCCTTTCAAAAAGGAAGCAGAAGGGAAGGAAGAAGGGAGAGGAGGAGATAAACAAACAAACTAGGGGAAATGAATACATTACATATACAAAACATGAGTATTGTAGGCCAACTACCCAAACCAGGCATTCTTGGAAAAATAGCAGGTGGTAGAGACGAATATTTTGTTTTGCAAAATCCCAACTATCCATTTTTCAAACACATACAACAGTATTGGGGGCAGAAAGTCAGCCAAGTCTTAATGAAGATGTTCAAATAAAGTATTTTTAGTGCCTATATGATGTTGGAGATACAGACTACAAGGAAGACTTCGTTTTGATTGAGTCAGACTCATAGGTCGCCCAGACGTCTTGGATGGGAACAGTCAAAGAACTGGAGAGCCTGAATCTGTTTGTGCCAACCAGAAATATTTAAGTGAAAGAAATTTCCCATTGGAAGGAGAACAGCTATTAAATAAATATTTGAAAATCAAGTTATAATGTATGTATGTGTATGTATGTATATATACACTGCTCAAAAAAATAAAGGGAACACTTAAACAACAAAATGTAACTCCAAGTCAATCACACTTCTGTGAAATCAAACTGTCCACTTAGGTAGCAACACTGATTGACAATCAATTTTACATGCTGTTGCGCAAATGGAATAGACAACAGGTGGAAAACAGAGGCAGTTAGCAAGACATCCCCAATAAAGGAGTGGTTCTGCAGGTGGTGACCACAGACCACTTCTCAGTTCCTATGCTTTCTGGCTGATGGTTTGGTCACTTTTGAATGCTGGCGGTGCTTTCACTCTAGTGGTATCTACTGATGCATTCTTTATGTGAATCTTACAAGGATTAGTTTTAAGTTAGTAGAAGTCCAAGCTGACCGATTTTATTTTTTATATATATTTATTGATTCTCAAATACCTTCTTACTGTTTTCACATTATTAAGTCTGGAATGAATTTAGCTCAGTTTTCATGCTTAAATCCAAGAATTTTTTTTCAACCAACATGGCATTTTTTTAAAAACTGCACTCCTGCTTGTCTTCCTTGACATTTACACGAGTACTTTGGTATTCATCATTAATTGGTTCTGGGAGGTGCATTGAGTACCAGAAATGATGCGTATCAAACAATTTCCCCCCCTAAAATATAATATAGTGAGTCACAAGGCAGCAGACAAGGCAGTTCTAGCTTGTGTGTTAAGCACCAAACAAACGATATGTACTGGGACAAAATTTTCACGTCAAAATGCCTTGAGTACCAAATTTGATGATTTTCAAAGTAGTTGAGTACTAAGGTACCACTGTATTTTGTCCAAATATCAGCCTTTCCTATATGGAACAATATCAGATATTGAAAATCAGAGCTATTGCATTGTCAAACATCATAATCCCTATGCTTTTTTTTTCCAGAACAGCAAATTTCTGGATTACTCACAAGTTCTGCAATAGTGCTTCAAATGATTCCCACCCTCTTTTAATACTCTCTTAATCTGACTTTATGATACCGGGACTTGCTGGCTTTTATATTTGATTTCATTCATGGGTGTTTTATTTCTTGAACATAGCGTATATTTTTAATTACCATGCAATGTTTTACTTTTTCCATTTGTGCACCTCTTTGGAAAAGACTTTAAAGTCAGAATAAGTATATTTTCACACATTATGTAAAGACCTGGCTCTTTGGAAAAAGGCTGTAATTCTGGAAAAAATGGAAGGAAAGAGGACAATCAACTCTAAGATATATGGACTCAGTCAAGTGATGACAGCACTGTTGAAATACCTAAAGACCAGGTATGAAATAGCAAACCATCAGAAAATATGTACGGTTGCTAGTAGTGAAAATAACTTGATGGCACATAATCTATCAAAATTATATCTCAAGTTAGGTATGAGAAACCTTTTTCTCTATTCTATAGACATAGAGAAAGGCAGAATATGGCAAAATAGGCTTAAAGTGAAAATCCATTTTAATATTAGTGAAACTCAATTCCAATTTAAACTACGATATTAGCTGTACCCAAATCAGCAAACATGGAGAATCAATGATGGCTGAAGAAACGACCACATGAGTTCATTAAGAAAATTACAAGTGACCAAGAGTTGCCCATTTGTCTTGAATGAACTAATGAAGTTTCATACAGAGTTATTTTGTCTGTTAAAAGGAAAGCAATAATTAAGTCTATCCAACCCTGGAGGGAAAATAACTCATTACAAATCATTTCTATTCTACTTTAGTTCCTAGTTAACAAGCAATAAATAATTTATCTTTATTTAAGAGTAGGAGAAAGAAAGAACCTAGCACTGAAAGGAAGTTACAAAGAGTTTTGCTGAATTGTAAGCATACAATAAGATACTTTTCAAAGACAGGGATTTTCAGCTTTTTATGACTAGTGAAAAGGTGCCATGTTTTCCTCTTCTTCTCAACGTGGCTAGTAAAAAAACATTCCGTAGGAATGGTATAGGACAATGCAGAAATTGCATAAAATCTGTATTAGAAATGAGAAAGCTGGCCTCTTTTAGAAAGGCTCACTGATGGCCTGTGGAAATCCAGAATAAAAAGATGACAGTCCTCACCTTCTTGTTTCGGATGGTGTATTCCATGCACTGATTGCTCTTGAATGCACAATACGTTGGATGTTGAACTCCTGTTGAGTCACAAATCTAAGAAGAATGAAATGAGACAGAAGTGGGAAACATGAGAGGAGCAACCAACCAAGTGCTAAAAAATGCTATCTCGTGAACGCTCACCTTTTCTGGGAAATCTCCTCCATGAAAGAAAGAATATTCTGACTGCAGCCAAAGAGCCACACGATAATCATCACAGCCATGAGCAGCCAATCGACCACACCAGTACTCTGTCCGCATGCCACCATAAGTTTCAAATCCATAAAATTCTTGCAGGTTTGGGGAGCTCTAACAATAAGAATGGGAAAATAGAAGATTGACTACACTGAAATATAGCTATAGTAAAACAGGCAAGATTCTCCAATATCTTATCAATCTAACCTTTATTTACCTCGAGGCTCATAGCCCGATGCTGAGCCAGAATCCCAGGGTTAATGTAGTTTGTGAAGATGCCATCACTACAGTGGGTACGTTTCAGATTGGAGGCTCCTTGACACTGCTCTGTTTTTAGAGAGCAGAATGCACATTCAGGACATAGATCTGCATGATGTCGGCCAAGGTTATCACACACCTAGTGACCAGGGAACAAGATCAAAACAAAGCTCAAATTCTGGCAATAATCTTTAGGCCTTACTCCCCTAAATATGTGGCAAATCATTGTTGGGGTGAATTAGTCAGGAATCTTTTCTCCAAATCCCCAAATATTTTAACAGTATAAATGTTGTGGCATAAGCATTTAGTTGGGAGCTGGAGATGTCTGCCAAGTGCTGAATTCTACTGGAGGGAAGGGAAGATATCTCAGGTAATCAGCAGTGAATCTTACCAAATCCTCAGAGCCAAAGATTTTTCTTTCTATTTCTTTCCAGGCCCTGCTAATAGCTGAGGATATGCAAATGTCCTGAAGAACTGCATAGCAGAGAATCACCAGAGCCTCATCCTTGTCAATAGCTAAAAGACTGGTATAGCAAGAGAAAAAGAAGCAAGATAATGGAGGAATAATAAGAAAGACGGTTTTAATTTTATTGCTCTCTCCTCACCCGCCCATCGGGCAAATGTAATGCTAGTGTTTTAGAGAATAGTTCCTGTTTGATGTGTAGCTAGGAATATAACTCTGTTTTAAGACAAAAGTGCTAAAGTAGAGTATAGATTACTGAGGAAAAAAAAGAATTTTAACAACTGTAGAATCAGGCTGCAGCATACCAAAATTGACAAAAGTGAAGAGGTTCTAAATACTTTCTCAATGCACTATAAATAGTTACCGATAAAGGGCTTCATCCAGTGTCCCACCAGAATAATGGAGTTTTTTTCTTCCCTCACCACCATTGGTGCCCGCTTGTTTCCCCCAGTGGGTATCAGAGGTGGTATTCAGCAGGTTCTGACCAGTTCTGGAGAACCGGTAGCGGAAATTTTGAGTAGTTCAGAGAATCAGCAACTACCACCTCTGATTGGAGATTTTACAGTATCCTCCCCCTGCCACGCCCACCAAGCCACATCCACAGAACTGGTAGTAAATTTTTTTTGAATCCCACCACTGGTGGGTATCCAATCTTTAGAATAGCTGGAGTGTGTAGAGAGGGATTGTAAAAATTGAATTATCTTTGCAATACTGCTCAAATATAATCCAGAGAAGTGCCAGTCACAGAATCTGAATAACAAAGGCACAATTATCAGTGGATCAATAATCATTTTTTTTCATTTTCATTCACAGAAATTTAATAAATGAATATAAATAAATATTTCTGCAGCTTATCAGGGAAAGGTCTACGAAGAAATGGTTATAGTGACTTCATTGCTAAGTAGGACCAAGAACAATAACTTACATGATTTAGGTTATGCCTCTACCTCAAACTCTAACATTTATCCAGATGTAAACAAGACCTTATATATACCATTGTGAAAGATGCCCATGATCTTTTTTCTATATGCCTTCATCAGTACTACAGCACTTATTGGTACCTCATGCCTGGGGTACAGCCAAATCCTGTATGACAGAATACTGAGAGGACCCTGATTATTGGCTAAAAGAGCCAAATGCCCATTCAAGTGGAAACATTATTGAAAAACATGGAGGAATTTATATAATTGCTTTTGTCAAACAACTAAATGTAGTCATTGTCTTCCAACCATTTGTTTAGTGACCATTCAAAGTTACAATGGCACTGAAGAGCGTGACTTACAATTACTCCTCACATTTACGACACCCATAGCATCCCCATGATCACATGATCAGAATTTGGATGCTTGACAATCGGCATCTATTTACCATGGTTGCAGCGCCCCTGGGTCATGTGATTGCCATTTTGTGACATAACGGGTTTCTGTGGCTGTATACTCTCCTAGAGAATGCCTGCCCTCCTGGGTTCTTTGTGCATCCCACATTCTTAATTCTGTGTTTTTTTCTGGTATCAATATGCTTTCATCCTTGAATAGGTTTCCCCCAACTCAGGGGCGTCAAACTGGCGGCCTGTGGGCTGGATGCATCACACTCAGGCCACACCCACCCCAGCTATGTGAAGGGAGAAAACATTGTGAAATGTAATGTGATAGCAATGTGACGTCATGAGCTTGATACTCATGCCATAACCTATTGCCCTTCCAAAGTTGACTTGAGATGTTGTCATTTGAATCTATGGACAAGATCCAAGTTAAGTGCAGTGTCTAGGTCATGCTTATATACTACTACCGTGTTTCTCCAACAATAAGCCCCACCCCATAGGAAGACCCAGCATGTTTTCTAGGCATAAAATGAAATTAAGCCCCTCCCCCCCCAAATTTAGGCCTAGTGTAAAACATGTGAAATTGGGGGTGGGGGGTGGGGGGGGAACTTGGAGTTCCGTGGAAGTTACGGAGGCGGCGTGGAAGTTACGGAGGCGGCTCCCCCACCTGAGAAGCAGTTGAAACGCTTCCACGGTTCCCGCCGCTGCTGCCGCTGTTTTTGGAGACGGCGCTGGCGAGAGAGGGACAGCTGCAGCTTGGCCTGGGCACTTTGAATGCAGGAACGGGCTGCGCACCGGGACTTTTGCAAACTTGCAGAGCCCGAGGCTGGAGCACCAAGAGTAGCAGCAGCAGAGACGCTCGCTCGGCTCTTCTCACACCCACCCAGCCGCTCAGGATTAAACCAAAATGCAGCACGTGGAGCTCCCAGGTACCTCAAAATGGTTTTTTTTCCTGTTGTTACGGGGACAGGGGAAAAGCAGGAGCAACTCAGACGCTGTTGTTGGAGACGGCGCTGGTGTGCGGGGTGTGTGGAGAGAAATTAATTCACCCCTGAAAAGACATCCTAGCCGTTTTTTCGGGGCTCCAAAAAAAATAAGGCCCGGCCTTATTTTGTGAGAAACATGGTAGCATTTTAATTTTGGGGGGAGGGATTAAATAAGAGTTGTAGTATTGGAGAATTAAGAATGGGATGAATTGGATGAATAAAATATGTAGCAATTCTAGAGGATATACCCAATAAACTGTGAATTGCATAGAACTGTGAAGGCTGTGGTAATTGGCAACACTATATGAAATTGCTTGCTTTGCACCTTCTCACCTCATACATAGCAAGGTCATGACTCTTGCAACGCCCACATTTTTTACTTTATAATATCCTCACTGTGTCTAGAAAGGCTTTGATATGTAGGTCAGTTCTCCTTCAGTTATGTTGATTAACTCAAAGATAAAGATAATGAACTCAGGCTTCCCTATGTTTAGAAAAAGGAAGAGTTGCATTGTTACAATAACTTGAAAGAGTAATTTACAGTCATCTGTGCCTTTGATAAGCTAATGCCCATGTGTTATGATTTCTCTTTCAACAAGAGAGGCCCTCCTGATTCCAAAGATGCAACCTCATTATTATTTGGATTATTATTTGGATTATTATTTGGATTATTATTTGGATTATTATTTGGATTATTGTGAGACATGAGTGTTCCTGGCTTTGCTTACTATGACCCTGGTGGTCTCTGTACATTTTTGTTAATCTAATAAAGGAACAGAGCTTTGAGCAACTGCTTTTGCTCAATTCTTTTAGGTGAGATTTTCCCCCCACTATATCTTATGAAGAGGAGCTGTAAAAAAGATCCATTGGCAATGCATGATCATGATGGCACCATAGACTTTTTCCATTCCAAGGTCCTCTTCATACCACACAGATGATTTTCAGCACATGGCTGTCATCCCTTAATTCAAAGATGACAAACACTTAGATAGCCAGTGGTCATACTTAGTCTTTGGCTAGTGTTAAACATGGACAGGACTAAAAGTTACTTCATTCTTTCAACACGATCAAGTTTATTTTATGGCTTCAATTATAGCTTTACTTTTAAATTGCATAGTTGGGAGTCAAGGTCTGAAGGCCATAAAAAGGGAATGATAGTGCTTTGCAGGGACCTGATGCATCAAGTCACTCCCCTCAAACCTACTCTTTTAAGAGCAAATGATAACTTTTAAGCATATCTTCTTTTTGTAACTACTCCTTACCTGTTTGTCTAGGTCAGAGTCACTCTTTCTAAAACATTTCCCCTAGCTGCTCACCTACATTTGAATCAACACAAAATAATGCCAGAGTAAACTTTGCTATTCAAGTTGCCAATCTGTGTTCTGCCTGTAGGGCATATATTCTGTGAGTCAGAGTCACCTGGTGTTTTCCTGATTTGTGACTGCCATAGGTTATGGCCAAAGTGTTGACCTTTCTGGCCTGGCTTTGCTACTGTCCCCCCTTGAGCAGGTCAGAAGCCAACAACCAGAGCATTGCAGTGGGAATAATGCCAGTCTGACTTTGGGTCTGTACCTAGACTTCACTAATTTGGTCTGCCTCCCCATTCTCCCACACCCCATGTCCCAAAATATTTTTTTTAAAAAATGATTTTTTTAAAAAAATTGGAAGACACCAAATGAGAATGGTTTTAGAAAGGAGAGAGAAATATTTCCATGATTGCACAGCTACTAGGCTTCAAAAAGGGAAGAACTGACTAGCTCTTCTCTCACTTTGGAGGGAAGAGGAAATACAAGGAAACTGGCAATTAAGCAACCAAAGCTCAGTTCCATATCCGATTATTCTTTCTGTAAAGGCACTGCAGTAAAAATAGTGGAGCCATTTCATATTAAGCCAAAGATACATTTCAGCATATTGATAAAGCAGATTAGCACAAGCATGTCATATCTCTTTCAAATGAAATAGCAGAGCTATATATATTTTATTTTCAAGCTGGATTTGACCATTACCTTCCTGAGATGTCTTTTCCACTATTCAGACCTAGATTTTTGTCTTTCTTCTCTTTCGTGCTCTTTTCCTTCAGGTTCTTTTCCACTGACAATGCTTCACCAATCAGATGGTGGATGTCTTCAAAGAGATGCTGGTTTGTGACCTCTTCTGGGACTTCAGCATTCTTGAGAATTAAGGTGAACGCTTCAGGAGGAAAAGTGCTCATCTCAGCATTTAAGCCAGTTGACCATTCAGGGAGCTTTTGGTCTTCCAGATTACTGTGTGAAACATGGAAATTTTTCTTCAGCATGGGCTCCTGTCCCGAGACTGCAAAGGAGTATTTCAAGATGGAGTCAATATTGGAGCGGAGGCGGTCTTCAAGGGTTAGTTGAGAAACCTCAGTAGGAGCTAAGGCATGATTCTCATTTGGGGCTGTATGGAAAAGGTCAGTCTCTTCAAGGAGTGGCAGCTTAGGACACAGGATCCGCTATCCAGGTAAAAAGAGGGAAAAATTGGGGATATGTAATTACTGTATACAGACAGAATCTCATTTCCACTCCTTCCCAGAATACAGATGTCTTCAACTCCTAACTTATAGTCTATTTTTGATATTCTCTCCAATAATGATGCCTAATTACATTATTTGTTGCTATTATTTCTCTACATACATTATCATCTACCTAAAAGTCATTTCCCTGTGCTGTTTCCAGCACCTGTCATCGGAGGTAGGCTTCCCTCATCTCATTGGCCGAAAGGGAGGTGGCACACAAAGACTATATAACTTTGTACTATTCTAAAAAGATCTAAGCATTCCCTTGTTATATAAAGTAACCTGTCTGTGTCATTAGGCTTCCTGAGTTCCACATAGCCTTAAAGAATATGAACAGCATATCTATTCTTTCCTTAGCAGATGAACAAAGCCAGAAGAACTAGGAATGGGGAGGGCCACAAAAGAGCTCTGAACTACATTAAAAAATAGAGAGAAGAAAGAATGAGGAAGAGCTGATCTCCATTTCTTTCAAAGAGATGTTGATAAGCCAGAAATCTCTACTTGGTTTTATATACTTTCTCTACCAATTTTACTCACAATTCATCAAATGGAATGCAACTGAGAAATTGCTGTGAGTTAAACCCAAGTTATTGAGGCTTTCAGAATTCAGGTGAATGCATATAGCTGGAATATGCAACTTTTAAAGAATCAAAACATGTCTGTTGAATATCATGTTGATTGAAAAGGGACCTAGGCAAGACAAAGAGCTGAGTAATAGTGGGACAAATACAGTACAAAATTTGATGTAAAATTTAATTTGAAAATTTTTTTGATTAACATTAATATAATGGATACAATAAGTCCATTGTATTTAATAACTTTCTCCCTCTCTTAGATAGAAGAGATGCATAGATATTTCCAATAAAGGGACTTTGGTCTTGGATAATAACATGATCCTTGACCATTTTCAGATATGTCTTCGATTTCTTCCAATTAATCCTGTATTATTGGATGTAGCTATCTGCTCTGGAAAATAATCTCAGTAAAAGCTCCTCAACTGTCTCTAGAACTTGGCAACATCTGTGTTTAGGATGACAACATAAACTATGTCCTTTCTGTAAATCATGTCCCTTGGAGTTCTCATATCAAATGACCTAAGTGCCAGAGCTCACTGTAACAGTATTGCCAAAAAGGCATTAAGAGTTGTAAATCTAATCTTACAAAGCTTCTCCTCTGGACTTCCAGTTTGAGCTTCTTCGGTGACAGACCGAAACCTCGTTTCTGCGAGGCTTCGATCTGTGCTCGCCGCTGGAGCGCCTCGAGCCGGCTGGTTTCAGGGCTAAGCCACCCTGTAGAGGTAGTGAAGAGGGGGGAGACTGCCTGCAGGGTTGAGGAGAGCCACATCTCTCCTCCCCAGCTGGCCATCACTCCCTTTCCCGAAGGCGGTTGTAGCAGTGGTCAGAAATGGCCACCACAAAGAAGAACTCGACCGGAAAAGCATGTGCAGGAGGAAGATAAGAAGAGAAAGTTTTGGTTGACCGGGTCAAACAGCAAAAGCAACAAATAAGGTACCCTGGAATTGAAACCATAAAAAAAAACCAATAACATTGTTCCCTAAGAAGATTTTTAAGTTGCGAAGGAGAGAGAAAAGGGAAAAGATTTGGGTTTTTTTTTCTCCTTTTCCTTTACTGATAGCTAAGAGACTTAAGCAAGAAATTGGAAAAAAATCCACTTTGACATCAATAGGCATTTAATGCTGAAAATAAAAAGTCAAAGGGATAATAAAGATTTCTGGATAATCAAAAGCTTTTGAAAACAGGAAAGGAGAGAAAAAGAATAAAAGGGCAGGATCTGGAAGGGAGGAGACTACCTGGAATTAAAAAGAACTTACAGCAAAATCTCAACAAGACTTCCAAAAGACACATTATAACTGAAATATCGCAACAAAAACCCCAGGAAGAGAAAGTGGAAAAAGAAATAAGAAGAAATAATTTGGGACTATTTGGATTACTTGATGATTTCTGGATTTTTGGTTATTGTATTTGAATGACTAAAATCAATTGGGTGGTTGTTTAAAACTGTTTAAAATGGCTCCATTTTTAGAAGAACTGAAAATGGAACTTAAAAAGTACGAAGAAGATGCACAAGAAGGGAGAGGATCGTTTGGCTTCGTATTTCAGTTTTTAGAAATCGACATTTGGAATTATGAGAAACAACAAGAAATGCCTGCAGAACAAGAAGATTGTGACAAAGAAGAAGCCATCTTTAATGAACAAGTAATCTTAGGTGTTATATTAGAAATAGAAATAATTTTAGAAAATATGAAAGAATGTATGATTAAACTGTTTGATAAAATAGCTATCGTAATTCAGTGGAATGCTTGTCAATAAATAAATGTAACAAAATGAATATTTAATGATTTACAAAACATATGTGAAGAGAAAAAAGGGAAAAATTAATTATGGAGATTATATGTGTCTTTAATGAAGTATGATATTTAATTGAAAAGAAGTGTTAAAGATGTTAAGATTTTAATGATTATTAATGATAGAACTGAATTGGAATGGAATGAGGGTTTATAATTACATATATTTATAATCTTTTTTTTTAAAGAATATAGGGTGTATTATAAGAATGTACCAAGCAGAATTTGATTGGAAGTTATGTATTATGTATTATATTGAAGGTCATAACCTTAAGGTATATATTGAAGTTTAAATAAGAGTTGAATGGATGTAATTAAAAGATATAAAGATGTCATTCTCCAATTAGTAACTACAGGAGAAAATTTGTTTAATGAGAAAAGATAATATGAAATTGAAACAGAACAGACAAAAGTATAAATATAATGATTTGAATTGAGATGCGATAATCAAAATAAAATTGAGAAAATTAAAAGAGGGGAAAACTATATAGAAAATGTAGAATAGTATAAGATATGTAATAGAGCACAAAAAGGAGCATGAAATTGAGTTTTGTGTCTGTATAAAGAAGTTCAACCCGGGACCATGCTATTTTCAAAAAAGATGTTTTACTTGTATTTTGTATGTGTGAAAACCCAAATAAAACTTTATTAAAAAAAAAAAGCTTCTCCTCCAGAAATATTGAATTACTAACTAGAGCAAAACTTTTGCCAGACCAATACTTGAATACAGCTCATCAGTCTGGAATCCACACTGCATATCGGACATTAATACAATCGAGCAGAAGTATTTCACAAGAAGAGTACTACACTCCTCTGTTTGCAACAGAATACCCTATATCACCAGGCTTGAGATTTTGGGATTGGACAACCTTGAACTACGCTGCCTATGGTTAGACTTAAGCGTAGCACACAAAATTATCTGCTACAATGTCCTACCAGTCAATGACTACTTCAGCTTCAACCACAACAATACAAGAGCACACAACAGATACAAACTCAATGTAAACCACTTCAAACTCAATTGCAGAAAGTATGACTTCAGCAACAGAGTGGTCAATGCCTGGAATGCACTACCTGACTCTGTTGTTACATCCTCTAACCCCCACTTCTTTAACCTCAAACTATCCACTATTGACCTCACCCCATTCCTAAGAGGGCGTGCGTAAGTGCACAAATGTGCCTACTGTCCCTGTCCTATTGTCCCCATTTATTTGTACCTATTTCCTGTATTCTTACTCATGTTTATACTTATACCTATTATCTTGTAACCGATTGACAAATCAAATAAATAAATCTGACTAGTGGCAAATGTGACACTTCAGATGTAATTCCTACCTAACACACCGAGTCATTATCTTTCTGTCAGCATGAATGGAGCAGAATGGGATAACCAGGGACTATTCTAAACCAGTAATGAGTAAGTACAAAGGCCTTTAAATCCTTTTTAAAGACCTCAGGACTTTCATAATAAGAAAGACATCTGATTCTTGAAAGCCCAAAACTTGGAAACTGTTACCCTGGAGTAGACATAGAAAGACAGATGTAATTAGAGGAACACAAGAGGCAAACAGAATTGTAAGGGTAGTTAGATACTGGGGAAATTGTGGTCAGGGGGTTCTGAATATTAGTACTAGTAGTTTTCATAATCCCAAGAAAGCTATTTTCACCACAGACACCATGATTACAATAAAAACATTGAAGCTATGCTGATACTTGAATCTATACTTCATCTCAATGTCATTTTCAAGAACACAGACACCTTTCCATTCACTTAGATAGTTTTTGCTCTCTCAATCCTTCACCTTCCATTCTTTATCAGATTTTGCAGAGAATAAGAAGACTAATGCAGTTTGAACTCCAGATTTCAGATATTCTTAGCTAACCACAAAGAGTCACAGAAGTTGGAGGAACACTGACTCATAACTGTCAAGAAATGTGTGAGGTGTGAACATTTAATTTGCCATGGGTTAAGGCAGTTAGAAAAAAGAAATAGGACATTCAAGGGGTTTGACTCTATAGAGGATTGGTGTGAAACAATTAGAAAGAGAAACTGTTGAATGGAGAAGAGTAATACACTCTAAGGGTTTTAGACACTGTGAAGGGGAGGGGAGAAGATCCACTTAGTTCATTTTTTGTGCCTCTGGTTTCCATCCTGTCAACCTATTTCTTACTTTATTTAACCATCTCTGAATAGATAAATCATGGACGAGATGTTTATTTCCAATTGTACTGATTCAGAAAAGACTTAAGGGTCTTTCCTTTTCCTGTTTCCCATTCCTCTTCATCTTCTATGTCCTTTTCCTTGTCCTTTCTTTTCTATAGCTACATATGATAATCAATTGCTGAACTTCAAGCAGAGATAGCAATGGATATCTTTATGCAAATTAGTTGAATTTTTAGTAGAGAAACAAATAGTTAATTATAGTCAGGTTCCAAACATTTACTTAAAAAGAACAGTGAAAGCATAATCTGGATGTATGAGGGAGGCTATGGTTATGCTGAAAAAAAGCAATGAGGGAGTGGAAGAATGAGAAGCAGAATCAATAAAGTCAGGGGTACCTCCAAGATTGATCTAATAGAAGTATCTCTGTGATATCTCTGGTTATATTTAATGAGGGTTTCCTCGAGAGGGCAACCAATGGTCCCATGTTCCTAATGTGAGAAGACAAAAGGGGATTCTTAGATACTGAGTGAAACTCTTAGAACCTCAAAGTATTGAGTATGTAAGGAGTTTGGCTCCAGAAAGAGAGTTTAGGTGATTCTCAAAGCAGCCAAGCACCCACCCCATGATGTCAAGTAGTATTGCAAAGCCCTGGGTTATCTCCAAAGTTCAATACAGATTGGCTAAACACTGTGTGAGTGGAGTGTGTGTGTGTGTGTGTGAGTGTGTGTGTGTGTGTGTGTGTGTGAGAGAGAGAGAGAGAGAGAGAGAGAACAGTGTTTGACAGAAAGAAAGAAAGTGGATAGCCTAGACTGCGCATAGACTTTAAATTGGGCTGGGTTCCTGGGAAAAGCCCTGAGGTATAATAAGACATGAGCATAGAGTGGAAAATATCTGAATGGTACTATTCTGGACTAAGATTAGAAGATGGAAAGAGGAATCAAACACCTGCCAGGAGACTATTGCAATAATCTTATTGTGAAACAATGAAGGCATGGTACTATTAATGCCACAATCTTTCCACCAGAAATCCCTAGATCCTACAAATACTCATCATATAAATTTACTATTGTGATGTGAGTTGAGAAGATTACAGTAGTATGCATTCAGCTATGAGGTAGCCCTCAAAGACTTTTGTTTAAAAAGGAAGCAGTGGGACAGACCAGTACCTTGAGCACAAAGAGAGATCCAATGAGGATCTCAACCACAAAAGACAAGTAAGGACTCTTTTAAACAAAAGAATCTGGAAGTCTACCTGTTGTTAAAGAAGAGTTCCACCAGGCAGAGGGACAGAAAAGAGGCAAAATAATAAGATAAAGGAAGGAGGGAATGGGGAGTAATATTAAGACTGTTGAATCTCGTCTCCTAAGTAGAGATATATTTACATGCAAAGAGGGAGTGCATTTCAAAATCATAGCAAGCCCTTCAGTCAGGATGTTCAAATATTCCAAGCTTCTCAAATGAAACTTCAAGATGTTATGTTCCCCCTGCATATATTTTTAACAACTTATTTGTTTGACAGCAATATTTGCAAAAAAGAATATAGTTCATTTTTTAAAAAACAAAATCCCTGGTCTTTGCATTTGTTATTTATTGAATCCACCAATATAATTTAAAGAGAACTAACTAAACTAACTGACAGCAGCCTACTGGATCCCCCCCCCCCCCAGATGTAATCTAACAATTACAGTATAAATTTCCCAATGTTTCCTTAAAAATATTTGAACTTCAACTCTCATTCTTAAATTCTCAGCAGTGGCCCTTCTAATTAGGTATCTGTATGTAAGTTGGTCCAAACCGCTAGGAGACACCCAGTTTGGAAAAGCTGATTTAAGACCTAAAGTAAGCTTAACAGATTTTAAATTAAAAAATAAGAAATCCTAGACAGAGAATTCTGGCCTATCTCTTTGTATTAATGCCTTATCTAAAATGGCCCATTTCCCCCAAAACAGAAAGTTGTCCAAAAAGAAAAAAACTTTGGTCATTGCTTCCTTCAAGGTAAGAAACATTTTCTAGGCCAGGGCCTAGTTAGAGGGCCTCTGGCTTTCCAAAGAAGAGGAAGGAAGAGAAGGAGGAGGAGGAAGAGAAACTATTGTTCTTAGCATAGTTCCACACTGAAGGCTGATTATTACTAAAACTTTGCCTAGCAACACGTATGGGTAAATTCTGCTAACTACAGTTTTCATCCCAGTTTGTTTTAGGCATTTTTCCCCCAGTCTTCGTTCATACTTGTATTTTTAGCTGGTGCCCTCTGAATGCTTACTTAACTCGTCTCTTGGGCCTGACTATGCTTTTGGATTGATCATCAAGCAATAATGGTCCTTATGAGAAAGTAAGTTATGAGGTGATGCGATAGTATGTGGGAATGACCTTGGGGAGGAGGGGGAAAAGAATGGGAAGCATTTCAGAAGGGACTGTCTGGTCACTAAAAGGAGAGGAGAAATACTTTCAGTCTTGTAAGATTGATGTTAGCCCTTCATGTTAGTCAGTCATGAAGCACAACCAGGAGCATCACCACTATCCCTATTGTAAGGTTACATTAAGCTGAATCTTGCAAGATTGAAAGTATTTCTCCCTCTGTTCTTTTTATCCCTGGAAAACTGAGGAGAGAGCCTTCTGACACACTTACCAACTTTTTCCCCATCTGCAAACTGAGCTGCCTCTTATCAGATGGTTGCCTAGGTTGCTGGTCTTTCTCCTGTCTCCCAAGGTCCTTCCCACACACCATCATAGGTTCCCTTGATGACACTTTTAAATCTCATCCCTTTACTCTCTTGATTTTTCAGCCAAGTCACTATCTACTAAAGGATTGACCCCTGTAAAATGGCTGTAAGATATATACTTGCTCATACCTTGGTGTAGAACTTCTGGTTTAAGCATCGGAACTGTGCAAAAACACAAAAAGTCTCAAAATGTGGGCTTTGGGGAAGTTCAGTACAGATAGGACCTGGAAGCAGAAGGTGGAAGAGAACGAATTTTCTCTCAAGATAGCAACGAGACAAATTTGAAATGAATGAACTCATACCAATACTAATAAAATAGCTATGTTCATTAACATCAATGGGCAGTGAACGTTTAATCTGTGCAATACATTGTGAAAGAGAAAACTTCATAATTTGTCCCTTAAACCAATGAGAAGTCTCACAATATAAAATGTTCTAACACAGCATTACATTTTACTTCCAAAATGCAAGATATTAAGAACGCCAACATGCATTACGGTATTGTACAGTACAGTATTTCAAACAGCAACCTGAATTCCAAAGTAAGAAATAAATAAAACAAACCTCAACAGGTACATTTCAAAAATTAGTTAGGGTGTCTAAGTAAAATTAGCATAAGCTAATTTTATGCAACTGTTCCCCAGATCATCTTTTGGTAGCCCTTCGTTGTCCTATTATGGCAATATTTTAATTTTGAATGTGACATCAAGAAAAGAATCATATCATCAATGTAATGACAAAAAATGTTTGTCAAAGAAATCCAACACGTTCAATGTTTTTAAAAATTGTATGTAATAAATTTTTTCTTAAAGAAAGAAAGAAAGAAAGAAAAGAACCACGCTTTTGGAAGTGCTGCTGCTGTTGCTAGTACAAGTATATAGAGATACATACCTACACTAATTTCCAAGAAACCCCTCCCCCTCCATGCAAAAAAATCTTCAGCTCTTTTACAGCACCTTCACCTCTCCTCAGGGCCTTTATATCTCACCTAGTGTTAGGGATTCAACTGGGTCGTTGTTAGATCTAAAGAAAGTAGCATCCATGGAAGAATGTAAATTGATTAAAAAGTCTTATCTATTTACATTTGAGAAAAGAGTTCTAGACAGTTCCTCACAATGGTCATCCTGCCAAGCTACTGGGAATGAGTTTAGTACAGAGGCTAACTTTCCTTTGTATGGGACCTTTATTCTTTCCTATAGAACTGCAATTCCTAAGTGCTCTATTGGAAAGAAATGAATGTCAATCCAATTATATATAACCCACTGGGCCTAATGCCCCCTCTACTGGCTGATTTGAGAAGTAAAAATTATTTCAATTCTAATGTGAGGTTTCCTCAGGCCCTCTAAGTGTGAAAGAAAATTGCCTGCTTATTTCCTGACACTGTTCAGCTATCCCTTTTTCATTGGAGAGCCTTCTTACTGCGTATCTTGTTTCCCAGCACTATTGCTCAGCTTTAGCATTTTATTTCTATCTGAAACTAGGGCAGATACAGCACCAGCAATCAATCTTCAGCCTCTCTTCCGCCAATTCCATAGAGGATTAATGTTCACAAGGCTGTCTTGCTCTGGGATTGATAACTGTCTTATTTTGGTTAATATTTGACTGTTACCACTCCACTTAGGAAAGCTGTTGAATGAAGTTTAGTACCCGCGCTGCCACTGTCACAATGATTCAAGCTTTTGAACTTAGATTTACTGCCATCTTGTAACAGAACAATCACATGAGGGGCCTTTGCACTCATTTAGCAATTCATCTTCCCTTGCTATCATCTTCTACCTTTAAAGAGGAGTTTTGTCTATAGACGCATACACACAAACAAATGCATGGTTAATGGGGAAATGGGGGAGAGATGCTACTAAGTTATTTTCTTTTCATGGAAAGATTTCCTAATGCTTGTTAATTCACAGCCTGGTAGCGTCTTGGCAAGTGAAGAGTTCTAGGCCTGCATAAAATGCAAGCCAACAGAGCACACTAAATTAGTTGACACTTCACTATATTCTTTACAGACACAAAGATATAGACTATTCAATTATGATAAAACTATGGATATCAGCATAGATGTCAAAATGATAAAGATAATCTCAAAGCTTTAGGTTTTCATTTTAAAATAAAAAATAAAACAAAATAAAAGATCGGTGGTCTGTAAAGTCACAGTATGTCTTCAGTGTGGATATGAACAAAGAGGAAGGAATGCTGACCAAATAAAATTTGTGTCCCACGCTGTGCAGAACTGGGGAAAAAGATGGATCACTGTATTTAAAAAGTGGAAGATTATTACTATAGTATACAAATAGATATTTCAGGGTTAAATGTAGTTTTTAACTACAGGTTATGAAAAATTATATATGGGAAATTGAGTGATACCAGCAACTCTCATCACAAAAGGTGCCGGAAGAAATCTGAAATGTGTACCACATACCCTCTGGGATCTGGCCATGATTCTCAAATTGATCCAGCTCTATTATTTTAGGATCATGGCAACCTTTGTTACGGCGAATCTGACACACCAGGTTTGCCTTCCATGTAGGACTCAAGGAAGAAAAAAAGACCTTATATTCATCGTCCGTGAGTGGGCTGCCTGGGTTTGAGGACAAGGAACTTTGGATTGTTGGTGTCAAAAAGATTGGGAATCCTGAAGGAAAAACAGCACAAGAAAGGAAATATATTAATTGGGGGGGGGAAAACAGGAAAGAGCAACGCTACCTCAATTTTATTAATATTAATAAACTCTAAAGAGCACTGGCATCAACTTCCAATATTTCAACAAAACTGATGAGCAGAAAATAAACTGGTCAATTGATAACTTCCAATAGTGTAACAAGATTAGACTTCCAATAATAAAAAGAATTCCATTTCTCCCTCCAAACTATACTGCTGAAATAAAAGTTTGGAGATAGAAATGAATTTATGACAAAGCTTTGAGCGGAGATAAATTCTGAAACTCAAAGGCAAATTACCATTCTAAGAAATGTTTAATTTTGGGTTTACATATGCATCAGGCTCTGATGAATTGATCTTGGGATTCTGATGAGAAGCAAAACTTCTTAGGAGCCTGAAGTTTCCTTTAGAAGCGATCTTTCTCAATTCTAAAAGGCCTTGTAAGAGTAAAAATGGTTAAGAATTAGGACATGTAAATTCTGTTGTGTGCCATTTTTCTTGAAGAAAATGGGTGTATGCTGAATAAATGTGCATAGAAATCATTGGGAATTCATAAGCTACAGTACTTAAAAACCAAAACAAACTAAATCTGGTATTTTGTTATGCAAATTGAATAACACCACTTTTAGATTTCCTTGAAATAAAGAGCTATATCAGCTTCCCTAAGATATATTCCTTTCTTCTTTTGAAGGCTTTTCTAGACTTAAATATAAGGTGGTCTATTGTTCAAATACAGATGTAACATGTCTGGATATTTTAAAGTCATTTAAAAGAGTTTCTTCAGTTTGTTTAACGAGCATGTATTCTGATATTTTGATTCAATATAAATCCCAAAGTAGAACAGACATAAATTCAGTTAATGTGAAATATTTCTATAAGTCATTTTTTTCCTCCAAGTGCAATGCGAAGAAATAATGTTCTGCCATGTATAAAGCAAAAGCAAAGGGGGAAATCTTTTCCTAATATGCACATGGAAGACTATAAAATGAAGCAATGCAGGTTCAGATCTATCTTCCCATCCCACATCCTCCCCAGCTTTATCAGGTGGCAATGGTCCAATCAATGAGAAGAAATGGATTCAGTACTCAGGACTTATGTTTCATTCCATATTAGCAAGAACGGTTTGGCTAGAGACCATGGGGTAAAATATTGAGACTAGCAGGTACAATGGCAGTTATGGATTAAGCCAAATTTGACAGAAAAGCAGTAGTTTGGATAATTTCTGACATACAGGTAAGTCAGCCACTCACCCACCAGAAAGGCCCATGGTGAGGTCCTGAATCTCAGGAGTGGCATTTTGCTTCTTTCATGTTAGGCTTCTCCACTTCTCACCAATACACCCCATTTCAAAGGCCAACAAGACCAAACACTTTTAGAATGAGAACACAATGACCTCACAGTTGAAGCTTTTGCGGGAGAAACAAGAATCTTGCAGGCAGGTTAAAAATGCTGGTAGGAAATGGACCCTAAGGCATGTAAGGAGTCAACAGCAGCCATCATATTGTAAAGCAACAGGTTTCTCTATGTTCCTGGCCTTTGGTTGCTGTTAAAATCAGAATATGGTGGGCAGACAGGCTGTAGATGCAGCCTATTGAAAACTTTATTGTGAAATGAATGGGAATTCCACAACACATACTCTTGATTCATTTGAGAGAAATTATTATGCCTCATGTTAATGCGAAGGATGCAACACAATATTGACTTATCGGTTATTTTCTTAAGTCAGCAGAATGAGAAAGCTGAAGGCATCAAGTTGCCAGGAATCAGGATTGACTTCCCCCACTCCATCCCAAAAGATATGCATTTAAGTAAGAAATCGATCGATTAAACAGCATCAGTACAATGCAGAGTGATAAGCAGGGAATTTATGTATTGATTTAATGGATTTATAGGGCTGCTGAACTAAAATACCATGACCTGAAAGCAACGTTCGATCTATTAATGTGCAAGGGAAGTGTTATATAAAACTATACAATCGGGTACAAATTCAGTCAGCATTTCTAGTAGGCTAGGATTAGGGTCTAAATTCAAGACACCTTCATCTATGGAAAATCACTAGGAAGCATTTGCCAGGTTTCTCTGTGTTCCTCATAGTATTATTGTGGAGACAAAACCAGGAGATAGTATTGCATCACTTTTAAGGTCTTATGATAAAACTCAATTTTCCTTTCTATCAATACCACTAACCTCTGAATGTATTTTGATAGCCCACTTATCACTCAGTTCTGATAATATTTTAGCTATCATTTGTCCTCTTTCAATTGCTCCTATCTTCAGAAGCATTGATGGCTATAGAATTATTTTTTAACCAGTGATACAGACCCCACAATTCCTTTCACTTTAGGTTCATCTAATGCCTCGCTTCTCTTTTAGATACCCAAACAAAATTCTCCCACAATCCCTTTAGGAACTTTTTGTATAATTAGATAAACTCAAAAGTCCACTCAAAAGTGAAAATCACTCATGACATGTATTGAATTGGTTTTATTTAATGCATATTTTACAATATGGGGTTTCCCCCTAAAACAAGCACCACCAAGAAAAAACTGGAGCCTGGTTGGCTTCCATTACAAAATCCATGAAATATTTCGGACAGGGGGGGAAAAATCTCACTTTTTAATATTTTTCCCACGAAGAAAAATGAATCCCTTTCCAGTTGCCTCTGTACAGCTCCCTCCCTTTGAAAAATGGAATGTTGTAGTAGTGGAGAAGGAAGGGAGAAGAAGAAGCCTGTCTTCTTAAATGACATACTGCATGAAGGGTTGACCGGAGGGCCTCTCCTCTGGAACACAAATTAGTAAGTCTGGAAGGAAATCTGCAGTTTCTTCAATCAGATATTCCCCCATCAAGAAAACTTTGTTCCTTTAAGCTGATGCAGGTTTTAAAACCTATGCGGGAAAAAAGGCTCTAGGACAACGACTGACTTCATCTTCCTCTCAAGGACAAGCAGTGAGTGTTTCAGTACACACAGGAACCATCAAATGGATACAAGCCATTCACAAGTAGCTCTGCTCAGCCAGAGTGGGGACCCCTACCTAACGAAGCCCCAGGAACTGGGAGAAGAGTGCTGAACCCCAACTGCAGAGCTGGGTATTTCGGAAACAGTATCTGGACCTTGGAAGATGACAAAATTTATTTTTTCTTCCTTTCCTGGGAACAGCGAGGACAGAACCTGTATGAAGGAGAAAAGGCAAAGCAATAATTGGGGGATCAATGCTATCCAAGAAAAAAAAAGGATACCGGAAAAAAAAAGCCGACAATTCTGCAAACAAAAAATAACCTAATAATATTTTAAAGCATTATTTTTACACTACCATTCTCAAATATTTTGTACTACTCTCAAATATCTGTACATAAAATCTATATATAAATAGTCATACCACTAACCATATAGAATTCAAATTCTGAATAATACAGTTGAAGTTTTTTCAACATGTGGTCATGCAGGAGTTGGGTTCCAAATGCTCAATGGAGAAGATTCATTTCATTTACACATGAAATTGGATGCTAAAATTGTGGCCTTGATATGGCAAATTGAATGTATCCAATGATTTTAAGTTTTCCAAGAGATCTTTGTCACTTGCTGGAAGATGCCAGAACAATTTTTCACTTATAGGGCAAAATCCTTAGGAGTCTGAGAAATCACTAATGGGACTCGTAGGAGAAATCTGGGTATGAACTGTACGTTCTAAAGTCCTGACAATAATAATGCATGGTCAAATGGAGAGATCATAATTAATATTTTAATTAAGTTTGAAAGCCAGTAGTTTTTAATGCAATGTTTCTTCTGGCTTCCTGGTTTATTTCCTTGTCCATGGGAATAGAATACATAAACCTTATTAAGTTGAGATTTGATTAAATGTCACAACATTATTAAGCTATCAAAAGTAAACAAACTTTTGTATAGGAATAAACATATGAATAGGAGTAATTCTCCCTACTGTTGATTCTTTGAAAAGATCCTCCTCTATCAGGGATCAAAATTTGATGTCCTAACATTTCAAAAGTCCTACAAAGAAAACCAGGGATTAGAGAGTAGAGTTACTTACCATTTCCCTCTTGGCTTTGTTGTCAAGCCGACACAAGCAAAATGGAACCATTCAATGGAGCACTAAGAATGGATACAAAACATATAGAGATGAATCAGTATTCTTCTGGAAACTGTTAATGATTTAATTCCAATTCCAATGGAATCAGAACATGGATCTAATTCAAAACCTCTTTCCTGACCACTTTTGTAGAGTTTTGATACACTATTATAAGGGGATGGAACAAAGTGACCTATTTAGCTAGTAGTAAAAAGTTATTTATTTAGCTATTTGATTTTTATCCTGCCTTTATTATTTTTTACAAATAACACAGTGCTGTGGACATATCCAGCTCACTTTCTCCTGATTTCCCCACAACCATCACCCTGTGAGATGAATTGGGCTGAGAGTGACTGGCCCAAAGTCATCAATTTGGCTCAATGAGTGCTCATTGACCATAAGTGCTAAAAAGTGACAGCATGGTTTCTGCACTTTAGATTGCACAAATGTAAATTTAGACTTTTTTTTTTACAAGCAGCTTAATACTTTTCTAAAAACTCTGAATATCTACTGCAATCTGGTCAGTCAGTCAGTAAGTCAAAAGTTCATTACAATCAAAGACCAGTACAATTTAAAAGGCTCAAGGAGTATCTTCTGCAACCCATAAAATAATCCCAAAACAGAAAACAGTATGCTTTCCACTGCATTTGTGATACAGTCCTGCCTGCATTGAAGTACTGCCCATGCAATAGTTCTATCCGTCAACCATCAAAAGCATGCCCAACATCCACTCCCCCTAATCTAAAGGAAAGGTTTATAAACTGTGGGCACCCACATGCATAACTGTTTCACGAAGTGCCACCTCCATCTAGAGCTTCTTTTATGAGGGGTGGGGAGGTGAAATACTGATAGAAGAGCTATTGAAATATATATAGATATTTGGATGTAGGGATACATTTAATGGCTTCAGATAGAATGAATTCAAGTGGAAATATTTCTTAAAATAGTGCAGAAAGGAAAAAGTAACATTTTGGAGGTGCAAAAAAGCTCAGGCTTGGCAAAGAAATAGACTCCTGAAGCAAAGGACTCTCTTTCTAAACAAAGCACCTAGCACATAATAATAATCATCCTAATCCAAGGGTTTCCCTAGATGTTAACTTTTAAAAATGAATACACATGGAAAACTAATGCAAGACTAATTTAGCAATTTAAGAAGTTTATATATGCAAATGTGCCTCCCTGCCAATTTGTGAAGAACATAACAAAAAGTTCCAAGTTGATTTCTATAAAAAAGTAATAAGGCCATTTATGTCCTTCGTTTGCTTAGCTCCCCTCATTTTCCACTTTCTATTAGCAAGACTCTCTCTTACGTCAGGGTTGTCACAACCAATCATCTCCCCATAGGAGACTTGGTGGCAGAGGCAGTAGGTGGGCTCATTGGGATCCACGGGCATATCCAACACATCAGAAGGGTGGACATTTCCAAAGGTCACTGAAGGCATCCCATAATCTGTGCTGCTTTAAATGGAAAAAGTTGAGTTAGGAAGATTTTTTTTTTAAATGACCCAAGGAGAATCCCCTCCAATCTATATCAATTAAACCACTTATTATTATAAACGATTGGTCTCAGGGTTAGCACCTGAGAGTGCTAACGACCAGATAACTGCATTCCATTCCCCGCCAGTCAGAACTGAAGATGTTTCTTGAATGAGAAGTGAAATGTTTTCAAACAAAAAACCAAGAAAGCCCAGTGGCCTTTTGGAAAAAGCACCTTTGGGACACCTTTTACAACTTGCCTCACAGGAACTTTATCTTCTCAAATTTAGGGAAAGCATGAGCAGAACAATGGTGCTGGAAATGGAGTAGACTGATCTAGGGAAGATCAAGCAACACCCACTAGGACACAAACTAGCGGCCTAAGTCTGCTGCTTCTTCCCACCCACTCACGTGCGAACTAGTTTCAGCTTCTTCTGGGCTGTTTTTGGTGCTTCTTCATCAGAGTTTTTTCCCTTGGAACGAGCACGAGCAGCTTTCTTTTCTTTTTGGGCACGACCTTCTGTAGGGATAATATAAAAAAGAAAAGTAAAACATCTCTAGAGACTGAAATGTTTCAGCTTATCAGCCAATTAATTGTACAACTTCCAGTATTCCACTTATGCTTATGTTCTATCTCTGATCCAGTTCCATGGTGATTAAGTTCATTCAAGAATCTGGACGATGATTATGTCAAAAAAATAATATTAAAGTCCATAATGTCAACTACTATATTTTTTTTGATATTCTTAAATTATTAATTTCTCTTTGTCGAAGTCATGCTGATTTTTTTATTCATAAAGCATGTTCTACTGCTCATTTGTTTCAAAATCTAGCATTAGTATTTTGTAATATTTTCTGATTTGTCTGGGAAAAGATCTAATAAATATCTTGTTCTCCCACATTCCATTCCCTTAAGCTCTGAATCTTAAACCTGCTTACCAATCTTCTAATAAGAAATGTACATTTATATTAAAAAATATTTTAATACGTATATTCCATCAAAATGCTGCAATTTTAATTTGTAAACTAGTCCTGGTTTATTGTTACTTAACTACAGATGCCCACATGCTGCCCAAGACCTTCAAAAATAAATGTAAGGCATGTATTTGTAATGCAGCATCTTTCTTAGTTAAGGTACACTTGCAGGATGGAAGCGTTAGGAAAAAAAATAGAAAGTGTAGTACAAAACTTATGCAATTAATCTAAACAGTATAGTTTTGGAATAAGCAATTCACGTTCTACAGTATTTATTTGTTACAGGAAAAATACTATTCTGTTTTGGGGACCTTACTTTGCTCATTTTGTTAATTTTATAAATTAAATGTCTAGTGAAATATATTCATGTTTTCTTGACTTTTTTAACTGCCCAAGCAATTAGTCTTTTCTCTTAGAGCCAGTCTGGTACAGTAGTTAAGGTTCTAGCTTAGAAACCAGGAGGCCACAAGGAAGATGGGCAGTTGAGAAATGTGAAATAAATAAATGGCAGAATATCAATTTCATAAAAATAGAGCTACTGTCCATATTCTTTTCCTGCATATTTCCAGACAACTAAGAAATTATTTTATGGCTTTGAACTATATTACAATTATACACAAATACAATTTTTAGTATATATATATATATATATATATATATATATATATATATATATATATATATATATATATATATATACACACACACACACACACACACACACACACACACACACACAAGCAGAAAAAGGCTTGTTTATTATGCTAGTCTCTAAAACTGCATTCCAAAATTAAATCATTACTGGATAATCCCCAAATATTCCAAAATAATATGTCTGCAAGGTAACATTTTTCTAATACAAAGAACTAAGCAATAGATGCAACTTAGTATTTAAGAAATCTAATAGCTATAAATAAATATCAATACATTTTTCTCTTATGGTTATGTACATTAATTTCAAGTGGCTTTCAAAGTCAAATTTATTCTCATTGTCTCATTTCAGTAATAAGCTAACAATTCTTATAAGTCAAGGTTAATTCCTTGTGACTGACTTCTCCCTAGGATGTTTTCTAACAATCCAGTCTAAGCAACGTTCCTGAAACTTTCAGTGGTTCCACATCAAAGTAGTAGTCAGGTCCAACCCTGCCTATTTATTGATCCAGATTTGCGTACTGCCTATTCTTGTAAGTTGTAGCTTACAGTATACAAAATTACAGCATTCATAAAAACTCAACAGAAAAGCAACTAATACATTTAGTTATTGGTATTGTTCACAAGAGCTATTGCTACTCTTAAAAAGATTTTCGAGCTAAATATCGTATGAAAGAAAACTATCTTAACCACTTGGCTAAAAGCTGTAAGGGGAGGGGCACATCTGACCTCCAGGGGCATGCTGTTCCAGAGGGAGGGGCTGCTCCTGCAAATGTGCTTCTCTGAGTCCCTGATCACTTTCGGGGTGGGCACCTGAAGCATTCTCTCCCTGCTAGACTGCGTAGGGTGGACAGATTCTACCTGGAAAAGACAGTCCCAACAGTAATGAGGCCAAGCCATATAGGGTTTTACAGGTAATCACCAACATCTTAAATTGGCCCAGAAGCCAAATGGCAACCAAAGCAATTCCTACATCATGTAGTTTATTCTGCTGAATCAACTAACACCAGAGAGCAAGCAGGCGACCACATTATGTATGAGCTAAATCTTCAGAGTCATCTAGGATAGTCCCTTTAAAACGAATCGCTGTAGTCTGAGATGAAGTACTGTCTTCTGCATCTCCTGATCCAGGGAAGAGTACCACTCATAGATCTGCCAAAGCTGGAAGAAGGGTCTCCTGATCATAGCTTTCAGCTACCATTAATTCCAGTAGGAATTACCTATCTTCCAAGGTCAGGGCTGTTACCCTATTTCAATCTTCTATTTTCATAGTGATACCGAAATATTTCCTCAAAATTGGTTCATATTTAAACCAACAGTATTACTTAAGAGTATTAAACCAACAGTATTACTTAAGAGTATAGCTATTAAATGTCAGACTGGTACCAGGGAGACTCATGTTCAAGTCCATCCTCAGCCACAGAAGCTCACTGAAAATTAGCCCTTGGAGACTGGTCCAGGCAAAAATAGTTTGGGATTTAATTGGAACTGTACTTTATTGCAAAGACTATAAGAACAGAATCTTGAAAACCTGCAGTGCTTTCCCTTTCCCCTTCTTGTAGCAAAGAGAGGAATTTGGTAGTACCTTTTCTGAGTAACAAATTTTATTAACAGAAGCAAGTGTTTGTGAGCTGCAGCTTACTTTATCAAGTGGAGTCAGGTTAAATTTCTAATATTTTCCTTATTTGTCTTTTACTGTATTTTCAAATTGTGATTAGGTACTTGATTTTTCATAATTTTCCTTACTCCCCCCCCCCCCCCCAATCTCTGCAGAACTCACTCTTTTTGCCTTTGCTAGATGAGCTGTCATAATCACTTGATTCAATCTGTTTCTCTTTTAGGTCAGCTTCAAACCGGGCAAGATCTGTATCCAACCTCCGGATGTGCTTATCTACCTGTAGACATAATAGGAGTACAAAAATATTATTTGAGATGAGAGTCAATTCATTAGCAGGATGTAGATTCTGCAAATAGAAGAAAGAAGAAGCTGGTTACACTAATAACTGAAAATGAGTAATAAAATGAATGAAATCCAATGAATGAATGAAATTTTATAACATTGTTTTCTTGCTATATCTCATACCATTTCATATGTCTGCATAGCCAATTGTACTTTGTCATCACCAAACTCCTTGCACTTCCCATAGGCCTCCTGGATTTGTTTCAGAAGACCCACTTTCTCTTCTGAAGACAGAGTCCGTGCATTGCTGATATATTCTGTAGCCAGTTTATCAATCTCTGATTTAAGATCTAGAAGAAGCAGAAAGAAGTCTGATGAAGACTATTTTACCATAAATTCCACAGTAACAGAAATTGACATTAACATTCACTTTAAAAAAAAAAATGTGTGACACACGATTACTCCAAATTAATTGCTGTCTTCCACTCATCCTATCTCTTACTAACCTTCTGTTCGTTGGTCTAGATCTCGCATAAGCTGAAAGTTTCTCTGGAGTTCAAAAGGCAAATTCTCAATGCCTAAAAAGGAGGAACCCAAAGACAGGAAAGATGATCAGCCAAAGGGGACTTTGTGCTATTTTCTTTAACACGTTAACATATGAACACCCATACTAATGGGCGTTCATATGTCAGTAGAAAATGAACTGCCAGATATTTAATTTTATATTCAAATATCATGTATGAGAAAACACCGGAATGATTATTTGGGTCTTAAATGACATGAGACACACATTTCTCACTAAACATACTGCACAATGCCAATCCTAGCTGTGACTAGAATGTATTTGCTTATATGTATACAAACACTGGCTCAATTAGGTTTTCTGCCATTAGTCTGCTGAAGCAAAAATTAAAAAAATGTTTACAGCTGGGTCTGTTTTATAGTACATTTGATTCACTGAAGCAGGAATGTCTATTTTACTCCCCAAACTGTTTTGTAAATGTCCAGCATACTGTCTGCATCTCTTACAAAATGTGCTTTCTTCTGACATATCCTTTAGGTAATTCTACCTCTTTCTTTAAATATTTTAGCCTTCAAAGTACATGTATTTAAGGTACAACAACTATGACTGCTTGGAGTCCACTGGAGCTGGGCAGCTAATAAATTCAAATAAATGAAACACAGACCTGATCTGCACAGGCACACCCATATAGACTGAATGTTGCTTTTAAAGTGAAGGAGGCATGCAACTCCATCCCTTAGAACCGGATTACACTACAATATATCTTAAAGTTGAGCCAAACTGAACAAAGAGATTGAATAACTTCCTGCAAATCTTTCGGCTGGTCTTGGAAAGCTCCATTTCAGCATGTAAACTGGATCAGGGACAATACCTAGTGTGCCCCTACTACCCTCTTCCCTCATCACACCTTTCCCAGGAATAACGCCCCCGACTAAAAGGGCGGTGCTTTAGAACCGCGAGAGGCGGGAAGACACTCATCAGGGGTTTCCAGATCGTGCTTCACCCACCGGGGAACCATGATGAGCCGAAGTGCCCTCCTGAACAGGTTCTCTCCGCCGCTGAACCCATGAATGTCCCGAACATGCAAAGAAGCGTCCCTTTGATCTCATGCGCCCACCCAGCGACACGAAATCGAGACGTCTGCCGGCATTTCGCGGCCTCCCTCCCGGCCGAATCCCACGCCCGGTCTTACTATCGAGGTAGTGCTCCAGGTACATCCCAGCCGCCATTTTGGGTTCCAGCCAACCGCCCAGGCGCTTCTCTTGGCCCCGCCCAACTCCGGCATTATTTCCGCCCTGAGTGAAAGCGACTTCCGTTCTGCGGCCGACTTGCTTCCGCCTGCGTGCCGGGTGGCCGCTTCTTGATCGTTCTTGGAGAGGCGGTTTTTAGTGATGGCAGAAATTGGGGGAGATGGTCCTGGTTATCTTTCCTCCCACCCCTTTTAACCAAAAGCAAATATATGTTTTTTTTCTATTTTAACCTTAAACGAGTACATTTTTTAAAACTAAAACAAATACATTTTCATACGGGGCGCTCTGGATAATAGAATAACAGTTGGACTGGTCCTTGGAGATCATCTAGTCTAACCCCTTCTCAAGCAGGAGATCCCATACCATTCCAGGCGAATGGCTGCCAGTCTCTTCTTAAAAGTCTCCAATAATGGAGCACCCAGGACTTCTGAAGGCAAGCCGTTCCGCTGGTTAATCGTTCTAAGATTTTTCTCCTCCGTTCTAGGACTAGGTTGCTTCTCTCCTTGATTAGTTTCCATCCGTTGCTTCTTGGGCTGCTTCCAGGTGCTTTGGAGAATAGGTTGACCCCCTCTTCTTTATGGCAACCCCTTAGATATTGGACCACTGCTATCATACCATCCCTAGTCCTTCCTCTCACTAGACTAGACATACCAAATTCCTGCAACTGTTTTAGCCTCCAGCCCCTTAATCATCTTCGTTACTCTTCTCTGTACTCTTTCCAGAATCTCAACTTTTTAATAATATGATGAACAAAATTGGATGCAGTATTCTAAGTGTCATAATACATAGTACTAATACTTCATGCGATCTTGATTCTATCCCTCTGTTAATGCAACCTAGGATTGCATTGGCTTTTTCGGCTGCTGCCACACACTAGGACGCCAAGATCGGTCTCATAGTTACTGCTATTGAGCCAGGTTTCACCTAATCTGTACCTGTACATTTGGTTTTCTTACCTAAATGTAAAACCTTACTTTTCTCTACATTGAATGTCATTTTGTTAGATAGGGCCTGATGTTCAAATCTATTTAGATCTGGAGTGTTGTCTATTCCTGCCAGTTTAGTGTCTGAATATTTGAGGAGTTCCCTTTCTATTCTGTCATCTGGCCATGGATTGTTTAGAAGGAGGACATGTTTCACAGAAGCTCAGAGGTACTCACTTTGAAGTGTCTCCATTTGGAAATTTCACAGTCCATTTCATCAGATGCATGGAAGGGGAATAACGACAGCAAATAATGCCTATAGCATCATTCTAGACTGAGTTGTGCCTTCATTCCAGAAATCCAGTTGATACCTGGTTTATTCACAGAACTTTGGGAGTTTTAGTGAAATCACTTAAAAAAAAAACCCACATGCAAACAAAGAAAGCAGCAAATCCACAAAAGCATAAAGTGCTACATTAAAAAAGCTAATCCTACAGTTAAATTCATATTTATTCTCAGCCTTTTAAAATAATAATCCCCTCGAGGTATTGTTCAACAGTGTAGTCTAGAAATAGAAATGCAAATAAAAATTATTTGAAAACACACTGCTAGGATTTTTCCCAAAGGGCAACATTTCCTTAAGCAGGAAGAAAAAAAGGAAATTAAGTGTGTACATAGTTCAAATATATTTTGGTTTATTAAACAAATACAAAAATGTAAAAAAAGGAACAAGGGACAAAAGCAAAGGCAACTGAAAAGGAAAATAAAAATTATGTATGGATATAGAATCATAAGTGACCCTGAAAAAGTTGTAAGCATGCTTATACAGTATTCCTTTCCAAAGTGATAACTATACAAAGGCAAAATCATTGACAACAGATCTTGAAATTGCAGGATTTTTCAGAGATCCTAATTGTATTGATTTTTCTGTTAGAGCAATTTGCCACTTAAGTTTATGTTTCATACTGCTGAACAAAGCATTTCAGATTTCTGGTCCGTGTCATAAAAAAACTGGTGGATAATTGTTGCTGTTAGTTGTGAAGTCATGTCCAACCCATTGCAATAATAGATGGTGGATAATAGAAATTAACTAAATTTCTTGTATTGATTTGTTTGTTTTAGGAAAAATTAACAAAACTAACATTTGTTTTAATGCAGGTGCCCCACCTGTGGCCCGCAGGCTGCATGCAACTCTGACAACTACAATGCGGTCCCACAATATAAAACATTAAGAAAGTTACTTATTACATTAGCTATATATTTTATATGTGGCCTAAGACAAATACCCATGTTTTAATGTTTTATCTTGTTTTTATGACTATAAGCCACAGTCACCTCTAGGTGAGATGGGTGGAATAAATAATTCATTGTGACAGATTATTGGATGATGTTCACCTGTTGGAAACATAGAAAGTCAATGGCAGAAAAATTGAGCCTCCCCTTTTAGTTCTTTTGTTTGTTGTTTTCTTTATATTTCTTTTTATTATTCATTTATTTTAAATTTTTTGTTGAATGTTAGACATAATTTATACCGATGATTAACCTGCTATACCGATAATTAACCTTTATACTGATGGTTAACCATGTTTATACTATCAACTTGGAGTTTGATTCAAAGCTTCCACTACTCATTCTTCAAAAAAAAATCCAAAAAAATTCCAAAAAGTCTAAATTGATTTTGCTGTCAAAATGGATGTCTATAACCTGTCTAGAAAAGATATAGCTTATATGTGGAGTAGAGTGCCACCTGTTGATTAACTTCAGAAGCAATTCTAGATGACTTGGTGAAATAAATTTAAAAACTGTTTTAAACTATAGAGCACCACCCTGAGAATCTCTGAATTCATATTCCAAATAACTTGTATAGGACTTTCAAAAGAATCTATTTTGCTCTAATAATTTTAAAAACTTATGAAATTCCATGAAGGCCATTTAGTAATCTTGTCAATGAACTTAATGGAGAAGATTGATTTATGTAAATAGTTTACAAAAGAATGTTTGAACTTTGTTTGAAATCCTGTTGGAACTTATGGCTAGTATAAAACATACTCAGCAGTAATAGGTTTACTGGAGCCCATTATCTTAATGGTGTGCATGTACATGAACATTGCACATGTATTTTGTACTAAAATATATCCTTATGTTTAAAATGATGACCAAAGAAAAAGTTCATGTTTCTATTTTTTCTAACCTAAGTATTCAAGTACAGATTTGAAATAATAAACATTAAATTTCTGCCATGTTAATTCAATTGGTACCCATGGAACATTACTTGATTTCCTAATTAAATGATATTTTTAGTTTAAATGTGTCAAATAGTTTCAAGTTGCGTACATCTCAAGTGCCATTATGCTTTGCTTGAAATGTATGATTAGTTTATCCCCATGATTTTTAGTTACTCATAATTACCGTATTTATCGGCGTATAACACGCACTTTTTCCCCCTGAAAATAGGGGGCAAATGATGTATGCGTGTTATACGCCGATGTCCAGGGAGCGGAATCCTCTTTAAGGGATCCCGTTCCCAATAGTGCCTAGCGGCGGCGCAGCGTCGTGACGTGATGTCAGCGCTGCGCCCGCCGCATATTTTTTTCCTGAAATTTCCCTCTTAAAGGGAATGCGTGTTATACGCCTGTGCGTATTATACGCCGATAAATACGGTAGTTGCAAAATATGAAATCAGGCAAGGGACAAGTGTTTGAAAGAAAATTTTAAGGAAGAAACCGAATCTGTACTAAGCTGTCTGAAAATGACAACATGCATCATAATATCACCATGCAAACAAAACCACCTAGAACAGGGGTGTCAAACTCGGGGCCTGTGGGCTGGATGCGTCATGCACTGGCCACGCCCACCCCTGGTTTAACGAAGGGGGAAAAAAATGTCCCGATACATCACACGAGTTTGATACCCCTGACCTAGAACTTGCATGGTGACATCTGATACAAGTATGCAAGTTGTATCATTTGCAACACATTATACATTGCTTCTCCCATACTTTTTTCCTGAAGATTTCCCTATTTCATCACAAAGCAATGCTAATGGAAGATGTTGCAGTAACTTTTGCAGTAGAAAGTCATAATTATAGTTCTGTTGTTTCTAAGTACAGTAGTCATTTTAACTGGGCCACTGGCAAAAAAATGCTTGTCCAAATATAGAGAGGCAAGCCATTCAAAGCCTTGTGAAACTGATTGCTCCTTGGAACTGAAATTCTCAACCACTATTAGGTGAGAGAATAATAAGTCAGTTCAAACTTAGACACAATGCTGAGGAGACAGAGCCTCATGTTTGCTATTCCCCTCAATCTTTGGCTTTTCCAAATATTAGTATTTGCTTATTTGAGACAGGAACAAAAGCTTGAGAGACAGGAACAGAAAAGGAATATTGTGGTTAAAGGCTTCCATCTTCTAGCACTAAAAAAAAGACATCAGAAGTCCCAGTGAAGGAGAAATCTGACATCTGAATCTTTATAGAATGGACAAGAAGGGACCGAGAATGTAAATCAAGAAGTTTCTTC
Organism: Pseudonaja textilis; assembly: GCF_049901715.1. NCBI lineage: Eukaryota > Metazoa > Chordata > Lepidosauria > Squamata > Elapidae > Pseudonaja > Pseudonaja textilis. The sequence continues at coordinate 161,091,077 of NC_141991.1, read as the reverse complement.
TGATCCAGTATGTTTTCTAAAATCCAAATTGATGATAACATGTTCCAAGCTATCTATTTCTGGAGCAAAATACCCTGGCATTAAGTATTGTTGGTTGGTGAAAAGAAAAATTTCCCTTCCACACACAGTGGGGAAAACAAAGGAAGTTCCACTTTCTGGTAGTAATTTGCAAACAGAGGAATAAAAGAGATCAAGAATATGTATTGATTCCATGAAAATAAGAAAGCCACAATATGTGACCACAACATGCAGCTGCCTGACAATTTTAGGCTTGTTCCAGCATAAAATTTGAATAGTGGATTGCTCTGAAAGCTGTTTTCCATATCATTTGGTAATCTTACATGCTGAATTCACACTTTGCAACTGATGAATATATGTTTCCCTGACTTTGACTTTAGGCTGTCATAGTGTTTATAAACACTTTCTTTATAAACACTCTTGATTTGTAAACCATGGCTTTTGCATTGTATAAATATATATAATTTTGCTTTATTTTAACAAGCTATGGTTATAACAACTCCTGCCTTAGCCCAGGTATTTTCAGAATCATGTTTGCTATTGCAGCAAATGCTGTAGACATAAAGAGATTGTCCAAATTTTAACCAGTTGAGGAAAGGCAGTTTTGATCACATCAGATGTGAGAGCAAAATCAATTTCTCAGGAGTATTAGAAAAATGCAGCCACATTAGAAGAGTTTTTCTGTTTACAATTCAACTTCCTCATGGTTTTATAATTTTAATTAGGAAGTATTGGATATATCTTACCAACTTGTCAGACAGTCATTTCTAGAAGAACTGCCTAGTCTGTCCAAGTAGAATTAGTTCAATTTGTTTAGGGTTAGGGTTATACCAAGAGTACTGAAAGAGTAGCTGAAAATTCCAGTCCTCTGACAGGCTACATTTGCAGAGTTTATTAATACAAGCCATAAAGTGGTTTGGGTGATTGTGACCGAATATGTGACTCTTATCCATTGTGATTTGGAAACTATGATTTCTGCCTTAACAAATTACGATTAAAACAGTGGCTTGGTGCTGCAAGCCACGCACGATTTAGAAAGGGTTCATATAGGTTGTATTTTTTTTAAAGCTTGTGCAAATCACTATCAAAAATTGTGGGCTTTGCATCTTGTTTTGTTTGTGCAAACTGAATGGAGCAATTGCGTCCTTCAAAGTTTGAAAAACTGTAATATATAGATTAAATTTTAATTATTAAAAGTAAGAAGTATATTTATTTATTGCCCCAGCCTAACCCAAGAGAAAAAAAAATCATTTCTTTTAAAATAATTCCATTGTTATGGGGTATCACACATATCCATTTATCATTTTGGGAGATGCCACATCACAAAAATTTGAGAACCCGTCTTAGTACAATATTTCAACTGAGGCTTTGAGATCAAACATAGAAGGAAAAGGCAGTCACTGGGCAAATTTCTGTCTTCTAGCTTCATAACAAGAACCACCTATTAGCGCTCGTCACCTAGAAAGAGAGATTAAAAATTAAGAGAAACATACACACTTTTCCTTGATAGTCCCAGTGTCAGGATGAATACTGTATTTCTTTGGAAGTTTCTAAACAAGGATGTGGAACCTTGTATCAGCTGATAAAGCTAAAAGGAAACATATCTATGCTAATTGAAATGAAATTACTTTCTTCTACTGCAACTGTTGTCTGAATGCTGGGACGTTAATATGCACATAACAAAACTATACCTCCTTTGTGTCCTGCTACCCATCAGGCTTTCAGTAGAAGCTAATTTGGATTTTACTTTTCATAAGCTTCAATTTACTTATTATGTTTTCCTGAAACTGAAAAAAAGCTTCTGAAGTAAGTGCTAGATGGCTGAAATCTATGTCAATACAGTTTCAGTTTAATCCTCATGGCTCTGATCATAACTGTTAAGTCTGCAGAGGGTGAAGATCCATTAATAGTAATTTTGTAAACTGCCCTGAGTTACCTAAATGAAACTGACAGTGTAGAAATGTGGTGAATGAACAAATATTCTGATTAATTTATACCTATGGGAGCTACCTTCCTAATATACTTATGTTGGACTGCATTCTTATAAATCCCAGCTCACAGAATTTTAGATCTCGGAGATTCCAGGAGAAAGAAATGTAGTCAAAACCAGTTCCTGACTAAAATGTTAAATATACATTAGGAATTGATGGTGGATGTCCTGTCCTCTTCTCAGATGTTATTGCAGTGATAGAGAAGCACAGATTATCTTTAGCTGATCAGAAAGTAAGCAATGATTTCTTTCTTTTATCTCCATTAATTATTTTATGATCTATGTGAATAATACCTGCAACAATAAAAGAATTAAATGGGAAGCTGTTAGTCCTGCTGAACAAGAAGGGGGCAGGTGACCAGATTGGTCGAAAATACTTTAGCCTCCAAGTCAGAAAACTCAAAGGAGATCTCTCTTCACACTAATTACCATAGGGGGGAAAATTTCCACATAAGGGGGGCAGTTGTGCAATATTCTATTCTTGCTCCACTCTCTTGCATTTCTCCAAATTTTCAACAGGACAACTCCAACAGTATGCTTGTGCTGTTCCCCATCCCTTTTTTCTCTAGGCTCATATTTTTTATTGGAAAATATTTTCTAATGTACCTTTTTTGCCCTTTATAGGGCCTTGTCAATAGCACTTTCCCATGATCTAGAAATCTTATCTCAAACAAATCCCTGTAACAGTGACAGCCAACGATCCAGCATCTGCAGAATCCTTTTATCTGTTTCTGAAAGAAGGTAAGGAAGTGGCTACCCTGTATTTCGCTAAGCACAGGCAAAGATAATCCCTCTCACAATCTCCCCCCACCCCAGCTATTTCTAGATTGGCCAATACTTATTTAGGAATAGGGATAAAGCTGGGTGAATAAGGGGCAGGGAAGAAAAGACATCATTGAGATAGTGAGAAAGAAAGAAAATTGCATTTGTACCTAAGATGAGAAGCAAAATTTCAAATTCCAACATAGCAGTTGGACCAAAATAGTGAATTTTCTGCTCAACTTTGTAAAGTTGCCAGAGTAAGATTACCCAAGTTCTAGGCCAATTTTTGTGTGTGAAATGAGTAGAGACCAGGAAAGGGCTTAGCACAAGATACAAATTAGAATTTATACAGAGTATGAGTCTGAAGTAGAATCCTTTGGAGATCAAAGCTCAAGATGGCTACAATTGTGCAGTCAAAGCTCTGGTCTTTTTATATGTGCGTTGTGCAATGAGGAGCTGCCTCTTCTGTTATATCTACCCATCCATCCATCAGATCCAGCGGAAGTATGGTCTGGATCCTGCCTGAGAAGGAGTTCCATTGATCAGGACTCAGGCAATGCACCTTTCCTGCTATAACTCCACCCCCAGGAACATCATTCTCCATGAAGTGAAGTTATCCCCATCTCTTGGTAAAGCCTTCATCAATAAAGGAAAATATTTATAGCTTAGAGTTGAAATGAAGGGGTGCTCTCTGAGCTTGTTTTCTTACAGACATTTCATTACCCAAAATATCGGTGCTGATGATGTTACTTAATTTGGGTAATGAAACATTGTAAGAAAGCAACCAAGCATAGAGAGCACCAAGGACCCTTCAGAAAACTTTGAAAATGTTATACAATCTATCCCAGGAATGCCTGTGATGAGTCTGTGAAGTGGTTGAATGAGACTAAATGACAGTTGTCTTCCTGCAATATTTGGGTTCTTTATTCCTTTATGCTTTTTTCCCCTTATTTATGTCTGATTTGTAAAATATTGTGATATGGTTCGGTTATTTGTAAGATGCCTACAAGCACTTTTTATGAGATGGGAAGCTATAGAAATTTGTTAAATAAAGCAATATAAGAAAAGCGTTGGGCCTTCAATCATATGATTATAGCACCATTTCTACTTTTTTAAGACTTCCCCTAAACAGCCTGGAAAAACTTTTATTTCATAATAAATGATAGGCATATGCATTTAAATTTATTGTTGTAATTCACAGTTTAAAGTGTGGATTACTGCTTGATTCCAACCTGTAATCACTCTGGGGCAGCCAATCATATATTCTAGTTTCCTCTTTATTCTAATGGATGACTAAGGTCTCAACCACAGTGTTCACTGGATCCTCAAAAAAACTGAAAACCCACTGGATTCCTAAGCACCTAGAACCTTCTCAAATCGGTTTTCTCTATTCAACAATACTTGTTTCTCACATGCAAGTTCACTTCCTATACGTTTGAGCAGTCTAATTTACTATAACTGGGTCAAAAATATTTACCAGATCTATTGCAAATAATTCAAATCAACCTGTTACACTTTCAATTTATTTTGGTCCTAAGATTCACATGCATAGCCTACACTATTGAGTCTCTATTGACCAATTTGAGCTAAGCAACTTCATGCAAAATGAAGCAGCTTTCCCAGCTGAACCAGCTCTTGGATCAGGTGTTTGTCAACCTTAAGCAACTTTTATACGGTCTTCAACTCCCAGCATCCCACAGCTTGCCCTAGACCATGGGTGTCACAGCTTGCCATTTTGTGTTTTCCCCCTTTGCAGAGCTGGGGGGGGGGGGCGTGACCTGCACGTGATGCACCCAGCCCACAGGCTGCCAGTTTGACATCCCTGCCCTAGATAAAGCTTATCTGTTACTTTATAAGATTCCAATAAGACTTCTGAAAGATATTGTCAGTGGATTTGCTTTTGGAGATAGGTCAAGAATGTCAGTTGGTTCAAAATAATAATAGGTTGGTGAGGATCAGTGTTGACATAAATACATTGCTCTTGATCAGTATGCTTTTTAAACATCTAAATGACTTGAGATATACAGGAGAACTTTGTTTCATAAACTTGCTTGCCTGCTGCAATTCTCATAGAAAACCCCTCTGGTTTGCTTACCTTCCAAGGCTTAGTAAGCGGGAAACATTGTGCTACATTTTTTGTAATGCTTATCACAAGTTGAGATTTGCCAGACTCTTGGTCTTAAAAATAATCTACACAAAGATGTTTTTATCACCCCAAGCTTTAAAAAAATATGATTTGAACGGATTATTTCCATTGCTATTTTTGCTAGTTAATTTCATCTAAATTAGTACAGTTATTTCAACGGTTACATTGGTTGATTTAATCTATTTGGTGAACCATCCTTGATGTAGAAATACTAAAAGCCAACATATATAATTCTAAAGTATACAACATATGGGCTGAATTCTGGCTATCCAGAGCATTTCCAAGCTCTGGCCATCCAGGCCCCTAATCTTAATTATCATGAAATTCATACAAACCTGGGAGTTTCTCAGGAAATAGCAAAACACTCATAAATCCATGCTTCTCTAGTGGCTGAGCAAAAGACAAGTTCAAGAGGGGAAAAAAAAAACAAGAGGAGAGAATTAAGAGGCTTGATCTAGATGAGATCAGAGAACAGATCATCCATATACACAATAAAAAGTAGCATCAATCTGTTAAAAAATCACTACTTTAGCAGTAGTACAAAGGGAAAAGGGAAATGCATACAAAGACCTGGCCACGCAGTCTTCAGGAAAATATGTGGGCCTTAACAGCATATATTTTAATAATTTCCAGTAGGCTTCGAACCTAGAGGATCCACTTATAATCATCTTACTATCATTCTTAATCCTTAATGAACCACAAACACAAACACAGTTTCATTAACATTAAGAGGGCTTTTGGAATTTATTCTTTAAAAAAAGTAATGAAATTAAATACAAAAGTTCTAATGCAATATTAAGATTGGAAATTTAAAATACCCCCCTTCCTCTGGGAAATGCAATATGAAAGATTCTTAAGAACAGCTGAAAATTACCCACACTGAACTAATGTGGCAATTTGAAAAGGTAAGAGCAAACGAATTTGTCTCCTTAACATTCAGTAACCAGTCCTCTCCAGTGAAGACGGAAAAAATATTGAGGAAAACACAAATGTTGCCAAATGCTTCAACATTTGTCATTTCTCTATGGTTACCCTTAACACTGCATCTCTGGAAAAGTGCTTTATTTATCACCATAAGGAAAACTGTGGAATTCTCTCACCCAAGCTTCATTTTTCTATAATGTCCTCTCTCTGGAGTAACTTCAGAAGTCAGAATACTGATCCAAAAACTTCATGTAAGACAAGGGCAAAAGGTAAAGTCTCTTTACACAAAGGCAAACTACCTTTATACTATCCACCCGCTCAGCCTCTTTAAATGTGTATTCATATTTTAACTTCCATCATTGTTGCAGCAATTTCCCCCAGGCTTTTTCTTAAAAGTAGATGATGGTCATAGATCCCAATTCCAATGTCCCAAGGAGGACAATATTCTCAACCCCTCACAATCTGCACAGTGAAGGATAAACACGACAGGTGGAAAAAGCAGCATGCTCTCAGTTCCAACATGAACCTTAGAGCAGGCAAGAATTGAGGACACTCTCGTTCTGTTCTTGAGATGAAATGCCTGAGGGGGGCTAAGTATTAGCAGTGTTCTCACTGCAGATACATAAAGAGTTGTGCCTGCCCACAATCTTAGTTTTTCCACTGCCCTGTCAGGAAAAGAACTGTTCCTGTTGCACTCTATGTGGCCCTTAGAGCCATTAATCTAGTTACAAGGAAGCTTCTGGAAAAAAATATCTCTCATGAATGTGAGCATCTTCTGCAAAGCACACACAAGATAGAGAAATTAGCACATAACTAGTTACAGCCCTGAATCAAGGTCTGCTCACTCTCATCCTCCTCTCAGCATTGTGCTCAGAAAACAAGGGAGATAACTCTTGTAGCTCTTACAATGCTTGTAACAATCATGGACATGTTATGTGGTCCAGAAAATTAATACCCTGAGGGAAAGGAAGTGCAGGATTTTACCAGACGTGCATGTACACTTAAAAGTGTAGGGACACATGCACACAAAATTCATACTCATGCCCAACACAGAAACAGAACACACACACGCACACTCAAATTCACCATAATCCCTGCAGCCAAAGCACAATCTTGAAATGTTTATGCACCGTTTAGATTTCAGTAGGACTTTATGTGCCCTACCTGGGGGAAGGCAGGAGGGAGGAACATCCAACAGTCCTGGTCCATCCCAAATGTGTGGGATCATCAAGTCACTCACAAATTTGTCCTCACACAATGCTGCTTTTAGCAGACAGGAAAGCAGTGTAAATTGCACAGAAAGCAGTCTGCCCTAGACAAGTTCTGTCATGGCTGAGGGAAGAACAAGCAAACCTCATATTCTTGCCTTAGGTATCCCATCTACTGCCAACAATGAGAAGAATCTTCATTTGTTTAGAAAGGCACCTGAACTGATTTGTTTTTATGCACCAATATTAGCAAGTAAGTTCTTCCACTTTTTAATCTACAGCATTTGCAGGCTTAGTAGAGACAGTTTTTTTTCACTTAAAGCCCAATTGGCTTTTTGTGCCTCTGTGGCCGACGGAATAATCAGAATATTGAAATGAAGGAACAAGAAATTGCAAGTTTAAAGCAAAGGGGAAATACTTTGAAGATGAAAACATCAACCGAGTATGAAGGATAAAAATCAAGGACTGAAAATAAAAGTGTGCAAGGATAATGTGGTTTTATAAAACACGGATAGAAACAGTTACAGCAAGGACAGAGGCAGGCTGGATGGGATCAAAGTGTGAATAGATATATCTATCCAACTATCTGTATATAGATTTATATATATATATATATATTTATATTTATATATAAATTCAAGTGGGGAGAGGGCCAGAGTCTGTTGTTTGGGAAATTTCCCCTTCTAACTGGTCTCTCTGTGCAGTGCAGGATTGATTGTTTCCACCATTTCCTCTTCTCCATGTTCACCCCCTGGAAGATTCCTCTGATTCTTGCTCTCCAAGCATCACCACAACTACAGCCATCTTATATCCAGCCTGGCTTGGCAGTAAGGACAGTGAAGGAGGCATCTGGACCGCACACGTAGAGAGAAGTAGCCCAACAGTTCCCTGCCCCAGGGGCTTCCCGCAAAGACCTCCTTTGAGCCTTGGGTTCCAGACTGCACTTATTGCAGAAAGGGGGAAAGAGGGGAGTGAAAACAGAAAAACAACCCTCAGTCTCTCTCTTTTTTTTTTTTTTTTTTGGGGGCTGTCATTTTGGCACTCTTACCACTAGGCATTTCTTTTTTCTTTTTTGGTTTAGACTTGATGCCTGGAGGAGGCTTAACATTACGGTGGAGGTTAAACCCTATAAGTTTCTAAGTTGTAGTACCCACCTTTCCATCCCTAATTCTTCCTGATGTTGGCTGGGAAAAGATTAGGCACTCACTCCCCCATTCCATAGCCCCCTAAAGTAATGGATTATGCAGACTCAGCTGTCAGTCACCAGCAACCTCCCATTATCTTCAAGGTTTTGTAAGCCGAACAACATTTGATGCCTAGAACAGGAGCAGCCATTCTTCCTTCCTCCAGCTTACAGGAAAGAGGGGGGTGAGGGGAGGGAGTGACACAACGAATAAACGTTCTCCAGTCTACACCCCAAGGGAATCTTTGGAAGACCCCCAGTCACCCTCATTCACCTGCAATCAGTCATTCGCTGAAGCTCCTTTCATCCACTGGTACCCCCTCATTTCTCATCTCTGCTGGATACCTTAACAAGTGAGAGAGAAAGTGGGGTTCCCTTAATGAACAAGGCGGCCTGTTGTAAGGGAGGAGCCCTTGTCTTGCACAAAGAAAGTTCGGTCCCCCTGTTTACAGGGGGAAGGTTGTGCCTCTGGAGGCACTAATGGTAACGCCAAGGAGCAGCCACTAAATAGATAGTATCCCCATTTCCCTCCCCCTAAGGGAAGCCGTCACAAGCTGCTGCATGAGGAGAGGCCATCACAAAAGAACTGCCCATGGGCACAGATGATGCAGGAGAAGTTTTCCACTCCCCTCTTCAGCCATGGGTCTCTAAGAACTGGAAAGATGCTCCACTTGGATGGTGCTGGTGCTAACCGTGAGACAGATGTCTTTGTGATGCTCCGAAGTTTTATATGGGGTAAGGTCAAAAGAACACTGTGGGGGAGGATTGGACGGGTTCTCTCCGGATGGACCCCCTGCTGCTCCACTGCCCTGTGCTTGGAAGTGCTGCTGCTGCTGCTGCTGCTGTTGTTGTGATGCCTGTGCCTGGACTTGGGCTTGGACCACAGCCACCTGCTGCTGGGGGTCAGGGATGTTGTGTTTCCGCATGTGTTTCATCAAATATGTTTCCTGTAATGGAAAAGAGGCACCAAATAAATTCAGAACCATGGATACAAGGGAAGAGACCAAGTCTTCCATTCCACTAAGAGGATGGCGCACACCCACGGGACACAGCAGAAACCTGTTACCAGAGCTCTCCTCTGAGAGCAGTGGCCAAATGGTCCTCCTGTTGTCTCCCTCTTTCAATTAAGTTGTGCTTACCGAGGTATAGGCCCGATTGCACATGGAGCAGTTGTAAATCTTGGCATGCTTCACTGTGTGGGTGGCTAGGTGAACCTCCAACGAGGTGGCATCTGTGTATGCTCGGTGGCAATTGTGGCACTTGAAGGGTTTGTCTTTGTTGTGCTGCCTTCTGTGGGACTAGAATGGTAGGGAGTGAGAAAAAGGGCAAAGAGTTGAAACCTTGTACTGTCTTCCCTGTTTGGAGGTCTATGAATGTTACTCAAGGAGCCGTCTCCTCCGTATGGGGCAGGCCAGTCCCAATGGGTCGGCAGAGAGGAGGCATGCTGCGGATTACCTCAGTCAAGGAATGGCAGGGTCCAGAAGAAGAGCCTTCTCTGCTGCGGCCCTGGTCCTTTGGAACATCTTGCCCCCTGAGATGAGTTTAGCTCTCACCCTCCTGACCTTCCGCAAGAGCCTGAAGACCTGGCTCTGGCAGATGGGGGCAGTACCATGCGGGACGTGGTTGATCAACTAATAGCAGCTCCCACTTCCCTCCCCTTTACATTCTGTTCTTTGCCTCCCCATCTTTTAGTTTTAGTTATGATTTTAGTTTTTTGTTATGCTTTTACGTGTGTGTGTGTGTGTGTGTGTGTGTGTACATGTGTGAGATGGGCAGCAAACAAATTTAATAAATAAAATAAATAATAAGTAATGCCATTTCTTAAATAAAAATCAGGCATGTGTATGGGTACACAGGGATGGATGCTATCTATCTATCTTCTAAACGGGCAATTTACACAATATTTATGTAACCAGATCCCCTATTGTTTGTTTTGCCTTTATTCTGCCCAAATTTGTCCAAAATTTGCTGGTTACATCCAATTTACCTTCCCAAATAACTAAATTGTACATCATGCTATTTCAAATGCCATGTATATAAATTTCAACTTAATATAAAAACAAAGGCAAAGGCACAGCAGTGAGTTTATTGTTCCTAAGCAAATAAACAAGTAATCAAATAAATGTGTTAGTATTATTAAAATCTATTAAAGCTGAGCAGTGTAGCTGTGGTTGCCACTCATGCTTCCATTTGGCACAAATCTTGGAACCGAAGGTAGCAAGCAAGACCTAAAACAGCGTAAATTAAGATCTGTACCGGTTGTAGGAATGACATCCTTGGCTAATTTTTGAACTTTGCCTTAGCAAAGTTGGATTCTTTATCTGTGACATTTGATAAAGTAGTTAGTTTGAATCACCAGCCTCCTCTTACCCAATAAAAACAGATTCTCAGGATCACACTTTTCATTATTTTCCTTCAAAACTACTTAAGTTTGTCACAGTTTGCAAACAGGCTAGTGGTTAAATTATGTTAGATGTTCCCCAGTAAAACTGTTGATATAAGGCATAAGATCCCCAAAATGTAAAACCAAAATCAAATGACACATTGTAACAAACAAAGACATGAAACCTTTCCTCCCTCTGCACAAATGTCAATTTTCCCTTGCTTACTTTGTTCAAAGTTCTCCCCACTCCCTCCCAATTAAGATGTTCACCCTGTATAAAAAACCAGAATACTGGCAGAGAAAGGAGGGGACAACCACTGGGCGCATATGTTCTTTCGATTCACCCGCCTAGTGCCTCTGGCCTAATGCTATCCAGCCAATAAAAGGCTACTCCCACCCCTTAATGCTTTCCAATCCCAAGTTGCTGGATATTTGGATCAATTCCTTTAGAGACTAGCCTAGGGGAAGCTGCAAGCCTTACCTGCAAATTTGAAAGTTGCGTGAAAGCCTTTTCACAGCCAGGGTGAGCACATTTATAGGGTCGATCTCCAGTATGAATCCTATCACAAAAAGGATAGAGAGGAAAGATCAGCGGAAGAAAAGTCAGCGTAGAAACCCACTCCCAGATGCTCTGAGCTAGGCAAGCAAGAGATGCACCACCCTTCACCACCTTTATTTCCTCGTTTCTTTGATCAAGCCACATGCCACCTCCTTCCCAGTCCGGCTTAGCTAGCTAAGCTCAGAAGGACAGCCCACAAGAGCATGCAGAAACAAAGGAGAGGGACAAGCAGCTCACAGGCAAGAGGCAAACTCTCAGTTACTTCAGTCACCTGTGGCAGTGCCAGGGCAAAGGACTGGAGAACAGTATCTCAGTCCAAACTGAAGTTGCTTCGTTTAATTCTGCCCTCCACCATGCCAAAGAATAGGCTTGCAATGCCTGCCAAAATAACTAAGGAAATCATACATTTATCCTTTAAAGTGTCAAGGACCATTGCCATACATCCCACTTGTACAGTGCCACTTCTTTATTCCCTGTAGCTTCACGCCCCGCTAGTCCATGCCTGCCTCAGTCTCTCTCTCTCTCTCTCTCTCTGGGACCCCCTGGAAGTGAAAAAGGGGCCACGTCTTCCCCAGGCCAACATTCCCTGCCCTGGCATGGTCAGTGTCTCCTCTGTAGCCCCCACTCCTTCCTCTCTGGCAGGCCACATCTTTCCAATTGACAGGACTGGCTTCATCCCCCACCCTCTCCCTACATGCTTGGCGTGTGTGCTCCAAAATAGTGCATGCTGACGGCACGGGGGGCCAGGCTGGGCCCCCAGCCTCCTTGGCCCTTACCGTGTGTGCTGCTGTAGGTGGGAGAGCTGGCGGAACGCCTTCTGGCAGTAACGGCACGTGTAGGGTTTGACCCCCGAATGGATGCGGAGGTGCTGGGCCAGGTAGGACGTGTTGGCGAAGCTCTTGGAGCAGTGAGGGCACTTGTGTGGCTTGACAACCGCAGTGTGGAGCTTGGAGTGGATCCTGCCGAAGAGGAGGAGCAGGGGCAGCAGTTGGACATGACCGCCAGCAGGCTAGCAATGACAACATGAGGAATGGTACCATGCTGTCTCTCGCTACAGTGGAGGAAAACCAAGTGGGATACTTGCCCTGAACTCCACAAAAGGGAGTGCAAGACCAGGAGGCCAGAGAGAGGAGTTGGGAGTGGTGCCAGAGGATGTGTGTGAGAAATTCTGGGCTGGGGGAGCAAGGGGACGGAGCTGCTCAGCAAGTGTTTCTGTGATGTGAGGTGGGGAGGCCATCAGTCCTGCACCTACAGATTTCAGTCTCCCAGACATCATCATTAGGAACTCCTGTCTCTGACGGCCCAAGAGCTTCTCCATTTTCTCACAGGCTGTTCTTTGGCAAAGGACCAGGATAGCATACATTAAGAGGCCCCTCTGCTCTTTGCACAAAGTAAGCATGGACCAACTGGCAGGAAATGGCTGAGATGCTCTGAGCAGTCTCCCCATGGACACTTGCCTCATGCTACAATGTTGGCAGCATGCATCGTAGATGTTCCCCCCACCACCAACCCCGTCTCATCGGATCTTACCGTGTGTGCTGTTGTAGATGTGAGAGCTGGCGGAAGGCTTTCTGGCAGTAGCTGCAGGTGTAGGGCTTAGCCCCTGAGTGGATGCGTATATGTTGGGCCAGATAGGAGCTGTTTGCAAAACTCTTGGAGCAGTGAGGGCACTTGTGTGGCTTTGCCTCGGTGTGGGACTTGGAGTGGATCTGCATTTCTGACTTGGAGTAAAAGGTCAGGGAACACATCCGGCACCTGAGACCAGGTTGAGGGGGAAAGAGACAAAGTCACTCAAGGGTGGGTCAATATCTATGTCCCTAGGATCATCTACAGCTGACCACAAAGATCCTATCGCTTGAAAGAAGAGCTGCCCACATCCAGTCCTGATTAATTCTGTTAAGAGGTCAAGGAATAAAACTGATTTGGATTCAGCTCTTTCCGGAAGGCCTTCCTTAGGTTAGACTGCCTGGGAATATTAACAGTACTAACACATCTGGAGAATATCACGCAGGGACTAAATGATCTTCTTTTCAACTAAAGAAATGACAAGTATCAGGGAAGACATAACCAGTTAAAAGTATTTTTGTGCTAAATTCTTAATCCCTATGGAATCTGAAATTTAAAGATTCTTTCTCAATTCGATGTTGAGAAAGATGTTTTGAATTACAGTTTGTTAATCCCCAGCCAGCACTCTAACCTGAAGAAGTTGTGAGTGCTCCAACACTGGAGGCTTTTAAGAAGAGACAGGATAACCATTTGTCTGGAATAGTACAGGGACTCTCGCTTGTGCAGGGGGTTGGATTAGAGCAGGGGTCGCCAACCTTTTGGACCTCGGGGACCACCAAACTCATAATTTTAGATCCCAGGGACCACTAACCAGTTCTATGGGCGTGGCCTAATTTGTGGGTGTGGCTTGGTGGTCATGTGACTGGCTGGGCATAGCTTGTATGTAAATATTATAAATATTTATATAAATATTGAATTTTTTTATAAAAAAGAACAACTTTTACCCAAAATCAGGCAAAGCAGGCAGGTAGATTGAGTTGCTCACAGAATCATAGATTCATTCAGAGATCTATCTATCTGCCATTGGCTAGCTCTGTCTGTCACATAAAATTTGCTTGCAAGCAAACTAAATTAATTCACAACACACCATGCATGTAAATATTGAATTTTTTATAAAAAAGAGCAACTTTTACCCAAAATCAGGCAAAGCAGGCAGATTGAGTTGCTCACAGAATTATTCAGTGATCTATCTATCTGCCATCGGCTAGCTCAGTCTCTCAAATTTGATTGCCATGAGTCTGCACTGAATTTTCTTGCAAGCAAACCTTCAGTCCTAAGGGAGGTTCGGCTGTGCTGAGCCGAAGATCTAAAGACTAGCTAGAAAGCAAGAAATCCAACCATTTTCTGCTTCCTAGCTAATCTAAATCATCATCTAAGATGATGGTTGGAAAAAGGAAAAATAGCAATTTAGCAGGCAAGTTTACCGGGTAAGGAGTGAGCGGGCGGGGAGGGTTACCGTGGGCCATGTGGGCGACGCAGCCTTGTGCTTCTGTGCAGCCTGGATTAATTGCTTTAGGGGGGTGCTCTGGGGGTGAGATTTCTCTGCGGCCCACCAAAATTTTCTCACGGCCCACCGTTTGGCAACCGCTGGACTAGAAGACGTCCAAGGTCCCTTCCAACTCTCTTATTTTGTTTTTCTGACTGAATTCATATCATATTAATATTAAATTACTGGATGAAAAATGGATATTATTTTGATTCTAATTAGGTTTTTAAACCTTTCTATTATGTTCAATTCTTTTCAGTCATTATACAAGGTGTTTCTAAGACCAGATACCGAAAAAGAGCTCAAATGGTAACATGGTCAAAACTCATGAAGCCATGCACAGAATCACAGAATCATAAAGCTGGAAGGAGCTTCTTCTACCATTCTGGACAAACGGTTGTGCAATCTTTTCTTGAAAACATCCACACATACAACTCTGGGAGGCAAGCTGTTCCATTGGTTAATTGTTCTCACTGTCAGGAAATTTCTGTCTCTTTAACAAACTTCTACCCATTGCTTCTTGTCCTGCCCTCAGGTCCTAATAAATATATAATAAATAATGAAAATATGATCCTTATATTTTTAAGCAAAATACTATGAAAAATGTGCTACTCATGGATAAGCTATCCTTTACATTTTTTGTATGTTTTAATTTTCACAATTAGCTTATCCGATGGTGCCACATTTTCATGGTATTTTTAAAAATCTAAGGGATGCCTTATCTGTCAGTATATATTGATTTATTATGTTTATTTATATATGGATACTTTATTATGGATAATCATAGATAAGCTCGCGTGCAGATAAGTTGAACACAGTTTGGGGGGTTATTTTTGAACCAAAAATACATGGCTTATGTACAAATATATACAGTGATAGTAACAGAATATTATATAAATCAATACAATGCAACAATTTAAAACTTTCCGATAAGCCTCAGCTTCTGCAGCAGTGGAACTATCTTTCACAAATGCATTCTAAGCTTCTTTCTAGCATATATAAAATCAGAACAAACAGATTCCCAACAAAGCAAATATCCTCAACAAAGAGGTGTAATTTCACTGAATACCCTGATTTCTAAACTAAAGATTGGTATAGTAGAATGTCTCCACTAATCAGCTGTGCTCTTGTTAATCTCATCTTGCTATGGTGCTCTAGCATCTAAAATATTCTGATAAAAAAAACAATTAAAAGTCATAATTACACAACTTTAAAAGACCCAATTGCAAAGAAATTGATTCCTCTACTAAAAATGGTCAGAGTAATGATAAATACAATCCTTTGCCTTCCATAAACGGAAGGGCGGGGGGGGGGGGGAATCCTCTCACATGTCCAAGAAACAGGTGTCTGAAATCTAGGAGACACTCCAACCTTAGTACAGTTGAGATAAGTAGTTACCTGCTTAGAGCTTTAAAGATAGTAACTATCTTTAATTTAGTGGAAAACACAACTGGCAACCAGAACGGACATTTCAATCCAGGCAAATACACATTATCACGTATCCAGCGGGTGCTGTCTTTTGCTCTGCCTACATAAAACATGCTGTAGTAGTATAATCCTGATGTAATAAAGGTTTGGGTAATCACTGGCAAATCCGATCGGATTAAGAACAGACATATCTGGCATACTTTTGGCTATGAAAACATACCAGCTGTCATTTTCTCCCTTGGCAGGGAGCCAAGGAACCCTCCTTGACTGAGCAGCCATTCTTTTAGGAGTAAATTTTACTTTACATAGAGCTAAATATCAGCTTAGACTTGCTGAAGGTTCACCAGCATACTTGAAGGCACCTCGTTCCAAAGTTATGGATAGCCTCCAATAGCAGTTCTATATAAATTAATAAGTAGCAAAAATTAATATAATAGAACTCTAATACTATAGAACAGGGGTCGCCAACCTTTTGGACCTCAGGGACCACCAAACTCATAATTTTAAATCCCAGGGACCACTAACCGGTTCTGTGGATGTGGCCTAATTTGTGGGTATGGCTTGGTGGTCATGTGACTGGCTGGGCATGGCTTGTATGTAAATATTATAAATATTTATATAAATATTGAATTTTTTATAAAAAAAGAGCAACTTTTACCCAAAATCAGGCAAAGCAGGCAGGCAGATTTAGTTGCTCACAGAATCACAGATTCATTCAGAGATCTATCTATCTGCCATCAGCTACCTGAGTTTGTCTCATAAAACTTGCTTGCTGTGAGTCTGCACTAAATAATAGAACCTTCAGTCCTAAGGGAGGTTCGGCTGTGCTTAAAAGCAGAACCGAAGATCTAAAGACTAGCTAGAAAGCAAGAAATCCAACCATTTCCTGCTTCCTAGCTAATCTAAATCTCCTGGCACAGCAGAACAGATTATGGTCGGAAAAAGGAAAAATAGCAATTTAGCAGGCAAGTAAGGACTGAGTGTGCGGGGAGGGTTCCTGCGGGCCATGTGGATAGCGCAGCCTTGTGTTTCTGCGCAGCCTGGATTAATTGCTTTGGGGGGGTGCTCTGGGGGGGGAGACTTCTCTGCGGCCCACCAAAATTTTCTCACAGCCCATCGGTTGGCAACCGCTGCTATAGAACAAGAAGCCCAGCTCAAAGCCTATTAGAATACACATCCATAAAAGACAGGGCTAAAATTGAGGACTCTTTCTTTTCTTTTGTGATATCAGGAACTTTTAAAAGTAAAAATGGATGCCTAAACCTTGGAGATAAAAACATCAAATTCACCCTTTAAATACCCCAAACCTATCCCACAAATTACTTACACCAAACCTCACTGTGGCTTATTTGTCTACATAAAACAGACTTTAGGTCTTATTTTCAAGACATTTTGTCCACATGTTCTTTTCAACTACATAAGCTAAAAGGAATCTAATATAACAGGGACCACTGATTTCAAATGATTTTACGTCTAATATGAAAACAAGAGTCTAGGTTTAACCAGTTGAGTAGCTAAATCTAATTTATTAAAAAATAATGGTCTCAATAAAAAGAAATTGACACCAATAAAGAGAACCTAGACATGTAATATTTGGTTGGAACCAGAAATTGTCCCTTCATCTTCTACATCAAATACAAAATTTGTATAGAAAACAGCAATATACTAGAAAATATGAGAGGTGGTGAACAGGAGCTGCCAGCATTATAACTTAAGACACTTGAGAATTGTTTCCTATGTGGACTATTTCAAGAGTTTCAATGAATTCCCAGTCAATGACTTAACTTCAGTTGGGTTCATTAATTATTACTCCTAAAAAATCTATAGGAATTTTGTGATCATATTGAATGTTAGCTTTGCAGCTACAGTCTTGCACATCATACTGCAACTTAAACAAGTAAAGCCAAAACTGCTGAGCTTGTTGCCACTGGCTCCTTGTTGTTTACTCCATTCTCTTTGGATCTGATGCACCCTTCTGAATGGCATAGAAGTGTTGCGGCCAATGAAGGGAGTCAAAAGAACTACACATTTGACAACTATATTGGTTATTTAAATTGCCGGCATATAATATAAATGCTGAGGTTCTGATACTCATTGATATCAAACAGAAAATAAGATTTTTGCAATCAAAGTAGTTGCAAGGTGTAGTTAAAGAAAAATGTGAGGGGATCTTCAAGGTTGTTGTTGTTTTAATTGGCAAAGACTTTACCTAATATGAACATATTTTGAAAAAGAACTATTTTAGTCACAGACTAGAGAAAATGTATTCCTGTCCCTTACAGTTTCCAGTTTGGTTGGGCAAAAATACTATTATGGTATACATGAAAATTGACAAAACACTTACATACAGTTTTAAAAATACATAGCCTTATTGGGAGCCTAGTCATCCTATTCCCCTGTAGGGTTGTAACACTTCGTATTTGTCCTTTTTGGGGTACTGCATGACTACGTTTTCTCATAAATGCTTTTCTTTGACCAATAATCATTTTCTTGGATTTCTCTTTTGCAGATTATGAGTCTTTTATGACATTTCTAAATCTCCTCTTCCACATAGGCTATGGTACTTTCAAGGCATTTCTCTTCTTTTTATCCATAATTTGGGATACCATTTAATATTATATTCCTTAAATATTTTTTCAAATTACATTAACATATACATTTGAAATTTGAAAGAACAAAGCTGCAACAAGACCCAACCATATGAGTTAAAGAACATTCAAATTTCTTACCCTGCACCACTATAAAAAAAAAATCCAATGCCTATCCCTTTTAAAATAGACTTTAAGGAGCGCAAAATACATGAAGTACTATTTTCTGATGAACTAGTTTCATTTTTTAAATTTATATGATGTATATGTCACATTTTTAAAGCCTGGACTCATTTTTAAAAACTGGATATTCCAATTCTTCTCCTCATAAATCAAATATATAGCAAATGCTAACTTTTATTTTACTTTTAATGTGTTGTAAAACTGAACTATTGGTTTCAAGCACCATATATGTTAAAAGTGCAATAATTGCAAGCATCTCAGATAGTTAATACATCTGGGCTATACTGTTTATTTAATATACGTTTCAGTTGTATGTACAAGCAGTCCTTGACTTACGACCACAATTAGGACTGGAAGCTCCAGTACTAAGTGCGGTGTTAAGTGAATTTCGCTCTTATTTTATGACCTGTTTTGCCATGATTATGAAATGAATCCCTGCAGATGTGAAGTGAATCATGCGGTCATTAAACAACTCCAGCTTCCCCCTTGACTTTGTTTGTTGGAAGCTGGCTGGGAGGTTGCAAACTGTGACCATAAGAGGCTGCAACCATTTAGCTATGTAAAGTATTATTCCCCTTTTAGCCCAAATATTCCAATAGAACTTCATTCCTGCTATTTTCAGATTTGAGTTATACCCACAATTTCAGCTTTTCACGTTATTCAGAGTCAAACTGCTTCCCTGTTATTAAGCAAATATGACTAGCAGCTTTCAAACTAAGATAGATAGATCTTGGTTTAATATGTCTAGATCTTAACATCAGCCATGATTTGAAGGGTATTCCATATTTGCTTTCTAAATGACCCCAGAGAAGAAAATAATCCTAATATCCCTTATTCCCCAAAAATATAGACATTAAGCCAAATGATACTGTGAAAACTGTGGAAGATTCCTTGTAATTTCTTGATAGCCTCTCATCCAATTACTAGCCAAATCCATCCCTGCTTAGCTCTTTCAATATCAGCTGATATTTATTAGATGCTGCCATCTGACATGATACAAAATTCATATACACGGTATTTCCAGTATTCCACTAGATGGTGAAAAAATTATACACCAACTTATAAATGCGCAAATCAAGAAATGAATTTTCCATATGATCACCAACACAAATTCTTTATACAAAGTGCGTTTCTCATGAACAAGGATGGTACAATTACAAATGTTGCTTTAAAAGCAATTGTAATAGAATCAGGGCAAGGCAAATTAATATATTTAGAAACACCCAGTATCACAAGTGCAAGATTCCCATACTGACAAATACGCTTTCTCCAAAAACACATTAATTTCAAATAAAGCTTATTGTGCTACTTGCTAAAAATAGGGTATTTGGTTTGTGGGACTATAGTGTTTCTTCCCAAGCCCAATCTGTTCAGCAATATCCATAGTACAAAGCTCAGTCTTCAAATTTTATCTTGGAGATAGATTCTTCAGAAGAATATTATTGCATTCATACAAGCAATCCAACTATGCTATTACATTAAAATACTTTATCAATCCCAAACAAGGACAGCATGATCATCCATCCAGTCTACTACAGTTCTGTCAGGCAGAATTAGACATCATAATATGACCACAGCCCTTGATAATTTTCATTAGCTCCTCAAGAGTTTAATGTATTCACTAGCAATACCAGAACAAGACACTTTAGTTAGAAACGAGTGAATAAATCATGAAATAAGTCAACTGCTATTACAAGTTTACCACTGCCAGAAAGAATAAAACTGTAATTCACATCATGGAGACATGAGAGACGACTAAATTCACATAGGTAGTTCTGGCATGCAGTTGCATGTACCAACCATTATATTAATTTAGAGATCAACTTACAGAATCAACTACATTGTAAAAGCCAGCCAGGGAAAAGTTATTGTTCAGTATAACCTGCTGGGTTCTATTGCATACTTCCTGCTTACCTAAATCACAAGTAAACCAGAAGCGCAATGAACTAGAGTGCCACATCATGGAAGAAGACAGTTCCCCTGTAATTCAAATGAAATACTACTTGTTCATATGCACTCTTGTGAAATCTGCCCAGAGCGTTTTGAATTGGGTAGGCTATAAAAACTGTCAGATAAATCAAATCCAGGTTTTCTAATCCCCATAATCTCACCTGTATGTCTTGCCATCTTTGTGCTGGTCTTCTTCATCGTCATTGGGTAACACAAAAGGATCACTCATGTCCGGCAGGCCCGTTTCCTGCAGCCGCTTCTTTTTTCTTCCTCTGGGAGCTTTAGGGGTGATACTTCCAGTAGCGCTCACTGCTCCACCCTCTGCAAGGGCGCCCTTCTTAGAAAGGTCAGGTATCACTTGGAGAGCCTGGGAACCAGGAGGAAGAGCTGAGACAATCATGGGTGCAGAAATGGGAAAGGTTTGCACAGAAGAGGCTGTGGTCACCAGGGATCCAGAGGGAGAAGTTATTACCAGACCGGGTCCTGTAGGAGAGAAAACAGAAGGATTGTTTCAAACCCCACAAGTCCTAATCCCGCCGTCAGCATGTCAAAGAAAGGAAACCATACTAATATAATTATGTATAATTGCTACTGGGGTAGGCCTGCAGGGCTCAAATCTAAATGTTCATGCAGGAGCTTCATCCTAAAACCCTAGGCCTACCTCTCTGAATTGCTGCAAGAAAATACAAAGGAAAAAAAAAGGTATGACTGCAAGCTTTAATAAAACCACACACCCGGGCAAGTGTGATTCTACTTTCTAGACTAGATTAGCTATTATCTAGATGGAAACATATTTTATGAT
The DNA here is from genome assembly GCF_049901715.1 of Pseudonaja textilis. Lineage (NCBI taxonomy): Eukaryota > Metazoa > Chordata > Lepidosauria > Squamata > Elapidae > Pseudonaja > Pseudonaja textilis. The sequence continues at coordinate 161,069,901 of NC_141991.1, read as the reverse complement.
AAAGCAATATTTAGGTCATACTAAAACATTTAATTGGAATGCCCCATTTCCAATGTCTAAGAAAAGCTGAACTATATTCTTTTATCAAGAAGAATCTAAAATGTTGAGTTAGCAACTGGACCATCCAAATTACCTCACCTGTTGTCATGAGCCCAGTAGACTGCACTGGTACCACTGTGATGTTCTGTGTTACTGACGTCTGGCTGGTTGGGGTAAGGTGTTCTGGCTTGGTGTCAGAATCCATAGAAATGTTGGTGGGAAGGGCCACAGAAGTGGGGACAGTCAGTAAAGTAGGATAGTGAGGAGGAGCCAGACCACAGCTCTTTTCTGAGGGCAACAACTGCTCCTTCATTTTATTAATGAACATACTGTTGTCAATCTAAAGAGAAAATGGAAGTTTTAGAATAGTCACGGGCCAAACTTCATAAAAAGCAAATTACATTTCAAGATATTCCTTACCTGCCCCGAGACTGTGGGCACTGCTGGCCAGAAATACGGGGAGGAGTTGAAGTGAGATTCTTCCATTCTAGCTGGGAGACATAAAGATACAAGGCTGGTTGTCAAACTATGTAATGTCTATATGATATTGAGAACCATCTTGATTTCTCCACAATACCAATTCTGATTCTGAGACTTCGTTAGTTCATTGTAAACAAACTAGAATTTACTAGTATGTTCTGATGTTCCAAACATTAAAATAGCTCTCAAATTTTCCAAGCATCATTGAAAGGAAATCATGCTTCATATAGTTATAATTTTCATGAAAAGACACGTTAGGAATATATAAATACTCCAATTTCTCAGTCTCTCTCAAAAATGTTGGCAAGATGGCAAGCCAAACACAGCAGCAAGATTTTTGTAATCTCTAGAAATGACTGACCCCCATTTTAACACAAAGAATTGGCAAAGGACCCTGCATCTCAATGTAGTAAACTACTAATGATTATTAAATACGGGGAGTTTGCAAAAACTGATCTTGTTTAGTTCTCTGGCATACAATGAGGGACACAAATTATCTGCTGAAAACTGGGGTGAAATCTAACACAGATGCACAGGTGATTTTTTTTTCAATCCTTCAAAAAACATTTTACAAATTATGTAGGGGCTGGAATTGTCTTTCTAATTCTGTTGAGGAAGATTCCATACTGAATCAGCCACAAATAATCATATCCTAATTCTGGATACTCTCTGCTGAGCAAAGTATTAAAAACACTCTCTCCAGTTGTGGCAAAAGGATCCTGTCCTGGTTCAAATTCCTGCATTTCTGCACTTACCTGCCAATAGAATTCCATACATAGCTTCTAGAATTACGAGTGATGTAAAGTAGTCCCTATTCTTTAACTTTGAAAAAAATCTCAGAATGCTATATTTTTAATCTCAATAAGGTAAAAGAAATTCTCAATGCTACATGTTATTAAATAACTTAAATCTTGATAGTAGATAAGCAAAATCCATGGTTTGAAAAATCTTGATCATATAGCTTTTACAAAGTTTATATAGCATGACACAAACATACCAGGAACATGCACTTAAATTACTTATTCAAATTTCAGTAGCCTCCAACTTCTGATAGAGCTCACAATGGATTTAGTTTCTGTTGTGCTGAAGGATAACTAAGGAGCAATTAAAAAACAAATATTCTTGGTTTCATTGAAATGGCCAAAATTTAATAAACATGTTTCAGGGTGAACTTTGAAATATTCACCGCATGTATGTTATCTAACTTATATTAGCAGATCACAGCTACTTAGCAACTCATTCCCTACACTCTCAAGCATCCCAAAGGAAAACTGTGCTGTTCTTTAAAGGCAGTTTTCAGCCTAAAATGCTAAAGTTGCAGATGTAACATACCAAAAGCCTGCTATAATTATGCAAAAATGAACAATCCATGATTCCTACAATTACAGCACTAGACTATTTCTTTCCTGGAAATCTGCATTCCATCCCCATCTTTCTCCCAATCTCATCCTGTGGGCCTGCACCTGTTGTGAAAAACAACAACTATAGACTTCAAAGCAAGATCATTGAAGCATCCCAAGCACAGGCCTAGAAGTCTACCACGTTCCGAAAGCTGGTATAATTAAATGTGTGTGTGAGGTGGTGGGGTAGAATAGCCATAGCACTTAGCTTTATATACTGCTTTACGGGCACTTGCAGAGTCAGCATATTGCCCCCAACAATTTGGGTCCTCATTTTCCCCACTTCTAAAGAAACTCTAAAGCTAAAGAAACCATCTACAGAAAATACAAGCTGAGGAAATGAGATCTATCCTGAAATAAGTTATGTGAGAGATCAAGCCATGGGTTTACAAAGCCCAACCCCGCTCGGCTCCAAGGAAGCCCAGAAGCAATTTAGGGAGCCACCACTCCTCCTTTTTTCCTTTGGCAACAATATTCAGAGGGTTGCAGGCTTTGAACCCCAGGGATCTATATCTGCAAAGGAGGGCATCACGATGCACGCTACGAAGAACAACTTTCCTCTAGTCGGGACCAATTGCCCTCCCGCTTGAGAGGCGCCAGAAATCGAAGACACCGGCGAGGAACTAGAGAAAATCGGGGCACCCTAAGCCCCCCCCTTCCCCCCACCCCCAGGACCCCTCGCCCACATTCGCACCCCCAGCTCCCTTCGTTGGCACTGACCCCGCCCGCGGCCCCTCGCTCTCCGACCCGCCCGGGCTGAAGCGGGGAACAGTGGTCGCGATGACGCGGAGTCCAGCGGCGCACGGGCCACCAGTTGAGATGGGGCAGCCCCGGAACCTCCGCCTCCACCTCCGCCACCCGCCGCCGTTCCCCCGGAGAGCCAGGCGGACAGCAGGCAGCCCTTCTCTTCCGCTTCCGGATGATTTAACCCCGGAAGTCCTCCTTGTCGAGGAAAGCCACTCATATTCTCCCGCCCGCTGCCCATTCATCTGCCCCTCCCGACCCCCGGAGACAGCCCCCCAGCTCTGGCCCGAGTGGCGGCAACGGCAACCTCCTCCTCACCGGAAAAAGGAGCAAAAAATCACTTCCGAGTTGAGGAGGCGGTGTTTGAGTTAACACTTCCGGGGCATGGTCGCGGAAGTTTGAATCGCTTCACTGCTTGCCGGAAGCGACGTGGTTTCTAGACGTGTTTGAGGAAGAGCGGGCTTTTCCCTTTGCTGCGTTGAATGTCTAAATGTAAAATCGGATCGACGTAACGGAGGCGAGGTCCACCTGCCAAAGATCCGTTGGTAGGGCCTGATTCCTGCACCCTGCGGATCTTGCGGAAAGGGACTTCAGAGTGCCATGCAGCCTCGTCCAGGCCGCAGGGGAGAGAAGGCCGGCCTAGGCAGGGGAGAGAAAGGCTAAAAATCAACAAGCGTTGGCAGGGCCCCTTGCAATCCAAAGTCTCATTTAGAGAGTGATCCTGTATACCGTTTACCCATCCGATCAGTACAGATAAATATGGATGATCGGTTAGTAGCTGAAATGCAAACACCTGAGCCAACCCAGAAGGTTGGCCACAAGATCCTGGAAGAAGCATTGAAGATGTGTGTGCTAAAAACCTTAGTGCCAGGAAGAAATCAACCTTCCTCTCAATCTCACAAAGGCAAAGTGAGAAAAAGGAAGGCCACTGTGGAGGAGTCTGACCAACATCCCCCTTCCAAAACTGTTGCAATGTACTGTTACACTAAATGTTGCAATGGTCAACCTTGTAAAAGTGATGGATGGACAACCTAATGTTGCCATGTGATAAGTGCTGACTGTGTGGAAAAATACTGGCTGGAGAAACGAAAGTTATATGGAGAAACGAAAGTTATATGGGAGAAACGAAAGTTATATGGGAGATAAGAGTAACTGGGCGGGGCTAAGAAGTAGGGGCGATAAGACACCAGCTATGGCATAGTTTTTGCATTAGCATAATTATGTGGAAAGCTTCTTTGTTTCTGCTATGACGTGTGCAAGTAGCCTATAAAAGGAGCACCCACCATTATTAAAGTGCCTTTTCATCCAGAGTAAACACTGTGTGCCGTGTGTTTATTTATTTATCATGAGAAGGCCCAGGGCTCTGAGTTCAGACCCTGCCGTCGCCAGGAGGCAGGCAGTGAAAAGCCACACAAAACTTTCCAAACTACTTAGGACTCTCAGAAGGAGACCCTAGACCTGTTTGATCCAGAGGAAAACAAAAAGACAGACAAGCTTGTCTTCAGGCAGACACCAAAGGTAATAGGGAACTACCTGTGGGGTTGGCAGATGAATGTACCTGAAGATCATCCCCTCAGCATAGACCCAAGAACTTTCTTGCAGGGTATGTGCCCCCAGATCTGCCAAAAGCTCATAGAAGAAATTCAGGCTTGGAGAGGAGTCAAATTCCAGCTGGCACTAAAGGTTGATCTCTGAAAAGGTACTTGCAGAGAGGTTACACTTTGTCACAAACAGGAAGTTGTCTTGCAGAACAGTGAGATCAACATGGCACTAGACAAGGCATTCCCCACTATTCAGGAGACACTTGAGAAATTGACCCAGATAGGCTCCGGTTGGATAGTTAAAAAAGTGCCGACTCTCTGGCTGAATATTGCCTGGTTTCAAGCCTTCCAGGTGGCTCCTACATCCCACTACCACCTGTCGTGAAAAAGAAAAAAGCGGTGATAAATGTGAAAAACAAAGATGATCACTGTCTGAGGTGGGCACTCTGCTCAGCCCTGTTCCCTGCAAAAGACCATGGGGATAGACCCGCCAAGTACTCCACTGAGGACGGCCTTAATTTCGAAGGGACCCAAGCCCCCACACCCATCTCCCATATCCAGAGGGTAGAAAAACAGAACAATCTAGCCATCAATGTCTTTGGCTGGGAGAAGGGCATCATCATCCACCGGGTCAACTCTCAGCCACGAGACATACCCAGGATAAACCTCTTGCTGATCGAGGAGGCTGGTAAGTTCCACTACACCTGGGTGAAAAATCTCAACAGATTACTGCACGATCAAACTAAGCATTGAGGGCGCAAACATTTCTGTGACCTCTGCCTCCACTGCTACACAAGAGAAGACCTGTTGGAAGCCCACAAGCCGCATTGCCTTGGGATTGGGCAGACGGCAGTCCCATATCTCATATACGCCAACACTGAGGCCCTCATCACAAAGATCAAGGGCTCCAAGCCCGGCACTACAAAGAGTAACATTCAGAAAACACAACAGCATGAGGCCTGTGGTTGTGGTTATATAGTTGTGCCCTATGATGGTCATACAGAGCAATCAGTTATAATCAGAGGGCCAAATGCAGCAAAGGACTTTCTAAACTGTCTCTTAGAAGAAGTAAACAAAATCAAGTTGAAGCTGGCCAAACCCCAACCCATACGGATGACCCAAGACAGCTGTCAGGCCTTCAAAGCAGCCACTATCTGCCACGTGTGTCAGAAGCCACTTGATGAAAATCCTGTCCGTGACCATTGCCACATCAAAGGCAATACTGAGGTGCTGCCCACAATAACTAACCTTAAGCTGAGGCAACTCTCCGAAATCCAGTCATTCCAGTTGTCTTCCACAACTTGAGGGACTATGACTCCCACCTCCTGATGCAGGTTATCTCAAAGATAGAGAACCATAAGATCTTCTGCATCGCAAACTACACAGAGAAATACATCTCTCTAGGACCACTCCGGTTCATTGACAGTGCTCAGTTTCTACCGGCCTCCCTTGACGAACTTGTTTCAGCTAACCAGTCTAAAGGCTTTCCAATTATGGCTCAGTTTGAGGAAAGAAGAGAAAGGTAAGAATGCCTGCTGCGTAAGGGCATCTACCCATACATGGATTCTTGGGAACGGTTCACTGAGTCGCAGCTCCCACCAAAGGAAGCATTCTACAGCAAACTCACAGAAGAACACGTATCGGAGGCTGACTACGACCATGCCCAAAAGGTCTGGAAAGCCTTTGAGTGCCAAACACTAGGGGACTACCATGACCTCTACTTGCAAACAGACGTACTCCTCCTAGCAGACATCTTTGAGACCTTCCGGAAGACTTGCATGCAGCAATATGGTCTAGACCCTGCCCACTATTATACGAGCCCAAGCGTTTCTTGGGATGCACTGCTAAAAAAGACTGGTGCAGAGCTCGAGTTGCTCACAGACCATGACCAGCACCTATTCATTGAGAAAGGGATGCCGGGTGATATCTCCATGGTCTCAAAGCGCTACGCAAGAGCCAACAACCCCCAGGTAGAGGGCTATGACTGTTCTAAGCCGAACATTTACATCATGTACCTTGATGCAAATAACCTATATGGATGGGCCATGAGCCAGCCTCTTCCTACAGGAGGCTTCAAGTGGAAAGAGGATTTGCAGAATTTGGAAAAAACAATAGTGAACCATCCAGCAGACAGCCCAGAGGGTTACATCCTCGAGGTGGACCTGGAATACCCTGTAGAGTTCCATGACATGCAGAATGCCTACCCACTGGCCCCAGAGCACATGGTGGTTCAGAAAAAGTGGATGTCAAAGTACCAGCACGAGCTCCTTGGCAAAGGCATGGCATCTACCGAGGTTGAAAAACTGGTCCCCAACCTCTACAAGAAGGAACGCTATGTGCTACATTACCGCAACCTCCAGCTTTACCTGTCTCTTGGCATGTGCCTGAAGAAGATTCACCGGGCCTTGAAATTCAAGCAGAGCCCTTGGATGGAGCCCTACATTAGGATGAACACAGACCTCCGCAGAAAAGTGAGTAGTGACTTTGAGAAAGATCTGTACAAGCTAATGAACAACAGCGTGTGTGGGAAGACCATGGAGAACCTCCGCAAGCAAGTCAATGTCAAACTAGTACGCGCAAATGAGGAAAAGAAACTGCGGAAAATAATAGCCAGCCCAACATTTGCAGAGGCAAACATATTTGTTGATGACTTGGTAGCCATCCTGGTTCACAAGAGCCACATAGTCCTCAACAAGCCTATATATGTGGGTATGAGCATCTTTGACCTCTCAAAATATCTCATGTACGACTTTTACTATAACAAGGTAGAGGCTCAATATGGGGAGCGCTGCCAACTCCTTTACACTGATACTGATTCCCTTCTTCTTGAGTTCCAAACAGGATGTATATAAGGATATGATCACACGGGCAGACCTCTATGACACATCTGACTACCCAAAAGATCATTTCCTTCACAGCATAACAAACAAGGCCTTAGGGAAGGTGAAGGATGAGTGTGCTGGATTGCCCATTGTTGATTATGTTGGCCTGCGCCCCAAGATGTACTCGATCCTGGAGGTTGGTGGCCCAGGGGCCAAGAATATCAAGAAGGCCCAGGTGTGAAAAAGAGTGTCATGAAAAAGCACATCCATCATGAACATTACAAAGAAGCCCTCTTCAGCAAAGCGACCTTCTGCCATGATATGTATGTGCTGCGGTCTGAGCATCACCACATCTATGAACAGCACCTGAACAAGGTAACGCTGTCCCCCTACGACAACAAGCGCTGGATTGCAGAAGATGGTGTGGACACCCTAGCCTATGGCCACACTGAATGCCACAGGCATGCAGTATCTGGCTAGGAGTGAATGATGCTACTTTGTAACGTGATGCCAGCTAGGTATCAGGAGGCACCATGAGGAATTCTTCCCAGACAGTTGGTACGAGTTTCTCATTGTGGAATGTAGAATATTAAACCAAAATCCATGTAGTTTAAAATATTCCTCTCTTGACTCATTTAACTGTCTTATTTTTTTTCCCCTAACGGGGAGGGAGCATTAATGAGCAAGGTTTTTGGCTTACTCCTGTCTCATGAATTTCTTTTGTACTCAGTCATTTTTGATGTTGCACTTAGGATTGATGATTTTAACCAAGTCAAGAAAGGCTTATATACACCTGAATGACTTCAAGAACAATTATTTTACAGTGTTCTTGTGATTTTAACCAGATGGCCATTCTTAGAAAAATCAGTATTATTCCAAATTGTTTCCATTTCAGCATTAAGTGTCTGACTGGATTTGTGGAATCCCAGAGCTTTAGAAAGTGTTTTGTAACCTTAGGCATATGTGACATTTTACAGAAGTCTTCAGCAATTTCTTTGGAGAAGAGACATTTTACTATCTTTGGTGGACATATAAAAAAAGCTAAAAAGTTTTGAATTGAATTACCTAATTCAGAGGATCTTACAAATTAATATACAATTTTAACCAGTGGCTTTTCTTCTGGGATGATAGATAAAAATTGGAAAAATTGTTTTTATATATCATAAATATGAGATTAATATATACGTATAGTTGGAAAGATTCAATATTACCCACAAAGAAGGTTTGGCTGGTGAAGATGATGGAATCTACATAAAGACTAAATTGATTTCCTGGATTAGAGAAAAGACTATATTTATTGTTGACTTTATAAACTTTTTATGTAAAATAGAAAAAAATGAAGATATGATTTATGATTTTGATTAGAAAAATACAGATGATTAATTTCTTAAAATTAATTTCTAAAATGTATAATTATCTATTAGAATTTGAAATGGTGGAATTAGTTAAAGGTCCAATGATTGCTTGTGAGTGGTTTGCTATTTGGGATTAGTTTCTTGATAAAATTTGAAGAGGAAGGAGGCGACAGAGGAGAAAGAAACGTGGCACTGAAAGTGATTCATTGACTCTTTGAACTGAGCGTTATAGGATTACAGACTCTATTTGACATCGTGGGACAGACTGCTAAGCGATTGGGAGGAGAACACTATCGGATTGAGGTGAAAGTAATAAGCGAAGGGGACATTGGACTTAAAAGTGTGGGGAAAAGGAAAAAAGAGGAAGAAGAAAGAGACTAACTGAAGGCTGGGAAAGATCGACTGCTGACAGAGATTAGTCAGCACTTTTCATCCTCCTCCTTCTAGTGTGCCAGAAAAGAAATATAAAAACTCAAAATCTTTAGCCTTAAGTTTGACCGCAAAATTCTATTTCTTCACCACACTGTTCTATCTTCTTGAATCCCTCCTGGGCATTATTTCTATATTATTATTTCTGCAGTATTTCTATAAACTTAATTTCTTGTCTTCTGCTTATTGACTTCCTGAAGTTAAGGTAAATTTTCCTCTCTTTCCATTCTCTCTCTTTTCTCTTTTTTCTTTTTCTCTTAACAACATTCCTACATTTATTTACTTAGAAAAGGTATACTGATTTTACAGATTTTAGTGCCAATTGATTGCTTTGAATAATTAACAATGATAAAGATTGTAAAATATTGTTGATTTAGAATACTTAGAATATTTAATATTAATTTAATATTAATTTATAGCATAAGATAAAGGTGTATAGGGATTTAGAAATCTTAGAAATGTTTTAAAGTATCTGGGTTGGATTTGATATATTATTTGTTATAAATATATTTGGCATAAAAACTTATAAAGAATATTATATAGTATCGGATAGCGCTTTATAATACGGGAATATAGATTGCCCAACTATATACCTGACTGAAGTAATAGAACAGAATCCTTAATTTAGGAGCAACAACACTGAGTGGTGATTTGGGACAATATAATTAACATAGTTCAACAGCAAAAACAAATTTTAAAAGAGATGACCTCCACAACAACTACGGCCCTGAAAACAGGAAGGAAGACTACCCCGACCCTAACGACCACCTTGACATCAGCCTCACCAACAATCCAAAAAACTATTGAAGAATCTCTAACAGGAGAAAAACAATCTAACATCTCTAATGCCAACATACAAACCACCCTACTATCTTTGCAAGAATCAATGTCCAAAATGCAAGAAATAATGATTAAGAACCATAATGAAACCAGAGCCGACATTGGCGAATTAAAAGAAGAGATGGGGAGGCTCAAAGCAGAAATGAAAGCAGATATACTTAAGGTGGAGGATAAGATAGGGACATTGCAGCAGGCTATGGAAAAAAATGAAGTAAAGATAAAAGAAATAGAGACAAGGACAGAACGAATGGAGAAGAAATTAGAAAGGGTAGATGAAGAATTCAAAAACGTAACCAGAGAAACGGAAGACTCCCTGGTCCATCTAGAAATGGATAAAGCAGTGGCATATCTGAGATTTCAGAATGTGGAGGAATTGAAGAACGAAGAATTAGAGCAGCTAATGGCAGGATTATTGGCCGAACTGTTAGAAAAAAAAAGATGATCTACTGAAGGAATTCGATGAGGTGTATAGGGTCAGCACCAGTTACGCAAGACGCCACAACTGTCCGAGAGAGATTCATATCTGTTTTACAAGATGTGTGAGAGATTTAATACTCAGACTGTCTAGAGATGAAACAACGTATAAGGGCAAAGAGATTATGATCCTTAAGCAAATCCCGAGAAAATTGAGGGTCATAAGACAAGATTACAAATTTTTAGCTAATTATTTAAATAAAAAAGGAATTCCATTTAAATGGCTAATCCTGGAAGGGATGCTAATAACATGGAAAGAAAGAAAAATTAAAATAGACTATAGAACAGGCACAAGACTTCCATGAACAGTTAACAGGCACGGACAATCAGTACACTAAGGAGGAAACCAAAAGGAATCTGCAGGAAGACCGTAATCGCTATAGAAATAAAAAAGAAGGACCCCTCCAAAACCAAGGGAACGACATCCCACGACCAGAGAGAGAAGAACCAATCCCACAAAAACCGCAAGAAGAGATCCGAATTATCACAAGACAAAAAGCTAAACAGACCTAAGTAAATGGAGGAAGGAAAGAAACTCTATTAATATAAATGGTTTAAATCTAACATCTAAAAAGAAAAGGATATTAACCAAACTAACTAGACAAAATGCCGATATAATATGCCTACAAGAAACACATATCAGGAAAAATGATGAAAGGTATTTAATTTGCCCGAAACTTGGGAAGCTATTCACAGCACCCGCAGATAAACATTAAAAAAAAGGAATTGCAATATATGTGAAAGACGATTTAAAAGCAGATCTAATTTGGTCAGACCCAGAAGGAAGAACTCTGGTTGTACAAATCTTGATTAATTTTATTACATTTTTATTGGTAAGCAATTTATGCTCCAAATGTAGAACAAGGACAAATTTTTAAAGATCTCCACCAAAAAATAATAGGCTTTGAAAAAAGGAACATTTGCATGATAGGTGACTTTAACTCTACTGCTGACCATCAAAAAGACCATAGTAATGCGAGTAAGAACAAAAAAGGGGAAAGAGAATTCTCTAAGCCCTGTAAGGATATGATGAAATAATTAAATTTAATTGATTTATGGAGAAAACTAAACCCAGAAGATAAACAATTTACATATTATTCTAATCCGCATAAAATATGGACAAGAATAGACATGGCCTGGATGAATGGGGAATTGGCAAATGAAATAAAAGAAATTGAAATTTTACCAAATGAATGGGCCAACCACAACCCAATTCAAATAATTTGGAGAGGCAGGAGAAAAACAAAGAAAAGATGGACACTAAGCACTCATTTAATAACTGAAGAGGAGTATATTAATAAGCTGAAACAGGAATTAAATTATTTCCTAAAAGAAAATAATGAAGCAACCTCGAAACAAAATATCTGGGATACAATGAAGGCAATCATAAGAGGAATAACAATCTCTTATAATGCCATGAGAAATAAAAGAAAACATGCCCAACAAAACAAATTACAACAACAAATTAAGGAATTGGAAATTCAATTACAAAATCTCCCAAAAACCAAAGAATACAAAATCAGTTAATAACAACTAAACATAAATTGAACCTACTCGAACAAGAAAAAATCAAAATAAATTTGAAAATGACCAGACAAACTTACTTTGAGTATGCAAATAAACCAGGAAGATGGTTATCCCACAAACTTAAAAAAGGGAAAGAAAAGAGATTGATACATCAACTAATGGATGAGAAGGGCAATTTGCAACATGAGATAGAGAAGAAAAAAGATATCACAATTACTTTCAAAGATTATATAAAAAGGAAGAAGTTAACGAAGATAAAATAAGGAACTATCTAGAGGAAACGAATGACAAAGTAATTGGAGAGGAATGGATAGAATTACTAAATAAAGATATTACATGGTCCGAATTGAAGTCAGCAATAGAGAATCAAAGTAATAAAAAATCTCCAGGACCAGATGGGATTCCGGCAGAATTATACAAAGCAATAATGGAATTAGTTGGACCACTGATGTTGGAAGTGTTCAATGAGGTACTTCTAGCAGCTAAGATGCAAGACTCATGGAAGGGAACATTGATTTCGTTAATCCTGAAGGAGGATGTAGACCACAGATATATTAATAATTATAGACCAATCTCACTTCTAAACACTGATTACAAATTATTCACCTCCATTATAGCTAATAGATTAAAGCAAGTTTTAAACCCACACATTCACGAAGACCAAAATGGATTCCTCCCACCTTGACAAATAAAGAACAATTTAAGAACAGTTATTGATGTCTTAGAATTCTATGAAGCCCATCCGGAGAAACAATTCGCACATGTTCTTAGACGCGGAAAAAGCATTTGATAATTTAAATTGGCATTTTCTAATTCAAAAAATCTATAATATGAGTCTTGGCACCAGATTTGAAAATATTATTACAACAATCTACGACACACAACAGGCTAATATATTAATAAATGGGGAACAAACAGGTCCAATAAATATAGAAAAAGGTGTTAGACAGGGCTGTCCTCTCTTACCTCTTCTCTTCATATTTGCCCTAGAATCACTTTTAACACGCATTAGGCAAAATTCTGGAATTAAAGGACTGAGGATTAATTCAGAAGAATATAAATTACAAGCGTTTGCTGACAACATGGTCTTCTTTTTGGAGGAACCTATAGAGAAAGGATACAACCTAATAAAAGAATTAGAACGATTTGGCGCAGTTGCAGGACTAAAAATTAATAGAAAAAAGACAAAATTAATGACCAAAAACAACAGAAAATCAGAAGAAAGAATTAGAGGTAACGATGGGGATACAGGTAACCAAAAGAGTTAAATACTTAGGAATATGGTTAACACCACAAGGTAAATCACTTAAAGAGAATAATTATGATAAATTACTCCAACAAGTAAAGAAGGATTTAGAGGCCTGGAACAAGTTGCAGCTTTCTCTATTGGGCAGGATCGCTTCGATTAAAATGAACATACTACCAAAATTTCTATACCTATTTCAGACAATTCCAATCAAATTACACAAAAAATTCTTTGAAGAACTAAATAAGATAACACTCAAATTTATTTGGCAGGGAAAGAAAGCCAGGATTAATGTAAAGGCATTACAAGATTCGAAGAGTAGAGGGGGTCTAGCTCTTCCAAATTGGGAATTATTTTACACGGCAGCCACCTTACTATGGCTAAAAGATTGGGTGAATCTACTCAATAAAAGAACCCTATTATTAGAAGGGCACGATCTCCAGAGAGGGTGGCATGCTTTTTTATGGGAAGTGGGGAAACCCAAGCAGTCATACTTTCATAGACATTAGGGACTCACTATTAACTAATTGGGAAAAAGTTCGCAAAAAACACTATCTAAAAATACCGATTTGGCTATCAACAATGGAGGCAATGGTACACCCTAATAACCTGGACATAACAAAAATGATTAAATACAAAGATTTACTAGACCCACAAGGACAACTGAAAACTCGACAAGAATTACAAGAGCGAGGATTTAAAATTGATCAGTGGTTATATATTCAAATCCATAGTAGATGGACAAGACAACAAAGATTTTGGAATTTATAATGAACCGCAGTACTTAGACAAAATTTTATTAGGACCAAATAAAAAGAATATATCTCAATTTTACAAATACTTATTGGAAGTAGAACTAGAACATGAGATAGTCAAAGGAAATATGATAGCCTGGAGCAGGAATGTGGGACGAAGCATTACACTATCAGAATGGGAAAGGATTTGGAATAGAAATATCAAGATCACAAAATCGGCAGCCTATAAAGAAAATACATACAAAATGTTTTACAGATGGCACCTACCCCCTTCGAGGTTGGCGAAAATGCACCCCAACATGAGTCCAAAATGCTGGAAATGCAAAAGCATAGATGGAACCTTTTTCCACATGTGGTCATGCAAGGAAACCCAGAAATACTGGCAAAAAATTAGAAAATGGTTGGAGGAGATAACTAAAGAACAAATTGAATACAAACCAGAGTCCTTCCTATTAGGGATTTTCGACAAACAATTATCAAAAAAGACGAAGTATATAATAATTCACATTTTTACTGCGGCCAGGCTAGCATTTGCTCAGTGCTGGAAATTACCTTACACTCCCACAAAACAGATGGTTATCCAGAAAATATTAGAGTGCGCAGAAATGGATAAATTAACTCTAGCCTTAAAAAACAGAGTCTTCAATATATTACAATAATTGGAACCCCTGGTATAACTGGTTAATTCAAAGATAGACTGTTTATAAGAGAAACTTAGTTGAGGGTAATTTAAGTATAGATACTGATAAGATATGCGTATATGTTACAACTTAAGAAGAATAGATCTTACAGACTGTCAAAAAGGATATTGTTTTTTTTAATGCTTTTTCATTTCTTTTTTTCTTTCTTTTTACACCTCTTTTCTTGGCTTTGTCAAGGCCTTGTTTTTTGTGTATGTATTGTAGATCTGTTTTTAATTGTAAAATTAATAAAATTTATTTTTTTTAAAAAAAAATCAATATAAAATGTGTTACCGGTGGTACCCTCAGGATTAGCGAATATGAACCCAAATTTAAGTGCGATTTGCTGGAAATGTAAGCAAACGAGGTACTTTCTTCCACACTTGGTGACTTTGCCCAGAAAGTAAAAAATATTGGCAAAAAATTAAAATTTGGATAAAAGAAATTACAAATATCCACTCACACAAGTAGAACTGCATGTATGTGTATGCCGGCCCACTGCTCACATGGCCTGGTTCCCCTCCCCGCTGCTGGGCCACTAAGCCACAAAGGTTGGAGACTACTGAGTTTTTTAAAAAAATTAAAATTTTTATATTTTACAGTAATTCCATTTCATTTCAACCATGTGTAAACTGGGTACATATATCTTGTGCTTACAATTAATACTTTTCTTACCAATATAACAATCACATTTTCTTATAGCTATTATTTAATATATTATTTTTTAACAATCTTATTGTTCTGTATATTCATCTTGTCCATTTTAATTTGTTTTATTTTCCAACCATTGATAAAATAAATCCCATACCATATAATCCATTTCTTCTTTTTCTTTGATTACGAATGTTAACCTATTCATCTCTACACATTCAAATATTTTCTCAATTACTTTTCCCTCTATTGGTATCTTATCACTTTTCCAATTCTGAGCAAATACAATTCAGGCTGCTGTTAATACATGTATAATTAAGTATGTTTTTTCTTTACCGTAATCTTCAAGTACCATTCCTAATAAAAATATTTCAGGTTTCAAATCTTATATGTTTTATCCTTTTTTCCAACCATGTGTGTATTTTTGTCTAGTATCTTTTAGCTTCTATATAAGACCACCATGTATGGTAATATGTTCCAGGTGTCTGGTGGCACTTTGAGCATTTAGCTGATGTGTCTTTGAACATCTTAGCTAATTTTGCTGGTGCAAAGTGCCATCTATAAAACATCTTATACAGGTTTTCTTCGTATGCTGTCGATATTGTTAATTTATAACTCCTATCCCATAGCTTCTGTCATTTATCTTTCTATAGCATATCAAAAAAATGCCCATGCTATCATTGTTTCTTTAACTCGTTCTAGTTTAACACCTAGTAAACAACAATATAATCTTTTAATCAACTTATCTTCTGTTCCTGTTAATATTTTATCCAATTCTGTCAACTCCTTATGAATCCCTTTAGCTTTCATATCTTGATTGTATTTGCATATATGAATACCAATGCATTTCCAACCCTTGTTCGTTCAATTCATGTTTAGTTTTGAGCTCACCCTTTTCATTTACGGTATCTATATATCTAGCAATAGTTCCCATTTTACAAACATTTGGGTGTATAAGTGCTTCCATTGTTGATAGCCAGACTGGGATCTTCATGTAATGTTTCTAGTTTTTTCCCATGGTAATAATGCATTCCTGACCATACGTCTTTGAAACTACCCATGTATTTTACTTTTCCCATACCATAAAAATGCATGCCAGCTCAGTTGCAAATTATGTCCCTCTAACATTAACAACCTTCTATTTCTCTGTTATCCATTCTTTCATCCAGGTTAATACTGTGGCCTGATAATATATTTCCCAATTAGGTAACCCAAACCCTCCTCTGGTTCTCGTATCCTTTACCATTTTAACATTAATTTTTGCTTTCTTCCCTTGCCATATGTATTTCAATACTATTTTGTTAATATCTTTTTAAAAAAATTTCCAGTTTTATTGGAATTGTTTGAAACAAATGCAACACTTTGGGTAATATATTCATCTTAATTGCTGCAATTCTTCCTGTTAATGATAACTGCATATTACCCCATTTTTTCAGATCTATCTTGATTTGTTTAATTTTATAATAATTGTCTTCCTTAATTGTTCCACATCATGCTGCCAACAGAATTCCTAAGTATTTAACTGTCTACTATTTGAATATCTAAACTCTTTGTCAATTCTTTTTTCTGTTTCTGTCATATATTTTCCAATATCTCAGTTTTCCCTTTATTTTCAATCCTGCCATTTTTCCATATTCCTCTATTTTATTTATTAACTTGGGGATGTTCCTAGAGATTTTTCTAATATAAAAACTAAATTGTCTGCAAATGCCTGCAATTTATACTCCTCTTTTCTTATTTCCATCCCTTTTATCTCCTTGTCTTTCCTAATATTTCTATTTGGCACTTCTAGTGTTAATACAAATAACAATGGTGACAGGGGACACACTTGCCTTGTTCCTTTCTCAATGTGATTTTTTCCCGTCAATTCTTCATTTACCATTACCTTTGCATGTTGTTTATAGTATATTGTCTTCATCATTTTAATAAATCTTTCCCCAAACTTTCATTTCTTCCGTTTGTGTCAACATAAACTGCCAGTTCACTTTGTCAAAGGCCTTCTGTGCACCCAAGAATATCAATGCCATCTGTTTTTCAGGGTGTGATTCATAATGTTCCAAAGTGTTTAAGATTATTCTCATATTCTTCTTTATTTATCTCTTAGATAAAAACCCATTTTATCTGCGTGTGTAAATTGGTTTAAGTATCTTTTTAGTCTTTCAGCCATCACTGAAGCAAATATTTGATAGTCTGAGTTCAATAGTGATGTTGGTCTATAGTTTTTAATCTAGTATCACTTAAAGAATCCTGTAGGGTTTTGTACAGTTCTGCTGGAAGGCCATCTGGCCCTAGTACTTTTCCATTATTTTGTCTTTTAATTGCTTCTGTTAATTCCATCATTGTACTTCTTTCCTCTAACATTGTTTTGATTTCTTCTGATACTTTAGCTAGTTCTGCTTTTTTTAAATATTTTTTTATTTCTCCCTTTTCCACTTGTTCTTCTTCATAGAGTTTTCTATAATATTTTTGGACTACTACTTTTTAAATCTTCATTTCTATGGTAGAGGTTACCTTTATCGTCCATTAGTTGAAAGATCCTTTTCCTTTTCTTTTTTCAATCTATATGCTAACCACCTTCCTGGTTTATTTGCATTTTCAAACAATTTTTGTTTGGAACTGTTTATTTTTTGTGCTAGTTCTTTATTATTTTCATCTTGTACTTTGTTAGATTCATTTTGTTTTGTATGTCCTTTTTTGCGGGTTCTTTTGAAGTTTTTTCTCCAGCTTTTATATTCTAGTATCTTTTGTGCCTGTCTTTTCTTTCTATTTCTCTTTCCTGTATATGTTATTGTTGATCCTCTGATATAAGCTTTAACTGTATCCCAAACGTTTTGTAACGAAGTTTCCTCTTTTCTATTTTTCTTGAAGAAAAATTTCAATTCTTTTTCCATATATTCAATATACTCCTTTTCTCTTAATATTAAATTATTCATTGTTCATCTTGACCTCTTCTTTTGTCCCTTCCATGTTACTTTAATCAGATTATGATCTGCCCAAGTGCTTGTTTCAGTATTGATTTCTTGTACGTTAGTAATTAACTCTGTTGTTGCCCACATCGTATCTATTCTAGGCCAAGACAGATGTCTGTTCAAGTAAAATGTATATTGTTTATTTTTTGGGTATCTTTCTCTCCATCTTGAATTGCTAATTCATCTGCCATCTTGAAGAATGATTTTGGTAACGTTTTCCTGTTCTTTTTGTTTGGCTTTTGTGTTTTATAGTCCATTTCTACATCCACTATTGCATTGAAATCTATAATACAAATATTTTCATATTCCAGTTCCATTATTTCTTATGTAATTTATCATAGAACTCTTCTTGACTTTCATTTGGTGCATAGATTGTCATTAATAGTGTTTGTTTACAATTCATCAATATTTCCACCATTAACACTCTCCTGTTGTTATCTTGATAGATTGGTTTCATTTTTATAGTATCCTTTATATATAATGCTATTCATCTTTTCCTTTGTTATGCTAGGGAGGTATATAATTTCCCATTCTTAGGATAGTCCAGTATTTTCTCATGTTGTCTTTTAATATGCACTTCTTGTAGACAAATTATGTCCAATTTTAGTTTCTCTACTTTATTGAATATCCTTTTCCTTTTTATTGCTGAATTTAATCCATTTATGTTGATTGTCATTAATTTTATTTCTTCTTCCATATCTTTATTTATAATATGTTTTTGTTGCTCTTGTCACTCTGGTCTCCCTTGGTTCCTTCGGTCTTTCTTCTCTGATTGTTCTTTCTTCCTGTTCTCTTTCCTCTTTGTCATCTTTCATTCCTTCCTGCAGCTTCTCTGTTTTATTTCTTCAATTTCCCTCCTTTTTTCTCATGTTTTTTGAAATATTGATCATAGAATTGCTCTGCTTTCTCAATTGTATCTAATCTGTGCCTCTGTTCGTGCCATGTCACCGTTATTCCCTCTGATATCAGCCGTCTGAAGTTAATCTCTCTTTTAATTAAGCATTTTGTTAAAAATTGGTATTCCCCCAGATCTCTAACACTTTTTGTTATTTGCTTTAATACTGTTGTCACCTTCCCTTTGTATTTTAATGTGTCGTCTCTCACTGCCTTTAGTATTTCTGTTCTTGTAGCTTTTTTTGTAAATCTGACATGTACTTCTCTTTGTAACTTGTTTCTCAGTGCATACTACGGTTCTGTGCGTTCCTGTACACAAATCTAGCTATTTCAGTGTTGCTCAGTGTACACTGTTCCTGCCGGCATTTTACACCGTGGCACTATGTGTTGTACTGTCTCTGAGGTCTATGGACTTAGTCTGCATTTTGTGTTCCATCTAATATGATAGACCCCTGCTTCTATGAATCTGGTGTTTAGTGTTTTTATATGCTGCAGTACTTCAGGGCTGTGTTTTAATCCAGCCCTTTCAAACCTCTGGTAGGATTTTCCAGTGTCTGCCACTTCAGCTGTCTGTTGATGGTATATCCCATGCAGTATCTTATCTTGCCATGGCGCTTCCTGTTAGTTGTTTCTCCCATGTCTGCTGCTGCCTCAGGCATTCCCTCAGCTTCCCTCAGGTTTTATCCAGGACAGTGACTTTGATACTATACCCTGTCCACCTTTCTGGGTAGTGTACAGTTTCTCTCAACACTGTAAGGAACTTTCAGGTCCTCATATTGGCATACCATGCTTTGTCCAGCGCTCTATACCAGCAGGTATCTGATGACTTGAAGAGCATGTTGATGGTTTAGACCTTTCTCATGGAGCTGGCTCTTTAGGGCCTGTTTTATCCTTTAATGATACTTGGATGTTGCTGTCTTCCTTGCCTTCTTATGGTTCCCATGTGCTGTGGGTGACCAACATACTTGTAACTGGTCTCTATCTGTTGTGGTATTTCCACCCCATTAGTTTTAACTATTTTTCCTCTCTTGACTAGCATCTATTCATATTTCTCCAATGTGTAAATGACATCCTAATGTCCTCACTGTAAATCTTTGGGGTTCCATTACAGGAGGTTTTCAAGAAAAGATTGAGCAACCATTCGGGATAGTGAGAGGACTCCTGCCTTGGGCAGGGAGTTGGAGTAAAAGACCTCAAAGATCCCTTCCAGTTCTATGATTCTATTATCTGTGTCAGGTGGATCAGTGAGTCAATGTCGTCTTCACTCTTAGCATACATCTTGATGTCACCTATGTAGAGGAGGCAGCTGATGGTTGTTCCATTCTTCTATCTATATCCAGTCTTTATGGTTATCTGACAGAGGGGGTCAAACCTATGCAGAACCGTAGTGGATACAGTGCATCCCCTTAGTACATGCCACACTTGATGGCTACTTGTTTAAGCCATCTTGACTTGGTTTCTAGAATTGTCTTCTACAGTTCCATTAAGTTTTTGAAGAAATTCCGTATTGTCCTGTTAACTTTGTATAGCGCCAGGCAGTCATTGATCCATGTGTGTGGCATTGAGATGTAGGTTTTCTTTTAGTCAATCCAAGTTGTGTTGAGATTTTTCTTTCTACACTAGGGTTCTCTGAACTTGGCAACTTCAACACTTGTTGATTTTGACTCCCAAAATTCCTCAGCCAGCCATGTCTAGACTTGAGTTGTGGGTGACTGAGTTGTGGTTCTATTTATGAACATCTGGTGTTTTGAGCCTCTGGTGGTGTTCCCTTGCCTGATGCCTGATAGGATTTTCCATGATGTGAGGAGACAGGTTATTGACTAGTCATTGGATGGTGCGGTTCCTTGCAGGGATATTTCATGATGAACACTGTCCTTTCTGTTAGCAAGTCTTGGTGCTGCTAGTTATCTGTGCTACTAGGCGTTCATGCATTGCTATTAGTTTTATTTAGCCAGTAGGTATGGGTCTTGACCAGGCCAAGTGCTGTCCAGCTCTTAGGGCTCTTGTCCCACTGTTGGATATTTGCTACTGTGATGGTGACTGCTTCCTGTTCTGGGAGATTGTTGTGGTCTGCAATCATTTTGCGTTAGTGTTATGTGTTTTTCTCCCAAATTATCAGATCCATCAGCTTTGGGTTGGTGCCTTGCTGGTATTCTGCCATGACTTGAGAAAGGGAGGGGGGAATAAATGGGCAATAAAGCTATATATTTTTATGATGGGAAATTGGGAGGGAGGAATTGACAACTGAGAAAAAAACAGCTTTTTGGAATCCTGTTCATGCTGGTATGCTGACATCTTCAGGGCTGTTTTCCCTGAGAGTGGAAATTCATCAACCCAAACACCTCAGCATTTCCCAAAACATATTGGCAGTGCCAGATTGGCTACACATGGACAGACTATGGGGCAAGGGTAGGGGAAACCAGGGGTTTAGTTCTGTATTGGCACATGGGAATTTTAGATTCCACTTGACTTTATTGTAATCAGCATCTCTTAGTAAAAGTGCCTTTTCACTTCAACTAAATGGAGTCTAAAGTTTTACTTCCCTAAGGGATCAGACTCCTCATCAACAGTCACAGAAATATCTGAAAAATACAGCTTGAAGCTTGACACATCAAAAACCAAGATCATGGCCATCAGCAAACAACCCATTAATTTACCACACCCATAAATTCAGAAGGAAATCACTAGAAAAAGTTGAAAAGATCACTTGGTTGTAGATTACATGAAATCTGGGACATGAACACTGAAGTAAAGGCAGGGTTAGAGAAAGCTCGGACAGCATTCTTCAAAATGAAAAAGGTTTTCTGCAGTCACAACATAAGCCTAAGATTGAAAATCAGGCTCGTCAGTTGTCACATCTTTTGTATTCTGCTCTACAGAGTAGAGAGTTGGTCTCGGATAGAAAGCCACTTGAGACCAGAAGCATTTGAAATGTGGATTTACAGACGGCTGTTACATATAAGTTGGGTTGATGAAATTAGAAACAAGGAGGTGATAAGCTGCCTTGGAAAGCAAAGGGAAATAATCAAAACCATTAAAATGCGAAAGTTAGAATATTTAGGAGATGTGATGCGACACCTGGAAAAATATGCCATAATACTTCACTTAATCCTCTAGGGAAAGATTGAAGGCAGTTGAGGTGCAGGCAGAATCATGCCTTCAAAATCTAAGGGACTGGTTTGTACAAAACTCAGCAGCACTTTTTTGTGCAGTTGTTGATAAAAATCAGATTGCCAAGATGATCACCAATGTCTGGTGATGGCTTATGGCACAAGAAGAAGAAGGAGAAAGGTGGGGCAGGTTTTTCCAGTACTGTTCAGTTTCTGCTGTTGGTGCTTCTGCTGATACTGTGTGGTTGCACAATGGTGGTCCTAAACTATATTAGGAATTCTTATATTTCTAAATTAAAGCAGAGGGGCAGTTAAGTACTAACATTTTGGCTCTGCTTTGTGCAATGAATAGACAATAACAATAGAAATTACACATTGCAGCCACTAGGTGGTGACATACAATGATCAAATGCTTAAATACTGTAACTATCAAAGGCCTGTTTGACAAAGTAATGAGAAGGTGCTTGCTCTACTCCAGTGGCAGTTTGTTTCATAACAGGCCATGCTAGTAAAATAAAAAGCAGATTTGTTGATCCTTAACTAAAAGTACAGGATAAATTATGCGGAAATAAGCAGTACTATTTCTACTACTACTATTACCTTGAGCCTAAGCCATGTTAGATTTTCAATGTTATACTGAGTATTTTAATTATATTTGGAGGTAAATAGTAACCAATGGATCTGCTTCAGCACAGAAACTATGAACAATCTTGGAAAGGGTAACCCCCCTGCCCCCCACCCCCCCCACAGTAGCTGCAGAACAGTTTTGTGGGCTAATTTCCATTTCTGTTTCACCTTAAACTATTCTGCATGCAATCATCACTAGTGTTTATGATCTTCACGTGAAGAATGATAATTCCCTAATTCTGTATGCTGGAATCAATAAAAATGCTGTTTACTCCAGATACAGTTTTAGTTTCTTCTCCCCTTTAGTGTTCAGCGACTGAGCTTCTTGAAAAATCCAACTATGAGTATTTTGGATATTCAGACATATCTAGTCCTTACTGGATATATCTGGATATTCCATATTTTATTTGAATACAATTTATAGTCTTGATCAGCAAATAATATTTTCTAAGATTATGATGGGAAAATATTTTAATGACTGAACAGTAAATAGTCTAATTAATGAAGAACATTACATACCTGTGTGCAGAGATATATGGAAGTGTAGCAAGATGATTAAAATGTGCTATAGACCAGGCAGATATCAAAGCATGACTAATGGATAAAATTACCAAGAATCAGGATATGAACTTCCATGATTAAGAATGGCCCAAGAACAGCTAGATCCCTTTCTAAATTGTCTTCTCAAAGAGGATAGAATGAGAATATTATTGATTTGGTCATTTGGCTGTATCAAAAGTACAAAACTGCTACAAGTATACAAATAAGTGCAAAGAAAACACCAGGAAAATCGTTTTTTACATTGTAGCAATATCTCATGATAAGATTGATGATCAAAGTCCAACAATAATAAGAGATGAGTAAACAGAGGAACTCTGTGTTTAAACTGAGAGAACTGTGTGAAGGGTGTAAGAACTTGGGTGTACTCCACTTTGTGTACACTGATCATCTGAATCCTAGCACTAGCATAGAAAAGCCAAGCATGTGTAAAGCTGTACATGTGGTGCATAAGAATTTTGCTCTTTTATTTCATTTGCAGCTTTTTGCCTGTTACTTCTATTGCTGTTGTTTCTATTTTGGGAATCAAGGATCTATAACTATCTGATTACTCAGATAGTTATGGTGGCAATGAGTCACCCATTTTTTAGGTTAGGGATAGCTCATCATGGGTCCTCCTGGATTCATTATTAATTGAAGAAGGTCTGATATGGTGATAGCCGGGTGTGTTTTAAATATCTTAAGATCATTGTTAACACACACAGATCTTGTTTTGGTGTCCTACTGATATTCCATTTAGATTCTATGTATTATGCTCTATAGGTGGGTGAGTTTTTTGGAAGCAGAAACCTTAGTTCATGCAGATAGTCAGGCTACGTGACTTCATAGTTAAATGACCAATTCCAGAAGGTTCTACATACAGATTATCGTTGTGTCACAGCAGTTGTACTTGCAAGTGTCTTTGGGAAGTATTCAATAATTTAAAACTATAACAAATATACATATCTATATATAACTAATAGTGCTCTGATTTTCCTTGTGGTTTCAAACTAAAGTGATGGTTTTAATTTTAAATTTTAAAATAGTTTGAGACCAAATTATTTGAGAATATGTTGACCAGTATGACCCCTCCTGCCTTCTGAGATTATTAAAACTTTACTGCCCATCTTTGAAAAACAGTTTGATAGGTGGGCCCAAATGAGAAGGCTTTTAATTTTTCCCATATTTTTAATTAAATATTTTGAAGGAGATGAATAATCAAGAAAAAGAAACAAAAAAAGGATAAAAGAATAACAGGAAAATGAATAAATGGTTACTTTACATTTATGTAACTCATTAAAAAACTGTTCCATCCTTATATATTCTTCCATTTATTCTTGATAGCTCTCTCTCTCAAGGGTTTTATTGAGTTGTTGGGAGAATATTTTTAGGTTTTTGTTTAATCTTAATGGTAATTTTTTTCTCACTTTAATTTTATTGGTGTTTCTCAATAATGTTTCTGATACTGATATTTTATTGTTATAAATTGCTTTGAGTGGGATTTATTTGTGCAGATAGTTTGTACATATTGTAAATAGAGAAATAAGTTGGAAATTCTATAACATCCAGAATGCTTGACAAAGGGCAAAGAGACAGAAGCTGTAAATACAGTTCGACATGGATCTGAGAAAGGTAAGCCTTGAATTTCAGTACCATGGACAGTTGTTTGTAGCAGAGTGAAAAAAAAGTTAAGTTTCAGAGTCATGGAACAAAAGTCCATCATCATCTTTCTTTAATCATAATTAAAAAAAATCACCTTCTCGAATCTTCTTTAAACTAAGGAAGAGTGGGGGGGGGAGAATCTGTGTGTGTGTGTGTGTGTGTGTGTGTGTGTGAGAGAGAGAGAGAGAGAGAGAGAGAGTTGCAATTAGATGTGTATAACATGTGAAAGTTTTTATAGTCATGCTTGTATCTTGATATCAGCCAGTGGCTTGTGCAAGACTTGAATAGAAAGTATTCTTGCCTAAGTTCCCTGAGAGAGATGCTATCATCTTTGTAATGTGATTGGAAAAACAATTAAAATTTGAATCTCAATGTTGCAATTCTAAGAGATTTCAGGCTTAGGGATAGGAAAGGAGGCAGTTTGCAATAATTCTTGTAGAGTCTTCATTAAAGAAGGTATTTGTCTCTGGAATTAAACTAATTGATCAATTGATTAATCATTTAAAATTAATGAGACATGGTGGCACAGTGGTTAGAATGCAGCACTGCACTGCAGTTTACTTCTGCTGACTGCCAGCTGCCAGCAGTTTGGCAGTTCAATCCTCACTGGCTCAAGGTTAACTTCCATCCTTCTGAGACGGGTAAAATGAGGAGCCAGATTGTTGGGGGCAATATGCTGATTCTGTAAACTGCTTAAAGAGGGCTGTAAAGAACTGTAAAGCAGTATATAAGTCTAAGTGCTATTGCTATTGCTATTTTAGCATAACAAGCTTGGCATTAAGTATGACCAGGAAGTTACCAATTTGTGTCTAAATTCCAAGACAATATACTGATTAGGAAAAACAAAGATTGTTCTGGCACTTCAGACATTTTGTTGTTATGACAAAAACATTTATATGATGGTATGTGGGGATGACCTTGGGAGATGTAGTGGGTGGGGAAATGCTGCCTAGGGAACTATCAGATAAGAGGAAGTGTAGTCAAAGAAACTGAGAAAGAACTTCCCTAATTTATCAGGTGGTAAAAGAGATGGCAGGAGTTTTGTGCTTTCAGACTTGCAAGATTTTATTAATGTAGCCTCACAATAAAGTAGAGTTAATTCATCTGAACATGTTTTCTGTAGACTACCTGAGAAGGCCGAGATCAATCTTGGAAATCTAACAATAATATTTTACTTCAATATCCTAATACTTTCTGTAAACTGTTAAAATATGGTTATTCTCCCAGACCTTGGGATTGGATAGTTGTTGAGCTCCTACAGTTGTTTTGCATTGTTTTGTTTCTGTAGTGATATAGAGCTCCCTCATGCCTACAGTCACTTTGAATTGTAAGCCACATAGAATCACTAAGGTTCGAAACTTATATAAATAAATAAATGCTTCTTATAATAGGTAGTTACATCCATCTGGCATAATGATTGAGTCCATATATCATGATTAACCCTCACCTTGTACTATATCTTTGACTTCAGTTTAATGTCTTATGGAAATCCAGTTGTGCTTTATAAAACATTGGTGTGGGGTGTGGTAGAAACCCAAGCAACTGTAGTTTATTCAGTTAATCATGTATGAACACAGTCTATCTTATCAGTATATGCAAGAAGAGAAAATCAAACATTATGAGTGGTCCATTTACCCAAAACTATATACCTGAATTCTTTATTTATCTTGACATAGAATGAATAGTAGTATGCTAATGCAAACTTTATATTTATTAGTATACAATTAATTAAGGCACAATAGTATATTATGAGAAAATAAAACTGTTGCTCCTGTGTAAGATAAAGATCATAGGCTAAGTTATTGCTGGCCTGTGGTTTTGATGTGATTGGGAAAATAAACCTGGCTCTCAGATTTAAATATCACAATAAACTATTAATTTTGTTAATTTTACTCCCTTGGGAAAATTGGAAAGAAAACCAACTGTGTGTTCAGTTATTATTCAAATATGGAGGGAGACCTGGCTTATTCAGCAAATGCAGCCACTAAACGGATAAATAGCTGTGTTTGCATTGATGTGGCATATATTTGAAGAAACACCCCACCATCACCACCTAGTAAAGAACCATGAGGTAAACCTAATCCTTTTTCAGAGAAATGTTTTGTTTTTCATACCGGAGGATGCCCATGTGAACAGTAAACAGCAAAAACTGAAGTTAACTGAAGACTATGCAAAGACTATGATAAGTAGGTTGATTATGGTATACAGATTTTTGTATCCCTCCCTCCAGTGGTGGGATTCAATTTTTTTTACTACCGGTTCTGTGGGTGTGGCTTGGTGGGCATGGCAGGGGAAGGATACTGTAAAATCTCCGGTCAGAGGCGGGATTTGCTGGTTCTCCAAAGTACTCAAAATTACCTGTCAGAACTGGTCAGAACTTGCTGAATACCCACCTCTGCCTCTGCCCCACAAATCAGTTATACAGAATGAAGAAATTCAGTTGCTATTTTAGTTTTTAATGGTAGGCAGCCTAATGAAATGTATCTTTTGTGAAACAAGTACTTCAAGTTATTTATATTATTTGGTTATTAGATTTTAATCCTATTTTTGTTACTTTATAAACAATTTGAGGTAGTGGACATACTTAATACTTTTCTCCACAACAACAATCTTGTGGGGCTGACACAGATTGACCACTTCAAGGTCACCCAGCCAGTTTTCATTTCTAAGGCAGGACTAGAACTCACTGTCTCCTGATTTGTAGGTCAGCTCCTCAACCACTATAGCAAACTGGTTCTCATGTGAATCATTGTTATTCCATGGCAGAGGTGATATTCAGCAGGTTTTGACCAGTTCTGGAGAACTGGTAGTAGAAATTTTGAGTAGTTCATAGAACCAGCAAACACTACCTCTGGCCCTGCCCCCCGTCTATTCTCTGTCTCCCAAGTCCCAGCTGATCAGCTGGGTCTTCTTTTGTTGCCCTGCACAGGAGAACGGAGCTGAAAAGCAGGTTAGTGGGGTAGGGAGGGAATGGGATTTTGCAGTATCTTTCCCCCAGGAGTGAGGTGGGAATGGGGATTTTACAGTATCCTTTCCCTGCCACTCTTGCCAAGCCATGCCATGCCCACCAAGCCAGGCCCACAGAACCAGTAGTAAAAAAAATTGAATTTCACCATTGTTCCGTGGAGTATATGATGAGGCTGTATCATGCTGGGAAACCTGAGTAATCTATATCTGATGTGTATTGTCCCTTAAGCCCTTTTTCACATCTCTTCTATACTTGACTAATCCTTTTATCATGCATGTAAGAAATCATTAAGAAGTTCATTTCAGTTGCTAAGTAATTTTTTTGCTAATTAAACAAGCTGGCATAAGAAGTGGAAGATTAAACAAAGTAAGACAGTATTGGACAAAGTAAGTAAGCACCATGGTTAAGTCCTGAGATAGAAGTAACTTGTATTAAACCCTTCTGGAAGTTTTCCATAAAAGCAGAACTTTCCTTCCTCTCTCTTTCTAATAACCTTTAATCTCTAAGCCAAAGATATGTATTTGAAGTGCTCTCTCTTTTTCAACCCTTCTCTGCAAAGGATATGACATATGTTATGGGCCCTGTGGCTCTGCTCAAGAAGGTAGCATCGAATTAAGTAAAATAAATTGGCTTTATTAGTTTTGTATTGATTTCTGTCTTTGTGGCATTCAAAAATAAATTTAAAAATCTGGATATTTCTCTATAATATCTTTCATCGGGTAGCAGTGCCTGGCTGAGATTCATTTCTCTGCCTAGAAACCAACCTGCACAAGGACAAAGTCTTTTTAACTTATCCAGGCTAGTTCACTTTATACTGGCAACAAGTCTTGGTAATGTCAACAAATAAGTAAAAGAGGTTAAGAATGTCATCTTCCAGTTTAACCTTCCTCAGGTCACACCTTAGATCTGCAGAAGCTGACTGGGAATTTTTACTCTTAGAATAATTGGTACCCCTTTGGGGCTTTTCTCCCAAGGCAGATACAAGCTTCAAATGAATGATTTTCATCAAAGCAATATGAAACATGAGGATTAAAGTCCATTTCTTCATTTGCTGCATTCTCGGTAACTATAAATATTTTCCTCCAGCAGCTAATCTTTCCATTAAAAGAAGCATTGTGCCAAAGGAAATTTCACATCTTTTTTAATGTTACTACAGTAAAATATGTGTTTCTTTGGGCTTCTGTCATGTCCCACTAATGTGGCACAAAGCTCTGCTGATCATTTTAAAGGACACATGCTTGTGACATTGACTTTGCCCCATTCCCAGTCTGCAGCTGAAGCTCTATTTAGCTGCCCCAGTTTTTAAAACTTAATAAATTACTTTTAAAACTGCTATTTCCCGCTTGTCCCAATACAATTTTTGCTCTAGATGCAAAGTGATGTGTTTTCTCAACAATGTGGTCAGAACAGAGCTCAGCATCTATTTGTTACATAAGTGTGTAGTGGTCACACCCCTCCCCCTCTGGTCCCTGGAAATTGTCCTCCATGGCCATCTTGACCTTAGGACCGATAGGACACCTGGCCTCCATAACTACCTTCGGTGGGGCCTGGGGTGGAGGATAAAGAAGTCTTAATTAGACAGCTTGTTCAGATTGCTACTGGTAGGGATGGGCTCACCAAGACTGCTCACGAAGCTTCTGCATCTCTTCCAGGCTGTGAAAACCAGAATCCCTCCTCATGTGAAGTATCTTCAAGTTTGCTTAGGGGTGGTGGAGGAGAAGGAAGGAAAGAGATGCAGCTTCAGAAGGATTTCTTCCAGAACCTGCATGTTATCTTCTGGCCTCGAGGTGTCCCCTGATGCACCCGAGTCCAGGTTCCAGCTGTAACTACTGCAAACCTCTGCCAAAATCAGCACTCGGTTAAACCCAGATTTAGTTCACTTCAATTCAGGGCTGCCTGGTTGCTGGGTGGGCATGGCCATGGTGGGCATGGCCTACCAGAACTTCCTGTTTCTGGCTTCTGGTGGGCCTCCAGAGCCTGGGGGAGGCCATTTTCGCCCTCCCAAGGATCCAGAGGCTTCCCCTGGGCCTCTGGGAGGACAAAAACAGCCTCCCCCAGGCTTTGGAGGCCCCCCCAGAAGCCGAAAACAGGCCTGTTTCTGAACTTCCAGAAGGCCTGTTTCTCCCCCTCCCAGAGCCTCCGTGCAGACCCTGCACTTACCCCCATCAAAAATGGGCCATGTGGAGACTCCTGGGATGGGAAGGGTGAAGCCAGCCAGTCATTTGAAATATCAGTTTGGTGGTACTTTAACATCCAGTTTGCGCGAACCGGTCTGAACCAGTAGAATCCCATCCCTGCCTCAATTTGTTCACCTGCAGGAAAATGGGCAAGCTTAAGCCAGGCATTGCACCTCTTCTGGGAAGGAAGCCAAGGATATCTTCTTGCCAAGGAAAAGGCCAATTCTTAAATATTCAGGGTCTTTTTTGTGAGAGTGTTTCTGGACCATCGAACTAGGTATCCAGTACAGTACTACATCACTTTAAACACTGCTCCCATTTTCCCAGATGGAATTTAGAAGGAAAAGGTTTTGCAACACTGAGTAATAGATAAGTGCTATATTGTTGACAAGCGCTATTATCACTAAACTAAATCTTTGCTATAGTACATGCCTGCTTCTCAGCCCTTGCAACTTCCTGAGCGGTGGGATTAATCTTATGAGGAGCAAAAGGGTCTCACAACCGTATCTCACTTTCTCCTTATGCTCTTCCCAAATCTGATGATTGCTGATCTCTAGGCTGCCAGGACTGGGTGGGATGGCAAGAGACGTCTGTGTGAGGGCTGCTATTAAAGTTGGTTTTAGCACTCTTGTAAACCTGTGTTTAAAAATAGCCTGAAATACAACTGACAGATGGGGAGGGGGAAGAGCGGCGTAAAGAAAGAAGAGAGTCATTGTATGACCTCTGCAGTGCTTGTCAACTTTAGACATCAGTTTAGCACTCTTCTTTAAAAATACCTGACAGGAGCAGGGAGTGGTTACTCCTTACAGTGGGAGAGCTTTTCTACCTCACATCATAGCTACTCACTCGTCAGTCATTTTTTTCAGGATGCTTTTACATTAATTAGCATGATTCTAGAACAATATTATTCAGGATTACACTACACCCAAGTGCAAAAAAGCCCGATTTATCTGTGGATATCAGCTAGCCAGACTCTCTTTGAATGTAGTCCTTCCTTCCTTCCTTCCTTCCTTCCTTCCTTCCTTCCTTCCTTCCTTCCTGCCTGCCTGCCTGCCTGCCTGCCTGCCTGCCTGCCTTTCTCCCCCACCCCACATTACAGTATATTTCATAAATGTGAAGCAGTAAATATGCCTAATAAGCCTACCTCTTGTGTTCCCCACTAAAACAACGCTGTGAGGTAGGTTGGGCTGAGACAGAATGACCGGCCCAAAGTAACCCAGCCAGTTTTCAGATGTCTTTGCTCCTTGTTTGTACAAAATCAGAACATAATGGCTAGATCTACCCCTCTTGATTCCTCTCCAGCTACATTCCACATTTAGAATGATCAGTAGTTTCCTCTTTTGGTAACCTTAAAGCTTCCCTCAACTTCACTCGCCAGCCTCATTATTAGGGCAGGTGAGAATTTGCTGTCAAGGCAGCACAATTCAGGTTAGCACATTTTTTTTGTCATCTTAAGGAATGCACATTAACACAGCTGTAAAGAAGAGCTCTGTAGCACGCATTTATTCTACACTGGTGGTTTAGATTGGATCTTATTCATTCTTTCGTTCACTTTTTATATAGTTTATTGCCCAAACTACATTGTTTCTGAGTGAAAACAGAACAGTACAGTTTTTTTTTCCTGTCAGGTTTTTGTTTATTCTGCTCCTTCTCAATGTTCATTTATGGCCATTTGTATGAGAACAGACAGAGGAGTTAGACCTGCCCCAACTTAGACATTTAGGAAAGAATGACCCTTAACTCCATTTGATTGAAAGGATAGGTTATTTTACTAAAGTTAAGTGGTAGCAACGAAAGTAAAGCTAGATCTGTAAAGCTAGATCTGACTATTCCTGTGCAAAGGTTACTTACCCTTACCCTTTTTCTCTAGCCCTCCCCCCTGTGACCAGCCCAGCAGTATCCGATAGGAAGCCTTTTGGTTGTTTTGGGGTGGCTCGGATGCCTTTCATTGCAGCTTTGTATTCGGTTGTCAGGCCAGGTGTCCTTGGAGGCTGGTTCATTCTGGTTTGGCACCTCTGATTCTCATGAACATGTCATCCCTCCCGCCATTTGTTTTTTGATTCTCAGGCCCAGAGTTGGTATTCAGCAAGTTCTAGCTCTGAAGAATCAGTAGTGGAAATTTTGAGTAGTTCGGAGAACTGGCAAATACCACCTCTGACTGACCCCGCCCCCATCTATTCTCTGCCTCCCAAGTCCCAGATGGTCGGCTGGGTCTTCTTTTGTTGCCCTGCACAGGAGAACAGAGCTGGAAAGAAGGTTAGTGGGGTGGGGAGGGAATGGGATTTTACAGTAGGCTTCCCCCTGGAGTGGGGTGGGAATGGAGATTTTACAGTATCCTTCCCCTGCCATGCCCACCAAGCCACACCCACCAAGCCATGCCCACAGAAATATTAGTATTTTTTTTTAATCCCACCACTGCCCAGGCCTACATGTTATGACCCCAAATTCCTTCCCCCTCCCTTGTGATTTATGGCAGAATGCCAACGAAGTGAAGAAGCTGAAGATGGCAGACCTGACAAGCAGTTTGACTGCTTCTGATTTAGGAAATGCCAAAACTGCTCATTCAACTTCTGAAATGAGTATCTGGTGGAGGAAAGCCGCCTATGTGACTTGCATTAATTTCTGCCAGGTTTTCACTGTTATTACTTCTTTCACTACCAAGGAAAGCAACAGAAATAAATACAGAAATGAAAGGGAAATTCATTTATGCATGCCCATGAAAGTATTTGGTATAATTCTACTTGAGAAGGTAAAAGAGGTGACAATGAATAAAATTTGAGTACAATTTGGGATATGTGGTACACAAGGTACCAGATGTTGCAGGCCGGATCTTTTTAGCAAGTTTGTTGTTTTGAAGAAAATGTATAGGAACAGTCTTTTGAATTATGGAATGTTCATTCAAATATGGAGTTAAAAGGTGAATGTTAAATGCAGTAGGAGCAGTAAATAATGGAAGTAAAGCATTGTGGTAATAAATGGCAGGCTTAGAAATTGGCTCAAGATTGAGCAGGGAATAAGACAAGGATCTGTGATGTTTAACACATTTATGAATAAATGTCTAAGGAATGCTTGTGGTAATAATGGAGATATGAATGTGTGTGTGTGTGTGTGTGTGTATTTTTATATGCAGATGATTCCAAGAACATAAAGGATTTCCAGAAAATGTTAGATAAATTATACAATGCACAGAGGGGAAGGAATTGAAAATTAATGTGTCAGAGACCAAGGTAGTTGTATTTTGACAGGGGAAATGGAATAAA
Source organism: Pseudonaja textilis (assembly GCF_049901715.1). Classification (NCBI taxonomy): domain Eukaryota; kingdom Metazoa; phylum Chordata; class Lepidosauria; order Squamata; family Elapidae; genus Pseudonaja; species Pseudonaja textilis. The sequence goes on along the minus strand of NC_141991.1, from coordinate 161,036,714 downwards.
TGATTGCAGGTTATACATAAATGGAAACAAAATAGAGCAATTCAGTGAATTTGTGTACTTTGCTAGTTTATTAAAGGGTATGAAAATGAATAGAGAAATTTTAACATGTGCAACTGTTTGAAGGTAGATTATAGATGAGAGGTTAGTGCAGGAAAGACCATTTGGCTAAAAGAAATTACAGTGGCTGCATTTTGGGTGTGTTTCTACCTTATTATGTGAAAGTGAGAATAGGGTGTATAAAAAGATATGTAAAAGTAAATTGAATGCAATGGGAATGGGCTGTTTAATGAACGTGCATGGGAGAAGAAGAAGGATAGGCTCAAGAGTGAATAGATGATGAATGAACATACAAAAATGAGCCAAACCACCTCATTAACTCCTTTTGTATTGGTTATAGAAAGGGAATTTTAATGAGGATGAAACTGTAAAATTAATATACAAAGATGGACTGAGGGGAAGATAAAGAATGAAAAGGTGGTGACTGATCAAATTAATGACATTTTCAGACAGCGTGTGGTGAAAAAAATAAAAGTCAATTATGAATCAGTGTATGGATATGGAGAAAGCAAGATAAGAAGATATGGAAAAATAAAATTAGTGGTATTGGTATAAGCTACATTTAACTAGATTTTCCTTTTCTTTTCTCTTGTTTCATGCCTTTAATTTCTTTTGCCCAGTATTTCCTATCCTTTTATGTGCTTTCCAAAATATTGCTTAACCTAAAGGAGAATATTATAATACAGGGGTCTCCAACCTTGGCAACTTTAGGACTTGTGGACTTCAACTCCCAGAGTTGCTAAGGTTGGAGACCTCTGTTACAATAGATATCATCTACAATAATACAAAATATAGCAAAGATAAAGTCTCCTTTAGTTCAAGTTAAACTCCTTATAACTTCGTGGACACCTCCATGGAGATTTCTTGGCTTCATTAGCAAAGTGGTTTGCTACTGCCCTTTTTCAGGATATATTTTTCAACATCCCAATCTAGTTTACAGCCAAAGTATTTCCCATTTTCCATCCCAGTCCTGACCCCATTCCCTTACTTTCATCTATGCCTTCACAAAACCCTCCAGTTTCTGCCTTTTGCTAACAGGCAAAGTGTAAGTTTAGTTTGTATTAACAAATATGCATTTCAAATATTAGATTTTTGGTTAAGATTGAAAATTAAAATTAGGAATGGGTTGTTTTTGAAAATCAATGGCTTTGAAGTATAGTGATAAGATACTTCACATACATATACTCATATACTATATGATTAACATTTAGCTTCTTGTAAAGATAAGTCAAACTTCATAGAAGATGAATGTCTCTAGTCAACCCCATATCATGGGGGGGGTTGATTATGCCCACCGCTTGGATAACAATCTAGAAAAAAAGTATAGCAGGATTTCAGTTCTTCTGCAAATGGCACCCGCCCCCGGTGAACTAGATTGTGTAGAGGCAATTGTTGGTGCTTCTAAGTAAAAGGAACTGACAGCCCTAATCATTCTTGTAATTAATTTCCTTATTGGGGTTATTTGAATTACCTCCTGAATATTCATGACTATCTCAGCATTTTTCCACTCTTCATTTGAAGTAATGTATTCCTATGTTTGATAAATCAACCTTGGAGGTGACATTTCTTCTCCAGTATCAAGACTTGGCTGAAGCAGAAACAGTGAGATACAAATCCAGAGCATTTTTGCCATTATAGAGAGAATAAGTAGGGTGTCTGATATCTTCTACTTCTGGACACCTGACCAAGTGTCTTTTGCCCCCCCCCCCTTTGTTCACCTAAAAGCTTCACATCAAGGAGAGAAGCAGAAGCAACTGAAATACATTAAATCAAGGAGGAGGTCCTCAGGATTTGCTCACTACCCGTGTTTCCCTGAAAATAAGGCCGGGTCTTATTTTCTTTTGGGCCCAAAAATAAGCACTGGGGCTTATTTTCAGGGGGTCTTAGTTTTTCCCATGTACCGAAGGCCATTGCTGTGAGGCAGGGGTGGTAGAGCAGCCCTATGTGCCCACACTGGCTTACCTAAAAGTCCCCACAGCCAGGCCACCCCCAACACCTTGGGGTGGCAGCTCCAGCAGCCCTGTCCAGCTGGACTCCATGTGGCCACTGGCCCCAAAATAAGACCGCCTTAAGAGCTTGTGCAGCGGGCCACCCACCCATTCTGTCTGGTTGCTTGCTTGTGGCCATAAGGAGCAGGCAGAAGAAGTGGGCTGGCGGCCATGTGGGCTCCTGCTGCACATGTCCGCTACTGCTCCAGCTCCAGCTCCAGCACCATCCCACCTCACCTTGGGGTTGTGGCACTGCGAGCAATCAGACAGAATGGGTGGATGGCCCGCAACACAATTTCTTAAGTAGGTCTTATTTTGGGGGGTAGGGCTTATATTAGGTGTACATGTAAAAAGATGCTAGGGCTTATTTTCAGAATAGGTCTTCTTTTCAGGGAAATTCTATCAGAATTGACTGGTCTGTTGAATTTAAAAGCTTGTGAATGTATCCTTATGACAAGTTGCTTGAAAAAGAAGAACGCAATTATTTTAGACTTCAACATGGTTGCTAATAGACAGTGTTGTAAATAAGGGATGTGGTTTTGCAGTCAAATTATGATATTAATAGAATAACAGAGTTGGGAGGGACCTTGGAGCTCTTCTTGTCAAGCAGGAGACCCTACACCCATTTCAGACAAATGGCTCTCCAGTCTCTTCTTAAAAGCCTCCAGTGATGAAGCTCCCACAACTTCTGGAGACAGGCAGTTCCACTGGTTAATTGTTCTCACTGTCAGGAAATTCCTCCTTAGTTCTAGGTTGCTTCTCTCCTTCATTAGTTTCCATCCATTGCTTCTTGTCCTGCCTTCAGTGCTTTAGAGAATAGGTTGACACCCCGCTTCTTCTTTGTGGCAGCCCCTTAGATATTGAAACACTGCTATCATCAGTGGTGAGATTCAAATATTTTACCACCGGTTCGATAAGCGTGGCTTGGTGGGCGCGCTTTGCGTGCATGCACACACTTTGTGTGTGTGCGTGCTCTAAATATGTACTTTGCGCAGGTGCAGAGGCATTCTAACCAGGGGTGGGATTCAAATTTTAACAACCGTTCTGTGGGCGTGGCTTAGGTGGTAGGTGTGGCTTGGTGGTCATGTGACTGGGTGGACATTACTTGGTGGTCATGTTATTGGCTGGGTGTGGCCAACTCAATATCACATCGAGGCACGCATCTCCTTGCCTGGCCTCTCGTGACTGTGGGGATGCTGCAACAATTGTAAGTATGAAAAACAGTCATAAGCCACTTTTTTCAGTGCCATTGTAACTTTGAATGGTCACTCCACACAAGCAAAGTACCAGCAAAGGAGGGGGAAAAAAACTCCAGAGAAGTTCCTGAGACAGGAAGTCTAGTCCTGTCAAGAATGTAATAAGGGTTAATTTCAAGAATGTAATAATGGTTAATGGAGAGGCAGTTTCTGTAAACAACACCAGAATGTTTCCTTCCTGCCTTCCTTACAGGATTAGGCCAGTAATTTCTTCTAACAACCGGTTCTCCAAACTGCTTAAAATGTTAACAACCGGTTCTAGAGAATAGGTGCAAACTGGTAGAATCCCACCCCTGATTCTAACTCACCTCCTATAAGCCTGCACGATCCCCATTGCTTCAGCACTCTTCTGTGCTGCACAAAGCAGCTGCGCTTCAAAAGCAGAGGATAAAGGTGAGTATGGGAGCCCAGGTGGGCAGGCGGGCCCAACAGCAGAGTGGCAGAGAGAACTGGTTCGGTCTCCACTGCTCATCGCTGCTCCTGGCTCGGCCGAACCGGTAGAATACTACCACTGGCTATCATGTCAGGCCTATTCTTTCTTTTTATTACACTAGACATACCCAATTCCTGTAAATGTTCTTCACGTTTTAGCCTCCAAACCCCTAATCATCTTTGTTGCTGTTCTCTACACTCTTTCTAGAATCTCAATATCTTTTTTTATATTGTGGTGACCAAAACTAGATGCAATATTCTAAGTGTGGCCTCCCTAGTGCAATAAAAAAACGGTACAAACACCTCACATGGCCTTGATTGTAACCCTCTGTTAAGGCAGCCTAGGATTGCACTGGCTCTTTGGCAACTGCAGCACACAGCTGGCTGATATTTAAGTGATTGTCTGCTAGTACTCCTAGATCCCTCTCGCAGTTACTGCTATTGAGTTAGGTGATTTATACCTGTTCATTTGGATTTTCTTGTCTAAGTGTAATGCCTCACTTTTCTCTCCAGTGAGATTCATTTTGTTAGATAGGGCTCAGTGTTCAGGTCTGTTGAGATCCTTCTGGATATTAAGCCTCGTCTGGAAATTTTATGAGTTTCCCTTCTACCCTCTCTTCTAAATTGTTTATGAAGATGTTGAAAAGTACTGGGCCTAAGACAGGACCTTGGGGGACCCCACTATATACTTCCCTCTATGTACATGCAGTTCTAAGTACTACATGTTGAGTGCAGTTGGTCAGCCAATTATTAATCCATCTGGTGATGATCTTGTCTAACCCACATTTTTCTATCTTATCAAGTAGTTGGTCCTGGTCTATTTTATCAAATTAATGCAGCAAGAACAAGGGGGAATAAAATGCATTCTAAAACAGAAAAACCTTCACAATTTCTTATTCTATTTCTTCTTACTCTGTCCTTTCCTGCTTGCAATTGGCCTAGCACCAGTTCTGCTAATATGTATAGATCCACTCAGCATTTTCCTCCGTCTCCGTAAGTGTGGGTGAATTTTCTTGTCACTTCTTTGTAAAGTCTACATTCAACCACCCACTCCTAGCTTGGTGCACAGCCACCCATATTTATTGTGAGAGCAAAGAGAGAGGTTTAGTCAGAATACCCCTGTGTGGTGCTCTGTCCTGAATAAGTTCTGTTTGAATAAAACCTTTAATTGTAAAGTCTTCTTTTATGTCAAGTGAGGATAACCTCCTTTCTGAAAAGGTTTGAGAATTCTGGCACTTCCTATATTCATTTTGGGAAAGAACTCCTCACTACAGCTGAAAGGAGTTAATTAATCCATTCCCCACTTCAAACTCTCTGGAGAACCAAGGTCTAATATGTGTCCGCTTAATGCTGCACTCTTTTATTTCCCATCATTGATTGCCGGCTTGACAGAGTGAAGGTATTAAAGCAGAAAGTGGGCGAGTAGAGTTCTAGTTTTCCCCTTGGAAAACTAGAACTCTTAGCAGCAGCTGCACCCTTGACAAAAGAAAGCTACAGGAGAGCCTTAAATAGAAAGGGTGGAGAATCTGAGCAAACAAGCTTTCGGCTCCCTGCCTTGTTCTTCCTTTTCTTCTAGTTATTTCTGTCTCCCCTTCCTCCTCCCTGCCTGCCGCAGCCTGAAATTACAACGTTACAAAATGTTTTTATGATGGCAGATGTTACAGTACAGGCAAAGCAGCAATTATAGAAGCAAGGATGAAAATTCAGTTCTAACCAGGAGGTTGAATGAAGGAAAACAGTGCGATGGTGGATTTGTGTGCTATTAAAGGTATCATTGAGTAGGACATACGAAGTCCAAATGATCAGCAAGGTCTTTTGTAGCTTCCCAACTCCTCCTCCTCCTCCTCCTCCTCCTCCTCCTCCTCCTCCTCCTCCTCCTCCTCCTCCTCCTCCTCCTCCTCCTCCTCCTCCTCCTCTTCTTCTTCTTCTTCTTTCTTCTTCTTCTTCTTCTTCTTCTTCTTCTTCTTCTTCTTCTTCTTTCTTCTTCTTCTTCTTCTTCTTTTCCTTCTCCTTCTCCTTCTCCTTCTTCTTCTTTTCTTCTTCTTCACCAGCTTTGTAGAAGTAATCTTTGTGTTGTATTAATTGGCAGAAAGAAAATGCCATTTAGATTTCTCATCTCAGATGCCAAAACGACTTGGGCCAAACCTGTTGATATTTTTGATAGTACCCAATGCATGCCAGGCAACATATGCACCATCTCATCATAGACACCAAAGAGAAGCATTTTTTCAAAGAGGTTCCAGCTTTTATCTAATCTACCGCTCAGCTCAGCCAAAGTACAGTACACCTTTCAATATGCAGTATACCAAACTTTCCTTAATGGTATGGGATAGAATATGTCCTCTTTTCCAATCTCTTGTTAGCTTCATTTGAAAGTTTCTGGAGATTTCTATCAGAAGACTATCTTCCATTAGATGCTCTTAGGAATACTGACCATGCTGAGATGTTAAGAAACATGAGTATTATTTTGCCAAAACTCACTCTTAACCATGAGCTGAAGAACCTTCTTGGGTGAGAAGCGAAACATCTTCAGACAAAAACCAGAAAGTCCAGTTGCCTCTTGAAAAAGCCCCTTTGGGACAACTATGACCTGGATGACTGAGAATCTGCATGGACATTCACTCTTACCAAGCAATGCTCCTTTCTTTGGATGGGGGGAATTATGCAATTCTCGTACTTTTAATTATGCAGCCAGTGACTGTACTTCTTGTGGACTGTGGAAGCTATCTTGTAGACCAGCATTTTTCAACTGGGGGACCAAATGACCAGGGGTGGGATTCAAATTTTTTAACAACCAGTTCTGTGGGTGTGGCTTAGTTGGTGGGCGTGGTTTGGTGGTCATGTGACTGGGTGGACATGGCTTGGTGGTCATGTTATTGGCTAGGTGTGGCCAACTCAATCGAGGCATGCATCTCCTTGCCTGGCCTCTCATCACTGTGGAAATGCTGCAACAGTCATAAGTGTGAAGAATGGTCATAAGACACTTTTTTCAGTGCCATTGTAACTTTGAATGGTCACTCCACACAAGCAAAGTACCAGCAAAGGAAGAAAAAAAACCTCCAGAGAAGTTCCAGAGACAGGAAGTCCAGTCCTGCCAAAAATGTAATAAGGGTTAATGTAGAGGCAGTTTCTGTAAGCAACACCAGAATGTTTTCTTCCTGCCTTCCTTACAGGATTAGGCAAGTAATTTCTTCTAACAACCGGTTCTCCAGACTGCTTAGAATGTTAACAACTGCAAATAGGTGCAAACTGGTAGAATCCCTGCATATGACCTCTTGGAGGCTTTAGGGTGTTTTAAGGGAGCTATAGATAAAAATAAAATATGTAACAAGGGCCATGATATATACTGAGTGGGCCCCAAAAATGTGAAGTGTGTTCTATTGCAAATAGTGTCTTTTGATCAGAAAACATACACGAGTTTCTGTCCTCTGTCCATATATGATAATGGGACATGGATGTGGAGGCATAGGAGAAAAACAAGGTTGGAAGGGGGCCACAAGTGAAAAAAGCTTGAGAAACAAACTCTGGTCTAGACTCTGGCACATTGGGATGAACCTCCAGTGTGGAGAAGGCAATATGTCTATTTACGCTAACTGGATAGCTCTGCCAATAAGAGTACCATACACGAAAGCTATTTTCTTTATCATTTTGCAGTTTTATTTTAAAATTCTTGAAACTTAACATTCCACAGGTATTAAGAATTTCACCACAAGAAGAAAAGAATTCTACAAAAATATATCGTACAATGCACAAGGGGCAGAAGAAGGAGAAGAGAGACACAGTGGCCCTGCACACATGCTAAAGGTTTCATAAATATTCCACTCCCATGAGAGAAACTGCAAGTTTACTGTCACATGTTACAAATAAACACACACTTACTCTGCCACAAGTAGCCTCAAGTCGTGATGGGTTTCCATGGCACATACAGCAAAGGAGCATTTGTTACATGTGACAGTGATGGAAGCGGTGGCAGAAGAGAAATTGCTTGCCCATAGTTGCCCTTAATTTAGTAGCCACACTGCTCTTCCTTTAACCATGCCTGCTAATAGTTCCCCATCCCCACCCTCTGCTTGGCCATCTCATAGTGTTTCAGGAAATAGACCATTTCACTAAAAAAAATATATGCACAATTATACTGTGATGCTGTATTTCTAGTGCCACGCTTGAGAGAAAATTGTGCCATTAAAAAATAATTAAAACTTCTTAATGCTGATGGCAGAACTCATTCTTGACTGGAACCCATGCTGAATCTCATGCTGGTACCCCATGCCTGACTGCCCACTTTTATTTTAGATGCTCACATCAGTTGCTTACATGGAAATGATAGCAACGCAAGACATTTGTCACAAACCGAGGAAGTGGGCTAGAGGTGGGCGTGGAGGAATTTAAGGAAATGAAAAATAGGAGGAAAGCAGAGAAATGAACAGCAGTTTTCACCACATTCTACTACTCTTTCCCTGTTGTCATATTGCTTTCTCCTCTTCCCTGAAATATTTACCTGCACGTCTTTAAGCCTTTCCTCACTTGAATTTAGTTACAGCACAAACATGCTCTGCAACCCACTTTTCAACATCTATTGGCTAGTGTGGGAACATTCTCCCCTCTGGTCCTTGAACACTATTTTTATATCGCCTTTATGTCATAGAACACTGAACCGCAACCATCTAGGAGTGGTGATGGGCCTGGTGAAGTGGGACAGAGGAAGTCAGCTCCCTGCTGCTTCATTGCACAATTCTCCCCATGACTCCAGCTACTGGCTGCTTTTGAACCTGGGTTTAGTGCTCTTCTGGAATGACACGGAATCTGTGCATCAACTGATATCAGGAAGCTTTTAGTACACCCAAAGAACCCAAGTCAGTTTTGATAGATAGCTAAACCTGATGGTCCTAATATCGGTTAAAATTCACTTCCTTGCCAGCCCCAATGTTAAAGAGAGTGGATGATCGATGTTTTCTTGCCAGGGAATGACCTTTGCTGGAAGTGGAGAGAAATAAACTAGAGGAATTCTCCAGTCCTTGTCCTTAACTTGCTCTGTGTACGTTGTAAACAAGGACAGTTTCATTTGTAGATCGAAAGGCTGGCATTGTGCTTCTGGGAAGACAGGGATCACCAGTAGGGCAGCAAATGCTATGCCATTATAATTTTCTGTTGGCCCAAAGGTAGCCCTTTAAGTTGATATGAGGAAGAACCTGCAATCAATCACTTCCCCAACAATGGACAGTTTATCATTGTTGGAATGACTGACTATTTACCATGAGGGCAGTATAAGAGGAATTTAAAACTGCAGATGCAATTGGGGCAGAGTCAGGGTGAAAAAAAAACTTTATTGTTTTACCATTTATAGTGAAGGGCAGCATAGAAATTCATAAATGTGTAACTGGGATCCATGGGATTTTTAGCTTCTTCACTTGGTTCAACTGAATCATTGTCCAGAGGTGCAGATTTAGGCCTAGTGCATATATAAATAAAAAAGAGTTATTGGGTACTTCCAAGGGAAAAAAATGGTGAACTGAAGACAGCTCTGCAAAAAGCAGAGCTGATGGCCACAGTGGAAGAAAGAGTAGATAGATAGATAGATAGATGATAGATAGATAGATAGATAGATAGATAGATAGATAGATAGATAGATAGATAGAGGAGAGGAACTGAGATCACCCATAAATGCTCCAGCCAGTTTCCCTCTACAAGGAGACTGCACGACACTGATGCTAATGGGTTTAGGAAATGATGCTAATGGGTTTACTCTGGGAGATGAGGAAATAGCCATCTTTGCTCAAACCAGTCACTGCCTTTGAAACACTAAGTTTGTATACTTCCTTTTCTAATCACTTTCAGACATTGCTTCTTAATTGGTTTTCAGCTGTTAGGATCTTTCGATCCACATGTTTTATAGCACAGGCTGAGTTTCCTTCAATACTTGGCAAAATAAATTTTAAATACAGCTTAAGGGCCTTTTTTAATGGAATGAAAAGAAAAAGGTGATTAAAACTTTGGTTTTTGGAAGTTACAAACAGTCTGAGGGACCAGGTAAATTTGAAGTAAGGTTTTGGAATGAGATATAAAGAATCTTTCCTTTGGGAAAGTGCTTTTACTTTGAATTTTTAAAAAAATTGAATAGACTTTAAAAATTGGGCACCAGAGAGAAGAAGAAAGAAGTAAGGTTTACAATTGAAAATGAACCCCCAAACTCAAACTTACTAATGCAAATGAAGTGAAGCATTTTAACCCTGAACCTATTGGAGGATATTTTTGAACTATGGACACAGAAGCTAATTTTAAGGTGGTCTGTCTCTGTAGATAGTGTTCAGAACAGGGGTTGCCAACCTTTTGGACCTCAGGGACCACCAAACTCATAATTTTAAATCCCAGGGACCACTAACTAGTTCTGTGGGCGTGGCCTAATTTGTGGGTGTGGCTTGGTGGTCATGTGACTGGCTGGGCATGGCTTGTATGTAAATATTATAAATATTTATATAAATATTGAATTTTTTATAAAAAAAAGAGCAACTTTTACCCAAAATTAGGCAAAACAGGCAGGTAGATTGAGTTGCTCACAGATTCATTCAGAGATCTAGCTATCTGCCATTGGCTAGCTCAGTCGGTCACATAAAATTTGCTTGCTATGAGTCTGCAGTGAATAATCAATAATCAATAATCAACTTCTAGGTTATTTGAAGGGACTAAAGATGAAGATTTCTGGAGGTGAGAAAAAGGAATATAAAGTTGGTTTATTTGATCAAAATATTTTTTTTGTTATTTCTGGTAATCCTTAATGGGCTTTTGTTGACATCAGGACTGAAATTGCAACATTGTATGGATTTGTTTATATCCGTGTTTCCCTAAAAATAAGACCCTGTCTTATATTTTTTGCCACCAACACAGGCAAAAAAGGTCTTCTTTTTGAGGGATATCATCCACTGACTAACCTCACGTGTGACACCCCCAGTCTCCTTTTCACTGTCAGAGGCCTTCAGGAACGTTTTCTTCACAGGCGGTAAGGCTGGCAAAGCTTTCCTGAAGGCAAAGGGGTCTGGATGGATCTGGAGCTCTGTTATTAGCTGCAGAGGCCTTCGGGAAATCCTTGCTGGCCTTGCTGGCTGCAGAAGAAATAGGCCAGCAAGGCAGGTGTCAAGTGTACCAGGCCTGGCTGCAACTGTCCGAAGGTAAATAGTAGGGCAACTCCACCCCCAAGCTTAATTTTTACCTTGCAGTGGGCGGGGTCTTAATTAGGGCTTCTTTTTTTGGGGGGGGGGGTAGGGCTTATACTGGACACGTGTAAAATTCAAGCTAGGACTTACTTTCAGGATAGGTTGTATTTTCGGGGAAACACGGTAGATAAGAGATGGGTTATGGGAAGAAGAACTCATGTGTTCTACTTTTATAAGTTACTAAACTGTTTATACTTATTGGGATAAATTAAATTATTTAAAAACACAATTATTGGCATGAAAACAAATAAAGACAGGAAAAATATTACAGCATCATAACTTTTTCTTGGAAATGTAAACCCAGGTGGTTTTTGTTTCATGGGTTGTTTGGGTCCCAGTTGGTATTTGCCTGATGCTATCATTACTACAGCTCTCATATCTGCAATATGGCCAACGAGAGAATTAGCACCCGACAAAGAAATCCGATTACATGAGGCAGGGATAGAAAGTACATTCATTGTGCAGTATAACCAGCCCCATTGGGAGGCTCTGTGCAGTTATGCACTTACAATTAACAGCATTTAATCTATTATCACTGATGCAGAGGCCAACAAAAATAAATAATGACATAGAAGGCTCTAAGGGTTCCAATGCGGCAAAGTTAAAGACGCTTTTTATGGAGCTGTACATACCGTCATGAAGGCAGAACTGCCTACAATATGAATGCATATGGGAAAGTCATTCTCTCATGACCAGATCTATTAGACCTCAGTCATGACCCATCATAGTAATCATTGCTGGTTTCTTTTCTCTCCTATTAGGCAGGAAAATCTCTTTACCTGTCCATTCCAAGGACAAACTATAGAAGGAAAATCCTCCTTCTATTCCTCTGGGTCAAGGCAAGGCCAAGAGGAACCATAATGAAGAGGAGATGACACCACCCAACCAAGGGCTTCCACCACCCATTTCCCCTGGAAAACCTTGGAACAGAAGATCCAGGGTGTGTGCATACTTTGCCATGTGCCAAAATGACAAATGGATCCAAACAGGAATAAATGAATGCTGGCTGCTGCCCACAACATGGTTTGTCCTCAAACTCACCCACTTCAATTTTCAGTTTTGCCTTAGCCTGCCTGTTTCCTTTGGTGGCATCTCTGCTTTGCCAACCCAACCGTTTCCAGTGTTACCTCCTCCTCTTCCTGCTTGGAGAAATTATTTTAGAACAACTTAGCTGGAATCTTTGCAGCTGCTCACTCTCTTTTCCCCATATGAATAACCCATTGAATGCTAACATGGATTGTGTTTAGCCTCTTAAAAGTAACACTTGAGCTATTTTAAGCTACGAGCTGCTTGGAAGCTGGGGATAAAATTATTCTATCTCAGGTGACTGGAGAATCAATGGAATTCCAATTATTACCCAAGAAAGTACAACAAAGAGCGAAAAAGGAATTTTGGAAAGAAAAATATATCATTGTAAAACACGTTGGATTTTGAACCAGTTATGTTCAAACAGCTATACCAACTGTAGTACTGGTAAAAATGAGTCAAAAAGCCCTTAGAAACAGATACAGTATATAGTTATATATATATATTGGCCAGGCTTTTTAAAGCTGGCTTCGAGTCAAGCAGGCATTACTAACAGGACAGGAACAGCTCAGATAGTAAGCACAGAAATGCCCTTAATTACAATGAGGCATGTAGAAGATTCCCCAGGGACTGAATCCCGGGCTAAAGATTTTTGCATTTTCCATTTCATTTGCTAAAACATCTTTAGTCAGGCTTGCTGACATCACTCTGTTTTAACAGCATGAGGATTAATATTTTTAAAGGTTAAAGAACACAATTTTGTTGAGGAAGAACCCTCATCTTCTGCAAGCACATATCAAGGAAGGAGAATAACAGACATAGAAAAGGTAAACATCTAAGTAGTTAAGCACCCAACCAGTTTTTCATCTTCTCTCCCAAGGTTTATATCAGCACCATTTTTTCTTTACTTCCAGTGATGGACAATCTTAACAATATTTCTGCCTGCCTTTTTCTTGCTTTACTTCACATGCTGCAACACCACCCATTCCAATGTCTCTAAAATTTTGATGGTGGTGGAGGGATTACATCTTATGCGTTGTCAAAATAAAAGCAGCTTTGTGTACACACATTAAAATATGACAGTTATAAACAAGCTGAAAAGAGCTCAGTTGATTTATTTTGGCGTATCAAATTTATGCAAACAGAGTACTGTTATGGTGGGGGTTAGGGTTATTTTTTGGTTAATAAGCATGCCTGGGTGGTCTGTAGTTTCCACTAAGAATCTTGGTAGTCAAGTTCTAACTCTGTACTATTGATACAATTAATAAAATATAGAGTTTTATAGTTCCTTAAATAACTAGGTGACAATCCCTTTGCCCCAAAGAAGCAGAAGGGATCACTAAACTTCATATTACTGCATAAAAATAAACTATAAAGTTATTTCACTTGAATAAGAAATGTATGCTGGCAATTAATTCTTAATTTAAAAATAGATGTAACTCCATACTGAAATAAATGGCACTTGAAAATAATTTTCTGTGCATCATATATCCTTAAGCAGATGAAAGAATGCAAACATTTTGTTATTAAGTATACTACAAAGAAAGGAGAGGGATCAAACACAAATAACAATGGCAAGTTTCCTTCATTTCTTCCTTAATTAAAATAAAATGACAATGGCCCACCGTCCCATCCCTCATTTTCATTACTACAGGGTCCCTATACTCCTTTGATTATTTGGTGATTCTGAGAATGGAATTCTAAATGCAACAATGCAGTTTAGTTCTGAGTGAGTGTTCATAGGATAGAAATGACTTGAGATATGACATGTTACTTATGCATTTTTCTCCAGAACTGAAGACGATTGGTTAAATCCCAAATACCTGGCTAGATCTCCATTCAGGCTGGCTTCAAATCTCAGATTCCACTCAGATAAGTGTGGGCCACTCTTCTCTTTCTCACCTCACAGAAGAGTTGTGAGGCTAACATTGACAGGGTGGCACCTACTCATTCAATAAGTTTCCTTGGGAAAGAGCAAGATATAAACATTAACAAATGTTTATACAGAGTATCTCATAACTATGCAATCTAGTATCTGGGAAGATGGGTATAAAGGAATCTGCCCCTTGTGGATTTATCACAGAAAAACGGCTTTATGTTGGAAGCTCAGATATAATTACCGGAGGAACCTTTGATAAAGAATTGTGCTTGTCAGAAACTGAAGTAATAAAAAGAACATATAAGTGCTTCCTTGGGGCTTTGGAACAGATGCCCGTATTTAAAAAAAAACAGATTTTGGTTTTGTCCCGCTTATACAACACAGTTCTGTAGATACTGTACAAAAACTATAAACATATACCTTTAATACTTGTTCTGAGCTAGAGAATCCACTGCAGAAAATATGAAACACCCAGGGATAATGACGTTGGCATTGCAAGGAAGTAGCTTTTTATCCTAAGAAGAGTCAGACTGCTCAGGTAGCTGGTCTGTGCTTTAAAACAAAAACAGACCCCAGAAGGCTTAATGATGAGCCTAAGGTTGAAATGTTTAGCAATGCAGTGGCTACATGTGGTTTATAATCTTTGGCTTGCCCATCTTCAAATCTCTACCTGAAATTCTATCTCTACTACTTCCCTACTTGGAAGGGCACAATACACATTATATATATATATATACCACCTAGCATGATCAGCAGTGATAGCTCCATTTTGGAATCTCTTCCTAGAGAAATGCATTTGGCACTGACTTTACAATGCTTTTGGAGGCCACATTTGTTGCAAACCATAGTTTCATTGGGGGTATCAGGACAGGCAAGTCTCATCCAATAATTGTAGCGGGGAACTCAGAACTAGAATGAAATGCTACAGAAGGGCAAATGAAGGGGGACATGAAGGAAATGTACCTTCTTGGCACCATAGCTATAGCAAGTAATGTGCTTAAAAATTCAAGAACAGACAGATGGTATGGGTTGCTTACATACTACAGTGCATCAGTAGTGCAAAGGAATTACCTTTCTGCAGTTAGCAGTAAATTTAATTAATCAGAGATTTTACATATACAAAAGGAACAACACTTGCTGCTATCAAGAAAATCTTATGTTTATGCACAAAAAGGTTCTGTTTAGTGGAAGTTCCTAGCAATATAAACAAACAATTTCCTCTTTTAATTCCTCAATAGCTAGTTTTCTGACACTGAGGGAAGGGACGTAATTTCACCATATTTTTAAGACAAAAAAAAAGCAACTAACAAACCCCTCCAATGCATTTTTGTTCTGCTGTCAAAACAAAGGCTTCATTGGGTTGAAGAGAAGCTATTCAGAGGGCCATTAATAGCTTTTCACTTATCTCCCATTCATTCTCATTATGAAGCAATCAAGCATACCGCACCTGCAGCCAGGAAATATTTGATGGGAGGCACAAGACCCTATCAAAGCTTCAGTTATGGTTAGCCTGTCATCACCAGACAGCATAGTCTTGCAATTGTGTCATTGAAATAGCCATTGGCTTGTTTGTTTAATCGGTGTTCTCCGATTATCTCTGGGCAGAGGTTTTTGTTCTGTATCGGTAAAGTATAAACAAGCAGTGGTTTTCAGTGCCCTGTAAGTGGCAGATTTGGATTAACCAGTCCTAGGTTCAGTATGATGCTTGAACACAATTTAAAACAAATGAACAAGGGATGGCAATTCTAGATCAAAGGTTAATCTGAAAACCACTATAGGAAATTGAGTGTGTTTGTTACTGACTCTTTGTATCTAGTTCCCCTTTGTTGTACTTTCGCTTCCTATATAGTATGTTGATTCCCATAACCCAGTAAGATCTGCATCATCCCCACCCCCACCCCCCACTGATACTAAGAACTGCCCTTTTGGAAGGCCCATCAGATCACACGAAGGGGAAGAGAACAAAACTTGGGAAGGAAGGGAAGACACACAGCATCCTGCCTCTTGGTATCAAGCATGCTTACTAATAAATATCTGTATGCAACTGTTTGTGTCAAGATACAGGAGAGAGATGTAAAAATTATTATGATACTAGTAGCTTTCATCTACTTGTTCCTCCCCCAGGCTTTGCTGGCATGACACTGCCCTAATCCCCGTGCACCATGGCGCTTTTGAAAGCCCAGCCTGGCAGGTTGCAACTGAGCTCATTCTTGTTTCTGTCAGGTCCGCAGTGATGATGGAAGGACGTGACACAAAGGGATCCACAATAACTCTTCTGTTGCAGCAGAAGTGGCATTGCAGGAGGATGGGACTAAATAAAGGGCTGCCGCTTCTGTGGGACTCCCTCGGAGATTCAGCATTTGAGCTCATTACAAGGACATCAAGCCTTATTCCTTCTAGCACATTCAGTCACAAGTTCACCAGTGGGATCCTGGAAGATCAGGAGACAGAAGAGGAAATGGAATGGGAGAAAATTAGAGACATAAATAAAAAAGTATTCCCAATTCTTAGATGGTAAGAATAGAGTGGCTTTATCCGCTCTTTTGCAACGCTAACATAGCTTGGGTGAGATTATTTCTAAAACCTTCTTAGTTCTCTATAAAAATGGGTAGCATGTAAGTCATTACACTATGCCAAAATGATAAATTTTGGGAAAGTTGAGAGTATTTCATCAACTATTACATTTAAATAAATGTACATTAGCCAACATTCTGTTCATGCTTTCTCATTGCTGCATCCTATTGTCTCCCATTTGTTGGAGGAAGCCCCTATAGATAGGGATCTTCAGAAAGAGGAAGGATATAAAACTATCCGTGGGTCAAGGAGAGAAACTCCTCCTGCCCCCCATGGAGAATGGGCATGGTCCTGTCTACTCATGTTATTCCTATCTATTCCCAAAGAACCCAGCACACCATACAGGGCATCAGGATGGAGAGGTCTTCCCACTGATGACAATAGCGAGGAATGGAATATCCTGATTGGAGGAATGACTTCTGGGATACCAAGGGTGGAAAAAATCAAATCAAAACAGTTAACATGGAAATGGGTGGTCAGAAGAAATCCTTTTATGAAAAATGTTCTCTCATAATATGGATGTCTGCCTTTAACTCATGATTCTACAGGTACTCCTTGACTTAGGACCACAATTGATCCCAACATTTCCTTTGCAAATCAAGTTAAGTGAATTTTCCCCATTTTACAACCTTTCTTGCCAGAAAAAGAGAAGAGAATTTGGCTTCCCCATTTTGCCTTTGCTTGTCAGAAGATCGCGCCCTGGGATGCTGCAATGGTACATGCCATTTGTCAAGTGTCTGAACTTTGGTCACATGGCCATGGAGATGCTGCATGGTTGTGTGAAAAACAGTCATAACTCACTTTTTTTCAATGCCTTTGTAACTTCAAATGGTCACTAATCAAATGGTTGTAACTCAAGGTCTACCTGTATTAATATTTGATTCTCGCTGATTAACTGTAATTTTTTATAGATATTCAGTTGCTGTTATATATTTATTATATAGAACCAAGATCCCCTCAGAAGTTGTCAAATGTATTACAGTATTAATAGTATTCATCTTCAGTCACTTTTAGCCCAATATATATTAGAGGTCTAAGTAATTTTGTTACCACCTATTTGCATGGTGCCAGTAATCTATGATTTAGCTTACCCAACCCATGATACAGAAACCAATGCATTCTGTTTATATACTATTATACAGGAGTGGAAGTGGGTGGGTTGCATCGGAAATGCAGTCAAGTAATGTAACTCTTGCGAACTCTGTGGCCTTGCCTGGCATATTGGGCTCTGCTTGCGATACCGGTAGGAATAATGAAAAGTAGTGAGATTTCTCTTCTATTATTTGTAAAGGTCATAGTTGCTTTTAGGGATTTTTTTTTTGGTTACTTCTTCTAGTGAAGACCATTTTTAAAAGCAGTAACATAAGACTACTCCTTTTCCTATATCATCAATGGAACCTGCAACTTTCAGCTTCCTTTATCGTTGCCAAGTTGCCTGAGGCTACTGGGAACTAGAGTTCATCAGTATCCAGGGACATGGCCTGTCCCAAGCCTATCGCAGTGAGTCATTATTTCAGGACCATTTGAAAAGTGAGAGGAAAGAGAAGAAGAGGTCCACCATGCAGCACATAGGTAGGCTCAGTGACAGTGGCAGTGAGGGCACTGTTGGAAGATCTAAAAGGCTAAGTTAGGATAGAATCCTCATGAAGAAAATCTATATGGCTGCCAAGAGTCAGCAGCAACATCATCAATTGCTTTTCAATTATTTTCCTTGAGGTTTCTGAAGTCTTTGTATCCCTATTTTTGTTTTATACCTACAGAACTGAAAGTTATACAAATACAAAAATAGAAAGTCAACCTTCCCTCCGCCCAGTACCATTAATTCTTGAAGGGGTATTTGCTAACATTTTATAACTAAAATGGAACCGGAACACAGTGACAAAGCATAGTACGTACAGATTAAACAACTGAAGCTCTCAGTCTAAAACTTGTCCTCTCTGGGGCATAGTTTTTCAACCTTAGGGTTCTGTGAGACACTAGAGGAGGAAAAAAATCACTCAAGCACAGCCAATTATCCACCAGTAGACTTTTGATCAAAGTTTCTAGCATTTCTTTTTCTAACTAACAACCTCCACCACCTAAAAGAGTTTGAAAAATCCAGCTGAAGGGATATTACTGCTAGTCTTTTTTTTATCACTTTCTGAGCACAAATACTGCTACCACAGAGATGTTTGTGTAAAATTTAAAAAACGTTTAATATCATGGAATGGAGGAAGAATTTTTACTACTGATCACTTTCATACCACTTGAAAAAAGCCATAGCATAGTTGAATGTGTACTGAAAAGGAGAACTGCATATCTTCCAAGGAACAAACGCTTGGGGTGGGGGAAGAATGGGGGGAGGAGAACAAGAATAGATCAGAATGTATTTTGAAAAGAATGAATGAAATTATCATATTCCCCATCGTAATCTTTACAATTGCGTTATAAAATTGGCAAACAAAATGTACGAAGTCACTCTCTTTTCCATTGGTTTCTTCCAAACATCATGTCAGAGAAAGCCTAGAGTATAAACATCAAGGGGAAACAAAACCTGCACCAAAATGTAGAATCTGTTTTGACATGTGGCTCAAATAAAGGTTTGTTTGGCCTGCACACAAAATCAGCTGCTTATATACTTCTGAGTTTGTTTGGCTTTTTTGCTCTGATTTTCACTTGTTTTCCCTCCTCTTCTTCCGCCAAAAGCACCATCCAATTATGGTCCACGCTGTTACTTACCTGTTGAGCTGGAAGGCACTGGACTTCCCTAGACCCTCCAGCTTCTCCAAGCCTTCCAGGACTTGTCCACTTTCCACCATCTCTGGCATAGGAACCTGTGAATCGCTGTAGGGCCCCAGGATGCTGACCGTGGCAGGTGACAGGTCGGTTAAAGGCTGCTGGCTCTCCTGCTGCTGCAATTCACTTTGCTGACTAGAATGGTGACGTCGCTTTTGATTCCGGTCCCAGCTAAGGGAGGTGGAGAAGAGGGTGACCATCAACAACAGCATCCACAGATAACTTCCAGGGGGTTGTTCATTGCTTAATTTTAGAAAGGCATTCCATTATCTTCCTTTTCTTTTGCAAGGACATTATATTTTCCAGCCTTCAAACTATAATTTTGATTGCTGGGAAAATAAAAAGCTCACTTGTTTCGCTGACATGGAATTTGTCCTCTTTTTGAACACGTCAATACTCAATATCTCAAAGTATTACAGTACAGGGTACCAGGGGTGGGATTCAAATTTTTTAACAACAGGTTCTGTGGGCATGGCTAGGTGGGTGTGGCCATGTAACTGGGTGGGCGTGGGTTCTTTCTTTTTTTTGCAGCTCCTCCCCCCAGTTTTTGGGTCTTGTGGGCCTCAGGGAAGCCTCCTGGGGGGCATTTTTGCTCCCAGGAAGCTTTCCTGGGGCCCAGGAAGGCAAAAAACGGAGCTTGGAGGGGGCGCAAAGCAGTAAGACAGCGAGGGGGATCCCAGCACAGCTGATCATTGGGAGGGGGAAAAAAGAAATACCTTAAGGAGTGACTGGGCGGCGGAGAACACAGTCAGCGATGTTGGGCATGCACGTGAAGTTGGGCATGCATGATAAGGACTGACTGGGCAGGGAGAGGCGGGGCCAGCCAGTGGCATGATTTGCCAGTTCTCTGAACTGCGCAGAATCCTAACAACTGGTTCCATAGAACCAGTCCGAACCAGTAGAATCCCACCCCTGCTGGGTACTGTTTGTGGAAGTTTAATAGGCATCTATTGAACCGTCCCTATGAAATCCACACCACGGTGTGTGGACCAAGCTCAACTGGAAATGGCTATACAGGTAGTCCTCTACTTACAGCCGTTTGTTTCGTGACTGTTCAAAGTTACAATGGCACTGAAAAAAAATGACTTATGACTGTTTTTCACACTTACGACAGTTGCAGGATCCCCATGGTCACGTGATCAAAATTTAGACTCTGGCAATTGACTCATATTTATGAATTTTGTAGTATCCCAGGGTCATGAGATCATCTTTTGTGACCTTCTGACAAGCAAAATCAATGGGGATATTTCCTCAACAACCCCATTACTAACTTAACTGCAGTGATTCACTTAATAACTTGCAAGAAAAGTCATAAAATGGAACAAAAATCATTTAGAGTCTGCAATTTCAGATGTTCATAAGTCGAAGACTACCTCCATTCTAGGTTCCTTTTACCCATGACTAGAATTTGGTATATAGCAATTAAAGGAATTTGTCTGGTTCTTTAAATCTATCGTTTAAAAATAGTTTTCACTAAAGCTCAGGCATTTGAGAGAGCTTTATCTGAGTTTTATTTTTTAAGTCTTGTTTTTGTTAATCTTGTTAGTTTTATTTATATATTTGATTGCTTTTATTGTACAGCGCTTTTCGTATTTGGAGCAGGAAAGCAAATAATGAATTTCACCAACAGCAGCAATTTACAAGCATAGCAATTTAGAACATGGAAACATGTTCTAAGTGGTTCCTGCTTTTCTTTTAGGTATGATGGACAAACCAATTGAAAAACAGTTTGCGACGCTATTTCTCTATATGTTGACCGCTGCGAGGATTGTATATGTTCAATATTGGAAAGAAAAGGCTAGGCCAACTTTTGAAGAGTGGATCTTCAAATTGACCGAATTAGCTGAGATAGCAAAATTAACTGCCTTGATTAGAGACAATAGATTAGGCAACTTTGTAAGATACTGGAAAGAGTTTGTGGATTTTCTACATGTTAAATACAATAACAGCTGGTTAACAGAGGGATTTGAAGATTAGTTTTATGTTTGGGGTAACCTGTTGACTGGTTATTTTTTTAATTTATAGATTGTATTGGTCAATTTGATTGCTAGATAACTAGATTTCCACATCAGGGAGATTTGTGTACCTAATATATCATTTTTTCTTTTTCTGGGTTTTTTTTTGTACAAAAGATCCATTTTTTTGCTTATTGTGTTGTCAATCTGTTTTTTTCCTGTTTTTCTGTTTTGTATTTTATCTTCGTTAATTAAAGAAGAATATATACTTTAGAATTCATAGCTTAAAGTACTTGGGTGCACTTACCATAAAGAAAGGAAATAGTGGTTCCCAAATTCATTTGGGAGGCTGAGATTTTTTTTGTTTTAACTGTACAAGAAAAGTATATGAGTATTTCTAAAACTCTCTCAGGCTACTTCCTTAATGATAACAGTAACAGTAATATAGTTGAGATTGCTCCTTTCTCTGTAGAAAGTACATTATTATTTCATGGACCTTTTAATTATTTATTCTTCTCTCATCTGGAAATTTTGTGGTTCACCACTTTACACCACT
Source organism: Pseudonaja textilis (assembly GCF_049901715.1). NCBI lineage: Eukaryota > Metazoa > Chordata > Lepidosauria > Squamata > Elapidae > Pseudonaja > Pseudonaja textilis. Next base: position 161,015,008 of record NC_141991.1, on the reverse strand, counting down.
ATCCTCCAACTCCAGTCTCTCTTATTTCATAAGGATAGTTATCTTGTATATTTCCTGCTATCAGAGAAGGATTAAAATAAGCATAGCCAAGTGTCTTTAGTATGTAAAAATCCCTACAGAGAGCTTTTCTTTGTCTACCTCAATTTTAGATTGCTACCTTTGTTTAAGCCTCACAAAATCTATGATGTAATTTAAACTGAAGGCAATTTCCTGACCAGCTTCAGGGCTGAATGGGGAATTGAACCTGGGTTTCCTCTTTCCTCTTAGTCTAATACTTAAACCACTATACTAACCTTGGCAAATATCATATCTTGCAGACATGCATGGATCTACCTACCTATGAAACAGATTAGGAGGGCATCTTAGAGATTGCCGCCATTGAAAAAAATATGATATGGAATGGATCCCTAAAACAACCTAGTTACTCTCTTGTCAGGAATCCCAGAAAACATTACTTTTATCCAAGCCTACAAATCATTGTATTCTGTCAGCAAGAATGTATGCCCAGAATGACTAAACATCAAATCTTTATGCTATAATTGTAAAATATGTTTTCACACATTTTGTAATAACTAACTGCTTCATATTGTATCACTGTCATGGAAAAATGGCAACTTCTACTCGACACATGCTGCAACATCCGAGTGATCCACAGCCACTGAATAAACCTTTCCATCCATATACACACATCCTTTATTTTCATTTCTATGTGTCAGGCAAAAGCTGTCAATATCTCAGCAGCATTTTCTTGAAACTTTCAATCCTCGAGGCTACCGTATTGCCTGAAGGAACGCCTTGATTGGTATCATGTGACACAGATGATTGTTAACACCGTTGTCAAAGCTTCCAGATCATGTTTGCTTCTACGCATTGCCTAATGTAGCTAAGGCTGCCAATTTTCATTCTGATTTCAAGAGTACTGGGCCTAGAATTATACTAGAAATGCAGGTGGTAGATTTTAACAGGAGCTGAGCTAGCAACAAAAGGTTTTTGTTGCTTCCCTGGGAACTGCTGCTGACTGATACTGGCATTGTGTTGATACTTGCATTCTGGTGCAGGATAAGGAAGAAGGCAAGGAACTGATACAAAAGAATTACCCTGTTAGCTAGCCAGCCTGCACGCCCACCCATCTGCCTACTTGAGATTTATGAGCTTGGACAAAGCCAGTCACTAAGGAGGAAGATCACCCATGTAACCATAATCCTCAGTCCTGGGGCTGAGCTCCACAACTTTATATGCTTGTTCTGATTACAAGGTATGGACATTCTGATTCCTGTGGTCCCACAAATGTGGGTGAGCAGCCCAAACATTCTGCAAAATAACAGTCCTGCTCATTTCCCTTCAACTCCAATTGGTTCACAAAGCTCTATATGGTTTAAATACTCTTCTAGTAATGGATGAATAAAGTATTGTGTAGGTGATAGCAAATTCTCCTTTCGTCCTTGTCTCCTAAGGGGGTGGATGAAAGAAGAATTGATTTTGTTTCTTATACATACTAGATCAGATGTGGGCAGTCCATGATTTACAGCACACATACAGCCTTAATAGCATATTTTTTGGAACCCCCAGATCTACAGACAATTGCAGACTGAAAATCAGCAGAGAACTGAAGCAGGTTTTCCACAATTTTTCTGGAGGGAACTGAAATGTTGGTTAAGACTTAGAATATAAAGTCAATCAAACTGCAAAAATAATATGCCACACATACTCAAGAAAGAAAGAAAAGAAAAATCCTGGTGCTGCCTATTTAGAAATGTTTTGTTTCTCTTGGGACCCAAAATGAAAAATATAGCTTCCAGCAGTGAAACATTTTGTGTTATACCACATAAACATTGCCTGCCTCTGTTCTACAAAGGGAAGATAACAGGTTTGAAGCAAAACTTTTAAAGCTACCTCTTCAAATAGTTCTTTGGCTTTTGAAACAAGGAAAAATAAAACATGAAATCATTGTACACAAAAAGAAAAAAAAACCTCTCCACAGTGGGGCTTGAATTATGGCAACTGAATAAAAGACTCCATCAACCCCTTACATAGTGACTGCCTTGGGAATTCTTTGATGGCATCTGATACGAGTACAGACCAAATATTTAAAGAAAAGTATACATTCAACTGCCACATCAATCCAATTTACAATTGTATGGATGGTTTCTTCATTCAAGAGAAACCCACTTCTGTAGTCTTGTGTGTCTTCTGAGCTGCTTACTTTTAATGTTATAAATACAGAACAAAAAACTACATTTTTTGTTATTATGTTTGCATATAATATTAAACCATATAGATAGCTTTGACATCCCACTAAGCCAAAACCAGAAAAACCTCAACATTATGAAAACTAGCTATAGCTTTTGAAAAGTAAACAAAAGCTACATGAAACTGAATTAAATATTTGGTTCATTTAGCTTATATTCTTTATGTAGACTGGCAGGGACTCTCCAGAGTTTTAACCATGTGTTCATGCACGTACCAAATCACATTTTGCCCTCTGAATCTGGATCACTGCTCAGCCTTATTATGAACACCCTAAGCTGAACATTGTAGGACACAGGAGGTTATTTTCATTATGTCAAATGAGATTGAAATCCATCCTTAACTAAGGAAAGAAGCTAATCATTCGCTACAAAACAGCATATAATAATAAAGTCATTTTATCATTTATTATATATGGTACTTCTAATAATCTACGGAGCAAAAATATTTCGAATGGGGTTTTATTCTATACTTTGAAACCATACTGCGTATAGACCCGATCTAAATATTCAGCAGAATCAGCTTATTTGTACAAAACTGAAATGAGAAAATGGAAAGCATCCATTGCTTTAAAATTGCTGAGTTTGACCTTTAAATCTTCTCCATCCTGAACGCCACTCACCGTAATAAAGGGTGAGGCATTAGAGTAACTACTAACAATTCCTTTAGTTTGACAGGGCAGTGACCTGCCATTTGCAGCCTTAGGCATATTATGGGCTTCATAATATACAAAATGCTTCCTGCTGGACAGCACTAACTTTAATCATACAGCCTGGCTGCTTATGAGATAATTAGGACAACAAAATACACTTCTAAAGGCAAATGAATGGATAATTGAAAAAATGACCTCCAAGGCATTGGAATTCATTATAGGTAATTATAGCCCATTCCCAGGACCATTGTCACATCTCACAATACTACTTTTGATTTCAGCAAAGGCCTGGAACAACTCTTTACACCTGTGTAGACTCTACTTACCAAAACTTGAGTATTATTCCCATAGCAACAAGGATGATAATGACAGAAATTGTAATGGTGACATAAAGTTGAGGGTCCACACCTGGAACAGACAAAGGTTGCAGAGTCAGAAAATAAAAGAAGTGGGACTAATTTTATGAGGAGAAGCACTAAATTTTAAGCTCCTTTTAGGAAGGCCAACTATTTCCTAGATTGATTTATGTACGTCTGTAAACAGGGAGGCAGAAACCTAGCAGCCACAGAAGGCAGTTCTTGCAATGACAAAAATAGCCCCTGCCTAATTTTGGCTTGTTACTCAAGCTGTTAGTTACACAGAATCATTAAAGCAGTTTCTATAGGAGTAAGGGAAAGCAACTGATGGTTACCTTCTCCACGAGGTCCAAAGAGGAAGGGTGGTAGAGTGGCTGGGGTCTGACGCAGGTTGAGCCCTTCATTGTGTAACAGTGAGTGGGAATTGGGTTGTGCTGTTGCCATTCCATTGGATGAAACAAAGGCGTAATCCAGAAGTGGGAAGCCTGGGTTGGCAGAGCTGGCATCCCCTCCCTCATCAACTGAGACTGTGGGACCCCAAACAATGGCCCAGGGGTACTGAGATGAGGAGGGACCATCCTCAAAGCCGGATGGGGTAGCAGGCCGGATCCCTTGGGCTTGACGCCTCAGCCGTATGGCATGGCGTTGGCCAGCCCCTTTGGAAACCATAGAGCGCAGCCGCAGTGAGGTAGAGTGAAATCCTGTTTTCTCCGTGGGCAGATTCTTATCCCAGATACAGAAAGATCTGGATGCTGTGGGGCTCCGGTGGCTACACAGTGGCCGAGCTGCCAGAAGACCACGGGTCCGAAGAGACCAGACGCTGTGCAATGGAACTGCTGAGGCTAGGAGGAAGAGGAGCCAGAAGTGCAGCAAGTGGAAGCAGGAGACCAGGGGAAACCTCCTATGGCTGTTGAGAAGAAAGAGAGATGTCCCTTATTCATTGGGCCACTCCTCTTTCTGTGCTGCAAGATGGCTGTGTTTCAGCTAGTGGTTTTGTTCAGCTTCTGATTGCTTCATGAGATAACTAGAAGGGGCCGCATGTTAACAACTACAAAAGCAGAGAATGTCTCTGTTTGAGTTTATTGCCTCAGACATGCATATGCCTTAGGCTCACCATGAAGGTGGAGCAGCAGCATATTTCTCAACCAGAATTAAGTATCATTTTACCTTCTTCAATTAAAGCCATGCCTGGAAGGAGTTGCACAGTTAACAGTGGAGAGATTTTGCTACCTCCCGGCTCCGATTCAATTATCCTTTCATCTCTTTATAGAGATCCTTCTTTCAGTCTTCCTTAGAATTTCATGTCATTCAGTGGTTACTGCCCTCCTCCCCCACCCCGCAAAGAAGTCTAGTGGCTGCATTCAGTTACCTGTGATTGCTGAATATGATTTAAGAAGCATGGCTAGGTGTTCTTCCCTTCTTAATGGACCACCACTTTGGTGAAAAAAATCCTTAGATCCTGGATTACCAATACTAAACCAGAATCTCCTCCTCTCTAAGTGCAATGGGAAATCTGTGCTTAATACATTGCAGGGTGAAAGAGGAAAGGGAGGAGCCTTACTTTGTGAAACTGCAACCTATTCAAGCACTGGTTCCTAAGCCTCTTAATTCTTAGTGGAGCCGCTCCTTCACCCATTCCTAATGCCAACAGAATAGCCTTTTTATAGCACCTGAAGTTACTGGTGCTATGTGTTTAATCCAACCTCTTTCTGATCCTACAGCTGTTAGATTAGCCTTTTCAAAAGGAGTCCCATAGATGCCATGGTCCAGCTCGCATTGCTATCCTACATTCTAAAATAATACCACGGACTTACCGGAAACTAGTTTCCATAGCTAGAGGCAACAGTTTTTCCACAGTTGTAAACGAGTCTCATATTCTTCACTAAAACCAGGAATAAAAAAAAGAAAAAAAAGGGATGAACGTTAGATGTTATCTACACCAACACTTCCAAATCTTTAGGCAGTTTCATGGGTCTTTCCTCCTTTGTATCTGACTGCAGCACTAATATGTAACGGTATAACGAAATTGGAAAGGGCCTTGGAGGTCTTCTAGTCCAACCCCTTGCCCAAGCAGGAGACCATTCCAGACAAGGGCCTTCTCATCTCTTCTTAAAAACCTCCAGTGGTGGAGCACCCACAATTTCTGAAGGCTGATTAATTGTTCTCACTCTAAGGAAACTTCTCCTTAGAGGTTTCTAGCAGGTTAGGTCTCCCTTTGATAAGCTTCCATCCATTGCTTCTTGTCTTCCCCCCAGGTGCTTTGGAGAATAGCTTGCCCACCCTCCTTTCTGTGGCAGCCCCTCAAATATTGGAACATTACTTGCAGGTCACCCCTAGTCCTTCTCTTCATTTGACCAGGCATAGGCAGATATTATTCATGAAGTCCGTTAGACTAGACATGCCCTGGCAACCTCTTTTTTTTCTCCATTATGTCTTCATGATGTTGATTTTTTTTTGACCCAAGAGTAAAATAGGGGCTACCTTAAGTGTGGTAGTATCAGTGTTAAAGCAGAGTTTTCCCCTTGACACAAAAATCAGTTGCCCGGTGAATATAATTCAGTATACTCCTAGTACAGTCAGGTGATCCTTGCTCTCATTGGCCACTGTGGCCTGATGTGGGCCCCTCCCTCCTGCTTTAATTCCAGAGAGGTGGTTCTTTCAAGCCAGGTCCTCCTCATATATCAGCCAGCCTCCAAGGTAATACCTCCTTTGAAGACTTAACAGGTGACCGGTAGGAGGGATACGCATGGTGAACTTTGGGAGGAGAAGAGAGAGAAATAAATGGCCTTAACTCTGCTGGTTTGTAGCATAACTTTCTTGGTGTCTGTCAGATATTGCTTTTGAACATTGATTTAATGTACACTCCTGGAATAAGAATGACCTCATTTCTGAAAGGAGTTTGATCATTACCTGATGTTAATGTCCTACTGGAAAAGTACTAACTTGCGTCTTCTAAAAGAATTTTAATCTCATTTTTAGAAGGAGTGCTAAGCCAATGAGATCAGCTGATAGTTGGGTACCCTTTGAACACACCCATGCAAAATACTGGAGCAGCAAAACTAGAGTGAGGGCTGAGGGATGGCTAAACATGCCATCTTAGCCATCTGTCAACATTTGTCTCCTGCTCAACTCCCAGCCCATTTCCTTGAGGTAAATTTTATGCAGTAAATTTTAAGCCAAGTACTTGTGGGGGAATCCTCCAATATTTCCCTATAGTGTCCCTTGTATGGCATAAATAAAACAATCCCCATTTCTCACATCCTGGCTGGGACAGCATAGGTTTGCCAGGTGAGGTAGCAAATATTAAGTCAGTTTAGCTGTCTGCAAGGTCAGTAGTGAGAATCCAAATTTGGCAGTGAGAAGGAACCTCATTATTACCGAGTGATTCTAAACTTCCTACATTTTCCACTTATTCTTTCAACTGTTACGAAGATATCAGGTGCTTTAAAAGTACACAGGCTATATCTTGATACATAGAGCAAACTTGACCCAAGATTCCCATTTTGCGCATATATTTGCACTCATAAAAATGAAAAAAATGAGTATGTGAAAACCTCACTATCATTAATGTCACCACTGCTGCCTCTGAAATTGATAAGAAGAAATTTATTGTCATGGATTTTTTAGCACTTAAAAACTTAACAGTTCCTCCATGTATTTATAGTATGAAATGTGTAATCCACTTCATATAAAGAACCATTTTAATTGTGCATGCAGACAAGAAAAGGAATAAGAATAAATTTAGAATGATAAACACAGGAGATTGTGAAAGGGAATGAATCAGCAAGAAAAGATTCCAAACCTGTTTAAGAATTTAGAGAAAAAAATGTGCCCATAAAATATTTAGTATTTACTTTCTGGTTGGCTAAAATGCTTTTCAACATTCCTTTTTTGCCTTTTTCCTAGTTCTCTCTTCTTCTTCCACTTTCCTGCTACACATAAAATACAAGTGGATTATATGTTCCAACTTGTAGTTTGAACTATTGTTCATGTAGACTAACATGATATTAGACAATATTCTCAAATTCCAGAATTCCATAACTGATTGGTTTTTTTACAGCCTGTGCCTTCTGGATAATCTCGGATATAGTTTATCTGTCCATAGAAAATACTGGATATTACAAGCTTGTAGTTCTTTTCAAAGACTAAGATACTTTTCCAAAGCCTCTTCCCTCTAGGCTGCCTTACCCCACCTGTTGCTGCTCTTCAGTGTGCCTAATTTCAGCGCCTACAATCTCTAGTCAGCATTGCTGAGAACTATGCTGCCTGGGGATTATGGGAGTTGGAAGCTAACAGATTTGGAGGGCAACAGATTGAAGAAGCTGGCTTTATGCACTAGGCCATTGTATGGCTGATACATAATTTACACACTGAACTTAGATGGAAAATCACTATAGGTAGTTCTCAACTTATGACCACATTTGAGCCCAAAATTTCTGTTGCTGAGTAAGACAGTTGTTAAGTGAGTTTTGCTCCATTTTACAACATTTCTTGCCACAGTTGTTAAATGAATCATTGCAGTTGTTAAGTTAGTAACCCGGTTAATAAGTGAATCTGGTTCCCTGTTGACTTTGTTTGTCAAAGTGATCACATGACCATGGGACACTGCAATCATCGTAAATATGAGTCGGTTGCCAAGCATATGAATTTTGATTATGTGACCATGGGGATGTTGCAATGGTCATAAGTGTGACAAATAGCAATAGCACTTAGACTTATATACCGCTTTATAGTGCTTTATATAATGCTCATTTTACCCACCTTGGAAGGATGGAAGGCTGAGTCAACCTTGAGCCTGGTGGGATTTGAACTGCCAAATTGTAGGCAGCTGACTGCAGCAGAAGTAGCTTGCAGTACTGCACTCTAACCACTGCACCACAGAGGCTCCTTATATGGTCATAAGTCACTTGTTTCAGTGCCATTGTATCTTTGAATGGTCATTAAATGAACTGTTGCAAGTCAAAAACTTTTTGTATATTGTTAGCATTTTCCTGATTTGAGCACTGAAGCTGAAATGCTCAGCTGGGGCAACACAGACAATTTGAGGTCTCCACTATTTTAAAAAAACTATCCTAGGATACACAGTGGTAGCTAGATGCAAAATAGTATCTTATATGTGAGGCCAACTGTTAAAATGAAGGAGCTGCTAGACACTAATGCAGTCCAAGCATATGTAATCCAAAAATCAATTCACACACAAATCTATTCCTGATTCTTGTTGTCCCATTTATTTTTCTGTATGTGTGTATAGATACACTGTATATGCTTCCTAATTGGCTGGATGCAGCAATGGCTTATTGGATTGCTATGTACTTTAGAGATCCTAATTTGTGTACAATATAATGGGCACACATTGAGATAAACTAGCTTTGGATGCTTCTGTGCCATATGGTCCAAATTTGACAAAATTGTTCTTATTATCAACAGGGGATGCTGCATGTAACGCGACTGAAGCTCTATTGTAACCCAGTCTATTCATCTTGCTAAAAAAAACAACTATTTGAAACCTCTGATTGATCAAAACCATTTATGGGAGGTGAAAGTCAATTCTAAGTAGCCCCTATGGTGATAACTATGGCACATGGTAGTTTCTGACTTACATAAAATAAGAATATACGGCAAACAATATTAATTTACTAATGAAAGAAAAAAAAGGATACACTTGGTGTTTGAAAAATGCAGAGAAGGATATAATACAATTGTTCTAAGTGCATATGAAAGTATGAAGTCATAGTTTGGTTATAATTGCAAGTTACAGTTCAGTGACTATGATAATAGAAGAAGCTGGAATAGTTTTGAGGGGAAATTGTACAATATTCTAAATGGATGGAATTCAGGGGAATAATACTTACTGTTACATGATATGAACAACAGATGGGAATGAGGTGAGACAATAGAGGAAAAATAATTGGGTCTTTTTGAGAATGAATGAGAATAGTGTTTGTTTGGCATCTGCTTAGAAAAATGTTCCAAATACATGATTTAAGCAAAAGATTATTCATGCTAAAAGTTTGGTTGATTTGATTGTCTATGCTGAAAATCTGAGAACAAGTGAAGATACAATAGTAGTAAAACTTCTGAATGTGGAACAGACTTATTTTGGTAATATCATGAGTTGATCTAGGGAAAAATGGATGTGAAGGAAAAATAAGGAAGTGAAAGAAATTAGAGTGCAAGTAGAATGAGAAAGAATAAGTTTTTTGTAATATTATAAGAAAACATTAATCACTCAACAGAATAAATGAATGCATGGAATACAAAGAAAGGATATGGAAATTGCTAGAAACAGACCAAAGAGAATCATGTTACGAAGTGCCACAGACAAATGTGACATTTCACAAGGAAATTTAAAGGCTTCCTGAAAAGATGAAATGAAAGAGGCTGTGGATGGGAAAAATGCATACAACAGAATCATCATAGCAAAAACAATAAATGTAGAGTGTATTATTATGTGTACAAATATAAAGGTAGTTGCAAAGAATGTAATCAAAGTTCATTAGGAACAGTTCAGATTAAAAGTGGCAAAGAAAATGAAGAATGCTTTTAATGGAAAGAAAAGGGGTTTTGGGGGGGGGGGGAATTGAGTAAAGATGGCGAAACAAGGAGCCTCCAGCAAAGTGAACCCAATTAAAGGGAGGGAGGGAGGAAGGAAAGAAGGAAGGGAGAGAGAAGGAAAGAAAGGAAAGAGGGAGGAAAGGAGGAAGAAGGAGGGAGAAAAAAAGGAACAGGAAGTAAAGAAGAGGGAGGGTAGAAGGGAAGAAAGTAGAAAGGAAGGAACAAGGCAGAAAAGATGGAAAATTTCTGATAGTCCCTGCCAGTTCCCACAAGATACCTCAATAGGGAGGTTAACAGGAACTTGAAAGCCATATTAGCTTCCACTGATTTTTTTTCTGCTGATTTTTTTTCTGCCTGCCTACCCTTTTTTTTTTTGGCCAGGAAACAGCTCTGAAATCATTCAGCAGCAGAGGTGGGTATTCAGCAGGTTCTGACCAGTTCTGGAGAAACAGTAGCAGAAATTTTGAGTAGTTAGGAGAACTGGAAAATACCACCTCTAACTGGCCCTGCCCCCATCTCTAGTTTATTGTAAATAATGAATGTGTCTTAAAATGAGTGAATGTAACAGTATACGTCTGCCTATTTTGTTATATGCAAGTGATAGCTGGGTATGTCAGGAGAAAATATAAGTTGCATGTAATGAGAATGGATTATTTTTAAAAAGTGTAATAAAGCAAGGAGAGATAGGGTCAAGAGTGAACAAGTGACGAATGAATGATTTGAATACAAAAAATTGAGTAAAAACTATGCTGAAAAATTTGACTCTATTGAGAATATCAAATCACAAAATTAATGTAAGGAGCAAGAGTGAATTACTTGATAGAAAGGGAAGAAACTGAGAAAAACAGTGATGTTTAAAGGACAAAAGGCAATCTATGAATTGGTGCATCAACATGGCGGAAGCAGGGATGTTTTGCATGGCTTGGAAAGGAGTCAGTAGTGTGGGGAAATGTGTTGTGCAAACTACATTTAATTTCTTTTATCTCCTGCTTCTATTTTTTTCTGCTTACTCTCGCTCCTTTTTTATGCTTCCCATAACATTGCTTGACTTGAAAGGGAATAGCATAATGCACATGCTATTTCGGATATTTGAGAATCAGAATCCTCTGCAGAATAGCGCAGAAATCTATCAGAGGGTCCCACTCTACTATCGTCTGCCCACCTCCATATGCAAAGAAGGAATATTAATTCTCCTTTCTCTTCCCTTCATTTATTTTTCCCAAGTGTAGATATTCAGCATCCTTTTTATGCAGTTACTTTCCATTGATTTAATGCAGATTGTTTTCCCCAATATTTGGTAAAAGCTTCAAAGACGAAGCTTCCTGCAACTCTACTTCCTTGTGATGGCATGTTCTGATTTAATCTACCGATTATTCACTTCTTAATTCTGTTTTGCTTTTTGCTTTTCTTAATAGGCAAGAATCACTTTCAGATTTCTAATATATTGTGGACAGGCTTTTATTTTTAGTGCTGTATTAACTCGAATATCAGTGCAATGTCTTGCATCTCATAATGTTGTGCAAAGGTGTGTGTGTGTGTGTGTGTGTGTGAGAGAGAGAGAGAGAGAGAGAGAGAGAGAGAGAAGGAGGGAGGGAGGGACGGGGAGAGAGGTCATCCAGAGGCTGAGAGAACTCCATTGTTGCTTTGGAAAAAGAGGTGCGCTTTATGCTTGAGAAGAGGCAAACTGACTTGAGGAAAGGATTAACCTAAGATGTTATAAATCGCATGGGTGCCAATCCCTTCTGCTTCTCCTGATCTCCCAGGACCCTAACTACATCTATAGGGTTACTTATAGTCTATGCTGCATGCAAAGCAGAAGGGAAAGCAATGTAGACAATGGGAAGACACATGGCAAAAATGACTTTGGGGAGCACTGCTGCTAGGAAGGGGTCTTGCTGTCTTTCTGTTTAAAATGGGGTGGGCTGAAATAAGAACTGTGGTTGAATTGTGTAATCTTGCTCATGCACACGTGTAATGCTGCCATATGTTTCTTTAGGCTCATAGACATCATTGGTTTCTATTTCTCATGCACTATCATCCCGAATGAAATTTTTATTGTGGGCCATTCAGTGCCCCCTAGCTGATTAGTAGAGTTAACACCTTGAGAGGAGGCAGTAGATTCACAGTGCTTCCTTATCGTTCCTTCTCCTGCAGTGAAATGCAATGATTGCTGGTTGGAATAACAATTAGAGACTTGGAATAAGTCGTATATCAAAGCTGCTATGTTGCATTTCAAGGAATGCATCTGTAATCTTTTCACGCCATGAAAGATACTGAAGTTCACTTTTGTGGTTATCTTGTTTCTTTTATCAGTGGCAAACCAATTCTTTCTGTAGAATGCTTTCCATCTTCTGGGACTGTGCTCACCTTCTCATGCTCTCTTTTGATCAACATTTCATATAATATCTATTTCACCTTGTGGTTTTTGCTGTTCTCTCACTGAGTGCAAAAGACAAGAGACTCCCTGGAATCTCTTTCAGACTAAAAAAAGCTTGTTCGGACCTTTCCAGTTTGTTGATTTTCTTAGGGAGTTGTTTTGCCATGACAAAAAGATGCATGAGTGCATACTACCTATCTGAGCAGTGTAGCAGGAGAAAACGCTTTCTCTCTGCAGAAATTAAAATAAAAAAAGGTACTCATAAAAAAGGAAAAATAAAATTTCCATGGCAGAGCTTAGAGAGAGAAGGAAAAATGCACCACTCCTTCCCAGAAATGCCAATGACACTCTGTTATAACACTGGCATTCACAATGCTGCATTCAATAAAGTACTCCAGTGTAAATAAAACATATTATTGGTATGCGTATAATAGATTAACCCAAAAAGACAGATCTCTGCTCCTTGCCTGAAGAGATTTGTAGCTAAAACCGCTGACTAAGATTCAGTTTCAATAACACATCATGAATGGCCCTGTATGGAAGCATAAGCACCCGTCTGCATTAAGACATTCAGCTACTTTTTCATTCTGAATTCTGCTTTTCTGGTCAGTAAGCTGCAAGAAATAGAGAGGGAGAAGAATGCACAACACAAGGGAAAAGGGGGGAAAAAAAGAGAAGAATCTGGGCAGACGTATATCCTTTTACCTACATGAATAGTTGAGGCGAAGGTGAAATAACAGTGTTTGAGAAAAGGCTCTTCAGAAAATATATGCTCCTCATTTCAAGCTTTAGATGTGAGATTGCTTGGATAAAAGTTTATCTCCACAGAGAGATCTAAAAGACTAACCTGGAATCTTATGGTAACTTAAAGACTAAAATCTAAGCTTTCGTGAATCACATCTATTTCATCAAAAATATCAGTAAATTCCCATGAGAACGGTGAGGGAAAGGGGTGATAAGGAAGAATTTTTGCAGTGGGGCGGGAGCCAGTGAGATAGAATTATTTAGATAGTAACCATAAATAAAGTTGCACAGTGTTTCTCAGCCTTCACAATTTTAAGATGTGAAGATTTCAAATCCCAGAATTCCCATACTTGCGTGGGGGATTCTGGGAATTGAAGTCCACACATCTTACAGTTGCCAGGGTTGAGAAACACTGAAATACAGGAAGTCCAACAGGGACCAGCAACTCAGTTGTTAAGCAAAGTGGTTGCCAAGTGAAAACATAACTGTGATCTTACTTCAGTTTTCCTTTATAGACCAGTGAAGGTCAAAAATGCAAGGATTGGTTGTAAAATTGTTTTTTTTTATCACCATTGCAACTGTGAATGGTCACTAGATGAGGACTACCCACAGTGATATGGAGTATTCATAGGATTCCATCATTAGGACTGGGAATTTCCCATAAAAGCCAAAAAGAGTTTTAACCCCATACCTGCTGTTAGTGCAAACAAAGTAGCCCTAACTCTATACTGCCAGTAGAGCCTTCTAAATTATATATTACTGCTTAATTAATTCTAGTAGATCAGGGTGATTTATGACCTTTTTTCAATTTGATTGATGGCTGTGGTTACAGTTACTTTACTGTGAGCTGTTAAAGTTGATATTATTAATAGTAATACTTTTTTTCCTTGGGCTTCTACTCATAGAGTTGTATATCACCCAGCAGTGCCGCAGTCATTGAGTTAGCCTCTAAACTGGATGAATTTTAATAAGGTTGAGAAAAGAAAACCCCTCCATTTCTTCCAACCTTTGGGAGAAGTGTCTTCTTTGGAAGAAGCTTGTTTCCAATCCAATCTCAGGTTGCATGGCTGGTAGAAAAATAATCACCATTAGAACAAAGTACATGCCTCACATTTAAAGCTTTGTGGGCTTATTTATAGGCTGAATGATTAAAGAAGATTCTGTAGGAAAGAAATTATTCCTGCATCTACTAATAGTTTTCCAACTCCCACACACGGCAGGGACGTCAAACGAAGAAGTCAGTGTTGGAACCTCCTGAGCTCAGAAAGAGGCAGGTTGCATTTTCCAGCTGTCCCGACTTGTAGGATGCTGAATTGGGGTTTTTGAAGATGCTGCTGCAGTTTGTCTTGATTTATATAGCAATGAGACTGGTAGGATGGAGAATGTGGGGTAATCAGTTGTGCGCAGTTGTTCATATTCTCGGCTTTGTATTTTTATCATTTCCTTTTTTTTAAAAAAAATGCATCAATATTTTAACAGGTTAAAAATTTAAAAAGAGCATGTAACTTTCATAGAGCACTTTCAAGTTCCTATGCAATATCAGAGCATAATGTATTATCAGTTGCACTATCGGGGCATAATTCTTACACGGTTTGAAGTCTACTGTCAATCAATGTGATGAATGTGTCAACAAAGGGGGAAGTGATATTGTGGACTACAATAATCCAGCAGGTTCCTAGGAAGGAGAGAGCACATTCCAAGGAAGAGATTTAGACAAGAGACAGAATAGTCCAGAACTGGATCCTGGGAACATGAAGGGATTTAGGATAGCCACTCCCTAGAATCTCCCAGGGTATGTCTGTTAAATTAGGGTAGTCTAGGTTTAGTCTGGCAAGATTCTATCTATCCAGTGTTGGCTGGATTGTGATATATTGTTCTTGGGCTAGGCTTGACAGCTGTCATCATTCTGTATCTCTGACTTACTTCAGTGGTTGTCATCAGCCTGTTACAGCAAATGATGTAACTAGGCAGTTTATACCTCACATCTCATTTATTGCAACAATCTCCCAGTAACAATCATTTTCCCAACTTCTCCCTCCCCACTTCCCCTGTCTAAGGCTGGTAGAAACTTAATTTAAGTCCCAACTAAAGACCTAAGAATTATTAAGGCAGCGACTAAAAATATAGGCAATTTCAAGCAAGCTAGAGGGTTATTTTAAAAAAATTAGGATGTTCAAAGCTCAATATTCAATATTTCAATATTTTGAGATGTTGAGGAAGTCCTTTAGGTATTGTTCTGAAGGCTTCAATCGTGACAGGGATAACAATGGATTCCTCCCCCACCCGCATTAGCATTCAATTTTGATCTGCAAGTCCCGATATCTTGTAATTTTATCCAGGGGTGGGATTCAATTTTTTGAACAACCAGTTCTGTGGGTGTGGCTTAGTTGGTGGGCGTGGCTTGGTGGTCATGTGACTGGCTGGGTGTGGCCAACTCAACATCACTCACATCGAGACATGCTTCTCCTCACCTGGCCTCTCATGACTGTGGGGATGCTGCAACAGTTGTAAGTGTGAAAAACGGTCACAAGTCACTTTTTTCAGTGCCATTGTAACTTTGAATGGTCACTCCACACAAGCAAAGTACCAGCAAAGGAGGGGAAAAAAACTCCAGAGAAGTTCCTGAGACAGGAAGTCTAGTCCTGCCAAGAACGTAATAAGGATTAACAGAGAGGCAGTTTCTGTAAGCAACACCAGAATGTTTCCTTCCTGCCTTCCTTACAGGATTAGGCCAGTAATTTCTTCTAACATCCGGTTCTCCGAACTGCTTAGAATGTTAACAACCGGTTCTAGCGAATAGGTGCAAACCGGTAGAATCCCACCCCTGATTTTATCCAATTGTTTTTCCTCAATCCTAGCATCACCCAGAATAGGGTTAGGGTTATCACTCAGATTTTCTTCTTTTCAAAAACTTAGATCAGGAATGTTATATCAGGCATGTTATGAACAAGGTCTATCTGTATGGATCTTAAACTCCCTTAAGATCTTAATGTCTCAACTTGATAGTCCCAGTAGTTTTAACTATATTCAAATCCAAACTTCTGGCAAAGCTTCCAATAAATATTTCTGGCAACTTGGTCATGAGGGTGCTTATAGTCAATTTGTGAAATTTTGCTGCAGCCATTGATCAAACAGTCAATTATCATTATGGTTTGTCATTTTTTGTTTGTCAGCCATTTTTATCCATCTTTTGAGTCTTTCTCAAGGACCTGGGATAAGAAGATGTTTTTTGATGGTATTAAAGGCATCATCACAGGATGTAAGCTGTTCCAAATAAAGCTGCATTTTGCAATTGACAGATGGTGATTCTGTCAAAGCTGATTGTGTTCAAGTGACACATTTATTATTACTTGTACTATCTTTGTCTTCTCTTGCCACAGTCACTCTACTTCTATGTGCAGGTCTTTGTACAGTATTTTGTGATTTTCTCTGGTTCTTTTTCTTCTCTTCTACCGTCTCCAAGTATTGACATAACCACTATCCATACTTTTTTGACTTCCATATCAATAATAATTAAGTCTGAAGTGTTATGTGGCAGGTGCTTGTTTGTTTGAATTCTAAAGCCCAGAGCACTTTAGCTTCATTTTCTATTACTTTGTCTATTTTGTGGTCCCATTAGTTCTTGCTTGCAGGCAAATGATATTTCTTGCAGATAAAGTACAGTATTCCAATGCACCATTGTTGCTACTTTGTCATGCTGTTTTCTATAGTCAATCTGTGTGATCTTCTTGCAGCAGTCTGCTGTTTCTTCAGTTTCTTGGCAGAGGTGGCATTTGCTCTCTGTTGCTGTCTTCTCAATGTTTGTTTTGCATACGTGTATTCTTAAGACTTGGTCTTGTGCAGCCAGAATTAGCCCCTCTGTGTCATGAGGGGGAGATTGAGGAGCTGACAGGGAGTGGGATTGTGGCTGTGGAAGAAACAGGGGAAGGGCACAGTTCGGCTGGGCATTCAGAGGAAGACCCAGGGCCACCCCTTCTTTATCCTAGGGCACGCAGGAAGGAATGGAGAAGGGAGCAACATGGCTTATGGGAAAGAAAAAGGCCCTGATCCCTTTCATTAGTTGCAGCTGGGAGAACAGGATATAAGAAGGGTGTTTGCACACAGCACCTTGCTGGAAGCAAAGTGTGCATTATCTTTGTCAAGGCTTATCTGGGTTTTGGCATCCTCCCAACTGTGTGTTTCATTATCTTATGGAAGCCTGTAATTTATTATCCTGGCCTGTCGTTTTAATTACTTCAGTGTGGTTTGTGTTGGTTTTTTTATTTCCAATTTATCTGTACTTTGGGTTCGGACTGCATTTCTTCCCTTTGTAGACTGTTTTTGGAAGAGTTTGATCTCCAGCTGAGGATAGCTGGACACTGGAGGCCAAGTTGGAGGCATTAAAGGGAATTTATCTACTTTTGTGCCTTTGTTATTTTTGTGCCACGCCCCGGATCATCACACTCTGTCTCTTTCTTCAATTTTCCTGCTGCTAACCTTATTACTATCTATTTGTCTGCTTTTTTTATGTACAGGTCAGGTAATACCTTTTTCATGTGTTATTATTATGTTTCTTTGCACATGTAGTACTATATACACAACAATATGAGATTACAGCTGCCAGTTCTTTAGCTGGTGTTGGCCTTCATACACATCAAATTCTTCCCAAGAACCTGGAATATCATAATGTATTGGCATAGTATATGCGTGGATCCAAGCAGGGTGGCCATCTGTATTAGTAGATGGAAATGTTGTCAATGTGAAGATTTTCTAAGTGATGTCTAAGATTTTTTTGGTATGGCACCTGCTATTAATAACCACTGGCACTCTAAGGATGGGTTATGCCATAATCTTTCAATTTTGATTTTTAGATCTTGATACTTTGTGATCTTCTCCAATTTTCTGTCTTGTATTCTACTATTCCCTGGCATTGCTACATCAATTATCAACACTTTCTTATTTTCAGCCACAATTAAATCTGGTGTGTTATGAGCCAGGATTTGTTAGTATGTATTCAGAAATCCCACAATATTTTTGCCTGCTCATTTTCAACTATTTTTTAAAGACATATTCCCCCAGTTTTTTATTACTAGCACATGATAATTTTTACAGATAATCCAGTGAATAATCTTGGCAATTATGTTATATTACTGATTAAGCTTGTACAATCTTCTTGCATGGGTTGAGTATGTGATCTACTCATTATTATTATTGTCGTTGTTAATTGCACAGTCAGCCAGATGTTCAGACTGGGTTTGGCATTTTTGTCCACCTATTGCAGGATGGAAGCTGTTCCAAGTAAAGCCACTTTCTGCAATTGACTGATGGAGAATTTGTCAATGCCTTTTATCATTATCTCTTTTATTCATTAAACAGGAAACTCAGTCAACTGAACGTTTAAAAATGTATCACAAATGCGAGTGACTGGTGCTAATGGTCGATATGGGTTGCTGCCAGCGTCCTAGGTATCAACCAAATATCTTCTTAAAATATACAATGTTCCGAGTAGCAGTTTTTTAAAGTTCTGCTGGTGTTATTGCAGGAAGCTGCATTTTCTTGATGTGTTTTGTAAAATTCTTGGACATGGTACCAACTTCCCCAATGATAATGGGTATCACTGTTACATGTTTCATCCATAACCATGTAGTTTCGATGGCCAGGTCATGATATTTGGTGATTTTTTTCCAGCCCTTTTTCTTTGACTCTGGTATCTCCTGGTACAGTGATATCAATAAATTGTATGCTTTGGCCCTCTACAACTGTAATATCTGGCAATGTTGTATTCCAAATGGTGATCCATCTGTACTTGAAAGTCCCACAAGATCTTTACCATCTCATTTTTGACAACTTTTTCCATTTTATGTTCCCATGACTTTTCGGATACAGTAGGGCATATTTTTTACATAATGACCAGTGGATTAATTTAGCAACTGGATCATGTCTATCTTTTAGTCAGTTTGCGCGATTTTGCTGCACTCACATATTAAGTGCGAAATACTTTGTCAACTTTGTCATTGCAAAGTCGACAATTTGGATTGTCAGTGGCTTTTGTATCTTCACTTTCATGGCATTAGTTTGTAGTGGTTATTCTTGAGCAGCAAGTATTAAACCTTCCGTTTCTTTCTTGATGGTTCCATCATCATTATCATCATCATCATTACATAAGAAGATGAAGTTACAACAGCCAGTTCTTTAGATGAAGTTGGTCTTCATGGGCATTGAGTTATTCTCAAGAACCTAGGGTGGTATAATGAATCCACATAATATATGTGTGGATGCAAGCAGCATGCCATGGCCTTTTCCATCTGATAGATGGAAATTTTTGTCAATGCACATGGTTTCTAATTTCTACCCAAGACTTTTTGGTATGGCCTCCAGTGTACCGATATCCATGGGACCACCACAGTCTGCTTATGTCATAGTCTTTCAATTTTGGTTTTCAGATCTTGTTACTTTGTGGTCTTATTATGGTTGGTCACCAGTCAGCCAAATGTTTACACTAGAATTGGCATTTTTATCACCCATCGAGACCTTCACAAGGAATTGGAATAGGCAAATATTGTTTGAAAGTGTTGTTGTTATTATTATTACTATATACACAAAAATGTCACAGCTGCCAGTTCTTTAGCTAGTGTTGGCCTTCAGATGCATTGAGTTCATCCCAGGAACCTAGAATGTCATAATGTATAAGTGTAGTATATGTGCAGATCCAGTGTGGCTTACTGATAACTTACTGATGCAAATGTTGTGGAAATGAAGATTTTTGGTATGGCAGCAAAGTGTGCCACTGGCACCAGCAGTTCTTTCTCTTCCATTCTGCTGCCTCTATGAACTTATTTTATTATGATATTTTATCCTGCCTTTTTAACATATATGACCCAAAGTATGGCAAACATATTTAATATTCCTTCTTCCTATTTTCCCACAGTGACAACCCTGTGGGATGGGACGGGCTGAGAGAAAGAGAATGACTGGCCCATAGTCACCCAATGGCCTTCATGCCTGACGGAAGCCTAGAACTCACAGTCTCCAGTATAACTAAACTGGCTCTCTAATGAACTATTGAGCCACCCCCTTCCTGCATGGATGCAACCTTTTTCTCTGTCAATGGCTTCTTCTGTTTCATTGATCCAAAATACATGAATATGTGCATTTTCTGCCATGCTTTATTTATTACCTTCACTATTTTACCTTACATACATAATCTATCCTTTTCTCATTGCCCTCTGATGACCTAAAGAAGTAAGTTTTTGTTCTGCTTACGGATTTTAAATCATACTCTGTTAAATTATGGGAAAATTGGACATAGAAATTCCCTTCAGATTTCTTAGGCCTGGGTTCAACGTGCTCAGAGCCTATCCATACTAAGAATTTACAGCATCGCTCAGTCATCACTGTAGCAATGTAAAACCTGCCTGCAGTATGTTTATGTGTTCGTGTCCCAGCCATGATATGATAATGCTATAATTTTCTTCTGCAGAAGACATCTCACTTTGGGGGGTGGGTATTATTCTTACAAGAAAAATATTCAATGTCCCTTTTTAAAATCATAAACATGCTATTATTTGTTTAATAATGTAGTTTAACACATTAAAATATATTGATATATGAGAGGCTTAGTGTGTCAGTTGGAGTGTTGTTCTCTCTACAGAGCTGTATATATTGTATTTTGACATTCTAACACTGTATTTTACAATAGATTTTATTCATGGCTTCATAATTCACCCAGGTTATAACTTCTTCATGTCATAAGAAATGGCAAGAAAATCTGGGAAGGAAAACTAACACCAAATCTTACTCTCTCTTATGGTTTCATTTCCAGCACGGATCCTACAAGCCTCTCTTTATGGCCACAAAGAGTAAAAAGGTAAGTTCTTAAAGAGCAAAACAAGCAATGAAATCGGTGCCAGTCATCTGTGGAAGTGAAGACAGTTTATAGGACCTGCATTAGATCGTAAATTTAATGAAGGCCCGTCACTAGTTAAGTGGCAGTCGTGTTTTAAAGAACATAATAATTGTGTACGTTATGTGCATTAAGTACATAACATTATTGATAAATGTTTGCACAACCTGCACAAAGTAGCTGGATTCACAGATTAGTTAAGCTCAAAGATGAATTCATATGAAATGTTAAGCCAAAGTTGAGATTTGGGTTTAGCAGATTATGCAAATCTACTTAGTTTATGTTCAAAGTCAGCCAATGGATTTTTTTTCCAGTTACACCATGGTTATATAAAGCATGGGTTCATAAAATGTGTGAATTTTATGTTTCCTAATACGTGAATGTGTAGAGAAAGGAGAACTAAAAGCAGCACTTCCTTGATAGAAGATAAGTGCTTTGCCACCTTGCCTAAATTTGAGTTCCTAGCTGATAGAATTGGAATGGGACAAACTGCTCAGTCTATATTCCCTGCTATTAATTTAAGCAAATAAAACTTTTGTAAGTGATAACATGCAAATGCAACCATTTGTGATTTATTCAGTAAACTATGGTTAAACCAACCATTTAGTACTCAGATATGTGAAACAAATTATGGCTTCACTATCCCATATTAGTGGTGAGTCAATTATGTGCTGAGCATAATGAATTGTAGTTGATCACCTAGAGTAGATTTTTCTGGCTTGGGCATATCAAATGAAGTTTCCTGAAATGCTTTCTGACTGCATCAGCTATTACCTAGATTTATCACTCTGTCAATGAAAGAAAGTACAGTGGTTAATTTTTAGTCTATTTGAATCCTGAGACATGCATAAATAAACACATTTGAAATAAATTATGCTACTTCTGCCCAAATGTGCTGATTTTGCCATGCCTGCTTCAGCTTTTCCAAAAAAAAGGAGGGAATTGCACTATGCAGCTTATCAATATAAGCTAAAAAATTTCCAAAATTTATTTAAGTTGAGAAGATATGGTCAGGTTCCAATTATTTTTTTATGGTGCCAACTCAGAAATGCCCATGGGAAAAAAGGGGCAACATTTCACTGTTGCATCAGATTTTGCATTACAAAATGCATGGATCAGAATAGAGAAGTTTGGAAATCCTGATAGATTGTAGCTTTTACACTTAAATGCTTTTCCAAGGTCAGCTATATATATCCAGTATATATGTAGAGAGAGCCAAATGACTTTCCACCCTTTCCAGATTATAAATTTATTGTATTATGTTCTGCTGTACTAGGAACTGTTGTGACTATGTGACTAGGAAAGACAGAATGTTTCTAAAACATACTTGGAACATGTTTATTTTTAAACAATTGATTCAAAACATGGGCTAAAGTGCTATTTCATTTAAAGTGCTACTGCATAAATATTTAAAATCTAAAAGAAAGTATGGCAATTGAATATATAAGTTTAGAAAATACACACAGTGCTAAAATTGGAAAACATACTAATTTTTATAGTTTGTGCCAAATAGCTTGCTGCTTTGTTTAAGCATGCAAGTATTTTAATTTTTGTCCTGTAAATTAATTAGCACAATTTGGATTTTGACTTTAAACATGAATTCCATTGCTACAATCTTTACCTTTGTTGCTACAAATGTTGTAGCTCAGAGCTGCTATAGAGTTGAACCATGCAAATTGAAATAATAAACTATCACCATTCACACAATCACCATCAATCAATTACAGCTTCACTTGGAATCGTTTACATGCTGTGATGATACCTTTAACATCATCAAACAACAACATCTGCCTACTCCAGATCCTTGGGAAGGACACAATAGGCAGATAAAAATGCCAAATTCAATCTAAACATCTAGCTGACTGTGGGACGAACTACAATAAAAACAATACTCGATAGGTGGATAAAAATGTCAAATCCCGTCTAAACAGCTGGTTGACTGTGCAACCAACCATAAACACAACAGACCTGACAAATAAGGCAATTTATAGAGATATAGTAAAATCAATTACTTAAAATGTCAGTTCAATGGAATAACATATATTACATATATTACAGAAAGGCAAACATAGAAACTCCTGCAGCTATAGGTAGTTACCAAAGGTGACAGACCCTCATAACTCTTCTGTTAACAGGGGCGTCAAAACTTATGTCGTCATGGCAGCGTCATGTGACGTATCAGGACTTTCCCCCACCCTTTGCTAAACCGGGCGTGGGTGTTGCCAGTGTGTGACACATCCGGCCCATGGGCCGGGAGTTTGACAGTCCCGTGTTAGCACATGAAAATTATAACATAAATCTTAAAATAGCTTCAATAACTCGAGTTTACAAAATAAGAAAATTCCCCAAATTCTCTCGAAGCATTTAGGAAAAAAAAACCCCAAACTGGATATTTTAATGCAATCCATGCATGTGACAACTTTGCAGCTACAGCCCTTACACTCCAAAAATGTAAATTACAGTCTTCTGGCACCCATAAACTTTTTTTTCAGTCTCAGTGTAAGATGCTCCATAAAAATGGACAGCCCCTCTGCACACAGCATTTGAACCAATCTGGCGTTGTGTCAGACTTCACACCAGGCATGGTAATAAATCTCAGCACTCCTGACATTCAACCTTTTATTCAGGAATTTGCTAACCACAGAAGCTTCACAGACATGACATGGCTGAGTAAGTTGCTTTATTGCAGATAAGAAAGAAATAATATATGCACAGAAAATCTGCCTACTGCAGTGGGCAGAAAGCAAGCCCAATGTGCAACATAGATCTGCTCTAAAGTTTGCATTTCAGGTATTTTCCTTTTGCCTGTTCACATTCACGGACTCTTGGCCTTGAGAACTGCAGATATCTGCTCAATATTTATAAAACAGATTTATTTTGCCTGAGAATCACCACTCATTGGCCTTTGCTTGTGAGTGCTCAGCCACTATATTCATCCTTCTTGGGCAGCTGAGCTGATTTTTCAATATTGCCATTGGGGACCTGGAGGAAGTATTGGATAACTTTCTGGTCAGTCTCACAATCCTTCTTTCAAACTGCCTAGATTGATTTTCCCAGCTTATATAAGTAGGGAGCATTGCTCTTTTGGATTATGTCGCCTCTGGCTCAAGCGAGCTAGTAATCCTTCCCCACCCCCATCACCTACAACAACAACACAGACATAGGCTTTACAACCTAGAATGGTTGTGGTTGTTGAAAGAAAAGCATGTGTTGACAGCCATGATGTTATGCCACCTTTGCAGCTCTCACTGGGTATTCATAAACAGGAAGTATGTCAACTTGACAGTCAGTAATTCCGGTTTTTCTAAAACGGCCAAATGAACATCACTTGTACAGAAAGCATTGGAGAGATACTTTCAAATAACATCTGACCTATAGGGCCCAACCTCTTTTCTGAGCTGATGGCAATGCTTCCCCTCCCCCTCCTGAATGAAACAAAAACAAGGAGATTTTTTTTTTGTACCAGAAGCTGCTGTAACTCAAGGATGGATCCATAACTGGGTGAAGGTTTGGTTACAGACCTTTTCATTGCTGGAGAGACCACTTTTGGTCTCTTGCCATTCCGTGCTGGTTCCCCTCATTCCAACATTTGGGAGAATGTTTGTTGGATGTTTCTATAAAGCTCTCCAATATTCTTTTGGGGGACTTAGGGGTGAAAACTGGTGCCCTGCGGAATTAACCTGAATGAACCAACTATGGTAATACCACACCGAATAGCTACTGTGGGAACAAACATTCACCCTGTTGTATAAGAATCCAGGATTTAATTACCAAAGAAACTTTTCCTCCATTCCAAGGCTTTAAAAAGTGGTATGCATGTGATCTGAGGCAGCCCTGAGGGCATACAAGAGAAAGTCACTTCTGCTTACTCTTTTCAGAACTGGGATCATTTTAAAATGCCCTCTTTTTTACGCCCATGTCCATGTGGCATTTGCTCCAGAAATTTTCAGAACATGCAATAAATATGGGATTCTTCCTAAAATCTGCTTCAAGACCTACCCCAGCCTATCTTCTAAAAAAACAAACAAAAAAGGAATCATAGACATGGAGACTTCTTTCTACTGGCATAATGGAGTATCTGCAGACTGGACTGAATGGTTTGTGCAAATCATGTTAACCTGTGACCTGGCTTTCACCCTCTATCACATCTTAATTTATTGCCTAACCGAGGGCTAGCTTGGTGCCTTTAGCAACTGACCTATCTAATAGAAGTTTCATTTAGCTACCATAGCAGCCAGGACTAGGATAACCACTGATTTCTCCAATACTCCTTCAAAAAGCAACTAAGCTAGTGTTTTTTCTCCATCTTTTCTCCATCTCAATTAATTTCATGCTCTCTTCCTTGTAGGACAACCGAACATTCTTCAAAGGTAACTGGGATAAATGCAGATTATTTATTTATTTAATTCCCCATCCCTTTTTTCATGTCTTTCAGAGAGGTAACTGATGAACTAATTTATTTTCCTCGTTGGATGAGTCAGTGGAATAAAACATTTGACCTCGGTTCCTAAATTAAATTTGGCCAAGGCCTGTAGGCGAGAGGAAATGGAGGAGGGCGAACCTTGCCCTACATCTCAGTCTAGCAGCTGAAATCCAGTGGGACATAAGAATTAGTCACCATGTGCCTTCTCTAAGCTCTGTTAAGCAGGCATGTTTATTCCCAATTACACTGGTTTGGGACTGCAGCTTTAAAAACAGAATTTTGGCGACATCAGAATCGATCTGGGCTGGGATGTTAAACCTAATCAGACCTAATATTTAGATGTCAAACGTCCAGAAAATTCCCAATGTGTAGACATTGACTAGGAGGTTGAAAGGCATCCTAGAAAAGGACAAGGCAAAGTACTTTATTATTATTATTTTTGACAAGAAAACTATGGGGACATATATGTGAAGTCATAAAAGACATTTCAGGAACTGAACTAAAAATCAGCAAGTCCCTGTTTCTCCTCAGGATCTTTCCCACAATATGAGAACCACCATCATATTTCTCTACCTGACAGCAAACATATCCCACATACTTTCCTCCTCCTCTTTTCCCCTCAACAAAAATCCGGTGGGGTAGGCTGAGAGGAAGTGACTGGCTCAAGGTTCCTCAGCTGGCTTTCATGGCTAAGACAGACTAGAATTCCTGGTTTCTAGCCTTTTGCCTTAATCATTAGGCCAAACCAGCTCTCCAAAAAGAGGTTTTACAGATAGTTCACAGAAATGCTATTTAGTAAAAAAAAAATGTAAGAGTAATTCCTAGAAGGGAGCCAATTTGGTGCAGTGGTTCAGCTACTAGGCTGATAGATCATGAGTTCTAATCCTGTCTTGGGCACAAAGCCAGCTGGGAGCTCTTGGGTCAGTCATTCTCCCTTAGCCCTAAGAAGCAGGCAAGGACAAGCCACTTTTAAAAACGTTGCCAAGCAAACTGCAGAGACTTCTCCAGCTGGTTGACTGGAGTCAAGACTAACTCAAAAACTCCACATACACAGATCCCCAGAGCTGCCATTTTTTACCTGGGTGTTGCTGCCAGCCTGGTTTGTTCAACACCTTGGTAAATAATGGCAGCTCTATGGAGTTCCAAATAAACCAGGCCACTAGTTTAAGTCTCTGAAAATAGTTCCACTGCACCTTTCCAAAGAGGTATAGAGGTAAAGGTAGAGATAAACTGTTCATCTGTTATATGAAAAACTTACCTTTTTGAAGTTTTATAAAGTATTGTATTAGGATCTTTGCTTGGTCACCTTTTTCCAAATAAGCAAATTATCAGATTAGGTACCATTATCAATGCTTTGAGATAAATGAGTGGGCTTCGCCAACGTTTTATGTATGGCAGCTGCTCCTACCTGTCTGGATCAGGTAGGCCAATCAGAAACAGGCATATATTATAACGTCAGACAATCCTGGTTAAGATGGAAGGTTTCGGGCACACCATCTTAATATAATGTGTGAACTATGTGCTGGCTGGGAAATTCCTGGAGTTGAAGTCCACACATCTTACAGCTGTCAAGGTTAAAAACCACTGAATTAGACTAACTAATTTCTATTGATGCTATTTTTCTCTAATTTTTTGGTTGAAGCTACAATCCTATTCCCTCTTTGCTAGGTAGAAGCTTCAGTATAAAGGATCTTCTTTCCAAGTAGATGAATACAAGATTGTGCTGCCAATTCTTTTTTTCTTTTCAATTTCTCCCACAATACAATAATACTTTGTGGCAACAACTCATTCACAAATCCAACTGAACTGAAAGCCTCTCTGTGCTTTGACAGTCATTGCCTTGTTTTATTTCATATTGCAAACAAAGCAAAATTAACAACTGCTTCTTGTTAACTTCATAATATCCATTGCACTCTTTTGGTCATTTAGCCCAATGAAAATATCTCTTTAGTCTTAAACCTTATGGAAACTATTTTTGCTGCCTTTCCTTATATCTTTGTTCCCATTTTCTACAAATCAAATTCTACAACATTTGCAGCATATGATTTAGAATCCACAAATCATATGCATCTCTTTACCCTGAAAATATTTACAATAAGGATTCTTTCCTCACATACAACCCACCCCCCCCAGCATTTTGCAATGCCTAATACGGAGTTTCATCTGCCATTTTATTGCTAAAGTCACCCAGTTGTGTAATGACCTTCCAGAGACAGCAATCTGTTTTCAAGTGCAAAGCTTTGCCAGTTGTGTTTCCAGCTCAACCTACCTACCCTACCTACCTACCTATCTTCCTTCCTTCTTTCCTTCCTTCCTTCCTACCTACCTTCCCTCCCTCCCTCCCTCCTCTCCCCTCTTCTTTCTGTTGTTCAGTGTTTTCCTTTCAAATCTCCTATTTATATTTTTAGAATCCCACTTGAATTTTTACTCATTTGTCACTCTGCTTTTCAGCAGTCCTAACAAACAGAGGAGGAGTTGGAGGCATACTGGTCCATTAAGCAGAAAGTCCCAAAAGCAAATTATGTGTGGGGCTGGGTTGGGGAGAGAGAATCTGCTTTTTTAAAAAAATAGTCCAGATTTGGCCAAATGCCAAAGTTGACCCTGATCAAAACATAACTGGGGGAGGGAAGTCAGCCCAATGCTCTGTAAATACAGTTGCTTGGATCCCCAACTTAACCAAACCTCTCCCCATCTCCCCATTAGTAACTGACAAAACATCAGTCCCTCTTATTCTAGGATGACTTTGTTTTCTTAAGAGACTTTGAAGAATGGTTTTCTGAAAGGCTTCTGAAAATCCATTTGTATAGAATCAATGGGAGCACCCACTTTTACAGGCTGCCTGAACATCCTCAGAGAATTTGGGGAAATGAGTGAGGTGTCACTTTCCCTTATTAATCCCAGAACTGACAGTTTCCTGACATAACAACATTTATCTATACATTCTGTGTTTTTGTCTAGGCTTCAGAATTTCTGTGCATTTTCAAAGGAAAACAGATATGTAATTTAGTAAAGATGCAAAATTCAACCAGCCAGGCAAAAAATCCAACGGGAGACAAAAGATATATTGAAAAAAAACCCCACCTTACAGTTATTCACTTGGTGATTTCCCCAGGAATGTGTTGGGATTTGCATTTTGAACATTTAAAATAATCTGGGCATGCTGAATCTTTATTCCAGTGGAGCTACTTTCAGAATTCAGCCTCCATAAGATTTTTGTCACTGTCAAGACTGACAAAACAAGGAAGAATTCTGACCTGTAGGAGACCAGTTAATCAGAGCGTTCCTGGTGTTAAGGACAACTCCTTTCATCCTTTTTAACAGTTCTTCTGCAGGAAAATATCTAGCAAATGGTCTCTCATATTGCTTAATAGAGGGAAGAATGGATGTTGTTTCAGATATCAAAATGTCTGAGCCAGACCATCATTCCTGAAAGCTCAGTCAGGGAAACCACTTGAGTTCCATTTCAGCTCCCCTCTGCTTTTTCCATGGGATGCTACGATGGTCAGTAGTTACACCAACACATTATTACGGGTAGAAACAAAACCATCTCTGGAGCCAAGGAAAGACAAGCAGGATTCAGTATCTCATATCCCACCTCAGGCAAACAGTTACTTTTCACCAAGACTAGTAGGAGTGTTAGAAGCCAGTTGCCAAAACACATGAGGGAGGTTTGCTGCAATAAATCCTGCCATGTAGCAAAGGAGATAAATATAATAATATAAAATGATGCCCTAAGAAGATGTTGTGTTTGGAGGTGTGGATGTAATCGGGAAACTTTTAAAAAAAATTTCTTTCCCTCCATAAAATTGATTGGCAGTAAGTCTGGGGCAGAAATGGAAAGGAATTCTTTAACTAACACATAATAAAGTTGCAGGAGTCATCACCACCGCCAAATGCAAGCAAACATCTTTAATGTAGCCTTTGTTTAATAAATAACAAAAAGCAAATGTTGCTAAGACAAGCCATTGAGAACCTCCACAGGGGTTCCCAGGGATTTGCTAGCCAGTTTTGGATCCAAATTGCTTTGGATCCAGGCAGGCAACTGTTAGAGAGGCTTAAAGAGGTTTGGGGAATCTTAGCCTAGGAATAAAATTGTTGTATTATTTATTCAAAGTATGGCCCTACTATATTCAAAGCCAGGCTGTGATTTCATGGTGGTAGTAGCTAATGTGCTGTTTAAAGAAATTCAGCAATATTTTCTAGCTGGAATAGCGAAGAGTCTGGTGGTCTCTCACCCTACGATGGTGTTGCTGACGCTGCTATGAGGAGCTGGAAAATGTTTTAATCCCAGTGGGGAAAACAGTCTGTTTTTCAAGGACTGACAGAGTGGTCCAGAATGAATCAGATGGCTTAGAATAGCCTTCTCCAACCCAGAGCCGTCCAAGGAGTTGAGGATGAGGAGATTGTAATTCCCTATTTCCAATGGACGGCAGACTGTGGAAATATGTGAACTTGACTTTAAAAATATCAGATCTGTTCTTCCAGAGATTTGGAGGAAAGAAGTTACACTGCAATCTCCTTGGGCAAGTAAGTTCCATGTTCATTGCTTGGGAGTCATGTAGGTGTGCTAAGCAAGCATACCTAGAGTCTACTGAAAATCCTGGAAGCCTAGAGCATTCTCCTCTCTTTAAAAAAAAAGAATTGTGAAATGTGAGGATTAAGCCTGCAAGGCTTAATCTGAATTTCCACCTGCATCCACAAGCTATTAAGCTTTTTTGGCCAGGTGGACAGGACCTATGTAGCACATCCCCTTGGGTACTGGGGGGGGAGGTGGTGGTGAAGTAATTGCTTCACGCCCCTGTGTTGTGTCTGTTTATCTTCTGGCTTACCACAATCGCTCCTGGGCACAGCAGATCTTGGGCGTCTGTGCACAAGGGATGGAGCCGAATAGGCTCAGGGCAAGATTGGCCAGGGCTGCTGGAAAAGGCTAGATGGAGACTACTAAGTATCGTTCGCCCAAAGGGTTGCCAAATTGCCGTTCTTTGAGGGACCCGCTTTCCCCTATCGCAGAGAACGCCCTCGATTTCTGCCAGTTTTCACAACACACACGCGCGCGCGCACACACACACACACACACACACGATACACAACAGAACGTTCCTCCCCTTCAGCCCGCCAAAAGCCCCCGATCAGACGCCCCGCGTTCTCCCCCCGCACGGTCAGCCTTCCCTTGACATCTCTTCCCACCAGAAAACCCCGCAGAAGCCAGCCGCGGAGCCCACCGAGGAGACCGGGGCGCACACACTCACCCGCGATTCCCTCCAACCTCCCCTCTCCTCCCCGCGGCTCTTCGGAGAGCTCCTGCGCCGGACCGGAGCCCTCCACACAACCCCACGACCCAGGTCTCCCGGCTCTCCCCACTCCCTTGGCCCCCGAGGACACCGCCCAGCCCCGCTCGGGAAACGCTGACCTGCGAGGCGGCGGCGGCGGCGGCGGATCGCAGCAGGAAGCCGACGGAGCAGGCGAAGAGCCGCGAGCGGGTGGCTCGCAGTCTCCGAGCAGTGGCGGGCGGGCGAGCTCTGCTTTCCCCTCCTCCAAGCCCGGAGAACCGAGCCAGCCACCAACTCACCTTGGCGGGCGAGCCGAGGGACCCGGCTAGCCGCGGAAGAGTCCAGCTGCCGCTCTCCTTCTCCCAGCTGGCGTCGCCTTTCATGGCCAGGCGGGCTAAGGAGGCAGAGGCGGCGGCGGGCGGGCTGCTCCGGCCTCTTCCCTCGCAGCGGCTGTCTTGTCTGTCCGTCTCTCTGTCTGGTTAGCTCACACCTCGGTCCCTGGTTAACCCTCCGACTGCTGGCTAAGCCCTGCTCTGCGCGCCACGAGAGGCCGCCCCTTCGAGCGACTGACTGGCGCGCGGGGTGGCTGCTGCTCTCGCTGTTGGCGGGAGACCGAGCGGGCGGCACACCGGCGGGCAGAGAGGGGCCAGCGGCGGGGCAGGCGGGGTTACGGGGGCGGAGGAAAGGCCCTCGGGTGCGGGGCAGAGAGCACGTGGGCCCCACTTTTGAGGAAAGGGCGTGTAGCACTTGCGCGGGCCGGGGGGAGCTCCCTTCCAGCCGTTCCAAGTTCCCTTGGACGGCTGTGCCTGTGTGGTGGGCTAATCGCTTTGCAAGCCACGGTCCTTTCCCCGCGGAGAAAACCCCTCCCTCCTCCCTCCCTCCCGGCTCAGTCCTGCTAAAGGACCGCTTGTTTGTTCAAGCAGCGGCGGATTCTTCAGAGGCACGAGGCTGAGCACCCGCAAAGTGAGCAGCCTCCCGTCCGCACGCCAGACCTCAGGCTTGCGCCAGGGAGCCCTTTTCGCTTTGGGGGAGATGAAGAGGTCCCACCTACCCCCCTCCTCCAGGGCCAAGGGGCCGGGCACCCCCCCCCCCCGGTCCCAGGCTGCAGACTGACTTCAGCCCCGGATGGGACTCCTGGCGGGAGGATCCGCCTAGAGTGATACTGCTCTCGGTCTCTCTCTCCCCCCCGCTCCTCTCCCGCCGCCAACTCCCTCCTGAGCTAGTCTCGCAGATTCATTTCGGCGCCCCTCTCCCTGCTCTCTGCCAGATCCTCCCCGGCAGTCCAGCCTCCTTCTCTGGCGTTGCTATGGAGCGAGGCGTCTCCAAGGGACATACCAGGCGGCACCTGTGGCTGAAAACTGTCTCGGTTCAACCTCCAAAGCCAGCTCGTCCGCTCGGGAAGGGTGGGAGCTGAAGCCCCCCCCCCTCCCCGTCTCTCTAAGGGAAGAAGAGACCCAGAACGGGCGGAGCGGGGCGGGCGAGGCAGCAATTAAACGGAAGAGCGAGCTCGACCGTCCGGCTCTTCCTTGCGCTTTCTTCGACTCCCGTCCCTCCGCTGTTCCGATTTTTTATTTTTTTATTTTGCTTGGAGCAACAAATGCTAATCTGGTTCCTCCTCTGGTCCTCCGGCTGAGTTCCGAATCTCCACCCTCGCCTTTCGCCTCCACCCCACCCCTCACTTGTCCAGAAGCATCTCCCAAGCGCCTTGCCGCGGGAGGGAATATTTTTCCCCAAAGCATCCCTCCGTTTTTATTTATTTTTACCAAGCCCTCTGTTTCAAGCCTTCCCTGTGGAAAGAAATGCCGGAGCGAGTGAGGGAGCGAGGAACCTGCAACGCGAGGCCGAAGTCTGAATGGACCCGGTCCCTGCGCCTAGTCTGGAAGGATTTCAATCCTGGGGTGTTCCCCCCCCCCCTAAAATCCCGGTATGAGCATCTCGTGAACTTGGTTCGGAAATCAAGTGGGCTTTGGCCTGGCTCCTTCTTGGACGGGAGATCTCAAGGGGATTAGTAGAGCCGACGGCTAGACCGCAAAGTAGAAAAACAAACAAGGTACCGAGGCGACGAAAAATTGAAATCACCAGGATTTGAGGGAGGCTATGTTATTCTTGGAGAGTGAGAAATAGTTGGATCACTTTACTTTGTCCCTAATGGACCCTTCAGATATATATTAAAAATGCAGTGCAGAAGTGCCAAACACATGTTTACAAACCCTAGGGCCATGGGTATTTAAGGAATGATGAACCACTGCAGTATGTTGTTAGTTATATGGTTAGTAGAGCCACTTTCGTCTAATGGTTAAGGCATCGAGCTAAAAACAGGGAAAGTGAACAGATGGCCTTTGGGGGATATTTATTATACCTGTAGCGCTTGGGAAACCTGGGGTTTACCTACTCTTTTGAGCACTTGCGGCTTAATCCTATCTGATTTTGCTTCTAAACACTTGGAAGTCTGCTGAACAACTTTACTGTCTATGATGAAAACTGCAAATATTAACTTTATGGTTAAGGATCAAGTCCATCATCATATCGTATCACCACCCTCTCTCCAAGCACAGGGATGGTCTGTGACCTGAAAATTGTAAACAAAAATCCATGTTTTTGTACAACGATGCCAACCACAAGGGCCAGATCTAAGTTAAGCAGAGAGAAGCTGTGATACAGTGCTTTTAAAAAGGTTCTCTTAAAATACTTAAAGCACGGCTACTCCAATATTACTGTATCCAGTTTTTACTCGTGTGTTTGTATAATGTTTTTCTTTTCCCTTTTCTTGTAATTTTTTTTTGCTTTTTTTGTTCCCCGGTTCATCTCACTATTGCCAGTTTGCCCGTTCTCCTTCTTCCATCTGTAGATCATTGATTTCTGTCACTGCCCAGTTAGTTCTGCACTGTGCTTCTCTTCCATTTGCAGAGTGGCCATGCCTTTTAAAAAATGTTTGCGATGGTGATGAATATCTGTATTTTTTTTTTAAATGTATGCATTCACTATCTGGCAGGGCTTGCTTTGAAGCCCACAGCAGACCAAAAGCATTTGGGGGGATTATATAGCAGGAAGCTGAGCCTTTGTAATGTTTTGTTGTGCTGCCTTTTTTTCCCCTCCAGCCTTCCTGTGCTTGCTATGTCGGGAGTAGAAGACTTATCAAATCTTTCAATGCCTA
This sequence comes from Pseudonaja textilis, assembly GCF_049901715.1. Taxonomy (NCBI): domain Eukaryota; kingdom Metazoa; phylum Chordata; class Lepidosauria; order Squamata; family Elapidae; genus Pseudonaja; species Pseudonaja textilis. The sequence continues at coordinate 160,981,348 of NC_141991.1, read as the reverse complement.
CTTTGTTTGTTAATACACCTTATCGCAACTTTACAATGTTTTTTTTTTATTCTCGGTGTGCATTTTGAATTAATTTCCCCCTAAATTCTTTGCAGAAAGCCAACCATGATAATTATAATTTACTCTGCTTCTGTGTAGATACCTGGAAGCAGTAACAGCCCTCCAGCTTACTTAAACCTTGCTTTCTTAACCATTTAAAAAACCCAGTGACTATGTTACCTTTAGAAACACACCATGCCATCTCAACAGAACTAACACACAGGAAAATCGTAGGGGCTGGAAACTTTTTTTTTCATAAAATGAAATCCAAGAAATAAGGTCAGTCAATGCCTAGCCAAGGTTTCTGCACTCCTTCCAACCTGCATATAGAATCACACCAACTGAGCAATACTATATGCAGCCAGTCACATGATGTTCCCCTTTACTTGAGGATAGGCAGCTAATTACTTTTTACTCACCAGCACCAAGCCACAGCTGTTACATTACAGTGTTTGTTACACTTCAGACTGCAAAAGTGAAACAGCTACCAATTTAGACGACTTGGCTTCCTTTGTTCTGCCTTTCCTTCGACATTGCGTGTGGGGGGAAAAGTGAGAAATAATTGGGGCAGAATAAGGCTTGGAAAAAGAAAATATTGTGAGTAAAAGCTGTTGCATTTTTTCAGCTGCACGGCCAGAGTTATCTCGTGTGTGCTGCTTCAAGAAGGAAGGATAACAGTGGAGTGGTGGCTTGGTTCATTATGTACCACTGTGGGATTTCTCATCCGCTATGGAGGATTAGATCCCTGCACAGGTGTCTGAGACAAGGCCAAAAGCTTCTATTTTAAAGTGCCTATTGGTCCCTATTGGAAACTGAATTGCCTGCTGGATTGGGATGCTTGGATGGAATACCGAGGGAGCATTTGGGCTGTTTATGAAAGAGAGCTTGGATGAAGCACCAGTTTGTTAGCAATTAAATGGTAAACCCTTCAAGTGCCCACCGGGCAAACTGGTGAGGAAGCCACTTGTCCATGAATTTGATTACAATATGTGATCCATCTTTTATCCGTTAATATGGCATGACAAGGCCTTCTAGCTTGTTTGGCCTTATGTTGGAACCAGAAGAGTCCAAAATGTGTCCTAGAATGCATCTTAGACAAAAGCTCTTTTCACACATTTATTCAGTTAGAACAAGTTGACTCTGTTGTGTTAGTCATTTAATAGCAGGATCATTGGGGAGATTGTTGGAAGTGCTAGAAAATTTTCTGATTTTTATCTAGATCTCTGACATTAAAGAAGGAATGTGATACTTGTCTGGACAACAGCATGCTGATTTTCACCTACCTTGCTTTTTTGAACAAAATGTATGTAACAATTGCTCTGAAAGGAGAAAAACAGATGAATATCCTCTTTCAAACCATCAATTCTGAAATAAAGTCAGCACATGCTCTGGAAAACCTATTGAAGCAATTCATATAAGCTAGATGGATTTTGTTTACTTTATTTGAGGTTCTGTATGTTGGTGGTAGTTTTCTCACTGTCAGTTGACACTGGTGGGAGAGGGGAAAAGCCAGGAAAGAAAGAAAGATAGAGACAGACAGAGAGACACACACAGAAAGAGACAGAGATAGAGACAGAGATAGAGAGAGAGAGAGAGAGAGAGAGAGAAAGACAGAAACAGAGACAGACAGACAGACAGAGAGACCGAGAGAGAGAGAGAAAGACAGAAACAGAGACAGACAGACAGACAGACAGAGAGACCGAGAGAGAGAGAGAGAGAGAGAATATTTTAAAAATAATTGTGTATTTTTAAAACTTGTATTCAATTTGAGTTATGATAAAATTGGGTAATGGCTATGGGAAGCAGCTTCAGAAGATGGACAGACCTTTGTAGTCAAACCCACCTCCTTCATCCTATTCACTATGATTGATGGCAGGGGTGGGATTCAAATTTTTTAACAACTGGTTCTGTGGGCGTGGCTTAGTTGATGGGCATGGCCAACTCAATATCACTCACATCGAGGCACGCATCTCCTTGCCTGGCCTCTCATGACTGTGGGGATGCTGCAGCAGTCGTAAGTGTGAAAAAAATGGTCACAAGTCACTTTTTCAGTGCCATTGTACCTTTGAATGGTCATTCCACACAAGCAAAGTACCAGCAAAGGACGGGGGGAAATTCCAGAGATGTTCCTGAGACAGGAAGTCTACTCCTGCCAAAAATGTAATAAGGGTTAACAGAGAGGCAGTTTCTGTAAGCAACACCAGAATATTTCCTTCCTGCCTTCCTTATAGGATTAGGCCAGTAATTTCTCCGAACTGCTTAGAATGTTAATAACCGGTTCTAGCGAATAGGTGCAAACTGGTAGAATCCCACCCCAATTGATGGATGTTTTTCCTGCCTGCTGTGGTACAGAAAAGGGAGGACAACAAAGATGTGGGGCTCAGTCAATCACTTTACTTATCACAAGTTGCGCACATATGATCAGGACAATGCCATTCAGCAGTGAGTCAGAACAAACGGGAGAGGCAAAATAGGGATTGACAATAGTGATATCAAATGTTATGCCATAATTGATATAGTTTTCTATCAGATGAAGAATCAGTGGCCATCTGTTGAACTCAGCAGTAGGGAAATCCCTTTTGTCTTTATTTACTATTTGCCAGTGGTTGGATTCATACAATGCAAGATGTTGCTCCCTAATACTTTATTTTTCAAACTGTGTGGTTTTTCTTATTCTTTTTTAAGTTTAAGTTGCTCGCTGTGTTGAAGATACAATTAGGAAATGGAAAAGTAGGATAACGTCAGTCAATCATGAATGAATGCTATGTCTGTAAATAGTTTTGTAATAAAGAATTAGGAAAGTTACCAGAGATGCACAGAAGTTACGATATATACCAATAAAACAACTGAGAATTTTGTCATTTAAGATGCAGTTGAATCCCACTTGGATTCAAATGTGTGGTTGTGATTTAAGTACTAGAGTTGTGCAATGCTTTTCATTCTGGAACCATCTTGGAATATATAGACATTTATGTCATCCTTGGGAAATGATGCAGCTGCTTTAAGGAGTTGCAGACAGATGTTCTGTCTGCTTGCTGTATACTTCAAGGCATCTTCTGGATACAGAAGCAGAAGCATTGCACAGCCTTAAGTGTTACTTCCAAGATTATTTCAGATAGGACATTGCTATGACAATATTAATCCTATTAACCAGTGCAAAAATGATTGGATGATGCTAGAAGGCATTGAAAATAACAATCATGAAAGTGGCTTTTAAAACTGTAAAGAGGGTAATTTGTTTGGAAATGTAGCTACTATTTAATAATAGCTGTCTACTTAATTCATCTCCCCCCACTCTCTCTTACAAAAATATAACCTTGTTTCATTGTTTGCACTTGATGCAAGAACTTGATACCCAGAAAGAATGGCAAGGAAGAAAAGGTGAAGTTTAAAATCAAGTTGACTTGTGCTTGATTCCTGATTACTCTATTGAGCCATTTCTGGAGTTTTCTTGGCAGCAATATAGAAGTGGTTGGTCTCTGTCTTCTTCCAGCATTTTTTAAACCTTCATTTTTTACCACAGTTTGCAGGCCAGATTTCCTGATAGTGCTCCATCGAAATACTAAGTCTGATTGTGGAGGATCAGTCCAACTCAGCTTAGTGTTACGTAGCCATGGACAGATACATCTTAATTTTTTTTAAAGAAAACACAAGTAATTTCTCCTTGAGTTAAATATAACGGTAATGTTTCTGTTTTTGCTGATTTATAAAAAAAACCTCAAATAGCACTTAGCACTTAGTTTTGGTCTAATTCATTTCAAGTATCCTTTTCTTTTATGCATCTGTACATTGTCAGGACAATACAATGAATATCTTTGTAAAGAGAGCAGTTTTTGTTGGGAACACAGGCATAGTAATGCCTTCTGTAAAACTTCTCTGCCACTAACACAATAGGATTGCAAACGTCAGGTCCTGTTGTGGAATCAACCCCATGGTAACTGTCTACTGTGGAACAAGCAAAGAAATATAACTCTGCAGTTGGAAGAAGCAATTTAATAATAATTCAAGGAGAACTGTTTGAAATGCTCAGCACAGTTGCCAGCAGGAAGACCCTCCTTTTCCTTGTTATTTGCAAGGAATGGGAGTGTTGAGAACTTCTTCCAGGATCGGTGGACACAAGCAAATTGTGGGAGTAGGAGTAGGTGTAGGTGTAGGTGCATCAGATGGGAAGCAGTGCGGCTTGTTAAGGTTGGGATTTTCAAGAGGGACCAAGTCAAATCATATTTTGATTTCTATGTGGAACAAAAAGAAAAAGATTGAAATCATAGGTCATCCTTCCGAATATTTATGGAAATTTACTTCCCTCTACTGATGTATCTCGTTCATAGGAGCGATATTCTATACCTCTGAAAAGCTACCTTGATCTTTATTCCGAAGGAACTGGCCTTTTTTTTACAATACAGCTTTGGATAGTTTTGTCTGTGACTTCAGCCCCAGATTTGTTTTATATCACCAGTGGGCGGAACTACACAAAGCTTCTGTTTCAGACATATCCTGCAGATTATTTTGATATTGTTTTCTTTATGATACGTCCCTTCTAAAGAAGATAAAAACTAATATGAAATAATACAGAGTGAGAAAAATGAAATGAGAAAGAAATCAAAGAGAAGGCTAAAAATGCAAGAAAGGAAAAAAGGTAAAAGAAAAATAGAAAAGGAAAAAAAAAGCTTCAGCTCTTCTTTACAACAGTTACAAGTACAATTATAAATTTACCCCTTAATCTATGGTTACAAAATAAGTCTCTTTATAATTATTCTGTCTAACCATCAAATCATAAATTCATTTTTTCCTGTTTCACACAAAAACTCCAGAAGGGATTTCTAGTCAGCAGTAAATATAGAAAATGTTTTTTTCTAAAAATTGTAACAGATTTTCAATAGATAATCAGATAGTTTTATTGTATGCTGTCAAGAAGATGAAAGAAATTTCTCACCAAATCTTGTAGGCATTCTGCTCTGGGAGGAGAGTAATTAACCTAGTGCTCAGCTCTTTTGTTTATCAAGTGTGAATTGCAATAGAAATTGACTTTGGGGAGTTTATTCATTATTTTTAATGAAAAGAACAAAACAATGATGTTTTAAATGAACAGGTTTCTTTTTATGTTTGCAACCACATCACATAATTAGAATTAAAAAAAAATCAAAAATAAAACCAAGAATGTTGCAAAATAATAATTAAATGTTGAACTTCAGGGTTAGTTCTACAATAAACCAAAATAGATTAAAATGGCATTTTTGCTATGGACTAATTGTTGATGCTGGTAATTTGAAAAAATGTACAAAATACAATATATTTTCAGAATGAATGTGTAATAATTACTTTTGAGACATGAAAATAATGGGATAGGATCCTTGTTTGTATGTCAGAATATTTAAAATTTTGTATAAAGGTTCCCAAATTCATGCTTACCATCTGCCTCTGGGATAGCAGCCTATGAAAAAGAAGGGAAAAGGTATGAAGAAAGAGAAATAAAGGTAATTTTGGCATTTGTCTTGTCTTGTATAGATTATTGTAATAGTAATCCCTGAGTGACTTTCTGATCATACAGAGTCTGTATTACATCCTTCTATTCAGAAGAATTGCAGGATATGAAACAGAACAGATGATGGTGAAGACATGCCTTGCATCTTCAAGTAGTCATCCATCATAATTGTTTCTTTGGTAGGGCATTTGTTAACATTTGTCCAAGTGATTGGGTGCCCCAATCCTTGGCCTGAGAGTAACAAATTTGCTCAATGCAATCCACCACCTGTTCCGTTTGTCAAATCAGTTCTGTTGTTTCAAAATAAACATTAGACAAAGTTCTTGTAAATATATTGTCTCAATTGTGGTCCTTTACAACCATAGGCAATTGAATGAGCAGGAGGGCAGGTGGCCCAGTATGTTCAGATTGGGACGAACGAACACATCATTTCATGAAAGTCTGGAGCATCATAAAGGAGATCTATAACCTCTCCTGAAGAAGACTATTCTGGTCCCAGCTGCAGTAGATGCAAACTTGTCCATCTCTGTTTGTTCAGCCCTCATTTTGAGGGAAATAGCCATCCATCTCCAAACTCTTTTAGAAAAAAAGATTCTCCCCAGTAGTATAAAATATAAGCAATAAGTAAATGCCAGACTCTGTTGACTCTGATTATTATTCAAGGATACTACCCCCAGCAAATCCGAAGTTTATTAGGTGTCAACAAACCTTAGCAATACTTAGCCGAATGATAAATAAAGGCATATTCTAGGTTTCACCAACTCTTTGTTTGTATAAATGAGATTACAATGGGAGAGGAGGGTCTTTAGAATACAAAGGCTATATTTTATCTATTTTGGCCTCTAGGCATGAGGTCAATATATCAAATGTTTTAGGGAGCACCTTTGTCTCATACTAAAACTTGGAGTTTGTGCAGAGTCTGGTTTCAGATCTGGGCTAAGTCACCATGGTAGCTCTAATCAGATAGATAATTTTATCAGCATGAACGTGTGCTACTCTGTGTTTTTTTTTAATTTATTGATGTCTTTTTAAATCACTGTCCCTTATTAGGAGAGGAAGGGAGAGAGAGAGAAAGAGAGAGAAGAAAGCAATCTGTTCTTTTGATTGATTTCTCAGTAATGTCATTAACCATGGTTCCTTATTGGATCATCACTAAGAGTTAGGATCAGAAATATTATTTTCCATTAGCATCATTCTTGCTTGCAGCATTTATTGCAACTAATGTGGTGACAATAACAGGAAATGTCTGTAGTATCTTTTAATGTTTAGAATGAAATCCCTGGAATTGTTATTTGAAGATACAAGACATCAATATCCCAGAGATTCCTTGCAAAATGTTTGTGTCGTAGCTGAATAAGGGGAGATTGTGGACATGCCTCATGAACTGGATGGAGCCAGGGGTAGGCTTTCTGAGGCTGATTTCTATGGAGGTACTGTAGATCGTTGACTTCCCAGTCCAGGAAATAAGGAATTTTCCTGGCCTAGATGAACCAGTATTAGTATTTGATGTATGGCACTTACATCAAGTGCAATATGATACCTAAGTGCAATATGAAAAAGGCAATAAAAATACAACACAGTATTGATTGGTACCAACACTATTATAATGTAATAATCAATCTAAAACATTTGCTAATCCAAGAGTACCATAATTTAAATCTCTAAGCCACAACTTCGGAGCTGTCTTTTATAAACTTCAAGAGACTGGACTCCGACTGTAGGGCCATCCATTCGGAAGGGCAGGAACTAGATAGGAAGTGCCATTCTGAAATGGCTTTGATTGCACACATGAGTTGAGCACACAGAAGCATAAATTTTATCAAATTATTCAAATACTAAGTAAGCCTGACCCAGGAGGTCAGTGCCAACAATTTTAAAAAATAATGCTTCTAAAGACTTAACCAATGTATGGGTTGATGGAAAGAAGTGGAGATGAATTGGAGGAAGATCCAGGATCATACAAATCAGAAGACAGAGTGCAGAGTCATATATTTCTACCAAAAAACTATTGCGGGAGACCAGATGAGGCGTCCCTTAGGAGCATTAACAGGCCAATGTTTCTTAACTGACTGCTTAGCTGTTTAAAAAGATACAAATGGATTTTCCAATATTTAGAAGATGAAAATTACAGGATCCTGGCTTTTGATTGATTAAAGACTTTTTAAAAATCCTTACTAATTAGAAGTACTGATTTTTTAAAATTTTGTAGATGTTTTTATTGTTTTACTGCTTTTAAAAAATGTTTTAATTATTTTATAATTTTAGAATTGTAAGCAGCCCACTTGAGTGAGTTGGGCAGCAATAGAATGGAGTAAATAAGTAATAAGTACATAAATAAGTAAGTAAGTATAAGTCAGTCAATCAGTCAGTCATTCAGTCTCTATCATGGAAGATATCCACATTCTCAAAAAGAAAACGAGGCAAAAGAAGGGAAGGGAAAGGAGATTATTCTGGATGACAAGCAAAAAGCACGGCCTTATTCAAGTTTAAGGAGGTGGTAAAGACATCCTTAGTGAGGCAATTGGAGAGGCAAACATATCCCTTATCCAAAACCAGGGCAGAATAATTTATATGAATACTTTCAGTATAGGTGTAACAGTAAAAACTGACTGAAATTGGAGGAAAAAAAGAAAAAAATTAAAGAATCTAGCCAGTGACCTATATACTGAATATGGATCCACACAACCAGGTTGCTCCATTGTATCTGCAGGATACCAACTGTTTTTAGAAGGCAAGATTCAATATGTGCGTCCTTACCTTTTCCCCCATCTCAACGTAAGTGCAACATCTGCCCATATATTCTTGCTCTTTGTCCAAACTAGGATTTTCTGCCCAGGTGATGCCGTCTATTTTGCCTGCTGTGGCTTATTTCCTTATAGGCAACTCCCTGCACTTTGATTGGCTTATGTGTGAAGCAGTGCCAGAACCCTCCCCTCCGCTTACACTCCTAGGCCAATAATCGTTGCCTTGCAGGGTCTTTTGGACCTGGACTATTGACTTTCTAGTTTACTCTTGCTTCACAAATGAGCTGCTTTCTCTTTTTACAAGTTCACAAGCAAAACAATGACACTTTCCCTCTCACCCCCTTTTTAATGATCTGAATGTCAGAAAGAAGGATCAATCATTTTTTGTTTCTCTCTTTTCTTGAAAGGTTGAAGAGAAGTTTAAAAGAAGAAAGAGGGAGAGAGAGAGAGGCAAACAGATTACATTCAAGGGGGTAATCTCTGTCTTTGCATGTTTGAATTTATAATATCCAAATGAGATGGAATTTTTTAAGTCTTAGGTGGAAGGAGGAAGAGGGAAAAGGAATATGTACATACAAAGAAGATGAGCTCTAACTGAATATTTATTTATTTGATTTGATTTGATTTGTCAATCGCTTACAAGATAATAGGCATAAGTATAAACATGAGTAAGAATACAGGAAATAGGTACAAATAAATGGGGACAATAGGACAGGGACTGTAGGCACGATTGTGCACTTAGGCACGTCCCTTACAGACCTCTTAGGAATGGGGTGAGGTCAATAGTGGATAGTCTGAGGTTAAAGGAGTGGGGGTTAGAGGATGTAACAACAGAGTCAGGTAGTGCATTCCAGGCATTGACCACTCTGTTGCTGAAGTCGTACTTTCTGCAATCAAGTTTGAAACTATTTACATTGAGTTTGTATCTGTTGTGTGCTCTTGTATTGTTGTGGTTGAAGCTGAAGTAGTCATTGACTGGTAGGACATTGTAGCAGATAATTTTGTGTGCTATACTTAAGTCCAACCGTAGGCAGCATAGTTCAAGGTTGTCCAAGCCCAAAATTTCAAGCCTGGGTGTTATGTTGCGAACAGAAGAGTGTAGTACTCTTCTCGTGAAATACTTCTGGACTTGTTCAATTGTATTAATGTCCGATGTACAGTGTGAATTCCAGACTGATGAGCTGTATTCGAGTATTGGTCTAGCAAAAGTTTTGTATGCTCTAGCTAGCAATTCAATATTTCCGGAGGAGAAGCTTCGTAAGATTAGATTTACAACTCTTAATGCCTTTTTGGCAATGTTGTTACAGTGAGCTCTGGTGTTTAGGTCATTTGATATGAGTACTCCAAGGTCCTTGACATAGTGAGGATTGTCAACGAGGTCATATCCGTCTAGTTTGTATTTGGTGTACTGATTTTTTTTTTTTACCAATGTGTAGAACAGAGCACTTGTTGGTCGAGATTTGTTGCCAATTATTTGACCATTCAGACACATAATAAAGATTGCTTTGAAGGACAGTAGCATTGTAGGTGGTGTTGAATAGTTTTACGTTGAGTTCCAGATATTCTCTTTTGGAATGGAGACTTATAGCAATTGTTCTTTTGGCCCCCAGAAGTTTGGAAGGAAGAGACGTTGGCTGCTTTACAAGTTACCACCCTTCTGTTCTCAAGTGCCATCTCACACCCAGCCCTACAGTTTATCCCAGAGGCTGCAGAAGAGAGAAGCTGGAAAAAGAAAAGGAAAAGAAATATTCTTGCAAATAGTAATCCTCATATGCCTGCTTACAGTGGATATGCTGCAGGGATGGGAAGGCACAACTGGATGTTTTGTCCAATAAAAGCCTGAGGCATTCTGCAGCCCAGCCCGAACACTTCATTAGCTGCCTAACAAAACATCCAAATGTGCACAGGACATTTCTAAATGAATTTAGGATCCAGCTTGCATCCACGCAGGTAAATAAGAGTGGGGCAAGGTGCTGTTATCAAACAACCACAGATAAAAGGAAGAACAAAGAACTCTTCATGAAATGAAAGTTATGCAATAGAAAATGGATCAGCAGTGCTTAATGAACTAAAAGTATGTAGTAACATTTTTGGATCAAATACTATGGATAAATCCAGCAGTCCTGACGATTGATGAAATGCCTTAACCACTGGCAAATAATTGACAACTCAAGCGAATGCCAGCTCAGTATAACGGACCTCATAAAACCCTAATTAAAATATGTCAGTAAAATTATTCATTGACAAATAGAGAAGAAATTGGGACGGAACAGCTTGTTCCATAATCATACAGTTCTGTAGAGAGCCATGGATATGGCCTTGAAGGAAGTATTCAGAAGCTGTTACAAAAACAAAAATAGCAGAAGCATGCCTTGAGCCCTAGGAAAGGAGGTAGCATTAGGAAAGCTTTCAGGCTGCTGCTCCTGACTCACTGGAGTATGAAAGGGAGGGGAGGAAAAATATAATCAGACTTCCAAGAGTATCTTAAACAATCTCAATAAAGATCAGTTCTGGTCTTGTGGACACCTTCAAATGTGGAAACCTTCAAAACAGAGGTGGTATTCGCAAGATTCTGACCAGTTCTGGAGAACTGATAGTGGAAATTTTGAGTAGTTTTGAGAAACGGCAAATACCACCTCTGACTGGCCCCGCCCCCATCTATTCTCTTCCTCCCAAGTCCCAGCTGATTGGTTGGGTCTTCTTTTGTTGCCCTGCATAGGAGAATAGAGCTGGAAAGCAGGTTAGCGGGTTGGGTTGGGAATGGAGATTTTACAGTATCTTTCCCCTGCCACACCCACCAAGCCATGCCCACCAAGCCATGCCCACAGAACCGGTAGTAAAAATTTTGGAATCCCATCACTGTCTCAAAGCCTATCAGATTCCCTAAAGCAGAGGTCTCCAAACTTGGCAACTTTAAGACGTGTGGACTTCAACTCCCAGAATTGTGGGAGTTGAAGTCCACACGTCTTAAAGTTGCCAACTTTGAAGACCCCTGCCCCAAAGGGTCAGGAAGGAAGCTGAGATGAACTAAAGGTTCAGGGATTTGTGTTGACAAACAGAACTTTTATTAACTTTGATTGGTAACATTGGCATGGATCCAATCAGGGATAGCTTAGGCTCTAGGGTCTGTGTGTTGATACAAAGAAGTGATGATGCAACCTTGACAAAGGAAGACAAAAGCCACCAGCAGAAACTAAATGACAACTCAGTCCTGAGCCAGGAAAAAGTATGAGAAAGAAAATAACTTTGTTTTTAATCTGTTTGGCATCAGAGGAGTAGAGAGATATTCTGGCAGGCTTTCAAGATTTTGTTTTTATACCCTAGTATCAGTGGTGGGATTCAATTTTTTTTTTACTACCGGTTCTGTGGGCATGGCTTGGTAGGTGTGGCAGAGGAAGGATACTGTAAAATCTCCAGTCAGAGGTGGTATTTGCTGGTTCTCCAAACTACTCAAAATTCCCACTACTGGTTCTCCAGAACTGGTCAGAACCTGCTGAATACCGCCTCTGCCTAGCATGGTAAGGTGGTGTTCCTGAAATCCTTGCTGTTTCCAAACCTGGCTACCTCAGAAGGTTGACAGATGGTAACCTCTCAGCTCTGTTGTTGCAAGGTGCTCTAGATAAGGCTGCTTTTATGTAAAATCTGGAAGCTGCAGCTGGTATAAGCTGCAGAGATGAGATTGTAATTCGCCTTGCTGCAACCATATAAACGACCCCTGAGAGAACTGCTGGTTTGCTCTCATACACGACTGAGATTACCTAAACAATTTTGGACCAGAATATTTAAGATATTCCATCCTCCCATAGAGAGCAGCCCAGATCCTATTGTCGTTCTGATGTAGTTCTGCCCTTGTTATGTGCACTTTCTAGAATAGCTTTCCCCAGAAACAGAGCAACTGCTGACTCAGTTGCAGTTCAGGAATATGCAGAAAGCTTTTTAAAAATTCAACTGCTAGAAAATTGTGAATTTTGCCTTAATTTATGGCTACTTATTAGTAGTTACACTTGTTTTTATTTATAATGCATGTTGATATTGGGATCTCCAGAAGTTGTGACTGCTCCGACACTGGAAGTTTTTTAAAAAGATGTTGGATAACCAGTTGTCTGAAGTGGTGTAGGGTTTCCTGCCTAGACAAGGGGTTGGACTAGAAGACCTCCAAAGTTCCTTCCAATTCTGTTATTCTATTCTATTCTGTTCTGTTCTGTTCTATTCTGTTCTATTCTTATTACAGGTATTCTGTGGCTTACAACAGTTCATTTGCTGACTATTCAAACTTATTACAGCAGCACTGAAAAAAGTGACATAACCATTTTCACACTTATGACCATTGTAGCATTCCTATGTCACATGATCAAAATTCATGTAACTGACTCATATTTATAAAGATTGCAGTGTTCTGGGATCATGAGATCACTTTTTGTGACCTTCTGACAAACAAAGTCAATGGAGAAGCCAGATTCACACAAGAACCATGTTATTAACTGTGGCAAGAAAGACCATAAAATAGGGCAAAATTCACCTAACAACTGTTTCACTTAGCAACAGAAATTTTGGGCTCAATTGTGGTCATAAGTCAAAGACTACCATATTCTACACCACCTGGATATGGAATACATGACAAGTATTATGGAAATACTTTCTAGAAGTATGCAACTAAGTCAAGAGATACAAAACAGCTGGAAAAGCGCCTGTTATGGACACAATGTTTGTGAAGGGCAAGAAAGTGTTCAGAATCAGTACAGTATTCATGCCCTGGTCCCATCCTATCAAATAACAAATCACCTAAATATATTAGTAAACTATTGTATTATTGCAGGAGATGAGAGAGAAAACATAGAAAACATGGTGCATGAATAAACTTTAATCTGTTTTTAATTCCTTCAACCGGTCCCTTAATTTAATTCCTTCAACCAGTCCCTTCACAATGCTTTCGATGAACAGCCCAAAAGAGAAGTGAGTCTTAATGGAGAAGATGGGATATTACCTAGGTTGTCTCATGGTTACAGATAGAGTCTTTTAGTCTCTCTTGGGTTAGTAAGCTGCCGTGATGGTTATTCTTAGAGAGGGAGCTTCTGTTATGTCCAGCTGCCTGATGTTTTAAACTCTAAATGTCCATTCTCTCAGCTTGTCCATGATACAGAAAGATGTTAGTGCATTAGCATCCCAGATAAAGAGATCAGATACTGTCTTTTTCCTTTTTCAGGTCCATAAGCTGATCGGCTGATTTCCAGGAATATGGTATTGATCTAGACCAGTGTTTCCTAAAATATGGCCCTAGAATCTCTGGGGGACTCCCAAGAACCTCTCAGGGGTCTATGAAATCAAAATTATTTGCCAGCCTATGTCAAAGTATAAGACAAAGTTATGTATCATTTTTAAACATGGTAAATATCAATAAACATAACCCATAGGAACAAAAGCTCTTTTGGGGTCCTCTATAATTTTTAAAAAGTGGGAAGGGGTCCTGAGAGGTGAAAAAAAGTTTAAGGAACACTGATCTAGCTAGTAAATCTTTGCTTCAGAAATGCCATTTCCTGCAAGCATGGATAATCGATGGCAGGTGGGGGGAAATTGTTATAATGAGAATGTTGTTATTCGCTTCATAATTTGTCTCTGCCCATTGCAGGTGGAACAGTTTCACACAATAGTCTGGTGCAATCCTGGCTTCTCTTTCATCTACAAAGGCATTGCTTTCCCTGCCTTGGCATTTATTTAGTTGCTGTGTAGAGGTGACTTTGGTTTTATTATACACAGCTGCTGAGCAGACGGTTCTGACCATACATCAGCCATTTGATGAGTTTCTACTCATGTCCTCATTTACTCACTAAGATGGCTGCCCATAGCTCAATGTCACCGGTTGCCGTAGTATATGTAGTACATTGCTGCCGATACTCGCAACAATAGTATAATGTTCTAATGAAGCAGCGTCTTTAGACTTCTTTATTCTTTTGGCTTCACTTAGAGTAAAAGGTCTGTTGATATATCAAGAGGTATATTTGTAACATATTCGTGGCATTTCTGTGGCATCGTGTTGGAAGAATAGCTACATGGGGGCAATGATCTGGGGACCTCCAGGGCAATTTCACTGGCAATATGTGCCAGCATAGCTCTGTCTACACGAGCAGAATGACCCTTTTGCTGCTTCCCAAGATCATTCAGACAGTTGCTCTTTGGTACAGAATTGCATCCTTAGGCATGTTGCAAATATGCCATTTGGACTATGTGAGCAGAATAATCACAGATATTTGTGATGTACCTAAACTGAAATCAAGTCTGTGAAAGCCATTTTTGCATCTCTCTGATATAATGTTCCTTTCCGGCATAAATCAAAGATTCCCTGAAACTAGCATAAAATTCACTGTTAATTTTTGTATCCCATCTTTCTGTCTGCATCTGGTGACTTACAACAAGATTTTAAAATATAAATGAAATATGCGTTTAAAAAATCATTACAACGGTAATAGCAAAATAAGGTTTTGGCCATTTGTTCCAGACTTATGCTCCTGAGAAAATTACAAGCAAAGCAGCAAGGAAATGGCCATTTCACCTCAGACTCAATACAAGGTCCTTAACTTTATCTTTCATCTTATCAAACACTTTCCATTTCCTTATATCTCTGCATGAACATACCTTTCTGTTCCTGCTGCTGTTCCATCCTTCTTCAGAAAGTTCTTATTAATTACATCATTCTTCTTCCCTTGCTGCTTTTATCCCTGAAACTATTATCCAAAACATATAAAATCACACAATTGGAAGGAGGAAAGAATCATCTAGTCCAGGGGTGTCAAAGTCAAGGCCTGCAGGCCGGATTGGGCCCACGGAGTGCTTAAATTTGGCCCAGAAATGGCAAAGGACCAGCCCACGGTATCTCTGGCAGCCAAAACAGGGCACGGGGAGGGATCACCTGGCCCCCTGTGCCCCATTTTGGCCAGCAGGGTGTTGCAGGAGGTTTCCATCTTGTTTCCACCCACCCCTGCCAGCCCATAGAGAACTACAATGCTGACTCGGCCACTCAAAAAAATCCAGTTTGACACCTCTGATCTAGTCCATGACTCTAATGTGAAGGAAAACCAACTAAACTAGAATAGGTATAGGTGTCTAGCTTCTTTTTAAAAATCTCCACAGTCTGTAAAGAAGACTGTCCCATTTTTGACCAGATCTTAATGTCACCATACTGGGCTGGGAATTCTGGGTGCTGAAGTCCGTACATCTTAAAATTGCTAAGGTTGAGAAACACTAAGTGTGTCTGACATTGCTTTGTTTCCTGAAAGCTAATCAAAATAGGTGTAATGCAATGTAAGCCTGTTGTTGCCACTGGTTCCATGAAAGATATGGGGAACAGGAATTCCACCAACCAAGCATTTTCCCATTTGGTTGCTGTCTTTTAAATGTTCTTTCCAGCAACCTTTTCAGATCTTTTCACTGACTGTTTACAATGCAGCCTCCTGAATCCTTACCAACTTGGGAACCAATTCTTACGGCTGGTTTCTTCCTGGCAATCATGCTTTTTGCTATGAAGTCCCATAAACCCTTCCTTATAATCTGAAGGAAGACAGCCTGGAATAGATTACTGTGGAGAACAGCTGAGAAATGGTTGTGGAGATATTGCTAGATGCTTTTCTTCATAGGTGTGAGATAACAGTGGCACAGGGATAGAATTAGAAAACAGCTTAATATTCTGAGGAATTTGTTACAGCAAAGCAAGTGTGTATCTAGCTAGAAAAAGGATGAATGACTGCTTCAGAGCCCCATGCACATCGCCTTAAGGAAGGTGGGGGTGAAAATAGCAGAAGCAGCATGCGAAGCAATACTTTTTCCAGTAATCTCTAATCTGCCAGGTTTTTATTTTATTAATCTCAATCATGCTTTAATCGTGTGTTATCCAGAGGTTTTCCTGAATGTTGAGATTTAGGGGACAGGATGTAAGCCTCCTTCCAAATTATGCACCTTAAATATGATATGTTTCTACCAGATAGTACAACTGTGATATGAATGCAAGCTCCACCCCTCCTGCCCTCATTTTGGCAATATTTTCTTCCCCACAAATTAATTTTCCTAGCTTTCAAAATACCGGCAGTTGATATTCATGCTACTTACTCTGTCTGAAAACTTGCTTTAAAACAAGAGAAGACAAAATCCCCAGAAAGCTCAATTGGCTAAATGTTCCTTGTTTTGGATATCTGCAGGATGATGGCTACATACTGCTGTAAAACTTGAGTAATTATTTGTAGGTGTGTGTGTGTGTAGTTATCTCTTATGTCAGCATTTTTGCACTTTACGTAGGATGTATGTAACATGTGCCTTTTACACTTTTGACTTCAAATGTTTATGTTATGGGGGAGCTCATGTTTTATTTGGGAGTTGGTTTCTTTGGTTGTTGTTCAATTATTTTATCCACCACAATTAAGATATGCCTGGTGGGTTACAGTCTCAACAATGAAATATCCATAGTATAAATAATTCTACATAACCATAAGTAATGATTGAAGTATGGACAGAATAATAAAACAATGAATCAAAAGCAAAAATAACAGGAGCATTAATACTCAAAGACATCTTAAACAGTTCTCTTTTTATTGGTTGCCGGCAACCTAACAAGATAGAAACTGAATTTCAGGGGGGAAGGGAAGTACCTCTATCCCCTAATATCCTGGAAATGGGAGATTACTAATTTTGCTTTCTGGGATGTCCATGGAGGCAGGTTGAAACTGAGTGGAAGACATAGATCTGAAGGGCAAAACCCAACTTTTTAGAATTATATAAACTCTAGGGTTCCCTTTTGCCTGTGTCTTCAACATCAGATTTCTAGCGTATGTCCCAAACTTAAAATTGTTGTAATTGTTATTTTTAATTAAATTATTATTTAAAAATATGTCCAAAAGTTTTATTGTATATGTCTTTCTTGTCTTTGGAATTGATAGACTTAGTGTTGCAACTGTACCTTACCATGCATATCAAAGAATATGATGGTCTTTTTTTCAGTGTTTGACCTTTTCCTTTCTTTGGGAGCTTCAACCTTCAAGTGCCTTCAGTCCTTTTCAGGTTCTTCTGAGTGTGTTCATTACAATTTATAAATGCACAGAGATGAAGAAACTCAACCATAGAAAAGGTCAATAAAAGAGCAAGGATCCAAATTATACAATTACAATCACCAAGAAGCCTTCAAAATCCCTCCACTTCAAAGTAGAAAAAGGCAAAGAGTAAAAATCTTGAGGAAAATCTGCATAGGCAGATAATGAGAAATTGGAAAAACTAAGAGCCAAGTCTGCCACTGAGGAGTAGGTGAAGATACTAGGGCCTATTAATCCACTGGGGTTTTTTTGCCATTCACCTAAGATTTGTAATACAAAGCAAGTGAAGCTGGAATTGATGATTAAGCTAAGATCACCCAGTTATGTATCATGACCAAGTTGTGAGTAATGCAATGCAGTTAAGGGAATGATCTGCACCATCGGTTCACCTTTCATTTACTTTTGAGCATTATCGGCTACCAGTACACCAATACAGATGAGCCAGTCATTAAGCAAGCAAATATAAATGCAGACAAATTTGCCATTGACAATGACAATATATCTAACCAACAGGAAATATTTCTTTTAATAAATATTTCATTTACCTCTAGATGGCTACCCTATCAAAAAAAACCCAAACAAACACCACCTTTATCTCATCAGGAAACAGTTAAGTGGTTGAAAGCAATTTATCACTAAGTGGCTCTATTTCCAGTGCTCTGAAAATTACCAGACATATTTGTTACACTACTTATGTTAATAAGGATGCAGGCCTGAGTTTGATGCTTGCATGATCACATCCATGGCATTTTCTTGACAACAATAAGGAAGTAATTTGCCACCGGCTTCTTTTGGGATGGTTTTCAACTTCCCAGACTACAATGCTGGAATTTCCTAGGGGTCTGTTATCTGAAGGCTAACCAGGACTAATTCCATTTAGCTTTTCCAAGATCAGTCATGGAGTTTTAGAAGCAAGCATCACTAATTCTCATGGTCTATATATTATGCATACAATTTTCACCTGATTCTGTCTTTATATTTTGCCCCTGCCCATCCACAAATGTATATTTCATGCTGTTCAAGAAGTCCCACTTACTGTATATACAGTAGATCCGTTCAGCTGCCTACCTCTTGAGTGCCATATTCTGGGGAAGGAAAACATTGTGAGGGAGGAAGCCACAAGGGGATACATGAGCTTCCACAACCAGTTTCACAATCTCTTCAACTTAGAATGAGGCATGTGGCTCCTGAATGACTGACTGTTCTCAGAATGAGGCAGCACACACGTGCTGGATGGGGCCTCAGATAACTCCCCACCTCACCAGTGCCAGAGAGAGGCCCAAGGATGAGGTCCCTCTTTGCAAGGGCAGGGCTGGGCAGCACCTTATCCTGCTTCTCTCTTCGTATATCTAATAAAGTGGATTGCAGTTGGTGACAAGAACATAGACCATACGAAATGTATTTCTCTGCAAGGTGTCACAAAAAAACATTTGTAGAAATGGCTACTGTTGTTAACAGGAAGTGCGTAGGAATATGCGTTCAGCTGTGTTGTGTTTTTTTATATAGCTGCCCACCTTATAGCAAATTCTGAGTGGCTTGTGTTACTGGTAGCTTTATTGCAACAATCCTTTATGGAGGCAGGATTCCAGAACTGATAGAATCATCACAAAATCCCATGCTTAAAGTGGAGTCCCTGTTCACCCACTAGGACTAAATATCCTTTTAAAGTTTTTCAAGCACCCCTGACCCTGTATAATAAATCATGGAGTAATTTCAAACCTCACTGGCAGATCCCTTTTCCCAAGTGGTTTCCCCTAAAACATATTTAGGATAGGCTGCCATCAATTACAGAGTCTCGTGCCACCTTGTGATTCCTTGGCTGGGAAATTCCTTGCCCTTCCCCCCAAGATTTCTCCCTGCAGTTCAGCTCTATGAGAAGGGATAGGAAGGCTCTGGATCCTGTCCCAAGCCCAGATATACACCATTAAAAATCTTTCCACGAGCCCTGAAACATAAGCAATACTTGTATTACAATGCATTCTTGAACGTGGAGAATGCCTTAATCAGGAATTCCCTTTTTAGGTCAGTGAAAATACTTGATATAAGATATAAGCATTTACTGAGAAAAAGTAAATAAAAGTAAAACAAGAGAAAGCAACCATACATGCCAGTAATTCCAAATAATCTCAAAGAAGTCAGCCTTGCACAATGTTATTTATTACATCCTTGAATAAGACCCTTTTAGTACATGTTGAAGGTTCACTGCAGAGAGGATAGTTGGAAGAGAGATCAACTAGGACTCCTGCTTGGGTGCTCTTTTTCTTTCATCTTTCTTGAGCACTAAACTCAGCTGTAAAGGAGGTCGATGGTAAGCGAAAGCCAGCCTGTGCGAGAAGTCCAGTTGTTACTTTGCCCTATTCAGAGAAAATGTTGTATCTCTGATACCCTGAATGGAGTCAGCTAATTAGAAATCATCTAGTGACTAAAGCCTCTTTCCTAATGACCCTTGGTGAGACGATAAAGGCACACTTTTCACCACTTGTGCCTTTGCATAAATGGGAGACGGGTGTTTTGGATATTCACAAACAAAGAAAAACAAAACGAAGGATAGATTCCATTCATTCAAATCACTCAGCATAGGAATAACGTATTAAGTACTTTGGGGAATAGCAATAGCACTTAGCCTTATATACTGCTTTACAGTGCTTTACAGCCCTCTCTAAGCAGTTTACAGAGTCAGCATATTGCCCCCAATAATCTGGGTCCTCATTTTACCCACCTCGGAAGGATGGAAGGCTGAGTCAACCTTGAGCCTGATGAGACTTGAAGTGCCAATACTGTTAATACCATATAAAAATCTCGAGGTTGGTTTTTATATGGTGTAAAAACAACAGAAGGAAATTACAGTAGTAACTACAGTGAAATAAAATGAATCCAAGCTGACCCACATATATAGTGACAACCCCTCGCCTTCCTCCCACATCCTTGGAAACCTGCAATGGCCTCATGGAGGTTCAGTATGGGCCTTGGCCACTAGAGTAAAGGATTTCAGGTCTAAGTGGAGGGAGGGTTACATATCAGATGACGATGAGAGCAAATGTGGCCTGTCATGAAACTGAAAAACAATAACTCGAGCAGCTTTGGTAGCTCAACTGGGAATAAAAGGTTTGGGAAGCTCCAGAGGGGTCAGAAAGAAACTTGAGGTCCAAGTGAAGACAGGAGAAATGTGGCTGGGCAAGCAGCCAATCAAGAGAGAAGAGGAAAGGCAGCTTGAGATGGATGCTGGGACGGTCTTAGCATTATCAGACTAATGAAAAGCAGCAAGCGTGTCGGAGAATGTGAGCACTGTGGATCGATGGTGAGATAAAACCGGAGACTAAGCAGGCTTGGAGGGAGAAGGGTAGCGGGAGAGGAAGGGAGCTGGCAAGACCTGGAGTCTGGCATTGTGCTCTCTGGCAATCTTGGGTGCACACGTGTTAATGGTGATTTTGCACATTCTTTATAATAGGGTAGGAAGAATTGTATGAGTCAGGCACTCCAAACAGACAAAGGCCTATTAATTCCGCAGGGATATAATAATGGGGCTCACGACATCTCAGCTCTAATCCACCGAGGGCAAATTAGGAGAAGATCAAATCTGTGCAAGCACAATACCTTTGCACTGTTCTCATTCTTTGCATCTGGCTGAGGTGCCACCTGAATGTGCCGCCTCAGATGGAGACGCTAAAATGACTTGGCCTCCCAGCGGACAGGGAAAAAGCTAGACCACTGGAACACGACTCTGGTACAAATATATTTCATACTTTCTTAAGACTTGGGATTCATGGGATTTGGTTTATAAGAGAAGTACAAGCAGAGATTTATTTCAGCAGAGGAAAAACAAGGCTGGCTATTTCTTGGTTGAGAATACATAATCCTTCAAAGTCAGGTGGAGGTAGCTGTTCTAGTTAAGAATGTTTTTCAGATCAGCCTTTGAGTGAAAAGGAAAGGTGTTTCCCCTATTTGATAGGAAGCAAGACTACCTTCTTCATAGGTTATATAGCTGTGTCTCCAATACCTAACCATGGCACAGTCACGGTCCTGGCAGGGACAGGCTTAAATCTTCCTTAGCAGTCCCACTGTAAGCACCATAGTGCATATCTTCTTATTCTGACATTGTTCCAAGGTAATGTCCAGTTTGTTAAATTTTGTCACCTGTTGCTTTGGAGGGAAGCAAGGTGATTAGTAACTCCTGGGAACAGACACAATAGCATCTAAGTGGGGCTCAGTAATGGGAACCACAGATTCCATGCCAGTATAGTTCCTACAGATCAAAAGAGAATAGAATAGAATGGAATGGAATAGAATTCTTTATTGGCCAAGTGGGATTGGACACACAAGGAATTTGTCTTAGTGCAAATGCTCTCAGTGTACATAAAAGAAAAGATACATTCGTCAAGAGTCTAGAATCATAAGGTACAATAAAGTCAAGAATCATAAGTGGATAGCAGCATAAATTCAATCTTCAGTGAAGAAAGGAAGACTTTATGACCCTATCACTGACTCTCACATATAGGTAGTCCTCAATTTACGACCATAATTGAGCCCAACATTTGTGTTACTAAGTGAGAAATTTGTTAAGTGAGTTTTAAACTCCGTTTTACAACCTTTCTTGCCACAGTTGTTAAGTGAATCACTGCAGTTAAGTTGTAAAATGAATCTGGCTTCCCCATTGACTTTACTTGCCAGAAGGTTGCAAAAGGGTATCCACAGGTCCATGGGACACTGCAACCAACATAAATATGGGTCAGTTGTCAGGCATCTGAATGTAAATCATGTGACCATGGGATGTTGCAATAGTCATAATAAGTATGAAAAATGCTCATAAGCCACTTTTTTCAGTGCCGTTGTAACTTTGAACAGTCACTAAATGACCGGTTGTAAGTCAAGGACTAGCTGTATTAGAGAAGGCTGCTTTGGGGCAAATATTTCCATCCAACTAAACAGAAATCTCTGATCTTCAGTATCATTACACTTTATTTTTGTCTGCAAGTAAAAGGCTTGTAAAAAATAGTAGCACGCTCTCTGGTATCAGGCTATCCATAGTGGGCAAATTATTTTTCTGCCTGAAATGATGACCAAAATGTATGCCCCATTACAGGTTATATCACTCAGAAAACAAGTCATTTTCTCCTGCTGTGTGGCAGTGCCTGCTCTGGTCATCACATCTGTACTTTGCCTTCCACAAAATATAGCTTTATGTCAAGTCGTATAGAAGGCAGGATGACGACTTGTTCAAGTCACTGGATGAATTTCCCATGGCTAAGGAAGATGCAGTGATTACAGTATCACAAAACGTCTTTCTGACTATTCATCAAACCACTTTGATTTTGCTTTATCCTGATTTAGCAATATTCTAGCATAATAAATTCTAAATTTCCTGGGGCAAGTTTATATCTACTTGCAAATAAATAGGTCCATTATTAAGTCATATTTTATCCCACTCCCCAATAGATGGTTAAATGCAAAGTAGCCATGCATATGACCACTGGGAAAACGCCCAGCTTTCAAAGTACATTTTGTTTAGTATGAACTTTCCACATTTCCTGTACAAAGCTGCTGGTTTTTGCAAGGTGTCTTCTTTAAGGGTTACTGAAATGTGAACACTGAAGGAATGATTTATTTTGGTACAAGGGACTTTTTTAAAATAATGGTAGCATTTAAAAATAGTATGGAAAACTTTCTGTTTCTTAAATCAAGCAGAGCGGATCATAAAGCTATCATGCTTCTAAAACAAATTTCTAATGAAAATGCCAGAGCAAAGCAACTGAGTTGGGTTTCTTACAGAATGGATAACCTGGATCTTCAGACTGAGAAGGGCTGCCTCATCACAGAAAAATAATGTCTTTATTCTTCTGTCTGTGAATGCCGCCCACATTACTCAGGTCACAGCCATTTTGATTGGATTATTTATTTCAGCGAAATGGTTACAATACCGTTTGAATTACATGACAGTAAAGTGATAAGCAATCCCCCTCCAAATTATACCACAGCTGAAATAATAAACCAACCCACCCACCCACCCAGAGGCAATTAAAATTGATGCTTGCTCCATTGGATCCTCTTATTCCTCTGAAAGGTTATTTTCCTCATTTGTGTCTACGTAGTAATGTGAGAAATATATTGCAGACTTTTGCATTGCTTTGGCCTTTTGGCGTCCCTGATGAAACCAGCTCTGGAAACTTCATGCTAGGCAAAATAAGCTAGTATTTGAGAGGGCACCAGAGTTAGCAAAAGACTACCATGGCTACCATGCTGCAGAATGGGAGAGAAACCAAGGAGCCATTTATCTGAATTCACATTTTATTTGGGTGTTCATGCCAAATATATCTTCTCATGAAGACAGTGGGCGTACCCATGCATGCACACGAACAGTCAAAGATTGCCTGACCATTCAGCAGATGAAGACAAGCAGCCCCCGGCAGCAAATGTTTGATACCATTAAGGCTGACAGTGGGGAATGATCTCTGCTGCAACATCTACCCATCAGGCATCATTAGAAACATGGTATAATATGCACAATTCTAATATGGTAACATATTACATGGTAATAATATGCACAATTATAACATGGTATAACATGCACAATTCTAGTTTCAGTTACTTCTAGTACTTTTATGAGGTTCCTCCCCCCCCAAAAAAAATTACCTGGAATCACCTCGAAAATAAGTGTTACAATCTGTTTTACAGTTCCATGCATACTGAAATATTGTATTATACTTGGGAAATCGGAGCTAACGAGTGGTGAGAAGATGCTCCCATTCTTTTCAAAACTTCCATTCCTACCCCCTTTCCTCACTGCTTCAAAAGATGCAGGCCCTTCCTTACTGGATGCCTCTATTCCCAAGCCTCCTCCACCCCTCTCCATTTTTCCTACCGGAAAAGCTACCACCAGTAAGACAAAACGCAGGCAAGTGAAATAATCGCACGATCTTTCTGCGCTTTTCATTCTTGCTCACGTTTTTCCGACTTTCTGGCTTAGAAGGCAGTGTGCACCTAAAACCAAGATACAAATGCAACGGGTAACATAAAACCACCACCCTCTTAATCTCAGGATCTCCTGGAAAAACGCAACCCATACAGCTTTTTGTTTTCAAAACCCGCTCCCCGGAGATGGAAGGCAGGGACGGAGGGCGCCGGCGGCAGAACCGGACGAGATTTCTCTGCCGAGCCCAGCTCTTTTATTTTAATTGGAAGCTCGGGGGAGGGAAAAAAACAAACAAACCCCTCTTGTGGTCATGGACGTGTGTGGGTTTTGTTCCGAAGCAAGCCTGCTTCTTTCTACAATCGCCCGCCCCCGGGGGATAAGAGACCACGGGGTGATTTCGGAAGGAGGTGGATTTGTTGGACGATGAACCAAAGTCGGCGTTGTCTAACGCGGGGAAGGTCAGTCGCCGTGGAACAAGTGAAGACTTCTGGCTACTGCGGGCGTGGATCTCGGGGAGTCCAGTGGGAAGAGTGGCGCCCCGGCCGGCGCACGGCTCCTCGGCCCGAGGGAAGCGCGAAGACCGGCCCGGAGAGCGTAGCAGCCGCTTAGAAAGCTTAGAGGCCCGCCCTCCTAGGGGGGAGCTGGCCAATGAGAGGTCAAAGGGGCGGGGTTTGAGGGGCAGCTGTGACGCCACCAACCCGGAAGTGGTCGAGAGCTCTTGGCTGGAGGTTTTCCTAGCAGCCGCTCCCAGCGGGAAGGGGACCCTCAGGTAGGCAGGCAGGCAGGGCTGCTCTGGGACAGTTATGGAGCCCGGTTGGATTTGATGGTGGGGAGACGCAGCAGCAGGGGCCCTTTCCCTTGCTCTCCACCACTCTTCTCTTTTTGCCAACGTGACCTGAAGAAGATGGGTCTGCTTTCCTGAACCGGCTCTCGTGCGCTTCTCTCCTCTTCCCCCTGCCGCAGCTTCTTTGCCTTCCTTTTCTCCCCTTGTGTTGTCTTCTGTGCGTAAAACGCTTCGTCGCTCTCCGTATACCTCCTCTTTCCTGGCCCGAGTCCGGGCCCTGCTCACGCTGACAGTTTGGCAGAATTACACTTGCTACTCTCATGCACAGCCTTGAGTCAGCACGTGTGTGCCCAGAGACAGTCGTCTGAACGAGGGTAAAATCCACATTCCTGTATAACAACCTTCATTTCTTGGAGAGAGTTAACTTAAAGAGTTGTGGGGGGGGGGGACGCTTTCGCTCTCTTAAATTATTGACATTAAGTTGTGTCCTGAACTGATAACTGTATTAGACACTGAGCAAGTATACCAGGAATTGGCTGCTCCAAAATGTCTTGTATTTCTGTGTCTCTGTATTTTCATATTCTGAATATATACATATTCATATTTTAAATACATGTGTGAATGTCTACACATAGTCTGATAACTTCACCACTGCATTTCATTGTACTGTATTTTATTGCAGTGGGACTTTTGGATCTTGTGAGTTGCCCAGATCCTTTATTTGTTTGTTTGTTTTAGTTCGTTTGGTCCTAGGTGATGTATAAATCATATAAATAAATATCCGAGTGGTTCAGTAGCTACACTTTATTCTCTGATGCTTCAGGATAATAAGAGAAGCTCCAGTTGTTATACTTGTTTATGCCTTTAGGTGGTGGGGGCTGCAAGTCCTGAATCATTCTGATTGCCTAGCCCAATGGCAGCCGAAGTGAAGGTGTCTGGGCAGAATCAGGAGCAGTTTCTACTGCTGGCACGATCTGCCCGCGGAGCTGCTCTGGCCAGCCTCATTCATCAAGTGCTGGAAGCCCCTGGTATTTATGTTTTTGGAGAGCTTCTTGATATGCCAAATGTACAAGAGGTGAGCACTGAGACTCCTGGGGTGAAGTCCTCGGTTGTATATGTACAGCCTTCCAAAGGCCTGATGGAAAATAGAAGGTCCCTATCCTTTCTAGGTTTAGATGACCCCTGGTGCTTCTGTTCTACAGCCTTTCTTAGCACTGTCTTGCTATTATAATTACTTTAGGATAATTTGAAGTCGTAGATTATGCTTTAAAGCAGAACCATTGGTTCACACATTCTTTGAAACATGTTCTTTCTGCTCTATAAATGAGCAGCTTCAGGTTTCTGTGTGACTTCCTTTGACAAATTCTTGTGTAAAATGGAGTAATCGTCTTTCTATTGAAGCACTGAGTAAATTTGCTTTTAAGTGAATGCTTTTCATCCTGAATTTGGTAACCCACGGGGGGGTTCCTAAAGTCATTTAGGATTTTTGTCTGGGATTGTAATTGCTCAGGCTAAACAGAATTGCTTGATCTTTCTGTATGCTGAATTTTAAAATGCCAGTATTTATGCCAGGTAAATATATATTTGTAATAGATCTACCCAGTACCACCTTTAAATGGGATGTGTCTCTTTGAATGCTTCCCAATCCTCCATAAAGGCATGAATCTCCCTAAAAATATATACCTTTAATTAAAAGATTTGATGATTACATGGTGGAAAAAAGGGTTGAGAGAAAAGTAATGTTGTAGGCCCTTGCACAGAATTCCTCTAAATATTTTTGGTTCATAAGCCATTTTTTCTATAATTAAAGAATGGCTTACAACGATAATAAAAAAGAAAATAGTGTGGGTTCCTTAACTTTATTAAAAATGTGTCATGAAACATAATGGTTTGAAATATGTGGTTCCCAAACTATAGCAATAGCACTTAGACTTATATACCATTTCACAGTGCTTTACAGCCCTCTCTAAGCAGTTTACAGAGTCAGCATATTGCCCCCAATAGTCTGGGTCCTTGTTTTACAACCTTGAAAGGGTGGAAGGCTGAGTCAACCTTGAGCCAGTGAGAATTGAACTGCTGAACTGCAGCCAGCAGAAGTTGCCTGCAGTACTGCATTCTAACCACTGCACCGCCACCACGGCTCATGCTATAGCAGTCCAAGTAGATTTATGGAGGAAAATAACCCAGTATTTCTCTTAGGTGATTTGTTCAGTGGAATATGGGAACTTAAAAGGGTTCACTTTTTTTAACCTGGCACACAATCCTTGCTTTTGTGAAGTCTACAAAACCTCTGAATGTCAATGACCTGAATAATAGACATATTTTGGTGATGTATAGAAAATTCCCACCTTTTTTCTACAACACATATTTGGTAGAGGAGCTAGATGGAGAGGTAAATGTTATACAAAATTATCCATAACCTTCCTTTATTTCTGAGAGACCTTTTTTCTTTCTTAGATATTTATGTTGGTTTTGAGCATCTGTAAACTGCAGCATTCCCACCCCAAGAACACTGCACAGAAGGAAACAAATAGGCTGTTTAAAAGATGTTCCATAAAATTGTTTGTACTAAAATTATACATGATTATACCATTTGGGATGACAGATGGCGACTCATAACATTAAATAGACTTAACAATAACAACTCTCCGTATATAAAACTATGCTGTATGTCTAAGAGCAAATAGGCGAGAACATTTCTCTCTATCCAATATTTTTCTACATGCATATCAGGTATTTTTAATTCTAGGCAAAATAGTACATTATATCAATTCCTCCATAATTTTCTTGAGTGGTACAGAGTGGGCAGAGGCTCACCATATGGATGAAAGCCAGATCTATTGTTTACCTGGGATGTACATGTTCACAAGGTGGGCCACCAAGATTTCCTTCTCGCACGCTGTGTGCTGGTGTTTTCTATGTGGGAAAGAGAGAAAATTAAGTTTCTTTAATAACTAAGCAAAATTATTCTGATGTGAAAGATTCCATGAACGCAAAAAAATGATTTTTTTAGTCATTTCTCAAATAACTGTAGTTGTTTTCTGTCCTACTACAGCTAGCTGAAAGTGAGTTCTCACCTGTTTTCCGCCTGCTTACAGTCTTTGCATATGGGACGTATTCAGATTACCTGGGTATGTCTTATTTTCTCCTTAAGAAACAGGAATGGTAGAGAAAATTGCCAATAGAGATGGAAGAACCAAGAAAAACAAAAATGAAGCAATGCTTCGTAGCAGGGTTTGGATAATATGAAGTCATTCAATGCTGAATCCCTCCTCCCTATGGACTAAACGTTTCATGGAGTTGAGAAAGAAACTGCTGGACATTGAAAGGAGACTAAGGCTGGCCCATAATGTGTAATTGCCTCACTCCTTTGATCCTGCTTTCTGTAATTTCCTGTTTGTTATCCAGGATCTTTGGATGATGTCCCAATGGATGGAGAGTATTTGTAGTGCATAAGGAGAGGGCTGCCTTGTGGTTGGCAACCCAATTTTTATTTTTACTGGGAGAGTGTGCTCTCAGAATTAGAGTCTATTGGTTTTGTAAATGTCTTAAGTGGCTAATTTGTATGTTTAAACTCCAGACCCCCCAAAGAAGGAAGAATTTGTATAGGATTACTGGACATTTATGTAAACACTCTGCATGTTGTCTAAGCAAATTTTGACTGTTTGACTCCTATTTAAGGAGGAGATAAAATGGGGCTGGGTGTAGGGTGCCTGAATCTGTCATGAGAAGTAGAAAAAAAAAATTGGAAGAATGCTTAACTGTATAAAAAGGGGATGGGATCTTATCCAGCAAAGGTAGTGAGGAATTGAAGGAATATTTCTTGTTTCTTTTTGGTCTGTGAACAGCTGAAGCTGGGAATCTGCCTCCCTTGACAGAAGCTCAGAAGAACAAACTGCGCCACCTGTCTGTAGTCACCTTGGCTTCGAAGCTGAAGGTAGCCTACCTACCCTTTCCTTGCCTTTTCCGCTCCTTGTTTAGAAGCCCTCTGGAATTGGGTGGCTAAGGAATGCAAACAAACCAACGTTGTACTTAACACCGGCTTGTGTGCCTCTGCAGTGCATCCCCTATTCTGTACTGCTGGAGCAGCTCCAACTGAAGAATGTGCGGCAACTGGAGGATTTGGTGATTGAGGCAGTGTATGCCGATGTTCTCCGAGGGAGCCTGGACCAGCGCAACCAGCGGTTAGAGGTGGATTATAGCATTGGCCGGGACATCCGCAGAGAGGAACTCAGTATCATTACACGCACGCTCCAAGAATGGTAAGGAAGACTTCGGTCTTGTGAAAACTTGGGAAGATACATCTTAACGAAGTCAAAGAAGCCCAACAGACCTTCTCAGGCTCTGCTGCGTATGTGGAAAGAAGCCAGATGGGTGCTGATCATGGGGCCCCATTCGGGACTACAGTCTCCCAACCAGCATCACACGGCTTGGCAAGGATGAACGAAGGGCTTTTTATCACTTATATAAAATAGTCCTCACTTAATAACCCTAATTGGGATTGGCAACTCTGTCACTATGCAAAACCTCAAGGCGGGGGCCCCTCTGCTTATTGACAGCAGTTCTAGCAATCCCACATGTTGTTCAGTAAATTGCACATGGTCATTCGGCGAGGATCCACG
This sequence comes from Pseudonaja textilis, assembly GCF_049901715.1. Classification (NCBI taxonomy): domain Eukaryota; kingdom Metazoa; phylum Chordata; class Lepidosauria; order Squamata; family Elapidae; genus Pseudonaja; species Pseudonaja textilis. The sequence continues at coordinate 160,951,699 of NC_141991.1, read as the reverse complement.
TAGATCCCAGCCAATTTTGGAGGAAGAGAAGTGATTGCCTCCACTTCAACTTCCTCCATTCACCCATCTCTTCCCCATCTCTGCCCTTTCGACAACCGTCACCAGCTGCCTCCTACAGCGACAAGCCCAACCCTGCTTGTCACTGTACACGGTGCACCACATACCACAGCTGGCCGGGTTCTCCTTTCATGAACCGGCCGGAGCATCCTTTTGTGCATCAGCCAGATCCTTCTTTTGCGCTGGTCACCTTCTGCATGCTGGCCAAGTCTTTCCGCCTCAAAGGGAAGTCCTGGCCAGCTCCCAAAAGAAGGACCCCAGTGGCATGTGGCACAGCACAGACCTGTCTGCCTGTAGCACTCGCCCGCCCGCCCGTCTGTGGAACACTTCCACAGCACGCCCCCTGTCCGTGCCAGGATGGTGAACCCAGCAGAGGGGAGGCAGGCAAAGGCAATGATGAAGATCAGCTGTGGGGAAGTGGGAGGTGGGGAGGAACTGGTGGCAAGAGGGACAGTAAGTCTAGGTGGGCCAAATTTTGTTCCCCTGACCTTGGGGAGCTCTTCAACACTACAGAGGGATCTACTGTAGGTCCCTTAATTCATCACTCTTTTAAGTTCAAATGATCAAAAGGTGGTTAAGTGAGGACTACCTGTATGCAGTATTAATACCAGGATTTGGTGCCCCGTGAATTGGTCTATAAGCTACATCAATTAACATAATTTATTTTACTTTTATGTACCTTAAAAGTGGGGTAGGAGGCAATTAGGGATGCTAAAGACACTGAAGTTATATTTTTTGTTGATAGAAATATACCTCCCCCCACGTAATGTACGAGTTTTATCAAATGTTGCAAAACATTGCAAATAAACGTTTCCATAAACTAGAAATTTGGTCTTAGGTCCAACCACTTTTTTGTCTTTTAAAATTGAAAGCCAAGATTCTTTACATTTTTTTTCTGTACCTCTAAAATCTTGGTATACATTCAACTTGATCCTACTCTTAGAAAAATACTTTTCACTGATGGGAAGAGAGTTGTATGCCTGTGTGGTGATCTTGCCAAAGTATAGATGTCTGTGGAGACAGGTTCATTCTCCAAGAACTATTTCTCCTACCCATCACTCCTTCCCTTGCTATGAGAACACTTGGCACACCACTTTTCAATTGAAGTATCTCCAGTGGGGTCTATAGCACAAAATACAATGATGCTAAAATACAGACACACACACACACACAGAGAGAGAGAGAGAGAGAGAGAGAGAGAGAGAGATCCACTCATCATCAAGTGAATGCTGCCATTGAGTGCTTGGATCTCAACATCTGATGCAAGCACTAAGGTCATGAGATTTGCATGACATTATCATGCCCATCTCCTTGATGGGTTCTCCTATTCTTGGGTGCCCATGAGCCAGTCTGTCTTCTGGATCTCCCAATCTCAAGATTTATGAGCTTCTGCTAAATGCTGTTTGCTCTCTTAGTTGCTTTGTTGGTCTCCTGCCTGTTCAACTTTTACTGGTCCTTCCCAGGTGCCAGGGCTGCGAAGTTGTCCTTTCAAGCATTGAAGAACAAGTTAGCCGAGCCAATCAACACAAAGAGCAGCAGCTGGTCCTGAAGCAGCAGATTGAGAGTGAGGTGAGGGGCAGGGCTGCAATGCACAGCTTCCCCACCCCACCCCACCCCACCTTCAGACTGACTTCACCATTACACCTGGCAACCTCTGCTGGTCTTCTACATTTCTGGTCTAGCTCAAGTAGGCAACTTCTGGCCACCTGTAGTCTCCAGTGACCCACTAAGAGTGTGCCCCTGAAATTCAGCAAGTCAGTTTTCTGTCAAGGAGGAAAGCTGATGTGGGAGCATAAACCCCACCAGCAACTTGCCAAGCTTAATTCAAATGTTTTAGGTTATTGCCTATAAATCCCTAAATCGACAGGGAAGACCTGCTATAAGTCACCTCCATCTAGAAGATAAAGTGGGAGGGCTCCCCAAAATAGGCATTCTGTGGGTAGCTCCACTTGTCTGGAGTAGCTCCCCCCCGCCCGCCCCCTTCCCCAAAGGAAGGGTAGCTTGTGCTCCCTTTGCCTTCCAGAAGGTTGTAAAAACCTGGCTGTTCTGGAAGGGCTTTGGACTTCTTTATTATATTTATTAAGACCTAGTATGTATGTTGCTATTATAATTGGGGTTATATTATTTTTTTCAAGTTTTATTTTTCAATTGCTTTGTCATTTTGTTGCTATTGCTCTTGTACTGTGTTTACAGTCTTTGAAATTGAGGCACATGTAATTAATAAACATGCTTCCAGTAGATTTATCTTGCCTACTTTAGATGAGATTAATTCCTGCAACAATCGACTGAAAATGTCAAATCCATGTTTTCTGTATCTGATGTTCCTTCCTTGCTGCTTAATAGATAATACCTCTTCTGACTCCATGTAAGGCATTTTCTTGTCTCTGTGTATAACATTATAAAAGTCACTTCTCACAAGCAGTAAAACTGGATCTAAAACTAACCTGTGAATATTGTCTTTAAAGAGATGATTATAATACTTATTCTATGATCATCATTCAAATCTTACCAAAAATATTTAACATAACATTTTTGGAAGTGAGATGCAGAAAGGTGCTCTTAAAATGTGATCACAATAGCTCCATTCAAAACTATGTTTTATTAGCCTGATCATAGCAATTTTAACCTGGATGACAGATTAGATTATTTTTTAAAAAAAAAAAACTTTGTCCACCTCTCCATGGAGAATATTCTTTCTTTCATTTTTACATGGTCAATTTGCCTTTTAGCCATTTAATTCTATACTGAATGTGGCAGAACCTTTAATTATTATCAAGCATTACCGAATTTCCCATTTTGCTAATTGTTGCATTTTGATGTGCACTGTTATTCCAGGCTTAGGAACACTGAAGGAAGGATGCGGAGGTGCGTTTTCAGAATTTAGGAGGTTATAAGAGAGCAAAGTGTGTATGTGGAGCTTTCAGATATTTAAAGCATTTATTTTGCTTGCCCATTAAAGCACCTAAAACCTCCTTCCAGAACCTGCCATTTTTGGAGTGTTAATGCTTGACAAGGCATATAAAACCCAGAGCTGTCCTTGAGCCAGTGGTCCTTGTCTGCTTTACATGCTCTGATAAAATTCTTGTCACATGTAGGAAAAGATAAAATGCTCCAGTTTAATTCTCCACAAATATACCTTAATTATTAGAGGTCTGGGAGCTATGGGATAAAGTTTGTGACTATTATTTGTTCAGAAAACTGAGCATAATACAACATTACCAATATTAAAAAATAAAAACTACATTTCATCTGAGCAATATTTTATTCTCCAAACCAACCTATAGCACAGTCAGCAAGTGCTTTTATGAACATATTTATAATACAATCAAAGTGCCTGTCCCTATTTGGCTGGAGAAATTAATTATTTAGATTAATGAGCAATGTAAGAAAAAGACTATTCTAGATACCTGTAACTTCCTGGCTCATGCATTTCATTCATTTGTTGGTTATATTATGTACAGTTTATAATTTCTTCTTTGGTTCTGTGCTGTGTTGCTCTCACCCAGAATCTATTAGCAGTGGGGTAATCTACAAGTATTGTTAATAAACTGGATGAGTCAGCAGGAGGGGAGAGAAATCTCAACAGTGTGATTTTCATAATCACACCCTCAGCCCTCCAGTTGAATGCAGCACATTGGAAGGCGTGCATTGAAACCTCAGCACAGGCGGGCCCCCAGATGGGATTTTTAAATTAAGGCCTGGATGGAGAACACCCGGTGAGATTTTTTTCCCCCAGGATGATTGTGTTAGGGAACCCTTTCTGTCTTTGGAGCTCAGAACTGTGTTTTCCTTGTTTCTTGTCCCTCATTTTCTTTTCGCTCGGCAGGTGGCAAATCTGAAGAAGACAATTAAGGTAACCACAGCAGCTGCGGCTGCGGCAACCTCCCAAGACCCCGAGCAGCACTTGTCAGAACTCCGGGAGCCGGCACCGGGTACCAACCAGCGCCAGGCTAGCAAGAAGGCCTCCAAGGGCAAAGGGTGAGATAGCATTCCAGTGAAGGCTGGCTATCACTTTTCTGCAGATAGGGCAGGAAAGCAGAGCATTGCCTGAGGTGTTCGTCAATCCCTTACTTTGGGGCTCTAGCAGTTTACATGCAGAGTCTATAAAGCCCTTGTCTCGAGCGTTCGGGCTGAACTTCAACTGCTGGTCCTCATTCCAAGGCGTTCTTTTTCTCTGCAGGCTCCGGGGCAGTGCAAAGATCTGGTCTAAATCAAACTGACAGAACTGCTGGCTGGGGAGTTGAAACAGGTGTCCCACGTCTGGTGCTTTCTTCTTCAATCCAGATGTATTTCTGTGCAACCTTGTCCCTGTGTAAATGATTCTGCCTTCCCATTATTTTCTTTTTGTGTTTCTTACAGCTGCTTTCCCCTGCTCCTCTCTGGTAATCTTGTTTGTACCTTCTCTATTTTGAGTGCTGCTTCTCCACCCCCCTCCCTCCCCCTCTCCCTCTCTCTTTCCTTACTTTTGTTTTCTTGAATGCATTTTTAAGGAGCCATGAAATGGCTGATGTTAAAATTACATTTGCACCAACAGGATTGTTGTGGTAGCCTGTGTGGAGACAAATCTGGCATCAAATGGCCGCTTAAATTCTCTGAGGAGATCCTGGGACATTTGCTGTGGGGCATACAGTTTGACATCTCAGTTTCCTGCTTTACTGGGATCTGTGAAAGGGAGGAGTGTTTGTGTGAGTGTTTGAGTGGATTGTTTTTAAAAATAGTATGAATATATAAAGCAAATAAAAAAGTACAGACCTATTTCCAAGAGTATTTTTACTTCGGTGCCATGCTGGTTTGTTTTGGATGTTTTGGTAACTGAATGTATAATAGCTTTTATTTTAAAGGTTACAGCTTTGGTGGGACTTTTTTTAGAGGGAAAATAGTAGGAGAAATAATATATAAGTTTATTAGCATGGGAACAAACCCATGCTAATCAGTACATGAACTGATACTTGGGGGAAGTTCAGACAAACCAAAGAAATGTTAGAACTTAACCAATCACTATATTTAGAAGGCATCTATCAAAAGCTTTCTTGGTTTTTTGGATGAGGTCAAGCATAGTGTAGATTTGAAAGAACTTTAATGAGAAACCTAGTCAAATAAAATTATGTAATATATCTTCATGGCTGACTGCTAAATAGAAACCTTTGTTTAAAAAAAAGGTTCCTGGAAATTACAGGCCAGCTAGTTTAATAGGACTCTGGAAAATTGGGATTTTCCACCGTGCAGAGTTCCTGTGTATGCCAGATCCTGATTCATGCTGGGCTTACAAAGGTGATCTGGATTTAGCCTGCTGATGGAACAGGACTGGACACCGTAAGCTGTCTGGGACAAAGTCATTCAAATCAGTGGGACTCAGTACAGAAGTGGGAAGCATAGTTTCCTTTGGCTTGAACCCAGTGTAAAAGCTATTAGTCCATTTTGTTTATTGGGTAAGAAGAGTAGCAAAATGGCAATTTCTGAAGCACTGGAAATCAACTAGTGTCTGCAACTGTTAAAAATGCAGGGAGAAACATCATTTTAGAGACATAGGCTTTCCTAACTGTCTTTGGAAGACAACCTTCTCTTCTGCTAACTCAAATGCTGCCCAACTAATATGGGATATATATTTTTTTCCCCAAGAAAGGTAGATGGTGTGGGAGGAGGCAGCATTGTAAGAACTAGAGAAATAGAAATAGAGGTGGGCAGCAATTGACAATGAGAAAAATATGTGAAATTGTTTCAGCTGTAACCTTTGTTTTTAGAAATTGTAAAGAAATATGAAAAAGAGCCCCAACCAAGTGCACAGGAAGAAGATCAGAAAGATTTGGATATATCAAAGCTGGGCTAAGCCTACTTATCCACTGCTAAGACAAACCTTCAGAATTCCCACAGCCAGGTTAACGTCTTCAGATCAGTGATAATATGCATTCCTCCCTTCTTTGACTCAGGAGGAAAATACATTGTTATGAAAAACACTGTTTCAAGAATCTGTCTTTACTATGCTTCAAAAACAGGGCTGGTCAGTGTTGTAACCTGCACACTTTGGAACATGGGGGAAGTTTTAAGACATTCCTGAAGTCCTTGCCTCTCACATCAAGCCATGTACTAGCAGGAGCTGCCTCTGATTTTTTTTGGGGGGGGGCGGGGTGGTGGTGGTGGGGAATAGCTCAGAATCTGTATTTTCTGGGCTGAGTGGTCACTTATTGACTTGGTTCAGGGCAGGTAATGAGAGAAAGATTACCTAAAGAAGGCTAGGCAGCTGCTAAGAAAGTAAGACAGGGAGAAACTGACTGATGTACAGAACAGGTACTAAACCTTTGCAGTGCCTTGGGAATGCTAAAGCATTGGTGGGTTAGTTAATCCAGTCCAGGTTGTTCTGCAGTATGGTGGGATAGACTGAGTTTCAACCAACAGGAACTCTTGGCCCTATATAGGCAGCACTAGGTCCTTCAAGGCTTTGCAAAGAGGAGGCAGAAACAATATCCCACCAAAAAATTGCAGAGCCCAAGAGTCAAAGTAGTTTAAATTCTTCCAAGCGCTGATAATTCTTCCTTGTTATTTGTCACAAATGGGTAAGATAGTACCCTTTCCCCAACATTAAAAATCAAGGAGCACCAGGGTCTCTGTACCAACAAGTTATGTAAAAAGATTTGAATGTTTACCAAAGAAAAGCACTACTCCAGAAAATCTTTAAAATATTGGAGTGGAGGTCGGGGGAAGAAGTACATGACTGAGAATGGGGGTTGTCATGTAGGTCCTGACAGTCTCCCCCCTCAGTGGGAATATTGATCTCATGAAGATAAATGTTCCATTAGCTTGATTAGATTAGGTTGACATGATATCCAGTAAATGAACTGTGCTCACATATACAAGTTGCACTGGTGATGTGTCCAGTCCCTCTGGAAGCCATGGCAAAACTGGCCATTGAAATGGTTGTATCCAGCAACCAGATGGGAAGGGATGGTCCTGCAGCAGGATAGCTAGTGCCCAGCTAACCCTTCAAAACCCAGGAAGGTTTTCTGCCAACATAGAATGGAAACACTTGTGCACAACTTCAGTGTGGCCAAGCTAGCAGTGAGATGGCTAATCTGTTCGAAGGACACTTTTTGGCAAATAAATAAGATGCCTTCATACTACAACAACAACCATGATATGGGCTACACTTGTGCTTTGTTTGTTAAAAAGGGAACGTTAATCTTATATCAATCTTTTGGTCACTTGAATCTGAACTGTTATGAAATGTGCCAGGCAAAGCCAGTCTTATTTCTGAAAACAAATGTAGGTATTTCTTTCTGCTAGGCAACTTATAGCACCAAAAGACAGCAGTGTGTTAGAAGAGAAATGTTTAAATTCCTAGTCACTTTCAGGCACTAGATGACCTTCGGCTATTCAATAACTCTCTTAGCCTAATGTTCTCAAACGGCTGGTGTAAGGGCAAAACAAAATAATGATTCTGTGTCTTGCTGGTTTTATTTATTCATTAGTGTATTTATTTTTACTTACAAGCTTTTCACTCTGCTTTATCATCCATTGCCCAAAGGCAGCTTACAGTAGAGCGACAAAAGTTGTAACAGTACTAGAGAATTTGCAGGAGACAGGAGGCAGCAACTATTAAAAGCAATTAAAAATAACGGGAGAAGGGAACGGATCTAATGGGGGTGCCTGGTGCATGTGGGAAAGGGAAGGGAATTCTACCTGTAGGCCAGTAGTCTAAAGCTCACATGAGGGGAGGGAGGAGATAGTCCTTTAGATACATTCTGATCTTAAATCAGACTGGCTTTAAAAATACCTTTCTTCTATTTAAACATGGACTAGAAACCTTCTAACATGGTATACCTTGAGTAATACGCATGGCTGCCCAGCCCAAACAGATTAAAGTGAAAATGACCTCCCCCTAGGCTTTAGTATAAGGGCCTTCCACATGGATTACTCACCAAATGGGAGAACAGTGTTTCAACAATCACACTGAGGTAGCTCGAACAGAGGACGCCCCCCTTAATTTGTCCCTATCCTGGCCTTGGGTAAGATTGGCAGTTGTCCTTTTTTGCTACATTTCAAAAGGGTCTCTTTCTTCCCCCCCACTTTCCCCAAGGCGTGCCCCAGCACAGGCCTGGCTGTGCAGCTTCTCTGGCAGGCTTTCATGTGATCTAGACAATGCCTGTGCTCCAATTGATCACTCTGGATCTGCCATGATGTCCCTTTCCTAGTGACTAAATTAGTAGACCAGCAAAATACTGTGAACATAATATATTTAGATTTCAACAAGGCATTCGATAAAGTAGACCACAACCTACTTCTTAGTAAGCTAGAAAAAAGTGGAATAGATAGCACCACCACTAGATGGACTCATAACTGGCTGGCAAACCATACTCAACGAGTAGTTCTTAATAGTCTACATGGAGGGAAGTAAGCAGTGGGGTGCCACAAGGTTCCTTCTTAGGCCCAGTACTCATCAATATCTTCATTAACGACTTAGATGAGGGAATAGAAGGGGAACTTACCAAATTTGTAGATGATACTAAGCTGGCAGGAATAGCTAACACCCAAGAAGATAGGCTCAAGATCCAGATGGATCTTGACAGACTAGAACACTGGATGGTATCTAACAAAATGAAATTCAATATAGAGAAAAGTAAAGTCCTACACTTAGGCAAGAAAAACCAAAAGTACACATATCGACTGGGTGAAACCAGGCTCAATAGCAGTAACTGTGAGAGGGATCTTGGAGTCTTAGTGGACAACCAGCTAAGTATGAGCCAGCAGTGTGCAGCCGCCGCCAAAAAAGCTAATGCAATCCTAAATTGTATTAACAGGGGGATACAGTCAAGATCAAGGGAAGTACTAATTCCACTCCATAAAGCCTTAGTAAGACCACACCTAGAGTACTGCATTCAGTTTTGGTCACCACATTATAAAAAGATGTTGAGACTCTAGAAAAAGTACAGAGAAGAGCCACCAGGATGATTAGGGGACTGAAGGCTAAAACATACAATGAACGGTTGCAGGAACTGGGCATGGCTAGTCTAGTGAAGAGAAGGACCAGGGCAGACATGATAGCAGTCTTCCAATATTTGAGGGGCTGCCACAGAAAGGAAGAGGTCAAGCTATTTCCTAAAGCGCCTGTAGGCCAGACAAGGAATAATGGATGGAAACTGAACAAGGAGAGATTGAACCTGGAAACAAGGAGAAACTTTCTGACAGCGAGAACAATCAACCAATGGAACAGCTTGCCCTCGGAAGTTGTGGGAGCGCCATCAGTTGAGACTTTCAAGAAGAGATTGGACTGCCATTTGTCTGAAATGGTGTCTGGTCTCCCGCTTGGGTGGGAGTTGGACTAGATGACCTACAAGGTCCCTTCCAACTCTGATTTTCTGTATCTGTATCTGGTGCTCATTTTCACTATGGCTACTGGGGAAAGGATTATATCTGTATAAAGCCTCCACCCCACAATGCTTTGCAAAAGACGTCTTAAGTTTTATCTGGATGAAGAATTCTGTATCTCTTAACAGATGGGTCTCCAATGTATTGGTTCCCCAGTTTCTATCTGCACCCATGAAACAGCGGGACTTTCTTTTTATTCCCCCCAATCCCCCAGCTTTGTTTAAAATCTGAAATTGATGAGAATTCTGCCAGTGTCATCTTTCAGCTGCAGTGATGAGAAGAAAAGCAAAATCTGGGGGAAATGGCTCATTAGAAGCCCATAGTCACTTTGGATAGTGCGATGGGCAACACATAAATTTAATAAATAAAATTAATGTTGTACCAGTGGACGAGTGGATACACTGGATGGGAAGGTACAGGCGAGAATCAGTGGGGCAGGGAATCATACAAATGATCAAACGAAGGAAATCACATGTCCTGAAAGAACTGCCTAGAGCAGTGTTTCTCAACAATAGCAACACTTAAGATTTGTGGACTTCAATTACCATAATTCCTCATCCAGCATGGGTAGTTAGGGTAAATCTGGGAGTTGAAGTCCAAGTATCTTATATTTCCCAAGGTTTGAGAAAAACTAGAAGGATTGTGGTCCCGTCAGTGGCTGAAAGATTGGACAGCGCCAGCTATATAAGCCAGCGTTTGCCGCGGCTGAGCGGCTTGTGTCTTAACTGACTAAAATAAACCTGCAATTGCTGTGTCCTGCCTCTTCACTCCACATGCCCACTCAACAGTTTTCACCCAGCATGAATGGAAAGAGCATAGAAATAGATTAGACGCACCATTGATTAGAGGCTTTGATACCCGGGACAGAATACCTGGCCAGTATCATTAATAATCTTAAGGCATAGACTGGAATCCAGCAGCAATTTTTTAAACCAGTTTCATATCCATCCAGTTTTAACACAGGAGACAAGCAGTTTAATTATATCCACAGAATTGAGAGTGTCCAGGAGATACAATTTTCTCTAGAAGCAAAGGAGATCCTTGTACCTGATTGGAGAGCATTCACAAAACATACTATTATTCAACTGGGATTCTGCTGTAAAAGATTCAAAGCAATGTGTTCTACTGACAGTCTTATCTTTTGGAACCACTCTTGCTAAAAACTTCCTCTTATTAAACAGCTACTTTGAATTCCAGGCAGTATGCAAGTCTCTTTGGCATTAGTGAGAGAAAGATGCCTGGCCTATTTATTTAATAAAGTGAGCAAGCATACCAAGAAAATTTGGCAAACCTCTTAATCCATTACTTTAAAAATACACATTACATTTTAAAAACATAGACAGGACCTAACTGACATTGGATTATCTAGTTTCATGGCCAGTCGAATTAGATAGCAGAAGACTGCAAAGCCAGAGAGGTAGAATAAGAGGGGGGGATGGGAATCTGAGTTCAGCAAACAGGATTCTTGACAACAAAGGGCACACATTCTTAGTAAAAAGAAACACAGAATTGTCTTTGCCTACTAGTTAATATAAATGACACAAGTCAGATGTTGATTCCTGCAGGTGCAGGGTCTACTTTTTGGATTGACGAACACCATCTTGCATGATCAAACATAGTGTTTTAATGAAATATCCAGGTCCAGGTCCAAACCAGGAGAAAGGCACTGGAAATGAAATGGAGACTGGAGGCTGATTGAAAATAAAGGTTCCCTTTTTTGATGGAGCAGAACCACCGACTCTGGGACAGCTGACAAAATGGAGTTTTGAGTGGTTGGGTTTTACATCTTCTGGATTCCTGTGGGGTCATGTAAGAGTCATAACTAGGCAAAGGGGGAAATGCAAATCCTAGGTGTTTGAGCTAATTTTGTCACAATCTCTGGCTTGATTGTGTTGCTTATTGTTTCGCTTATCTGAAGTTTCTGCCTGACCCAGTCTTTCTGAATGGATTATCAAATCTGCATTTCTATAGGTTGGCCACCTCAGTTTCTGCTTGGGGCAGAGAAAGTGGGGCTGGGTGTTTTTGTTCTCCATTTCTCCTTTAGAGGAAATATTCTATCCTGCCTTTTTAATATCCCCAAAATATTGTTGGGCTTCCCACAATAGCATCCAGGTCATATCTGCATTTTGATGGATACGGATATAGAATCATTGGTTGCAACAAAGAAACAACAATACTCTGAACCTGATGTAAGTTTGGTCTGTGTTCAGCTAAGCAACTCCCTGGCAGGCGGGCAGTATCCAGCAACACCACTAGGAGGAGCAGACTTCACTGCCTATGTCAGAATGCCCTGAGAATTTAGAAAAGAGAGAGGAGATCAACTTCATCACCTAATGGACATCTAGATTTTCACAGCCCAGGTGTGAAAGGCCTAAAGCTTATACTTTCGGTTACACTGAAATAGGAGGCTCCCCAACTATGCATTTCTCTGGTATTATGTACCGTATGTAGGCGGGGCTTGTTCTGAGGAAAATGTGATGACCCGTAGTCTCTCAAAATAACCCAAAACCCAAAACATACATTAAAGTCCGGTAAGGCCTTCAACTTAACTTCACTGTTTTATGAGGCACAGTTTAAAGTCACAAAAGTAAATAATGAGGCAAAAAGAAAACCAAAACAAACCAAATTGACGAGAGTTCCAAAGCAAGCCAAGATAACTAATCATAAACTCCAGGAAAATAACCGAGGAGAGTCCATGGGAAGAACGCCAGCAAAGATAAACCTCTTTCACAGGAAACACTAAACTTTGACTCCAGCAATTCTAACTGCATAGTTACAAACTTATATACATAGCTCCCAGCTGCAAGTCACAAGGAGGATCATGGTAATCTCCTCTTGAGTAGACCTCGCTTTTCCCTGATCCTCTCCTCCCTGCATGACCTAGGATGGATAGGGGATCCTCCTCTGACTGCTCAGCCGGCCTCTGCCCTTCCCCAGCCTCCTCCACCACCTCTGGAGCCACACTCCCACTCCCTGTTGGCTGTTCCTCCTCTTCCTCAGAGTCAGTCTCCACCAGGGACATGACAGAAAATACTTTCCTGCTGGTGAATGCACTTGTGAATGACTAAGATTTCAGTTCAATTATTTATTAGAGGTCACAGGCCCAACATGATGGATTATCAAGAAAAACATGAATGCAAAATATCCATCGTTCCCTCCTCTTGTCTGAGGTTCAGGCTATTAATTATAGTTGTTTTAAATCATTTTGCTTGAAAGACTAAGGCATTATCATTGGTTCTGGGCAAGCTCAGCTGTCATTTCTCTTGCTTCCTTTGAAATTTTGAAGAATTAAAGAACAATATGTGGCCGTGTTTGCTTCTGTCTTTATCATTAATACTCCCGGTACATTAGAGAAAGCTGCTTTTTGATGTTCCCAATTCATATAGTTCATTTCATGACAATAGAGATGCTGCAGTAAAAGTTCCCAGATCTTAACACTGCCTTCTCTCTCGTTTTCTTTTTGTTAAGCTCCCATCCTTGCATTTGGATCCTTCAGGACATAAAGGCTCTGCATCAGTGCTGTTTCCCATTCTTCTATTGCATACCAGACCAGTCAAAGCGCCATCTGGAGATTTAGGAAAATGACACAGAGCTAAAAGACAGGTCCCTGTGCTGCTTAGCATATTGTGTATCTGAGCTTAGGGTGGCTGTTGTATTTCAAGGGATTTGTGGTTTAACTTAATCTAATTCTATTAGGAGTTGATTCAGTAATCTGTTCATATCCCAGCTTGATCACAAGCTGCACTGTCCTCTTAAGAAAAGTGTGCTTTAGTGTATAAAGATATTTATGTTTCTCTTACATGACCCAAATCATGCATTTCAAATACTATAATCATGGGGCAACCTTGAATATATCCATGTAGCTTTCTTGGCAACAAAATGGAAGCAGCTTATCACTACTAAACAAATTCAATGGGTCACGTGTAAAAAAACAACAACAGGTTGTTTTGCACTGAGAAATAGCCGATATGAAGTCTGAAAATCAACCATAATGTATCTTTTTTTAAAACATGGCTTCTCCAAATTCTTACTGCCCTGTTTTGAAATGGTACCTCAGTGGAACTTCTGGTGAGGATTCATGGCGAACTAAGAGCAGTAGCCAGATGGGATTTTCTGGTGAGTCAAATCTCTCCAAAAAAGGAGAGATTGTGAGATTGCCTACTTATACTACATGGACAGCTGCTCCTCAGGAGTAAACTGCAGCAACTAAGGTTTTTGCAGCCAGCTGGTGAGTTGAGTAGCTGAGAGTTGTGGGATTTCCACCAAAGCTCATAGCTGTAATGTAGCCTTTTTTTAAAAAAACTTTATTTAATCTTTTATAATTTTAAAAAGACAAACAACAAAAATATAAATCTTATAACATCAGCAGTTTGTGACATTCATCTTATACTAATATTTTGTGCATTATTTACAAATATATAGAATTTATGCAGATATAAATCATTAACTTATCTAGTGCTTATCCCTATTTATTTACAATCCATTTATCTATCCAACAATCTATCTTTGCTCAATCCAATCATACCATTTTCCCCACATCTTGTAATAATCAGATTCCTCTTTCTCTTGTAAACTCAAAGTTAATTTGTCCATCTCAGCACAGCTCATTATTTTTTGAATGATCATTTCCTCTGGTGGTATGCATGTGTGTTTCCAACACTGGGCATAGACAATCCTGGCTGCAGTTAAAATGTGCAATATTAAATATTTTGTATTTCTCCCATATTTCTTTCTGAATATCCCCAATAAAAATAATTCCGGTTCTAATTCTATTTGCTCATTGTAACAATTTTTGAATTTTTAACCAATACTTTTAGGTTTCCAAGCAGGATCACCACATATGATAAAATGTAACCTCTTTCTTTTTGTACTTCCAACATGCCAGATTCATACTGGGATACATTTTGCTAATCTCGAAGGAGGCAAATGCCATCTATAAAATATCTTATAGGCATTTTCTTTATATGCCGCTGCTTTTGTTAATTTATAATTTCTATTCCACAAACTTTCCCATTCTGTCAAATTTATGTCGTGTCCGATATTTTGGGCCCAAGCTATCATGCATCCTTTAACATCCTTTAACATCCTCTTCTTCTAAGTCTACTTCCAGCAGATATTTATAGATTTTTGTAATGTTTTTTTTTAATCTGGGCCTAGTAAAATTTTATCCAGTTGTTGTGGTTTCAAATATATTCCAAAATCTTTTATGTCTTGTTTGTACCTGTTCTGTAGTTGAAGAAATGTCCACCAATCAATCTGTATCCCTTGTTTTTGATAAGCTGCAATGTAGCCTTACGCACACAAAAATCTGTTGAGCCTCATGTCTTAATCACTTTGCTTCTTAATTGCTTTTCAGTTATTAAAAAAAAAATTCAATCAAAACATTTTCTAACATGCACTGGGTGAGTTTCTTTTAATCCTTAGTGAAATAAGTTTTAAAGATAAATTTAAGGAGATAGAAACATTTCTTTTTGGGGAATAAACAGCGAAATAGTGATTAGAACATTGATTTTGAAAGTTATAAATAGTCCAATGGTCCAGATGGATTTGAAATAAGATTTTGATTGAATCATTAGAAGCCTTCCTATGGGAAAATGCTGTTGTTCTGGATTCTTGTGTTAGGATGGGAATTTGAATGTCGGATATTAGAAGGAACCACAGGAATTAAATATTACAATTAAAGGAGAAGAATGTTTACATTTGACTTATTATCACAACAGGGAACAAAATACTTTATCACTGAAAGTAATTTGTGAGCAATGAATTCAGAAGTTAATCTTAAAAGTGTCTGCCTTTATAGTGGACAGTCTTTAAAAGATGTTAAAAGAGGAACAAGGTTTATTGCATAAACTGCAATTGATTTGAAAGTGGATTTAAAATGAATATAGCAAAGAAAATGATATCAAAAGGTATTACATTGAATATATGATTGGAACTGGCTGATGCCTTAATTATTAAAAGAGATATATAAATGGCTTTAGGGAGAATCCTCCCTTTTAATATATGAAAGCCCTCAAATTAGCAAAGAAATGTCATCCCCCCCCCCAAGAAAATGCTTTTCAAGGAAAGCCTACCCTGAAGCAAAACCACGCAAGTGGCCAGCCCCTGTGAATGTATATTTAGTTTCACAAACTATTCCATTCATAAACACCTTCAGCTACAGCCGCCACAGAAGGCTGGAACTGATCAGATTTTAAAAAGCAGAGAGGCAAAGACACCTAAAATCTACATTCTGTCAGCATTCCAACCAAACTCTCCATCCTGAATTCAGCACTCAGAGACAAACTCCATCCAAGTAAGAATTTATTAGAGAAGTCGTGTTGGCACATCTGGGGAAAACCCAAATCTGAATTCCAGCGTTGTCCCCCTCTACACTAAAACTCACACCCTGCCCATATTGATGACCCTCAAGTCACGTTCTCCAATCCACCTCAATTCTGAACTCCTGCCAAGTCCAGTCACTCCCTCTAAGCTCCAGCAACTCAGCCTTGAGCTCTAGCAAAATAATGTTTTGGGGGCTATCCTCCCTTCTCTCTTGTTCCCACAGCGTGCCCATCCCCCACTATGGCAGCCCTAAATCTGAAATAAGATGGATCTGGGGCTGACACATTCTCCACCCAGCTCCAAGGACAGGGCACAACCTTCCAGCCACACTGGGAATCAGGCAACAATACTTAGAATACTAAAAGGGCACACTCAAGCACAGATTAAAGTACATTTCACAGCAAACCTAGGCATTTAAAACACAAAGCCCTAGAACCATATAAAAACCCATCCACTGACCAGACTGTCAGCTGTCCCAGAACAGATTGCTGTGTCTCTTCATTTTTAATTCCTAAATAAATGGAGACCTCCTTTTCTGTATCTTGTCTCCAAATTCATTCCTCCTGCATCTTTCTCCTGAAATCAGATAACAGATAATCAGAGTTGGAAGGGACCTTGTAGGTCATCTAGTCCAACCGTCCACCCAAGCGGGAGACCCTACACCATTTCTGACAAATGGCAGTCCAATCTCTTCTTAAAAGTCTCAACTGATGGTACTCCCACAACTTCCGAGGGCAAGCTGTTCCATTGGTTGATTGTTCTCACTGTCAGAAAGTTTCCCCTTATTTCCAGGTTAAATCTCTCCTTGTTCAATTTCTATCCATTATCCCTTGTCTGGCCTTCGGATGCTTTAGGAAATAGCTTGACCTCTTCCTTTCTGTGGCAGCCCCTCAAATATTGGAAGACTGATATCATGTCTCCCCTGGTCCTTCTCTTTACTAGACTAGCCAAGCCAGTTCCTGCAACCGTTCGTTGTATGTTTTAACCTCCAGCCCCCTAATCATCCTGGTTGCTCTTCTCTGTACTTTTTCTAGAGTCTCAACATCTTTTTTATAATGTGGTGACCAAAACTGGATGCAGTACTCTAGGTGTGGTCTTACTAAGGCTTTATGGAGTGGTATTAGTACTTCCCTTGATCTCGACTGTATCCCTCTGTTAATACAATTTAGGATTGCATTAGCTTTTTTGGCAGCTGCTGCACACTGCTGGCTCATATTTAGCTGGTTGTCCACTAAGACTCGAAAAACCCTTTCACAGTTACTGCTATTAAGCTGGTTTCACCCAGTCTATATGTGTACTTTTGGTTTTTCTTGCCTAAATGTAGGACTTTTTTTTCTCTATATTGAATTTCATTTTGTTAGATACCACCCAGTGTTCTAGTCTGTCAAGATCCATCTGGATCTTGAGCCTATCTTCTTGGGTGTTAGCTATTCCTGCCAGCTTAGTATCATCTGCAAATTTGGTAAGTTCCCCTTCTATTCCCTCATCTAAGTCGTTAATGAAGATATTGAAGAGTACTCAGCCTAAGAAGGAACCTTGTGGCACCCCACTGCTTACTTCCCTCCATGTAGACTATTAAGAACTACTCGTTGAGTATGGTTTGCCAGCCAGTTATGAGTCCCTCTAGTGGTGGTGCTATCTATTCCACTTTTTTTCTAGCTTACTAAGAAGTAGGTTGTGGTCTACTTTATCGAATGCCTTGTTGAAATCTAAATATACTATGTCCACAGTATTTTGCTGGTCTACTAATTTAGTCACTGTGTTGAAGAATGAAATAATATTGGTTTGGTATGATCTGTTTTTAACAAACCCGTGCTGACTGCTAGTTATTACTTTACTTGTTTCTAGATGTTGGCAGATCTGTTTTTTATTATCTTTTCCAGTATCTTCCCGCATATTGATGTTGGGGTGATTGGTCTATAGTTTCCTGGATCTGTTTTTTTTTTCATTTTTTGAAGATGGGAACCACACCAGCTCTTTTCCAGTCCTCTGGTAGTTCCCTGATGCTCCAGGATTTTTGAAAGATATGGTGCAGTGGTTGACCTCTGCCAGCTCCTTTAAACTCTGGGATGTAATCCATCAGGCCCGGGTGATTTGTTTTCATCAAGATCAGACAGGTGTTCTCTTACTTTTTTTTTTTTTTTTTTGCTTATTTTAACTTTTATTTCTGGTCTGGCTTGGAACCAGACCTGATTTTTGTTCCAACATGGCAAACCAAAAGAGCAATTTGAATAATTTTCTTATATTGAGTTTACAAAACTTCTGAAGGGTTTTATGGGAAGGTGCAAAGAAAAAAATGAAAGAAAACAACCTCTGGGACATTATTTGAAGGGATTAAAGATTAAGACTGTTAAAAATAAAAGGAATAAAAAGATATTGGATTTATTTGATTGAAGTTAATGGATTTTTGCTGACCAGAACTGTCTGATCTTGATGAAAACAAATCACCCGGGCCTCATGGATTACATCCCAGTTTAAAGGAGCTGGCAGAGGTCAACCACTGCACCATATCTTTCAAAAATCCTGGAGCACCGGGGAACTACCAGAGGACTGGAAAAGAGCTGATGTGGTTCCCATCTTCAAAAAATGACAAGGTTTTGATGACAAGGTTTTAAGGATTTGTTTATAGATAAAACATGAGATGAATAAATCATTTATTGTATTTTAAGAAAAGGTGATAAGTTACTAAATTGTTTATACTTTTTGTGACAAAAATGAAGTCACTATGTATATAGTTTTTCTTTCTGTTTGCTATATTCTTTCATTTCTTTTCAGTTTTTCCATATAATCCTTTTTTTCTCCATTATTTTTACTCTTTTATTTGTTTTATGTAATAAAAATTATAAAAATGGCACAATTGGAAAGTCTTGGTGATTTCACTTCCCTAAATCTGGCTGAGCGTACAGTGAAGAAAAGCCTGTTCTTTAGAGTAATGTTTTAATCTGATTTAAATGACAGAAATATAAGCCCCACCTCTACCCTCAAAGCAAATAGCTTTGCCTTTATTATGACCACTGAAAAACAAATTAAAGTTGACATAATAAAAACATAAAAAACAAAATGTGGAAACCCATACCATAGGGAAGAACCATGGACATTTTCTAGGAAAACATGTGTGTGTGTGTGTGTGTGTGTGTGTGTGTCTTTGCATCAGTTGTGACTCCTGTCACCTGCCTGGGCAAGTCCCTGCAATTTTCTTGGCAAGCTTTTCAGAAATACTGCAATTTGCCATCGCCTGCTTCCTGGGGCTGAGGGAGAGTAACTGGTCCAAGGACACCCAACTGGCTTTGTGCCTAAGGGGGGTAGCTAGAACTCTCAGTCTTCTAGTTTCTAGCTTTAACCACTGCACTAAACTCGCTTCCTAGAAAAACAAAAATACACCTTAAAGTCTGAAACATTTCTTTCACTTCAGTAAGAGTGAATATAACATTTGTTGAAATACAATAAATACAAATAACAGGATATTAAAAATAGAGTCCAAGGGCTTACTTCAAAATGACTAAATTAATTAATAAAAATAAATAAATTAAATGCTAGAATTGTATCTGTTGAATATTATACCATTTAGTGAATACATAGACATGATTGATTGATTTTGACTCTTCGCAACCGCATAGGTTTTTCCCCATGATGATCTATCCCTAACCTGGATTTTTTTAGGTCTCCCAGTGGCATTCTCATTGCCACTTCCTATCCTGCTTCTTCAAAGTCCACATAGTGACATAAGTTTATATGTATGTGTAGAAAGTTAGAACCCATCCCTCTCCTAAAAGAATGAAATATTCTAGGAAATATTAAACAGGCAGAATATTATACCTCCCTGGATGAGAAAAGGAGAAACATGCTCTTGGAAAGCAGTCCACACCTTTGTTAATAGCCCCAGAAAGACAACCAGCCTATCTACAAGGCAAAAGATGTTTAGCTCCAGGGTGATGGGATTAGCTCTCAGTCAGATCCAAGCCATTGAACCATAATAGGAATTGCCCAAAGCCCCTTCATTACACCACCGAGCAAGATTCAACCAAGCTTGGGATTCAAGACAACCTACAGAGCAGAGGTGGTATTCAGCAGGTTCTGACCAGTTCGGGAGAATTGGTAGTGGAAATTTTGAGTAATTCAGACAACCAGCAAATACCACCTCTGTTCCTGCCCCATCTATTCTCTGTCTCCTGAGTCCCAGCTGATCAGCTGAGTCTCTTCCACCAGGAGTGAGGAGAGAATGGAGATTTGACAGTATCCTTCCCCTGCCATGCCCACCAAGCCACACCCACAGAACCGGTAGTAAAAAAAATTGAATCCCAACCCTGCATAGCCCCATGGGAGTCTGACAACCAATCCAGATACATTTCTTGCCACAGGAATAGGAAGCAAGTTCAAAGCCCAAGAGAGGGTATAAATCTCTCTCCCTCTCTCAACCATGTGCTCATTTTTGCCCAGGATCTCAAACCATGTGGTCCTGTCCATCACTATTGAGGGGTGGTTTTTTGGGGGGTGTGTGTTGATATTTCATCATCTTAGAAGAATCTTTTCCAGTTGGCTTCAACCAGAAGCTCCCAGTATAATTTGAGACCATTTCCCAAAGAGAAGCTAGACTGAGAACCCTGACACTGATACAGACCTTCATCCAGCCAGGCACTTGCCACCCCCTTAATGGTTGGGTCACAAACCCAGAATTCTTTGACCTTCAGAATATCAGCATGTGCAGAAGCTTTTGTCAAATAATGAAAAATGTTGGGACATCACAACTCAGTCGCACCCCTTAGTACATTCCGTTCCTGTAGGTTACTTAGTGCAGGTTTCCTACCCAGCCAGTTGTTGGGCACTTCCCTTTAGGGTCAATTTGATCTAAGCTGGTGCAAATTACCTGGATTCCATATCATTCTTTCTTTGTTTGTTTCATCATGAGAAAATTGCAGTCTTTTAACAAAGCAATATTGATTTCTTATCCTCTCATCCATGAGAGTCAGCCAAAATCTGACATCACTGAGCAATGTCCATCTATTTTGGCTTGGGCTGCAAAAGAAGCTGGATGTGATGCTTGTGCAAAGCAAGATTTTTTTTCGTTTTATTTTGCCAGTAGATTTTCAATTTCTTAGATGATCAATAGTCCTATAAAGTGATGGGGGTGGGGTGTACAACCGCCCCACTTCAAAAGCTCTGATTGACTTGGTCATTGGAGCATATGACTTGACTAGGATTAAGTGGGAGGTAATTTTAATGTGCACGTGAGAAATGTCTCAAATGATGGCTTATGCGGTTTGTTTATTTAATACAGGATCATTGCTCCATCAGGAAAGTCATAGAAAAATAAACAAGTAAATGTCCATCTACTCATCTAGGTAGGATGAAATGGAAGGGAATGCTCAGAGTCTTCTTAATCCTGTCTGGCCTCATGTTATAAACTAGACTAGAGAATAACTTACGGTTTCTTGTTGGAAGATAATGCAGAGTGGGAGGGAAAAGGAAACTAAGGGATCCACCCATCCTGCCCTTACATCTTTTAAAGGCAGTACTTCTCTCTAGCTTCCTTGCTGAGGCACCTCAAAGCTCAGCTGTGTGGAGATGGAGGTGTAAATTATGTCAACATACTTTTCTGAGAATGGGATGGGTACTCATAGATGTAAAGAAATACCCTCAATATAATTGTGGCACTAGCTAATCTAGAATAGCTAATCTATTTCAGCCCTAGCATCACTAGTGTTACAGTAGATGGGGAATGCTGCTGTGCAGGGCAGCCCAACAGACAGAGATGAGGGGAGATAGGTGAGGGAGGGGGTTACTTCAACAAGAGGCATTCACTTTCTTTATTGATGTTTAGAGCTGGGAAGACCATGCTGGGAATGGCTGGGATCAGGTGGGTCCTCATCTAATGTCTGGTGAGATTCAGTTAACAATGACAATAGGGGGTACAGGGATTGCCATTGCTAAATGATATGGTTGTATGGCAGCTGGTGATATAGATGGAAAATTGCCAAATTCTCTGTTGATGCAAAAGAGGAGGTGTATCTCACCCTGGCAACTTTAAGATGTGTGGACTTCAACTCCCAGAATTCTGCAGCCAGTCATACTGTGAACTGAAGCCCACACATCTTAATGGTGCTAAGGATAAGAAAAACTACTGAAAGAATAACTATGCATCGGAAAACACAGCCAAGGTTCATGAAAAAGGGACTCGTGAACATTTTACTTTATGTAATGTGAATTATCCAAGCTTAGTAATGAGAAGCTGAAAATATCTGAAAGCATTTCTTTCTTGGGAAATTTATTCTCCAAAAAGTGCCCTGAACTCCCCATTGTTTAAGAAATAACATTTTCCCCTACTTTAATAGAAAAGAAAAAGCAATTAGTTAGGACATCTTTGGTGAATGTGGAGTAGAAAGTTGGGGAAAGCTTTCTTTCACAAACCATGTTTGTGTGCCTTCAAGTCCTTTTTTATTCCCGATAACTGTCTGGACTAGTCTCTGCAATTTTCTTGGCAAGATTTTGGAAATGGTTGCCATTGCTTGTTGCCTAGGGCTGTGTGAGCATGATTGGCCCACTGACAAATTCCTCATCTTGGAAAATTGTGAGTCAATTATTGAGTTGACAGTAAGCAATGCAGATCCTATCCCTGCCTTAAGCATCCATTTCTGAGTCAACTGCATATACTGTAGATCCCGTTTTATATCATATTCCATTCTGAAACAGGAATGAGGTCAGGTTTTCAAGGACAGAAGAGTAGAAGCAGTATTATGATAAGAATCTTCTTGTTTGCTTGTCAGACAGGAAATGTATTATAGTCTCTTTGAGAAAGTTACAGACAAAAGCAAATAAAATGAATTACAATGGTCAAACTGCAGAACAATAAAATTTTAAAAATCATTACCAATAGAATTATGGTCTAATTACTGATACCTATTAAGGATCTTAACATGGATAGCTTTTTTTCCAAACTATGCTAGAAACAACGTGAAAACATTAGGCTAGATGTGGTTGTCACTATCAGACACAGAATCTCACCTGTCCTTATTACTTTATCCACTGGAATTGTAATGCTTGTTCTATCTGAAACCACAACTGCACAATGGCCTTTTTGCATCACTCCTATGGAGTTTACATGATGCTCGGATATAACATCTCCAAAATTAGAATATTTTAACAATTCTGGCACTGCAGACTGCTAGGTCAGTGGGAGGAACTGTTCTTTTTCTTTATTTTCATCATATTCCAATCCTTAATGGAGATTCTGTGGGCTGGTATTGTCTCAAGCTTTTGGCTGACAAATTGTATGAATCACTGAACAAAAATTGGTCTATCTTGTCTGAATCAGTTTTTTTGGAAACATTTCCTTTTATGTTTTTCATGACCTTTTCATTATTTATTCATCCTGATATAATCATTGAAGTACCACTAGGCACTATTTGAATGACAGATTAAAATAACTATATTTTTCATAAACAATAAGCTATCTCATCCCGCGTGTATCAATTGCTTGCCAATGCAAGGTTTATAATAGTCAAGATTTATGGCATCCAGAAATCCTCTTTCAAATATCATATTGTTTTTAAAAGAGGATGAGTCCAGTTCTTCCATTTTGGTCAAGTTGCTAGCGGGTGGGGTGTCCTGTGATAAATATAAAGTAAATCAGAAAAGAGGAGTTAATAGTGGTCTGAGACCACACAATCCCTAAGGATCTCCCAAAAAGTTTGTCACCTTATTCTTTTAACAGGCAGAGCCAGCATGGCTGCTGGGAGGGGAAACCATGATGGATCTGGGTAATGACGGGTGATGGCATTTCCAGTCCAAGACATGCAGGGAAGCAGCAGGATAGAGACCCACTGGGGCATATCTACAGAGGGAAAGATGGAGGCCACTTCACACTAACTCCAACCTTTTCATATGAGAATTCCAAGAGAGGAGAAGAGAAAGAGAAAATTCTGTAGATGTTAGGCATGGAACTCAGCCACTGTAACTAAATAATATTAACCCAGACATTACCTTTCACAATCTGTAAAGGAAATGGATGAGTAAAAAGCTTTGGAAACATCTGGCAGTATTTTTCCATTATTTTCTTATCTTCTGATTATTATATGAACTGTTTTGAAAGAGAGATCAGAAACTAAGCTTGATGAAAGGTAACTAAGTAGAATAGTGATGGAAGCTCAATTTAAAGTGCTGGTGTTTATTAACTTTTGAAATCCTAAATGACCTAGAATTAGATTATCTGAAAGACCGTGTTAATATGAACCTACTTGAAACTGAAGAATGATAGGACAGATTCTGTTTAATGGCCCATTATTTTACACAAATCAAATTGGCAGACATCAGAAATGTGCCTTTTTAATAGTAACACCAGAATGTGGAATTGTTGTCTCCTTTGGGAAATTACCCAGGCGCTTATCTTGAGATGTGTAATGAAAACTTTTTTAAATTCTGGAAGGCATTTGATGATTGAGTTACTGCATTAAATGGTCTTTCTGGTGGCATTGCTGAGGCTATACCTATTCTTTGTATTCTGTTTTAGACTTCTGTTTTAATTTTTTAAGCTTTTTTGCCTTTTGCAGCTGAATAAAAGGAAGGGAAACCCCCCCACCTAAAAGCTGAAAATTATTTAAATCCATTCACTCTTAAATAATATAGAATTCACATCCAAAATGTATATCTGCAAACATTTAAGCTCATTATATTCAGTTTAAATACCACACATTATAGTGTCCTTTCTCAATGTGGCACTCACCATGCATGTTGAACCACAAATCTTGTCAATCCTGATAGAACAAGCACAGGCCATGTAGGCTTGGTGATTGGAGTAGTTCAGCACGCATACAAACTATTAAAATGATGGAGAAGCCAATCCAAAACGGAAACATCAAGCCAAAAGGCCCAAACTGATGAGAGACTCTGCTTTTGAAATATAAAAAAAAATATAGGGGAAAAGTTACTTCACTCCGGCCTGTTTTTCTCCATTTAAATTAAGGATTGGTCAAGGAGTGCCCAGAGGGACCAATATGTTTCTAAATAACTTATTGATTTCCCTAGACTTCATGTCTCATCTGATTTTTCAAGTTATTTTAATGAAATAAATTAAACAGGACATTGACATATAGTAAAGCAAAGTAAAGCACTAATTTCTAGCACTTGCAGCAATACTTTTAAGAGCCACAATGATCTCTTTCAGTTGGTGTCAGCGTTCCAACCAAACTCTCTATCTCCGTTCAGCACTCAGAGACAAAGTCCATCCAAGTAAGACTTTATTAGAGAAGTCATATTGGCACATCTAGGAAAACCCGAATCTGAAATCTTGCGTTTTCCTCTGCTAAATTAAACTCATATCCAACCCCCTTACTGACCACCTTCAAGTCATACTCTCCAATCCACCTCCATTCTGAATGCCTGCCAAGTTCAGTCACTCCATTCCAAACTCCAGCGACTTGGCCTTGAGCTCTGGTGAAAGAATGTTGTTGTGGCTATCCTCCCTTCTCACCTTACTTTCATCCCCACGGATACCCATCTTCCCTTGTGGCAGCCCCAAATCCTATTCAAGATGGATGGGGGCTGACAGATGGTGCAGAGTGACCCAAGAGCAGTTTGATTTCTGGTAAATGGATTCTGGTCAGGCCCATAAAAGAGACCATTTTGAAGATAGAGAGCCCTCCCTGGAAGCCATTTTGTGAGCAGACCCATTTCATACCTTCACAATTCCAACTATGCTCTCAGCTCAAACTTGCCTCTAATTCAAATGTTTTCTCTTTGACTCTTATTTGTCCCTTATTTAGAGTAAATAGACAATTTGGCGATGATATTCTCAGAAAATATATGAGAGAAGACAGGTTAAAGACCTTTCTGCCTCTTGTACTGATCTCCCTCTCAATTGTCCCTCTAATTGATTTGCCATAAGCATGTGTGTGCACATACTCGCAAACATACACACTCTTCCTGCATGACATTTCACTATTTGTTACAAAAGCTAATAATGTTAAATGGCAAAAGTTTAATTCATTACATTTCCATAATTGCAGATTAGTATACTAATGTATTTCAGTAATTCTAGGATTTTTGCCTTTGTTGGACAAAAGGTCAGAAGGCTGGAAGATTTATTATTTATTGAATAATCACCAGAATGCTATCTAAACTTTTACTTTCTATACGGTTTATAGATATTCTTTAACTTTAAAAAAAAATCAAAGTTGAATATTCAAAAGGAAGACACCCATTCTTTCCCAACAGTTCCACCAACATGCCTTGCAAAT
Organism: Pseudonaja textilis; assembly: GCF_049901715.1. Classification (NCBI taxonomy): domain Eukaryota; kingdom Metazoa; phylum Chordata; class Lepidosauria; order Squamata; family Elapidae; genus Pseudonaja; species Pseudonaja textilis. The sequence goes on along the minus strand of NC_141991.1, from coordinate 160,925,729 downwards.
ATGTGTTTGTAGGAGCAGGTAAATCTCTGTGCTCTTTGTAGAGACTGCACTAGCAGGAGAAAAATGACCATTCACTTCTTATACTCAGAATCTGAGGACCAGAAAGTCCCCCATTCAAAGGTTATCTTTGTGCCCCAGTGTTCAATTATCTATGTACAGGTAATTTTCGACTTACAACAGTTCATTTAGTAACAATTCGAAGTTGCCATAGCATTGAAAAAGTGACTTATAACCATTTTTCACACTTCATATTTATGATGGCTGCAGTGTCCCAGGGTCATGTGATTTTGAGACCCCCACTTAACAACTTGGCAAGCAAGGTTGTAAAATGAGAGAAAACTCACTTAACAAATGCCTTACTTAGCAACAGAAATTTTGGGGTCAATTGTGGTTGCAAGTCAAGGACTACCATAACTGATATTTCCTTCCCACCACCACCAACCCCATCCACAGAAAAAAAATGGAGAAGAAAATAGAAACTGAGTTACATTCTTGACATCTCTTTTTTTCATTCCATGCTATACTTCTTGAAAATCTTCTGCTTCCTCTGGAGATACTTTCACTATGTACTAAATTTCTCTTGTACTCCGGCAGCAGACCTACCTGAATGTAAAAGTGAAGGTGTTTGTTCTTTTGGTCAAAATATATTCTAAGAGGATGTTCTCCTCTTATAATATTTCAAAAGAAATTATCATGAGCAGCTATAGGATGAAGAAAAGACAAAGCCTGATACATCATCTCAGAAATCATATATTTGCAGCAAGAACCAACCAATTTGATGCCTTAGATCACAACTTCCATCATCTTCCCTCAGAAAGAAACTCAATAATATAGGAAGAATTGGGATTGGGCAAATTAAATAGATAAGAAACTGATCCTGTAGAGCAGGCTTGTCAAACTCAATTTCATTGAAGACCACACCAGGGTTGTGTTTGACCTTGGGGAGCCAAGATGGGCGTGGCCAGCTTGATTTCACTCATGTCAGGGGGTGCCTGTGTCCGAAGTGCTCCCGAGCTATGTTTTCAGCTACGACACCTCCTGCAATCCTCTGCCAGTGAGAACGGAGGTCATGCGGCCCTCCTGATCTCTGTTTTCAGTGGCAGAAGCACCGCAGGGCAGTCCTTTGCTGTTTCCAGGGTGGTCCTACATGCCAGATAAGCAATCCTTGGGCCGGATCTGACCCCCAGGCCTTGAGTTTGACACCCCTGCTGTAGAGTTTCCTACTAGTAACATTGCCTACATGCAGAGGAGAGATTTGAGAAGTAATTTCCCTCTCTGAGATTAATTAAGTCCAACAATCATGCATCAGCAAACTATGGGGTAAGCAGCACACCTCATTTATAATTCAAGCTTTTCTCTCCTCAACCAAGTTCCAGCCAAGTATATTCTATGGCCTGATCTGAAGAATCAGACTTTAGTTTGGAGGAGCACAGCTTGACATTTTCCAACTTGCAACTCAAAAGTCTGCTGAAGAGCCTCAGAAAGAGGAGGATCTGTTGGAAGATGAGGCTGTAGATCTGGAGCAATGAGATAATCCCTTGATCTGGAAAGGATCTTCAACCCTTACTTACACAGAAATATCAAGTGAGTAGAATAACCAGAGATAAGGCTTCTTGAAAAAATCTGGAAGGTCTGAAGTAAGCCTTGTGGGAGTCAGATTTCTTTTAAAAAGCAACTTTCCTACATTGGACCAGACTCCCTGAATTTATGTTCCTTGTGTTCTGATTCTTGAATCTTGGATTTGTCTCTCCATTGGAAATCCTGAAGAATCCATCATCAAATCTGTAATGAAGGTGACTGTCGGAGGAGCGAGACCACGTGGTAGACCTAAACAACGCTGGATGGACACGATCAAGGCCGATCTAGAGATCGCGAAGGCAGACCCGACACACGTGGCAGACAGAGAGGTGTGGAAGCAGTACTCAAGGACATTAGCGGACCTCGCCCGAGCGCGAGACAAACGCTGAAGAAAAAGAAGAAGATTGGAAATCCTGAACTCTTGCATTCCTGTACTAGGGTAAGATTGATAGCTCCCATAAAGAATTCTGATCTGTGTTTGATCTCCTGCACTTTTAATGGTTGGCATAGGAGAGAATAGTTGCACCGAGAAAAATATAGTCGTTTTCAGATCAGCGGATGAATTATGATTTATGAAGAGAGCTGTGATGCTTAGAAAATGTTTTTGTACATAACCTGTACTGAACAGTAGACGTATAAACATAGTAAAAGCAAAATCTCCTTCAAGCTGAGCTTCACTTCTGGAGACTTGGACATGCCTGTGTAGTGATTAAATTACCTACTAATATTACATTTTATAATACCTTTTATTTACACACATACACACGGTCAATTCAAAACAGTTTCCTATTTTCCCCACTGTTAAGTTTGGTCGGTGGGTCCCATAGAGAGGCAAGGCACGAGTAATGAACAACAGCTCTTTATTTAGCGAACAGATTCTGAGACCGAAACCCTAGCCTCGGCAGTTCTTTTTATAGAGCCGGCCGCAGCTTGGCAGCCAATGACAGCTTTTTGAGCTTGCCGCGCTTGGTTTTACCCAATCGCGGCAAGCCCCTTACGAACCAATCATGAGCGCTTATTTTGTCCAATCATGGCCCGACTCTTCCGGACCAATAGGAATGCAGGTCTTCAAGCCTGCCAGTATGGAACACCCCTCCCCTCTTGGTTTCGTCCAAGGGGCAGGGTAATGTAGTCACGCAAGTAGGCGGGTCTTCGTACCTGCCTACTTGACTTGCGCAGTTCATAATGTCTCTGGTCGTCGTCGGGTTCGGACGGGCTCCGCGTCGCTCTCAAGCTCCTCAATGGAACCGCCTGGAAGGGTGAGCCGGGTCTATAGCTGCGACTCCCGCCTGGTGACTCCGGGTCGTTCGAGTCATTTGCTCTACTGCTCCTGCCTGGGTTCTCTGGGCTGGTAGAGTTTGTCCGGCTGCTGCTTCCAGGCGAAGTACCCGTCTGCCACGGTTCCCTGTTAGCTGGTAAGTATTGTTGGTTTAATGTTTGGGTTTTATTTAATGCATGTGGGGGGTGTTCTGCTTGCACAGGTACCAGTTCTTTTTCTGCGTTTGAGGTCCCCCCCCCTCTGATTTCTTGGTTAGAGTCTATGAGGGGAGAGGCGGCCAGCCTGGACCTTAGCTGGTCAATATGTCGTTTCCAACACCTACCATCGGTGGTTTCGAGCCGGTAGGAATGAGGGCCCGTGATTTGGGTGATTTTTGCAGGGAGCCATAGTGGGTCCCCTGTAAAGTTTTTAGCGAAGACAGTGTCTCCTACTTTGAAGGTGCGGTGTTTGCTGCTGGATCCAGGGGGTTTTTCCAGGGCGTAAGCCGGGTGCAGGCGGTCTAGGGGTGACCGGAGTCTTCTGCCCATCAGCAATTCTGCTGGGCTTTTGTTGGTAGTGGAGTTGGGTGTGATGTGTTGTAGTAGAAGCATTTTGGTGATTTTCTCGTGGATGTTGCCATGTTCAATTTTGTGAAGAGTTTTTTTTGTAAATTGAACCATGCGTTCAGCTCTGCCATTCGCCACCGGGTGAACTGGCGATGTTAATGCGTGTCGGATGCCGCGATCTGCCAAGTATTGCTCGAAAGCCAATGCGGTAAATTGGGGACCATTGTCAGATACTATCATATCTGGCAGACCATGCGTGGGATAAAGTTTATTTAATTTCTTGATGACAGCTTCCGTGGTGGTTGTTTTCATTTTGCTTACTTTGAGCCAATTTGAGTAAGCGTCAACGGTGATTAAAAAGGTGTGCCCCTTGGTTGCTCCTGCAAAGTCAATATGGATGCGCGACCACAGGCCTCTGGGTGTCTCCCATTCTAATGGTGGGGCTTTTGGGGGAGCCGAGTGAGTCTCTTGGCATCTGTTACAAGCGGCGACCCACGTTTCAATTTGTTTGTCGATGCCTGGCCACCAAGCATAGCTCCTAGCCAGGGCTTTCATGCATACAATGCCTGGGCGCCCGTCGTGAAGCAAATTCAAAACTTTTTCCTGCAATGTCTCTGGTATTACCACCCGATCGCCCCACAGAATGCAACCCTTTTGTGAGAAAAGTTCAGTTTGTCGATTTTTAAACAGTTTGAAGAGTTCACTTTTCTTGGTTTCTGACCAGCCCCTCTCCACCCAGCTGAGGACTCGTGCCAAGCGTTTGTCCTTTTTTGTTTCGTGGGCAATGTCTTGCGCAGTTAATGGAGGTGTGGATACGGTTTCTATTTGTAAAATTGGTAATGTGGGTGCCAGGTCATCTTGCATGTCTGGTAGGGAGGGATCGGCTTAACGCGTCGGCGTGCGAGATAGTCTTGCCTGGTCAATGTATTAATTGGTAATTATAAGCGGCAAGAAATTCAGACCATCTTGTCATTCTAGGTGACAGGATGTGTGGAGTGGGTTTGTTGCCCGCCAAAATGCCAAGTAGGGGTTTATGGTCCATAATAATTGAAAATGTCCTACCATAAATGTATTCGTGGAATCTTTTTACGGTGGAAACGATGGCGAGGGCTTCTTTGTCCAGCTGGCTGTAGTTCCTTTCCGGCTTGGACAGGGTTCTTGAAAAAAATGCAATGAGAGCCTCTGTTCCATTTGGCAACGTATGGCTTAAGATTGCGCCAACACCGAAGGGAGATGTGTCACATGTAACAGTCAGTGGTAGGGTTTCGTTGTATTGCATGAGGACTGCGTCTGAAGTCAAAAGGTTTTTTATTTGCTGGAAAGCATGTTCCTCTCGCCGTCCCCATATCCAGGAAGCCTTTTTGTCGAGGAGTCTATGCAAGGGTTCCACGACAGTCGCTTTCTGGGGTAGGAAAATATTATAGAAATTAACAAGTCCAAGGAATGCTTGGAGGTCTGTTTTGTTTTTTGGTCTGGGGGCTTCTTTGATGGCTTTTAGTTTTTTGTAGGTAGGGTGAATTCCCTTTTTGTCAGGGAGGTATCAGAGGAATTCAACCCTTTCGGTACATAATTGACACTTTTCTTTTTTTACTTTGAGGCCGGAGTCTTTAAATTTTTGTAGGACTGCCCTGAGTCATTTTTCCAATTGCTTTTTAGTGGGGGCTGCTACTAAAACATCGTCAAAATAGGGTACGACTCCTTTAATTCTATGCAGCAGTCTTTCCATTAGGCTCTGGAAAAACCCTGGTGCATCGCTGACTCCAAATTGGAGTCAGTTGCATTTGAATGCCCCTCAATGTGTCACGATAGTTTGAGCCTCAGCGGTTTCAGCATCGACTGGCAGTTGTTGATAGGCTTGTGCCAGGTTGAGCTTTGCAAAGATTCTGTCACCCCCCAGTGAGTGTAGGAGATGTTGTACTACTGGCATGGGGTAGGCACTCTGCTGCAGAGCATGGTTGAGGGTGGCCTTGTAGTCTCCACAAATTCTCAGGGAGCCATCCGGTTTGATGGGGGTGACAATTGGTGTCTCCCATCGGGCATGGTCGATAGGTTCTAGTACACCTTGCGCTATGAGCTTATTTAATTGCTCATGTATCTTAGGTTTGAGTGCAAATGGCACTCGGCGCGGTTTGAGGCAATGTCAGGGCTAAGATTAAAGGAGATTGGGGACCCCTTGTACTTGCCTAAGGTGTCATCGAAGACCTCTTGGAAGTCCTGTATGAGTGTCCCTTCCCAGTCTTCATCATCTGTGTGGTTGATGCCTGCCATCTCGATTCCCAGCGTGCGAACCATTGCAACCCGAGTAGACTGGGGCGGTCCTTATCAACGATTGTGAGTGGTAGGGTTGCGGTGTGGTTTTTGAAGGAAATCTGGAAGTGTCCTGTGCCAGCAACTGGAATGCGGTTGCCTTGATAGTCTCTCAAGATTAGTTTCTGGTTGCTTAGCTCTTGGCGGCGTATGCTGGGTATCAGGCACTTTATGGTCTGCCAGGAGAACATAGAGAGGTAGGAGCCAGAGTCAACTTCCATGGTGCATGGTTGGCTCTCGATGGTGACTTCAACACGTATCTTCCGTGCATCTATTGATGAAGCGTGACCAATGATGACTGTTTGGTGCGTTTCTTCTCTTCTTGGCGTATCGAGGAATTTCTTGGGTCGGCTGTCCCGGTTCCATCGGTTGTCAGTCAGGCGGTCCGGTTTTTGGTGGGGGTGCCATCTCGTCTTCTCGGGCTGTTTCCCTGATGCCAGGGGCTGAAATTTCTTTTGTTGCGGCATACTTTGGCAATAAGCCCTCGCTTTTCACAAAAACGGCAAATAGCATCCAGGAACTTGCATTCGGAACGCGGGTGATTGCCTCCACAGCCAGCACATTGGTATCCCGACTTACGACCGTGTCGGTCTCGCTGCTCGCGTTCCGATTGAAGTCTATGAATTTCTTCCACTTCGCTGTCAGAAGGGGATTCGATGTCGTCATGGTGGGTGGAGGCTGTGAGTTTCTCTGGTGTGGTAGTGGCTTCGCTGGTTGATTGGCGGTTGGTTCTGTTTGAACGCCGCATTCACGCTGCTGATTTACGGGTAGCTTCAGCTGCGGTGGCTTCGGCTATGGTGTCGGTGAGGGAGATGTCACCCTTGGCCATCAATCTGCTTTGGAGTGTTGGGTCTTTTAGGCGAGGATGACCCGGTCACGCATGGCCTCATCCAAATTAGTGAATCCGCACAAACCCCCTAGGTCTCTAAGGTCTGCTACGAACTCTTCGATGTTCTCACCCTCGCGCTGATCCCGCTGATAGAAATCATGCCTTCGGATGAGAGTTGGTACAGCCGGAGTGTAGTGGTTCCAGAGGATGGGAGCTAGGGTATCCCACTCCATTGTCTTGACATCTGCGGGCTTCGCGAGTGCCTTGGCCATTTTAAAAACGGCGGGTCCGCAATGCGTTAAAAAGACCACTCGTTTTTTGCTGCCGGTCGCATCTTTTAGGTTGTTGGATTCCAAAAACATTTGGAAACGATCAATGTAGGACTCCCAGTCCTCGCTGGCTGGGTTAAATGGTGCGGGTGATGCGGCGCTGCTGGCCATTTCGCTGGTCGTCTCTGTGCTGTTTGCCACGTGCTGATTTAGACTTGTTGTCTCAGAATCCCATCTTCGTCACCAGTGTTAAGTTTGGTCGGTGGGTCCCATAGAGAGGCAAGGCACGAGTAATGAACAACATCTCTTTATTTAGCAAACAGATTCTGAGACAGAAACCCTAGCCGCTGCAGCTCTTTTTATAGAACTGGCCGCGGCTTTGTAGCCAATGACAGCTTTTTGAGCTTGCCGCGCTTGGTTTTACCCAATCGTGGCAAGCCCCTTACGAACCAATCATGAGCGCTTATTTCGTCCAATCATGGCCTGACTCTTCCGGACCAATAGGAATGCAGGTCTTCAAGCCTGCCAGTATGGGACACCCACAACCACCACCCTTTGAGATAGGTTAGGCTAAGACAAAATGATTGGCCCAAGCTGGCTTTCATGGCTAAGAGAGGCCTCTGGTAGAACTGATAGGGTCATGGTTTCGAGGCCTTCATCACTACACCAAATTGGCTCTCTTCTTCCAAACTGGAAGAAGGTTGACACTGCCTTGTTCCAAAATGCTTTTTCAATGCCCAGCTCTTACCTGCAACAAAGGAATTTCCTTGTGGTCTCCCTTCCAAATATTAACCATTAGCACTGTATAAATCATCTAAGTGTTAACCATTAACATTGCTTGTGTTTTTTGAGAGTAGTGATGAACCGTCCCCAGCAAGCATGCTCAGCTGCTGTAAGAGCAGACTTCTTTCCTGGAAAAAATGTCCTTTTATTAAGAGCTTTGACTGTTAGAAACTGTTCCAACCTGGGCCATTGATACTTTATTGCTCAACTATCATTTCTTGCCAGGTTTATGGATTACTTTCTCACTCATACTTCTAGGTGATATATTTCTTGTCAGGCCAAATGTGATGTTGAGCCTTCCAGACTTGGAAATTCATTGAATTAATATTTTTAAAGGGTAGTATTGAAAAGGGTTACATTAACTTGTTGCCTTTAGAATTTTTGTTTGTTCTCTTCTTCTTGCCAGGAGAAACAGGCCAAAATGAGGAGCTGACAGAGGCATTCTTAGACAAGAATTGTGGGCTTCCACACTCTCAAGGGTACACTTACTTTGCAGTTTTTCTTAGTTAGATGTTAGGTGTTTGCTGTTTTTTTTATAAGGCATTTGTAAGCTATGGCTGCTCATAAATCTTATCCAAACCTCCAAGGCCCCAAAGTTATTTTGCAGTTCCAGAGAAAGACATCTACAAGCCTACTGCCATTTTAACAACTATCTCAGTGCCGCATCATGGGAGTGTGCAATTATTTATCATTGTCCTTCTTGAAATAACCCATTTATGGAAAATTTAATCACTGATGTGCATGTTCTGCTAATTATGATAAACCACTCCCCCTTCCCTGGGATAAAAAGCATTTTGCTTTGCACAATGGGCAAGTCAAAGTACAAATGTTAGGCTTCTTCAGCAAGTCTACAGTTGAAATAATAGAAAATGGTCAAGCTAAATTCTTGTATGAATCCTCTTGTAAAAGCTGTTGAGCAAGAATTTGCAGAAGGCAGACAGACCATCATTAAGAGTTTTGTTCAGCCATCTGTCTGATATTAGATATTCCCAAAGGCATTGCTTTCAGGCGCATTTTTTTCACAGCTAATGCTCAGAATTGACACGTGTGTGCACGCGTGTGTGGTATGTGGTGTGTGTGTGTGTGTGTGTGTGTGTGTGTGTGAGAGAGAGAGAGAGAGAGAGAGAGAGTATGAAGATTTTTAGGAAGTTAAAATCTGCACCTAGCCTCAGAGTAGTTTTTTCTTTGTCAGCCTTTCAACTCAACTTTGACAAAACGGTGAAGCTAGAGTAACCAGATTGCCAAGAAAAAGATCCAGCACATATTAATCGGTACATATTTATTAATGCTGAGCCGTGCCTAAATTTTCCAAATTTCAGGTCACTGTCCATCCCAATTACAAAAAAATAAAAATCAAAAGGCAGAAATTAATGTATGGAATAGCTTCTCTGTACTGAAGAAGCTTTGCCTCTCTTTTCCCATCTCACAAGGAGATATTTGCAAGCTTGAAAGAATGTAAGGTTTATGTACATACATACATACATACATACATACATACATTTCATTTATTTGTATTCTACCTTTATTATTATAAAGAACAATTTTAGCAGATATGATAACTCTACTCAGGTACTTGTGTGGTGCAAAAAGTTGTTGCCAGGTCCTAGGATGAGCCTGGTCTTGGTTGTTCTGCTTTTGTGTGGTTTTTAAGGCAGCTGGAGACCTCCCTCCAGTATTCCAGAGTTTTGCCCAACTCTCTCTGGGCAAAATCAGCACATTGGAAGGAGGATGACTGTAGCCAAAGCTTCTAGAGCTTTCTGTCAATAATTCAGAGACATTTTACATTTTTATTGTTACGATTATAATTTGTGAAGTTGTGTTGATTTTTAACAATATTATTTGGGCATCTTTTGTTAATTAGTATAGTACAATAAAACAAATAATACTCAAGATTCCTGAGCCTAGGCAAGCTATGAGTCAGCATTTCATCTGTGTTTTTACACATTTTCTGTCTCTTCCAATGTTAATAATTTCTCTATGGAAATTGCTTAGAAAATTTCCCCAGGAAGCACTTTTATTTTTCTGTTTTAAAAATAATAGGGATCAGTGGTGAGCTTGCATTGATTTTTGTGTGGGGATATTTTGATGGATATTATAAGCCCTTTTTTACTGGAACACCAAACAAAAGCAGTGGAGGGGAAAAGAAATCTTGCTCTAGCCCAAAATAATTAGAAACAACAACCAGGTTGACAAACGTTCATCAAAAACTTATTCTCGCAACCAAGATACCATTATATTCCATTATATTTTATGGGCTCCAGACTGTCTCTCACTTGATCCATGCCCTTAAATGAGAAGAGCAATTATATTGCATTCTGCCTGCTTCATTCAAAGATACTGTTGGAAGAAATGTCCATCTGGGTTCAATTCCAAGTTGGGAGAAAGACATTGGAAACATGGAAGCTGTTTGGAAAGATGGTGGACAGGACCACATAGTTTGAGGTCCTGGGCAATCGAGCGCATGGGTAAGAGAGAGAGAGAGAGAGAGAGAGAGACACCCTCTCTTTGGCTTTGAACTTGCTTCCTGTTCCTGTGGGAAGGGCATGTATTCTGATTGGTTGTAAGAATCCCATGGGGCCATGCAGGTGTAATTTTGTAGGTTGTCTTGAGTCCCAGGCTTGGTTGAATCTTGCTGGCTGATGATGCAGTGAAGAGGGTTGTCTTCTGAAAGGGTATTGGGCAATTCCTATTATGGCTTAAAGGCTTTGCCCTGCTTTGGGTCTTGAGTGGGGGCTAATCCTATCATGTCCTGGGGTTGAAGGTCTTTTATTTTGTAGATAAGCTGGCCCAACCTTTTGTCTTGTATATAGGATGGCCCAGTCTTTCTGGGGCTATTAACAAAGGTGGGGGCTGCTTTCCAAGAGCATGTTTCTCCTTTTCTCATCCAGGGAGGTATAATATTCTGCCTTTTTAATATTTCCTAAAATATTTCATTTTTCCAAGAGAAGGGTGGGTGGTAACTTTCTACAATACATAGTACTGTCACCAAAATTGGTAAAATTATTTTGGACAAAAAATGTCTAGGTATTTTTTAAAGAACAATGCATTTACTACTTCGTTTTACTTCAAACCGGCTGCTTGAAGTTTCTGCTTTTTGCTACCCAAAGATGTATGCACTTCAACTCTCAGAATTTCCCAATCAGCCCCAACCAGAATTCTGGGAGTTGAAGGCCACACATCTTCAAGCTGCCAAGGTTGACAAACACTGCGTTAGGCCTCCTTGCACTGCTTTTCTTATCGTCTCTTCCAGCTCATTATGGCCTGCGCTCGACTGCTGGTCCATCCTTTTCCAGAATTTCAAATAAAATCATTCGGGCAACTGTGTTTTGATTGAACCTGGGACCCTTTTACTTAAAAAAAAAAAACTATGTACTCTGTCACAGCATTATATACACCTCTGCTTACTATGTTGAAGATTCTGGAATAATCCACTAAGCCGCTTTGCTTTTAACACATTGTAGAAGGGCCCTGAGTACAAGAATCTAGCAGAGGTGGGTGGGTGGAAACCCTCAAGGAGCATCTTCTCCCATTTCCCTGTGAAGGTTCATGCATTAATTGATAATTTTGACACTTGGTGATAGTGATGTTCTGGGATAGTTTTAATGGGCTGTGGAAATAATCTTGAAAACAGGAGCTGCCGCCAAGGCAACGGTGTTCTTGTCAGAATATGATTGAGTAGCCTTCAATATCTTTAGAGTGAAGGTGTTTGGTAACAGTCCCCATAATTATATTTCTGAATTGGCTGCTGCTACAGTTAGATATATTCTGCCTATGAGTGAGGCCATTAGAAGTCATTACAGAACCCCTGTGAACTTCTAGTCGGTTGCTGCAGGAGATGGAGAAAGCAGCTGGGGGTGGGGTGTACATGTGAGGGAAGGGAATCATCAGCTCAGAAACATCTGCTTAAAAACATGGCAGTATTGCTCCTTTATAATTGGACTGCTTTCCATTTATAAACATCAAAGTCTCGATTAGCATTCTTGAAAAGTGCACGTTACAAATTTTGTGTTGCATTCTCTAGCTCTAGAACGACTTTTGCTTTCAAACAGAAATTATCATTTTTCAGCCCATTTTCTTCACACACAAAAGAAAAAAGTGGGTGGGTGGCGGGGAGGACTTCAGAGTTCATTAGAAACCAGCTCAAAAAGTTTGGGCATGTTTTTCAATATTGATGGACTGAAGATTTTCTGTCCTGTTGAATTATATGGAAAAATAACATAATAAAATGAGCATCTTTAACTATGTACTCAACCCCAACAGTACTCCCCCCAGCTAGAGAATGTTCTAGCAAATAAGCAATCGCCACAGTGAGCATCAACTATAATCAGCTTTGGCATGCCAACTTCAGCCTCTTAGCTGTTTCCTCCACTGCTTGCTAGTCCGTTTCAGGCTTGTCAACTCCAGCCTTATTTGCCCCATTATTCAAACAGTGCAGACATCTCAGTTGCGTATGTGCCTATTCTCAGTCAGCCATTTCACTACTGCACGCTTGCTAAGCCTCCTCTTACCTTGCTGTGCATTCTGAAGCTATGCATTCTGAGTTGCCGATGTAGGCAAATTTCAGTTGGGGACTGCCGTAAGAGGAATAGAAATAATCAAAAATGAAGAAAAAAAAAACAGTTATGGGAAGGGGATACATTTGGTATGATGCTATGGCAAAAAATGACAGGCATAAATCAGAAAGGCTCTAGATTAAACCTTAGTGTACCATACATAAGTCACCAGGTGTCCTTTGCTAACCACAGTTCGTTATTCAGATGTGTTGTGGAAAGGGCCGGTGCAACAGCAGCCATCTGTTGGAAACACACACACAGCCACCTGTTTGCCTGCTTTATTTGATCCTGGTTCATTTCTTGTGGGGACAAACGCAAGCACAGTGGAAAAGAGACACATTGTTTTTATACTTGTTTGCATTTCTATCCCCCGTCTTCTAAGTAACCCACTGGCAGATTTTCAGGCACAGGGATGTCAGGCCGTGCCGTGTACACGGAGGGGAAGTTGGAAGCGGGAAAGAAGAGGGGTGGATAAGAAACAAGTCATTCCCAGTCCCATGGAGGGAGAGAGGAAAGAAATGGGGGTGGAGGTTTGAATGAATCATTTTTATAGATAGAACCAATTAATAAATCAAAAAGATTACTGGGTGACATATGGGGAAAAGGGTCACAAAGTTAGTTACCTTTTCCTGAACTACTGAAAATTATAAAACACAAAAGCAAGAAGGGTACTTTTGCCCACTAGGAATTGATTTGGGAAACAATCCAGGCCAGGCAATACTAAGGATTTGGACAAGATGGGTGCCTCTACAGGAGTCCAGTCAACCTTTTCCACATTAAACACAGCAGGGTTCATTTAACAGCAAGTATTGAACATTTTTGATACACACTCCAAGTCTCTAAGGAAAAGCAACAGTCTAGCCTTTAAAAAAGGGGGGTTATCCTGGAATATGGGGTGAAGAGGTTGCATTCAAACAAATGGATGATTTCCTATAGCTGTGTCCAGAACTTTTCTTCCATGTCAAAGCTTCATTTCAGAATGTGTGACTTAAAAGGAGTTGCCTCGACAAATATGAACTTTTGTTGCCTCCCAAACAAGCAGCTACAGCTCTCCTCCAACTTCTGGGCCAAAGCTATTTTAGACCGGTTGCACAACACACACACACTGGCTAAAATGTCAGATCGGTTGGTAGAAGAAGGGCTGAGAACAGTTTTAGTCCTGAAATTAAATTCCCAGCCTGAGCAGGTGCCTATACTCCTTATCCCTTATCTCTTGGGCCATCCTTTTGTATCCAGACATGATCCTCATTAAAGGAAGATTAAGTATGCTAATTTTGGGCATGCAGTTCTATATTCAGATACTGCTATCAGTCATATTCTAATTAATTATTTCATCAAATGCTATAGAAAGCAGAATCCCAGGCTCCATTTCCACAGTTGTTATTCTTGCTTTTTTTTGGTTTCTTTAAAATCCTACAAAGCTGTCGTGCCGACAATATATAATATTCATAGCCCAGCAGTCAAAACTGTTCTTGCAGCTTGGCATTGTATGTATCAGATGGGAAGGGAAAAACAAGCATTCTCTTGAAGATTAATTATTTTCACCATTTGTATGTTGTTTTACAATACATATTCCAAGAACATTATGATGAGCAATCATATAAAATTATAATGTGTGATCCTAGATATTTCCATCTGATAGAAAGACGAATCCTTTTTTTAAATGCAAAGAGGAATCATTCCCAGGCTTTGCTTTCTTTCTAGAGGCAAATATACAAATCACTGATTAAATTAAACCAGGATTTATCAGAGAAAGAAAGGTAGTCTCTCTTAAGAAAAAACCTTCCGTTTTCTGGCCTTCAGATCTATGGATACCATAGCTCCAACTAAATTTCCAGTCAATGTGCTATTGGTTAAGAATTGCAGGAGTTGTAGTCCCATCACTATTAAGGACGCAAGGCTGAGGAAATCTATTTTAAGACCTACAGATCTCAGGTTTCATAAGAGCCAAATATTATTTGAGCAAAGGTAAGTATCAGTAGCTATTGAAACTGATGGTTAAAAAAAAACCTGCCTTTACATGTTTCTAATTTATATGAGCTGCCATTGATAAAGATTCATAAACTGGATACTTTATCCTGCAGCCCAGATATCTTCAGGTGCAGCTTTTATAAAGCACTTTAAAACAGGCACACCTACAAATTGCAAAATCTTGCCCAAAATACTAATTGCAGTCCTGGGCTGCATCAAGAGAGAAATAACATCAAGATTACAAGAAATATACCGCTTGTGAAACTATGCTTGAAATACAATTCTGGTCACCACAATATACAAAATAGTTTGGACAACCATTTGACTAGAATGGTAAGGTCTCCCTCCTTAAGCAGTGGGTTGAATTAGAAGACTTCAGAAGTTCCAACCCTATGATTCTATGTTCCGTGTTTTTGAGATGGTTATATAGTCTAAACCAATGTAATTGAGAGAGCACATTCCACAGGATTATCGGAAAAGATTACTGGAATAAGGTAGAGACCAATATGAAACTGGACTGCAAGAATATGTAATTGCTCCTATAAACCAAGTCTTTCCATCTTCACCATTGACTGATTTAAAAGTATTTCATCCCAAACAACAGCATCAATTCAACTGCATTAGTGATCATACATTTCTCTCCAGAAAACTATCTGGAATATCTAACGATGACTTTGGCAAAATCATAAAAATAGAAGAGGGAAAGAGGAGAGACCTAGTTAGCAGGGCTTTTTACACAGGAGATAATGGGCTCTACAGTGAACTCCCAATCAAAAAAGGCAATTTTCCCTTTATACTTTAGCTTAGAGTGGGAGTATTTCACAATTTTATTCCAAGAGCTATTTTTAGTCTTTTTTTTCGTACATAAAAAGCAGCAATAGTTCTTGTTGGTCCATAAAATGGTGACATTACCTAAATAGTTAAATAGATCCAAAATGGCTCAAAAGATATCAATTTCAACTTGAAATGCTTAAATTTCTGCACAGAGTCCACAACCTTCATTTTGAGACTGATGTTAAATTCTTTTTCCTTAAATCCTGGTTTTTGTAACATCTGGCCTGATGAACAAGTCTTCGGAGACTGAAAGCTTGCACCCTTCTGTGCTATTTTGGATAATCCTAATAACATTACTACTATCCTTGATAACGTTCTTTTGAATCTCTTGCTTAATGCACAGCTTATCCTGCTGCTTTATACACATGCATTTTTGTGCATCACCCACTAGCTGAAAAGTAGAAAACAGAAATAAAAAGACAGGCATCAGAAGCAATCTTTCAAAACGGCTTAATGAGAAAGTCAGTGGGATGGTGTCCGGTTGCAAGATCTCAAACTTTTGAGACCTTTCTAGTCCCTCCAAAGTATTAGGCAGGTAAAATATTGGGAAGGCAGGCACTGTATATCATATATGTTTGTTATTTCATGCTCTTTTAATGAATTCTTGCATTCAAAATAGATTTCATGATCATGCTCCTGCAAAAGCCAAGAAAAGTATCCCCCCTTTCATAAATTACATACCAGAACTGGTATTCAGCGGGTTCTGACCAGTTCTGGAGAACCGGGAGCAGAAATTTTGAGTAGTTCGAAGAACTGGCAAATACCGCCTCTGACTGGAGATTTTACAGTATCCTTCCCCTGCCACACCGACCAAGCCACGCAAACAGAACCAGTAGTAAAAACATTTGAATCCCATCACTGTTACACACACACACACACACACACTCACTCACCATTCCTTCTTGATACTATTCGTGGTTTTGGGGTTTTTTTGGCAGTCCATCTAGCTGTTGATGATTGAGAGATGTTGAAGGTCCCTATCAGTGCAAGTGTAGAAAAGCTGAAGAAGCTATCCGCCCCAGAACAACAGGTGAATGCAAAAGTTCACAGGAAGAACGAATTACTCCTGTAGTCAAAATGTGTGATTTCTTTGATTCAGAGAGATTCTACTGCTCCCAATAGCATCATTGCAATATTTGAATTTCTCCCATAATTATCTAAGGAATCAAAAATCTAAATCATTCTTTTGAATAACGCATGTAGTACTCTTGCCCCATGGAGCTAAAGGTTTAACTATTGGCTGACTACATTCCATGCTTTAAAAACGTATAGTTAAATGAGCTTTAAATGAACCTCCTAATATTGCATCAGTTTCTGGTACTATTAAAACATTAGTGCCATAGTAAAAACAATGAAAGCAGAGACCAACCCCCTCTAGAAAAAGCAGGGCTCTCATATTGTCTCCCAACATTGTCGTAATTGAATCTGGGGTGGGGGGGAATTATTTCCATTGGCTGTACTTTATTCTCTTGCTTTTCACAATAAAAAGATATGTTAAATAAGAAATTATGAAGCAAAATATAAATTTGTATATATGCATTGTTGCAAAATTTACTTTAGCCAGGTTCAATATTAAAATACTGTATGCATTTTCAACCCCTAATAGTCACAAGAATTACTAGTCTGAAATTTGAAAGTGCTGCATAATTGGAATTAATCCTTCGCTGACTCATTTCTACAAGGGGTCCTGCCAAGAACAGGAAGGAATTCGATCAAGGGAAAGTAGTTTTGTACATACACTGATTTTGGAAGATCAACAGTTCGAAATGAACTTTAAAGTGTAAAATCCCTTCCACTGGAGACCTTTTACTATTAGCGAATAAAATACTTTGCAGAATTGTTCTGTCTTTTCTTCCTTAATGGACTTTTGCATTGAAAGTTGGAAACTGTGGAAAGTTTGGGCTATTGAAGATCCTGATCTAAGGAAATCTGGAAATTAAGATAGTATGGTTGCACAAAAAAATCATTGTAAGCATTTTCCAAGTAGATATCCAAATATTTCTTTAAAGAAAAAAGTTAAATAGCATACTAGAGCATTGTCAAATTTAGAGAAAACGAATTCTGGAAATGGCTGAATGGCAACTGCCGCAGCTCCAGAAAGTAACAGCTATTTTCCCTGTATCCTTCCTCTTGTGGCACAAAGCCAAAGCAGCCTATAGAAAACATGCTACGTGCTAGCATTTGGAACATTGCTTATTTACTGCATCAAAAAAAGCTGTCATGTCTGACCTTGCTGGCTCTTACAGGTGCTGTTGTGAACACCTCCCCGAGACAGCTAAGGTTTTGCTGCTGGTTACTTCCACCGCATCGATATTGTTAGGATCTTCCTAAACTCAACTGGCTCCTTTCTGAGACAGGACTACAATCTGTTGCTTCGGATTCCGCAGCACTTAAAAACAGATTGCACAATCCATACTCCACTACAGCTCTTTCCAATGGTGGTGCCCTGTGAAAACCAAATTCATTTCTCTTACCTGTCTAACATTCCAAGTGCTTCTCCTTGTGCCTGCAGGGCTTATTTCCTTTCCAGATTTACGTATTTTCATCGATGAATCCTGATCACATTCTCCTTCAGCTTATTGGTATTATCCAGGATACCTATGTGTTAGTATGTCCTTACCTACCTGCATATGGAGGTCATAGTAAAAGACATTCTGAAATTAAGAAAGAGCCTTGACTTCACTCTGGAGATCCAAGCAAGACAGAACCAACAGACAACCAAATGGTTCTTAAGTATTCACCTATGTCTTAGATGGTGCTTTGAAACTTGAGCCAATTATCTGCAACAATTTAAAGCACATTGTATGAACAGCAAGTAGCCCCCATTTTTCTGTATAGAGAAGTGTAATAGTCCAATAAACTGCCCACTGGGAGGAAAAATCTGGTCCTCACTTGGGAAGAGCCTTTGATTAATTGCCTACTTAATATTGTCCCATCAATAAATGGTATTAATATTCACTTTATATTTAATAGCCAAAACTATTTCCCCATTTTATAAGCATGCTATGAGTGCATGTAATATTTATATTCAGTATTTTGAGTAATATCTTTAAAAAACTTTAGCCCACTGTCCAGCAATGTCTATGCAAAAACAATGTAGCTAAACTTTAAGGCTTTTATCCTGAGAGAATGGAAAAAAGCCCATGTTCATCCTAATCAACGTTGGAATAGTACGCCCACAGGGTTTAATGCTTATCTTTGGTCCATTAAGAATTCTCTAACTCTTTCACATACAATATGGGCCTTTTTAAAAATCAATCAATCACTTCAGCTGATATGCTGATTCAGCAAAGTAGGATACAAACTATGAAGTCAAAAGTTCCAGTGTCATATACATCCAATAACACTTCCTTTGTCTTTTGAGAACATAAGACACAATCATGGAAATAGAGACGATTTCATTTACTTTACAGGTTCCATTTCTTTATTCAACTCAATAAACATTTAGTTACAAGTTTCACAAAATCAAATTTTATAAGATTGGGAGCTGACAACCGGAGAATAGAGGCTGGAGCTGCTTGGTTTATCCACACTTTACTTGATCTCTTGCACTTCATACATACCCCAAGTTCCAGGGAAGGCAGGCCGATCAAGAGCAGAGGCAACTAAAGGTTGTTTTCCAACTACTTGACACTAATAGCAGATCAATCGTTACGTGGCTGCTGTTTGAGATGGGTAAGTAGAAATGAGGTATGGGGATGAACAAAAACTCCTGAAACTCCCCAAAGCATCCAAATAGAAAATTGGGGCGCTTGTGTAGGAGACAGAAAGGAGTTAGAGGAAAACAGTAATTTATATGTTACTCATTTATAGATAAAAGTCCCTCACATTCTCCTTGGCCAACTGTTCTATGCAAGAAATGTAACTATGCAATTAGTCAATTTAAATCTTAGGAGGGCAGGAAACTAGAATTCATCTTGCAGAAGATCCAAGTGTTGTTTTGTGGGGGCTTCACCATCAGAGTTTCACTGTCTACCTAAGTAAAAGGATGGGAAGAAATAAACAACCGAAGTTAGAAAGGACACAGAAAGCACAGTCAGTGAGCAACAAGAAACACACATGTCCTGGTTGGAATTCAACTATTGGATTTTATAAAAGAAATAAATGTATTGCACTTAGAAAACTGAGGTGAAGTTTTCTGTATACAGGAAGAAAACTAATAATTTACTTCTTCCCACTGATTTTCTTTGTGAAGCGTTTTTTTTTCTTTTTAAAAATGGAACAGGTAATATTTCAGACATAGCCTGAAGTACAATTCACAGACTTACCACCTTAATGAGAAATAGATGTTATTCTTTATTGAACATAGTTTTGAGTAATAGTTATAATTTTCTGCCACCAAAAAAAAATAACTATTTGTTTTTATCCAATTAAACCTGAGTAAAAAAATATTTGCACCGGAGATATCTAGCTCCTATTCAGAATATAAATTATTCTGATAATAATTTACAACTTTTTAAATACTCTATTATAAGAATCAAAATCATGGTACTTTAAGTACAGAATCTGTTCACAGAAAAGCCTCAGCAGTTAATCAAAATTAAAATTATAAGGCTATTTAAGAGGAAGAAGCCATTCACTTCAAGGCAGCATTTCTTAAAAGTGTGATCTGAGAAGCCCTGGGAATCCCCAAAACCTTGTCAAGGACCTGAAAATCAAAATTATTTGCTAAACATTAAAGCTATTTACAAACTTTTAAAGCAACTCTTCTCAGTATTTTTATTTGTTAAAAATAATTTTACTAATATCTGGGTTTAATACTATTTTTACATAATTCAATAACTATTCCTCAAATACATCCGTTTTAGTTTTTAATACGGTAAATGTCAATAAGTATAAGCTCATTCATGCTTTTTTGGAAGTCTACCAGATCTTAATATTTCCTCATGCTCTGCAAGCAGCAACTTTGTCTTCCAGTTTACCAAAACATGCAATGTTGCTGTACCAGTTTACCATTTTATTTGTGTGCCAGAAAGATTAAAAAGAAAGCAAACTCTGCTGGGCTGTAAAATAAACCACTGACTCAACTCATGTTGAAAAAGGTGGTTTGGCTCACAAGGTCCCATAACTCTCTTAACTCAGAAGCTTGAAGGCACGCACAGTGCAAGCGAGGAAACAACAATTAAGACTTACAAGAGCATGAATGTAGTTTTGGGGGTGACTGCACTGCACCCCCCCTTAAATCTGCTGTGGATTCACCAGTCGTACCGACGCGACTGTCTGCTTGGAGAATCCTCAGGTCCTTGAATAGCAAGACGACCCCCCTCAATTCTTCGGCCAGTATTTCCATCATGACGTCGATAATCCAGCCCCCTCTGTGTCCGGAAGCGGGAAGTCTCTCGCCTCCATTCATCATCAAATGCAGCTGCATCACCTGAAAATCAAAACAGGACAGGAAGCAACTGAGTGTGGTCATGCTGTGCAGTCTGCTCCAGGAAAAGAGAGCGACGGCAAGGAAGGAACACTCACTCTCATCCAGATTGATGTAGTCTTGCCTCTCCTCCTGGTCACCTGTGCGATGGTTGCGTGAGCGCTGCATAATGTGTGCACGCTCTCTGATGTGGTGCCCAATTGACATCTGCTCCAGTCCACTGTTGGAATCTCGCACCGTCCGCCGCGTCTCCCTGATCTGAGGGTAGCAAAACAAGTCATAATTAGAATAATATAATATTGCATCTTCTTGTACCCTTGAAATTCTTCAATTTTGCCTCAGCAGGCACCAACTTGTTTCAAATGATAAAATAGGGTATCCTTGGTTGTCACTGTTGTCACACAAAAGGGTTCGTCCCATACCTGAAAACAAGTCTTACCTCTTGTTCTCTCTTAAGTTCGTACTCATGCAAATGAATACCCAGTGAATTAACCAATCTTGGTGCTTCTTTAAACGTTTTGCCAAAGGAAACAGCCAATTTCTTACCCCACCAGGTGCAGAGCGTGTCTCTGAGGTCTCCTGATAGACTTTTGGGCCCTCGCCCAGATTTGAGTAGGATATGACGGTGGAAGAAGTAAATGTCTGGCAATTGGCACCACTTGTCATGTGCTCCTGAAGTACAATAAAAAATAAAATAAGAAAAATTGTACTGAGTCTTTCCATTGTATAAAATATGAATTAACCTTCTGAAGAGGAGCAGCATTAGGTCTCAGTAGCTCTCCTGAAGCACACTTCAAAAATTGTCAGACCAAACCTAATTTGGATGAAAGCTATTCAGTTCATATGATTTCATGTTAATTCATAATTTTCTTCTTCTGAAATACTACAAAGTACAATTTTGTAGCTGTTTTGGGAAAGGCTCTTATGCAGTTCTGATTCTGTACCAAAAACCTAATGCCTGCAAGCTTAGTTGTTCAGTTCCCTTCCTGATGATTTCTTGATAATTCTCAAGCAAGATTTGATTTTTCTCTCTGCCTCTGAAGTCTGGCTTTTTCAAGAAAGAATGGCGAAAATAATCAAATATGGAGATGGGGGAAAAAATATTATTTCTGCCCACATGAAGAGTACATAAATTAGAAAGGCTGTATACCGCCTGTACTAGAAGTGGTGAAAAGTTTTATTAATTTTAAATCTTCTATAAGTTCATTCAAATTATGCACTAAGAAAACTCCCTCATTTTAGCTGAGGTGTGCAGCTATTTTACAAGTCTTACTTTGAAATATTTATAGTATTGGATAATTTGACTAGGTTTCTTTCTTTGAACTCAGGTGAAATTTGCTTCATTTACTGGAAGTTTGCCTCTCCCTACTAGTTTGAAAAGAAGCTCAAATTCTGTGACAGTAACACCACAGTCATCACTGCTCTATTCTCTACATATCGTGGGACTCTGGAATGCTTCTAATTAAAACAAACAATAATTGAAGCTTGGTTGATCAAAAACTTTTGATTTTGCAATGTTATCATAATGTTGATAACACAATCATGTTATAATATATCCATGAAGCCAGAGTTTTTCCAGTTTCTCTGTCCATTTAAAGGGGTTTTTACACTGCGTAAATATCAACTAGAACGATACTGGAAAAGAAATGCAGACAAAATGAGCTCACCATGTTCCCAATCATGTCATTCATCATTCCAAACATGTCCATAAAGCCACCTGCCTGAAAAGAGAGAAAAAGAGCTTTGTGGAGAGTGACCAGACAGGGAAGTCACACAGTGAAATTAGGAGCTGTTGCAATTTCTAGCAATTGTTCATGAGTACATTCTATACCCTTAATGATATGAATGCTCCAAACTCAAGGGCACAGATTCTGAAAACACTTCCTACCTTACTAAACATATCTGTAGCAACATTTTTTTTTAATAATTCAAGGAGTCCACTATGCCCTGCATTGTTGTGGTCACTATAGCCAAACCACCAAGAAGATCAATGAGCTTAGAAAAAGATGGACCATGAAAGAAGTGGAGCAGAATGGCAGCAGCAAAGAAGAGCCCTTTTAGAGAGTGTAATTGGAAATGGCAACAGGATTAGAGAGAGACTACTGAAATTGATGGGAGTTCTACAAAAGCGGTTGTTGGGAATGCCGCCATTCAAGAGGTGTTATGGGTCAAGGTGGTGCCTGCAACACACAAACCTTGCAGGTGAGGACAGGAATGTAGCCTTACCATTTGATCTTCTGAATTTCAGGCAAAAGTCATAATAACCAGCTCTAGAAGGGATCATGGCAACTATTTTCCAAGAGACCTTGGCACTGATCATATATGCTACTCCATAGGTTACCAGATATGAATGACCTTTAAGTGAAGCTGGACCAGAAAATAATGTTTAGGTTGATGTTATGATTATCCTGTTTCCAACAGTAAGCTTGCACATCTTTCTAGAGGTCTGGCTTGTGCTGGAGTGTCTTGGACTTTAGTGCTAGGGAAATTTAATATCCAAGGTCTGGATGAGGGTCAGGATATACTTAGGTGATTTTAGGTCTGATGCATAGAGGTAACAGCTTAGATCTGTTTATTTACTTGGAGTAGACTATATGTGATTTGAAAATGGAGAACACTGTAAATGGTTTTTATCATAATCAGCTAACTTTTTGGTGAATATGTATCTAAATTTCTCTAGAACTCTGAATTATCATATTTTTCGGTGTATAAGATGCACTCCCCCCCCCCCCAAAAAAAACACCCCTGGGTGGAAATGTCTGTGCGTCTTATACAGTGAATGTTGCTGAAGCCCTGCCCACCCACCAGCTCACATCCTTCGGCCTCTGCCTCCCAGCAATTTGCCTCCTTGCAGGAGCCAACAGCCTGGCCAGCTTCAGCACAGCCTGATTTAGCACAAGCAGCTGACTGGCAGTTGGACCTGCCTCCTGGAAGACCACCGATCAGCTGTTCCAGTCTTCAGGGGTTGCCACACCTATCGCCGCCTCTGTGCACCCTATTTTCAGCCTCCACGCAGTGATGGGGGGTGGCGATCCCTGAAGACTGGAACAGCTGATCAGTGATATTCCAAGAGGCCGATCCAATTGTCAATCAGCTACCCATGCAAAATCAGGCTGTGCTGATGCTGACCAGGCTGGTTGGCTGTTTGCTGCAAGGAGGCAAATTGCTGGGAGGCAGAGACAGAGGCAGATTTTTTTCTTCTTGTTTTCCTCCAAAAAAACCTAGGTGCATTTTATAGTCTGAAAAATACGGCATCTTTTCCTCCCTATCTGCAATCTGCAAAGTACTACATGATAAATATGCATTTAGGAAAATATATATTACAATGTGGTTTTAGGACATACTAGACAACTTGTTGTGTCATCACTTCAGAGACATTTCCTTACCTAAACAGAAAAACAGAATAACCAAGAGTGGGCAAAAAGCAGAGGAAGGAGAAGTGAATTCCTGCCAGCTTTCCCATTGAATTTCCTTGTGGGAATCTGGCAGGGAACATAGGAAGTATCCCTTTCCCTTCCTTCCCTTCTCAGCAGGCAGGTAAGTGGCTGCTATTGGATGTGCGGGTGAGAAGATTGGCTGAGAAATTCACTGAATGTTGAAAATGAAGATCATGTGACTGCAGCAGCACAGCAGCAGCCAGCAACCTGAAGCAACCACCACTTCCCCAAATTTCATTGCATTGGGATTTATGAGTCCCAAATTTGGACACATTCTTATAAGTTAGCCCATCTAAGTTACCTTGGTTCAAAAATGGTTGCCCTATGACGCACCCGTTTTGCCTAGTTAAAGGTACTGACAAGTTTTAGTAATATTTTTATTTATCGGATTTACAATCTACCAAACTCTATCCTAATATCCTATCATAAAAGGTAATTGAGAAAAGCTTAATTCAAATTCAGTAAATTTATTGATAATTTTACTAGAAATTCCTATTATCTCTTTTAATTGTTTTGAAGACTTCCTCTTCTAATCAGAAAGCACAGCTTAGCATTTTGCATTTGGTGGAAGGAATACCCCCATAACTTCAGCTGAGAAAATAATTTAGAAACAAAGCATGTTTTCAGTGTGGTAAAGACGGAAAACAAACCAGTCATGTAAAAGCCAAATATAAAGAACCAATTTAATGAATTCCTCCCAATTACCTCTACAGATCCTTACACTTGGGTAGGATTGTTGGTCCACCTGTATGGTATGGTATTATATGTATATACCACAATAATGTGTGACAAGTCAAAAAGCAAATTCTCAGTCACCAAAGATGGAGATAACCAGAAAACATATACTTGTAGCAGTGTGCCAGGTTGATCAATATGAGTTAAAGAATTGTCTGCAGTACAGAGTATCAGGATGCTGCCTCTTCCAAGTCAAATGTGTCTGCCTTGGAATGCTTTACTGAAGCTAGTTGCATTTGCCCAAGTTTTTACCCTGTAGAGATCTATTAGCAGAATCCTCACTTCTAGATCTCCTGAGGCTGATTAAATAGGCTGTGATGTCAGTCAGGATTTGCTTGACTAGGTCAGAATAATACAGTCACTGATCCATCTGTATCATTTCATCTCTCAAAGAAGAGGAATAAGCTATCAGCCTTCTGCTCCCTAGAATGGACTTAAGGCAAATACTTTAAGGTTCTGTATATGTCTAATATTTTACTCCGTTTCGGGAAGAAATCTGGCAGCAGTATCTCCTATCCCCTGAGAAAGTTAGAATTTAATCTTTGGGATAAAATCCTGAATAAAATCTCAAAACTACCCTGGGTTGGTGAAGTGCATACAAGTCTCCTTTGAGAGACGGTCTATTCTCTCAGATCTCACAGGCGAAGATGATTTCCATTAGAAAAGTTTATTTCCGTGCAAGAATGCTCATGTGGTTCACTCTAATGTGTTAAAGGGGACAGGGATAATTAAGTCCCAGAACTAATATCAGTTCCCATAAAGGAAAATGGTGCCTAACTGGGGGAAATAGCAGACTAGTAGTCCCCCTGTGAAAATACTGAACTTGGGGATGTTGCAAAATGAAATTTTTATCTGTCCTATAATTTGAACCCCAGATGAGTGACCTGATTTTGAAAGGTACTGATTTCAAGGGTGTTATCCAGACCTATCTCTAGAAACCTATTACTCTTCATCTCTATCTTCTGCACCAGTGTTCAAAGACATGGCAAGTTTCTGATGGTATTTAGATAACCTGGATGCCAAGATGGTGTCACTGCAGAAGTCTGGCAAGCTGACACTCAGAAGATGTCCCTTTCAAGTTTCAGGCAGAGAAACGAAGTCATTCCAAGATCTAGGCTCAGTATGTCTGGCTGTACTGACAAATATCTGGGAAGCTTCCTACTTATCTCCATACTGTTCAGCATCAAGCTCTGCAGGGCAAGAAGGGGGAATTAAGATTATACATGCCCCGAATATCCTCATTTTGTGTATCAGCTTAGACAGGAGTGTTTAAATATTAGTCTCTTTGGCCATAGAGGCAGGAGGGCATCTGTTCCTTTTGCCCTGTAATTTGAAATCAGATGAATCTTCTTGCTTTCCTGTGGTCCACTGTTGCAAGGATCCATTTACCCATCCAAGACAGGCTCTTGGTTCCCCTGACCCACAATTGTACTCTATGCATCTTTTACATGCTCTATTGACAGGAGGCCAGAGATGTTTTCACCCAATTATGTGACGCTTCCACCTATAATCTCATTTCACTCTTGTTGATGTACAGATAGACCTTGCCTTACGACCGTTCATTTACCAATTGTTCGAAGTAACGATGGCACTAAAAAAATGACTTAAGAGTCCTTGCACTTACGATTGTCGCATCCCTGGGGTCATGTGATTGTGATCAAGGCACTCTGCAACCAATTCCAGCTGCAGTGTGTTGCAGTCATGTGATCACTACTTGTGATTTCCCCAATCTGCTTCCAACAAGCAAAGTCAATGGGAAAGGCTGACAGAAGGTTGCAAGTTGTGATCATGCGATATCTCATTTAATGACTGCATCGTTTCATGATGAATTTTCCTATGCTTATAAGAGGTCTTATAGTTTTGTCATAATATTTACTGGATGGGTCAACGCTGTTCTTTTTTGGCTCTGTCATGGAATGGAAAATACAGGAGAATCTTTTTACCCAAGGACTCAATCTATTGCTTCAATGTCCAGAAATTAGCCTATGACTTTAATATCCTGTGATGTTCTCTAAATTTTTGGAGATTTGTGACAGTCCTCAATTACAAAGGCAATTGGGACTGGAAGATTCATTGCTAAGTGACTCAGTCGTAAAGCACCATCGCATCATTTAGTGATGGTAATCCCAGCAGTCCTGGTTGCCACTGCTAATCAAATCCTATAGTCATTTGTTGAGAAAACTTGATGCCAGTTTCCCACAACCAAAGTCAGTAGGGAAGTTGGTTAGAAGTTGTTCAGTCCCAGGCTGGCAGGCAGGTAAGTGGCTACTGCTGGATGGGGGAATGTACACAGGGATGCATGAGTGGCTGCCAGAGAGAGGCTGGAGGAGAGTGCACTGGTGCGGGAGACTTACCCTTCCCTGCTACTGTAGCTTCCCTGTTGCTTTTCTGGGGAAGCTGGCAAGGAAGGCTGCACATGGCAATCACATGATCACAGGATGCTACAACCAATCGTGTGAACTGGTTGCCTAGAGGTCTGATTATGATCATGTAACCGTGAGGAAATTGGGATGGCAGGAATTTCGAGGACCAACCATAATCACTATTCATTCAGTGCCATCGTAAATTCAGTCACTGAATGAAAAGTCATAAATCAAAGATTACTTATCCCTTTTAAATTTTCTTATACCAAATTTGTCTCTGTAAGCCTGCTCCCAATATGCCAAAATCTTGGCAGCAAACCATTCACTAAGGACGTGGTACTATTAATTTCAGACTCATTTTTTCTGGGATTTTCCTTCTAAACCCCATCTCTTGCTATGATATTTCTCTTGATATCTCCAATGCGCATTTCCTAAATTAAAACAACTTGCATCGCTTGTAGAGTATTTTATATTTCCCTACTTTGCATCAAGGATAGAATTTTTTTTTCCCTCCATCAACCGATGGGTCAATAGGTTCTCCCCAAAAATTTTTGTACAAAAACGTTTTGGCTGCAAGGTTGATTCTTGACTGGTTGTCTACTGTCCAATATGCAGGTCACAGGCTCCAATATGCCAGTATTTCAGGAGAAGTGGCTGCAAACTCTAATCCACCCAAGATTGTATCTGCAATCAGTTTGAATGCTTTTGCAAACTTGCCTGATTGCTTCCCCGAAATTTTTGAATTATGTCCTTGAACAATTCTTACTAGCACTGTAAATTATCATTCCTCTGGTGGGTATAGAAGACGTAGCCTGTCACCAAAATGCCCAATGCTTTATTTATGCTTTAGCATTCCATCACCTCTACATTTTATATATCCATGAGCATTTCATCTCTTTCTTTGTACAGTAAGCTGTACAAAGAGACAAGACAAGACAGCTGTTTGTCAATCAAGGGCAATGCCTTGTCATTTCATGGCCTCCTGCAGAAGACAAATTCTCCTATGGGGTCTATGTGTGCTTAGCTTTGCCCATTCCCTTTTTTTTATAAGCTCTGTGAAAAGAACTGGAAGCAGGACTTTTAAGTCTGAACTTCAGGAAGATGAGAACCCTTGGCCACATGTTGTGTTCCTATAGCTTTATAGTTTGTGCTGGTGCTAATAACTACTATTTTCAATTAAATACTTTTGCTTAGTTCCTCATCAGTATTGAAAACAGATCAGCAAAAAATATTTTCTGGAAGCCATTCTTAACTTCCTTAAACTTCTCATTATGAAATCTGACTGCTTAACAAAGCCTCCCCTCTATTTTATGATTCTGAATGTGAATTCATCGTCCCCCCCACTTAATGCAATGAAAACCAAGAATGTAGGTGGCAGAATATTTTTTCATAACCCTCTCTCACATTCTGAATAAGTATCTTCATTTGACGCCTGCTAGGCTTCTTCTGAGTGATTGTGAATATGCTAAGAAGGTGCAGCAGGACAGAAGTAGTAGAAATTCTAAGGCCTTTGCATCTGGAAGCCTTCAGTTCTGCCATGATCTGGCAAAATAAAACTCATCCCTTCCACTCCCAGAGGGGCATGTTCCAACAGTGCTATGCCCATCTGCTTGAGGGACCACTGAAGATCTGATTTCTCTAGATCCTGTGCTCCTTTACTAAGCTGATGGAAACTTTTCCTGACCTATTCAGGCTCATTCCCATTTCATCTGACAAAATGTCCATGTTATTGTTCCTCAAAGTTCAGAGGAATATTCTTTGGCTCCCTGGCACCTCTTTTCCTAAAGGTGGATGGCTTGTCCAGCTTCCTTTGATGGCAGGTGAAAAGAGGCTGCTGGAATGGTGCCCACCTTAACCTTCAGTGACTCCTTTATTGCACTAGTTGCTGATGAAGAAAAAATGGCTGGCCTCTTTGACTTGTGCTTCTTGGATGAATAATAGCAGAAGAGGTGGGAAAGAATGAATTATGTTCCTTTCATGTGATGTCAGCCTAGATGATGGCTAATGCTTCCCTAGGTGACCATGGAACCTGATTGCATCTAGACCACACAACCAAGGTCTTCCTGTGGGCCCTCTTTCAATGCCTGCCAGCTTCATCATCATCTTTTCAAGCAGTATCTGGACAGAGAGCAAGATTCCAAAAATACTGCATCATTCTCCCTCCCTCCCTCCCTCCCTCCTTCCCTTTCTTTGGATGCACTATTCGTAGTAATAGTAGTAATAATGATGATGGTGTATGTAATAATGTTACACAAGAACAGCGATTCGCAGCCTAAAATGGAGGCAAAAGGAAAAGCTGTTCTTTTGAAGGCAAAGCTCAGGCAGGCAGGGAAAGCTGTTCCACCCACTAGATGCAAAAGTGAAACGCCCAGCTTTCTGTCTAGAAAGAGGTGAATTCAACTCTCAACTTTCCAGCCAGCATCATTTTTAATAACTGAGAGCTATATAAAAACCTATTTGAGAAATGTTGCTATCCTTATTATTTTCAGTTATATACAGTATTTAAACTATCACAAACTGAAGTAAACTGAAGTATTACGCAGAAAAGAAGATCACAAAAACCAGGCTAGAACAAGTAATTGTTGAAAGAAGAAAATTATGGCTTACCATTCCTAGCATCCCAAAGGGCGAAACAGTTCCAGGCTATAAAAACAAGAAAGGGACACGAAGTAATTAGACTTCACCTCTCTAGAGTAATCTTGTTTTATCTAGCATAGAGAAGGACCAAGGAACTCAGAACTTTAGATTTACACTCAATTTAAAGATTAAGGAAGTATATACTAGAACTTCATCTATTCTCAAATTGATTATTACCCAAATTTGTGTTAAAGAGCCAAAATCTATACAGTTTACTTCATGCTTGTCAGCGCTGATGAATTTATGTTGATATAGACAAAACTGAGAATACATAGAATATATTCTCAACTATAAAATATAAAATGCTGTCTTGGCCATGAAACTACAAGATAAGAAACAAACCTAAATAACCCTTTATTTGATTTCTAGGAAGATGGATGTGGATAAGTGTTATCTATTTTGAGGGAAATTTTAGCCAGAAGACTTTAAAATTCAACAAACACAAAAATAGAAATTGCCAAGCAAATCAAACAGTTGATTATGAAACAAGAATTCCTTAAAATCTGAATCACTATTTGTAATATCACATTCCTTGCAGAAGCCTGGAGGTTATTTAAAATCATGTAAGAGAAATTAGAAAGGTCATAAATACAAACAAAAAAGATGACAATACTTGACAAGAAAGATGACTTCATTTAACAAATCTTGCCCAGATGAAGTTAAAACCTCCAATCTAGCAAAGTTGTGTTAACTTAAATACAATGAAAGTCATGGGATGAATAACTTGACAGATAAAGAGGCAAATAAAGTAAAATAATAGAAATCCAAGATTAAGATTATAGAAACATTAATAAATGAAATCTTGTATTTTATCTGCAAAGACATTGGCTTTTTCTTATTCATTTTTCTCCTTTAACTGTTTTTTCGATTTCTATTTATTTTTACTGTTATCTTTTATTTGGTTTTGTTTTTATCCAAAACGTTTATTCTATTATTTTGATTGTTAGTGTGACTGAATTTTAATCTGACTTTCAATGTTTTATTTTTTGTCTTCCATAAACTGAGAAATTATCACCTGATTGTGGCAGGGTAGAAATTTGATTTAAAAAACTAAAATAAATAAGCCTTGTTTCAGCCCCTTGTTAAACTATATTGAGAATGTCTATAAACATAGGCATAATCATATAAACCACCTGCAATCGCTGGGAGTGGTATAGTTTTAATAAATAACTGAGAAAAATCGTAAAATCCCCAGTTATAGATTCTCCAAAGAGTAATTGAATAAAAGACAGAAGCTCTTCTGCTTTGCACTTGGATAAAGAAACAGAAAGTATAGATCTAATGAGAGGGGGGAGAGAAAAGGTGAAAGGTTCCCACATTGTAAGCATTCTGTTCTGTGATTTATATTGTTTAATTTCTTCATCAGTTATCTTTGATAACATGAATTTTAGATAAACCAATCCTGAGGATAATTTCATTCTATGAATTACTCAGATTGATCTTCCTAAATTAGAATGGGTAGGAGTAGCATATATAAGCAAGAGTACCATATATAACCAAACACAATGTATTACAAAATAGACCAAGTAGATAACAATGAACCTTCCATCTTTCAGTGGGCAGCCAATGAAACAGCAACTCATTGGTTTTGCTCAAGGAAGAGGTAGCCATGTGTTTTGCTAAGGAATGGCTGGGCCTTTGCCCTCAAGTTAAAAAGTAGCAATTTGTGGGGAAACCTTGGTGAGTCACTGGTATTTTAATTAGTCATCTCCATGGGACTTCATATTTGCACAATCCTGTTCCCAGATACACTGAAATATTTACAAAATTACAGGCTCTAAATTAAAATTGTGTTGCTCAAATTTAACTAGGGCTATTTTCAATTGTACCTTTTCTATTTTATTTTAGTGTAATTATGTGCTTATTTTAATAATTTATATGTCTGGAATCTCACCAAATGACAAAGTAGAATATAAATTAAAAAATAATTGCATCACCCTGTTTTGATGTTGGGAAGTGGGACATCCTTCTTTTTCTGGTTATAGATATATAACCAAGACAGAATCCAGATTTTTCTCATCAAGCCAAAGCACTATGTTAAAAATTAAGTTTGATTAGAAACATAAACAGATTTAGTCACAACCCACTGACTTTTGAATTACCTGCATTCTTCGACTAACTTGGCGTGTTCCAGGTACTGTCCCATTGCCAATGCTGAGGAAAGGGCTATATCCAAATCCACCTGAAAGCACACGATTCACATGCTGCTGATGGATGGCAAGAGGATCCCTATGGGAAAGGAAGTTTCATAAGGGAGTTAAGCTGCTAAATCATCCATATCATTCCCCCAGTCCGGTTTCCTTCCCCTAGAGCAGTGGTTCACAAGCTTTTACTTCATATGTCATCA
Organism: Pseudonaja textilis; assembly: GCF_049901715.1. Classification (NCBI taxonomy): domain Eukaryota; kingdom Metazoa; phylum Chordata; class Lepidosauria; order Squamata; family Elapidae; genus Pseudonaja; species Pseudonaja textilis. Next base: position 160,893,891 of record NC_141991.1, on the reverse strand, counting down.
GGCAAAAGCTTCTGAAGAAAATCACCAATGACTTAAGAAATCATACAAATAAAAAGACCATTCTAGGTAGTGTCTGAAAAACCATAATTCTTAATTTTTTAAAATGAAAATAAAACACCTTTCAAGACTTCTGGAATCTCAAGATATTTCAGACAAAGTATCAAAATCTTGTGACATTAGACATTTCCTGAATTTTGGAACATTTTTTAAACTTGTTTTTGTGATTCTAACAGTGATATTTGCAAAATCCTTGTGGATAACTGTTAGGAAAATTATTCTAGTCCTTTTCTCCTATATGGAAAGGCTAGGATGCTTGACTCACATCATAAACATTGGATCCTCTGGCTCTCCATCTCTCATGAACCGGAACATAATTCCCTCAAATGCAGGATGGGCTGTGCAAAAGGGAAACAGGAAACAAATATGAATTTTGTTAACTTCCCAAATCTCTCCTTTCAAGCAGTCTTACTCTACTTATTCTTATCCAGACTAAATCACATCTTTTACATGCAATAGCAACACATTAGATAGTGATAAATACTAGTCCCTAAACAATATTAAACACTTCATAAATAAACTCCAATAACTACAACACCTGGAACCCAGCTGCTGATTGCTTTCCTTGTAGAGAAACTAAAAAAATAGACTTCAAAAACAGCTGAAACTGTTTTTGAGAACTACTCAAGTTGTGTCATCTAATACAAATTTATGTTCATGCTAAACCACCCAGTCCTCTCTCCCACATTCATGCAAATGTTAAGGCCATCAAATGTGAAGGAGAAAATCCTTGCACCTTTAATAACTGTGACAATGATGTAGATTCTTTTTCTCAATGCTGCACAACAAGCTATTTCCAAAAATCTCTTACTCAGCTGCTAAAAATGATAAAAGTTTTGTTCTCCTCTTAATATGACTGCTTTAATATGGTGTTTACAGAAGTAATCATTCAATGTATGTAACAGAATCTTTTTAACCAAAGACACAAAAGCAATCTATCGGGAATTCTGCAGGATTTTATAATCAGAGTGACAACACACACATCGAGCAATGCATCATTCTACTCTCTTTTTCCAGGAACATTTTTGCTCAAAGGCGTCCTTAAATCCTAATCTCCCACATGTATTCAAATCATCTGGCTCTTTTCTCAGTACAGAGGATGCTCCGCGTTCCTCAACATTCCTCTCCCCAAATTAGAAAGCTCCTCTCCATGCGTCCCATCACTCCTAAAGTTGACACTAGCTCACCTAACACCACATTTAGCAAATACGATTATTAAGACATGCCATTAATATTAGAGATTACTGGTGACAATAACAAGGTTTTTTTTTAAAAAAACAAACGCAGCTGGTAGAACACAATAATCTCAACAACCATTTATTACAAAGTACCGCATCAAGAACACTAGCTTGCCCTACATCCTTTATAGGCCGGCCTGCGGCATCTTCCGACTTCCTTCTCTCTCCAAACCTTCCTTGCCAAATTCCGGTGTAAGCGCCCGCCTCCAGGAAGAATGACCCGGGAGCAGGGATGAGAAACCCGGGCCTTTGTGAGCGCGTCCCCAGCTTCTCCTAGACTTAAGCCAACCTCCCCCTCCAAAACCCACACAACATTCTGAAGCGAAACTACTCACCTCTCTGGCCAAATCCTTCCTTACTGCCGCCTCCTGTCCCTTGTTCTCTCGGAATTTGTTCCAGCCACGAGCCCTAAAGGAGAAGATTAATGCTGCATCCCTTCCTGCCCCCTTCCCCACCCCACAGTGTGTTCTTTGTTGTAACTATGCTGCGTGCGGGAGGGTGGGGGTGGAGAAGAGAGGAGATGGTCCCTTGGCCAGGTCTAGGCTGCCACAACGCAGCAGCCTCTCACGGCAACAGGAAAAGCAGGTCAGGTTGTTCCACTCTGTCTCCCTTTCCTTTACAAAAATATAAATACTGTTGCAAATCCCGTTTGCAGTAAAAGGATATTTTTCGTTTTCAAAGAAACCCACAAGGCCTAAACAGGATGTGAGGTCAGAAACACCACCCTCATTTATAAGCTCCGCCTTCCATAAATAGAGTTACTAGCCAAACTGCTTGTTGAAAAGTAACGCAGTAATAATTTTTACCATGTCGAGTGGCGACATCTCTCTCTATATGTATATATTAAACTAAACTATGTGAATCTGGAGGAGGCCAATATTCACCCCTGAATTTTTGCTTGATATGCCACTCTTGGAAAGCTACCTTACTAAACCTGGGCTTGTAGTTTTACCTTTTTCTACTCTTTTGCACTGAAAAATAGAGTCCTTACCGAGTGACTGCCTTGTTTAGTGGCCATTTTCAGTTAGAAAACAATAATGAAAAACTTAAATGACCCTTGCATTTATAACCTTTGCAAACCTGTAAAGAAAAGGAAAGTTAAAATAACAAGCAACAAGAACTATCTTCTTTAGAGGGAAGCACAGGCCCAAGATGGATTTCTTCAAGGTATACCTAGAAATTCTGTCTCCCTCGGGAAATGCCTGCCTGCTGTTTGCTGATGCTGTCTTACTGGCTCCAGAGCAGCTCATTCACTTCCAGGGGGAAAGGCAAAAGAGGAAGCATCCATAGGAAAAGAAAGATTCCACTGCTAGAAGCCTCAATTTATGTGGGTTAGGCGAACATTGAGTAGAGCCAGCCCTGTGTAGTAGTTATGGCTTAGATTGGATGCAGCTGTGGAAAGTTACTGAATGACTTTCAGCCAGGCACTCTCTTTCAGACCAACCTTCCTTGATTCATTTTTTAGGGAAAAATGGAAATGTAATCTGTTACCTTGAGCTCTTGTAGGAAAGGTTTGACAGATAGTTTATAAATGAAAAAAAAAAGGTAGTCTGTAGGTCAAAGGCTTCACATTCCAGGAATATGAGCAGTAGCAAGAGTCGAGGTCATTTTGTTAGAACTAACATATCTCAAGTCTTCAGCCACAATTGTTAACACAAAATTTTGCCAAGGAAATACGTGTATGTGTTAAAAGTGTTACAAATTCCTTGGATATAGTTTTAAATTTTACTGTAAAAATGTGTATGCTACTGTTCAGTACCACAGGAATTAAACCCTACTTAAAAATATTAAGTCCTGACAATGCTGTTAGCTATTTTGGGCTACACAATAGTAATTCTGCTAAAATGTCCAGATTGTGTGGGGAAGCAATGGTTATTCTTGGAGGATAGGCCTGAAAACAGAAAAGAAAAAAAGGAGAAAGATTGATGTTCAAAATAAACTCAAAAGTCTATTCTCAAGAATAGTACATACCAATATACATACATATGTACATATATACATATGCATATGCACACATGCACATATACATACATACATACATACATACATACATACAATATTGTAGGTCACTTCATACATTGCTATGGCTAGCAGTAGACCCAACATGTCAACAATCATTTAACTTCATTATTTAATTACCCTATACTACACAAAATGTAGTTCTCTCACAAAACGTCTAGACAACTTCTATCACTTTAGATTTAGAACATAAAACAACATTGGCAATGTTGTGTTTTATGTTCAAACACAATGATAGAAATTGTGTGATACATAATTCCCTTCCATTTGAAAGCTGAAAATTGGGACTAGCCTAATAGATATCCTGAGACAGCAGACTGGGGGGTTTCCACCCCTTTAGGCTGACCATATTGCAAGACAGAATAAAAGAACATAAGATTTGTTCCAAGGAAATGGTTGCCAGCAGTCCAGCTTCACCTTCATTCTCACAAATGGGCAGAGAATGCCCTGTTCCTGATTATGGTAGGATAGTTGCCAGTACTCACTGAAGCTGCAAAACACCTATATGAACAGCAGAGGTCTCTGCATGCTTATGAAATGGTAGCAGCACATACAGTACTGTGATCAGAGAATATAAGGGGATGCCTAACTTTTCAGCCAGTTAGCTGACAGCTCTCTCCTGCTTTGGGAGGGAAGAGGTTTCTGAATGTTCAAAAACTGCTAGAAAGTAGGAGATATGGATTTTTAAATAAGATGTATCTTTTAGTTAATGTAAAGTTCATAAACCTAATTGTAACATCAGTTATCTCAAACAGCCAAGAGTATTTATTATTCATTTATTAATATGTTTATAGCCTTCATTTCAGTTAATACTTGTTTCTTGTATACAGTTCAGAACTTTGACATATTCTTATCTTGCCACAAAAGGGACCATCTTGAGATTCTAGATGGATGACGGAGTAATCTGACTTGGTAGGGAGGACTGGAAAATGTGAAGAAGATATTTTGCCTATGCTACATATTTTGGGGTGACCTGCATGGTTTTGCCTAGATTTTATTTTTATTTCAAGCATAGATACATAGGGTAGCTGAATGTTTTGTCTGTGATGGAATTATGTTTTTTCTCCTCTCCCCATTTTATTATGAAAGTTACTTTTCTGCAGTGGTGCTATTCTACCAGTTTGGCCCAGTTCTGGTGTACCGGTAGTGCTGAGGATCACCTGAAACCGAACTGGTTCTCTCTGATGAGCCCACCTGCCTGGCCTCCCATGCTGACCTTTATTCCCTGCTTTTGAAGCGCAGCTGCTTTGCGTGGTGGCATAGCAGATTGCCATGCATCAGCTGTTGAAGCTACAGAGATTGCAGGAGGTGAGTAGGAAAGCCTCTGCGCATGCGCAACTTCTGTGTTTGGCACACACATGCAAAGTGTGTGCACACACACAAAGCGCGCCCACCAAACCACACCCACCAAACCGATGGTAAACCACTTTGAAACCCACCACTGCCTTTCTTTCAATCGCAATAATGTATATTTTGGAAAATATGTTTAATGGCTAGCTTTATTCACTGCTAATCATTTTGGAAATGGGCAGGATTATGGCAGCTATTTTGTAATAGTTTCTATAACTTGCTCTCACAATCCCAAATGTACTTATTAGAATATAAAAAAGAGATGATAGTGATAGACCTCAAGCCAATATACATATACATATATATACATACATACATATACATACATACAAAAAATGATGCATTGAAATTATTATATTTTTCTCAGTTTTAAATAACAGTAAAACAGTAATACTTATTACTGTTATTTAAAATAAAGTGAAGTGATTCCCTATCAACTATTAAACACTAAGCTGAATTTGTTTCTATAGCTGCTTTGTAAGTAAATATATTATGAAACTGCTTCTCAAAAGTTCAGTGTAGCATATCTAATAACAAAAGTTACTTAGGGCTTCAGCTAATTAAAACATTGTGCTCAATCAATTATGTGAATTTTAATTAATTAAAGCAACATATTTGCACAAAGCAATGAAATTTCACCTCTGGAAAGCCCATTTTGGAGGCTTTCTGTCTGCCTGGATATACTGAAAGAAATTCTCCACACCCATCTTCTTTGTCATAAGTAAACCATAACAGAATGTTTATTAAGACAATTCAGATGTCTGATGAAATAGGAGCATTACTTGTTTGAAAGCCAAAAGAAAGATTTTTTTTTTCAAGGAAGTGTTTATAATTTGGGGGCCTTTGCTGAAAAGACCCTGGGAGATGCCTCAATCAATAAACTCAATGAAGTTCATTGCTTCCACTGATGAACAGAATGTGAGTATATGGGAAAGGTGATTCAGAGGATTTAAAAGATGAATACACAATTGAAGCCAGATATTTTTCTTTTGGGATTGATAGATAGAAAAAGAATAATGGAACTTTGATTTTATACATGATAATTGCAACAAGAGTATTATTGTATGCACAAAGGTGTAAAGATTTAGCATTACACACAATGGAGGAATGGTTGGTGAAGTTGTTGGAAATTGCGAGATCACTAAATTGACCTCTTTGATGAAAGAAAACACAATATGCGTATTGCTGGAACCCCCCTATATAGACTTTTTTGTGTAAAACAGAAAAAACCTTGTGAGTTATGGTTTTGATTAGATATAATAGATTATAGAAATAAGAGATGAGGTAAATTTATAATGGTGCTTATAACTGCTGCAAAGAAGATTGGAAGCCACTTTGCATTTTCTTGCCTTGCCTTTCTTTTCTATTCTTTTTCTTTTTTCCCTTTCTTGCACTTTTAGCCTTCTCGTTGATTTCTTTTTTGTTTCTTTTACTTATTCTACATTGGTTATATTAATTTTTAATCTTCATTTTTAATGTTTCAAATAAAATTATATAATAAAAAGTAGGTGTGAAAAGTGGGATGAGGAAAAAAAGGTAGAACAGAATTCCTTAATAATGTGGTTCTAAGCTTTAAGGTTTTAAAGATTTTATACCTTATAAACAATACTTTGTCTGAAAATGAAATAGAAGCCATTATGTTAAAATCAATATATTGTTGCTTTATCAGAAGGAAACTGTTATCCAAACTATCTTGGAAAGAATACTGTATAGTATTAAGATATCTCATATTCCTTCCTTCCTTCCTTCCTTTTCATAGCCGCCCATCTCAGCCAAATGACTCTGGTAGCTTACAACTCTAAAACAGTTAAAATCATGTCTGTACAATTTAATTATATAACTTAATTTCTAAACAATACTTTCAAGAAATCCCCAGAAATAACTGGGAATGTATATTGGCTCATGAAGCAATAAATCTAGTCCATCTAAAAGGTAGTCCTCAACTTACCATCACAATTGAGCCCAAAATTTATGTTGTTAACTGAGAAATTTGTTAAGTGAATTTTGCCCCATTTTATGACTTTTTTTTGACAAATTTGTTAAGTGAATCAGTGCAGTTGTTAAATTAGTAACAAGGTTAAGTGAATCTGGTTTCCTGTTGACTTTACTTGTCAGAAAATCATAAAAGGTTATGACTGGTACACAGCACCTGTCATAAATGTGAGTCAGTTGTCAAGCATCCAAATCTAAATCATGTGACCACAGGGATGCTACAATGGTCATAAGTGTGAAAAATGGTCATAAGACACTTTTTTCGGTGCTGTTGTAACTTCAAACGGTCACTAAATCAATTGTTGTATGTCGAGAATTATCTGTATATTTAATATTTTCCTTTTTACATTATATGGCAGGATGAGACAGCCTCAATTTTAACATTAGTTCTGTTTAAGTAGATTTTAAAAAATATATATCCTAGCTGAACAATATACATTAGTATATTTAGTGTATTATGCATTATTTATTAGCTCCAGTAGTATATGTATACTGCATAATCCATCTTTACTCAGGAGTAAATTCCATTAAATTTAAGGAAGTTTACACTCCCCAAATAGAATGGCATGCACCTAAATTATCAGAGATTCTTACTTCTGGGATGGAATTTAAAGTGACAAAGTAAAAAGAAAAGTAATAAGAACAAAAGGAGCTTATTGATCTTTAGAGTGGCCAGATATAAGTGTATACATTTCTTCTGTAGTCTCATAAAAATCAGAATTTTAGAAGGTATAATTTGTATGATATAGTTATTAGAAGTTTCCTATTCTCTTTTACATATGACTATCTCATTTGGAATGAGATGAGGTAAGATGAGAAGGTTGACTACATTATCCCTTTAAGCTATGAATCCAGACTGTTCTTTCATAAATACTAGCTCTCAAACACCCAGACCTTAGATAACAGAAATGTAGAATACAGCTCCCTGGTATATTTAGAAAGCTCACTGAATTGCTAACTTCATGTAGCTTTCTTTTTCTTTTTAGAAACTAATATTATGACTATTTTTCAGATGTAGAATTTAATTTGTCTATTTTATGTTTCTCAATATTTTGGCTAATATTTGGGTGAGAAGCTGGGTGCAGAAATAATTTAATAGGAAGATATTTTAAACTCTCATATGTTTGTAGTGCTCTTGTTTAAAAACATACTGTATGACCATATTGGTTATGGCTATTTAATCCAAAATAATCTCTTAACATTTCTACAGAATGTATTATTATTTTTCCAGATGACAGTCATAATTTTAGTATTCCATACATATATAAAAAGTGCTACTATTGTTGGATTTCATGTGAAAGAGATACATTGTGCTGTCTGTATCTTTTACCTGCCTTTGCAATCAATCCATACAGGTTTTCCCCCTAATTGACAACTCCATGGAGTAGGCAGGCGTGAGTGTTAGATGAAACTTTGTATTTTAACAGTTTGTTATTCTGTCTGAACTTTCATAAATTTCTGTTACTACAAAAATTTTCAATGCAATATATTTTCTGATATTAGATGCCTTTTTTCTGTCCAATTTCATGATTGCCTCTAATTGGAGCTTGACATGATTGATTGGGATAATGCCAATCTAAATCTACTGGATTTCGTTCAAAAATATTTTAGAAGTAACTACTATAGTAGAACATTTAATATATGGTTGCCAGATTATTTGAAACAAATTGGAAGAATTCAGTACTATTGGTATACTGCTATTTTAAAAGAAGAAAAGGAGAGTTTCTTTCCTGTCAGGTCAGCCCTCTGTCTTTGTTAAGTTTTGGAGCTCTTCAACAAGACCTACACTCTTCCCAAACTTCCCTGTTTCACTAACCCTGCTAATACCCTTCCAAGAGTGTCAGCAGGATTGAGTCTATCTATTCTTTATCTTGCCTCCCCATCCTCAGCAGATGAAATACAAGACATAGTAAAACTGATCAACATAAGACCTGGACTGGATCAGGCAAAAATACCAGCATACAGTGTCACAAGGTTCTGCCTAAAGCCATTAAGAAATCTTATAAACCCTTCCAGGAGTACAATAGCCTACGCTTACCCACCACTTAGCAGTTGGTTATTTAAGTATGTTGCTTTTTATTCAAAAGATAGTCAACAACCATCAAGACACACAACCATTCAGAGTCCAATCATAATAAATTCTCCAATTGGAGATCATATTAGGCAAAAAGTGGCTAGGCCACTTCCCTCAGTGCAAATCTTAACGATTTGGGGAAAGAAATAACCAAACCAAGTTGATAGAAGCTGTCAAGTGCAGGGCTATCAAACTTGCAGCCCACAGGCCGGATGCGTCACGTGCTGGCCACACCCACACCCAGTTTAGTGAAGGGGGAAAAGTCATGATACGTCACATGACGATGTGGGTTTGGCACCCGGTCTAGTGCATTCCATCTTCAGGAATGACATCAAGCAGGACCTGGCTGAGCTGCTTTCCCTTTGAACATCTGCCATTCAAAGTTATAAGCCTGGTGAAGGAGATTTCTGTATGGAAAAGATCCTAAGGAAAAATGTTTCTCTTGGCCCTTCTCCATGAAAAAAATGATTGTTCAGGATTAAATAATATCACAGATTAATATAAAAGAAGGTCCTCTGATGGAATTTGCCTGACAGGTCAATGGGAGGCCAACTTTGATCAAATTCAGTTCTTCAATCTTGACATAAAGCCATAAATGGTTTGGATAAGAGTTGGGCTTCATATAAAGCAGACTAGGGATAAAAGCTTGGTGAAAGCACTTCTTAATTACCATGACGTAGTCACAGTTTGGATTCAGAAGACGTATTTTTTGACTGCCAAGAGTCACTTGAACATGTTGGGGTAGAAGACCTCAAAGATCCCTTCCAACTCTGTTATATTGTTACATGTTTGAGATGTGTGGCTATAGAAATGCAATAAATAAAGTACATCGTAACATGGTTCAGCTACTCTGTGAATTAGGCCTGTTATGTTGGCTTAATTTTTGTGTGAGCCCAGTCCACTGAAACATTAAATAAACCGTGCTTAATAAACCACAGGTTAATGTGTGAACTCAGATTTTCAGCACAGAGTGTTGCAATTAGTAACATCAAGGCTTTTGTACTAACCCCAGGAATTTAAATCTTAGTTTTCCAAAAAGCTTTAGTCATTTTCTTGAGTTTTATTAAATTATACCTCATTCTCTGGTTTGTTTTTGTTGGACTTCGGGGGTTTTGTTTGCTTTATTCCCCTCCCTTTTTGGGGGGTTGTTTTGTTTATTACTGAAAGTTTAGGGTTTATTTTTATTTTAATAATAAACCTATTTTAAGTAGCACTAGTTTTCATGCATTTTTCACGTCAGTATTGTAGGAAATTAGACTGTGCACTTGGGAGTGCTGTAATAGCCCTCAAAGGTCTCATAGTTGCTCACATGCTCAAACCATTACTTATAAATCACAGTGACCAGCTTCATACATATTAATCTATACCATGGCTTATTGCATTTTTTGGCTCTATGTTGTGTGACCATAAGCATGATAGCTTATAAACTAAGAATTATACGAAGGAGGCAACTTGCTACAGAAATAGCTTGGATGGCTATAGGTTACCTACTTCTTGTAATTCAATTTACAAACCACAGAAACTGGATTCACATACATTAAGTTGTATTGTGGCTTGTTTGTTCAGGCTTTACATGATGTGTAAACCCACTCCCTGGTATCTAAAGCCGTGGACTGTAGTAAGGGTGGGCAAACTGTGGCCCTCAAGGCCATTTGTGACTGATTGCCCAGCCTTTTGGTAAAATTTTGAGGCGATCAATGCAAATTGCTCAAGGAAGTGCTACAGTATCTTAAATCTTCAGATTTACATGGAGTTACATAGAGATAACATTTACAAACAATCCCAGAACCTCTTTGTATAGGGCCACAAACTCTTGCTAAGCTACTTTTGTTTTAGAATGTAGTTTCCTTGGAGTGGATATGAATGCCTACTGTCTTCAGACACTTCTGTGTAATTTTGTTAGGAGCAATGCATAGGTATTTGCGAAACTGCTTCCCCCTCCCAGTTGTTCAGCTTCCTGGCCCACATAGGATCAACTTTTGCCACTTTTTTGTTTTGTTGGAAGAATATAATATTCTGCCTTTTTAATATTTCCTAGAATATTTCATTTTTCTAGGAGAGGGGTGGGTGCTAACTTTCTATTGTTTAAATCATGAAAAATAACATTTAGGACACTTTCACCTAGCGAAAGGACAAGAGGTTTTAACAGGATTTGAGCTGCACACAATTTGATGATCAGCCTACTGTATTTTTAAATGCTATGTTTAATAAAGAGAATAAGTCTTGTATATACCCAAAGTAAATACATCTAGGTGTTATGCTTCTTGAGGCTTTATTTTTCCTATTGTGTGGACACATGTGGGTCAGCTAGTTTTAAACACATATTTTGAAACAATTTCCCCACCCTAAATATCTGTCCTGAAATACCTCACCCCATCGTTTTCGAGAGGGGAAACCCACTTTCCGGTTACCACGGAAACCGTCGCCCAATATTCCTTTCCCTCCCCCATGGCCTCATTCCCATTCCCTCCATTTCTTCCACAGTGCAGCTTTTTTCCCCAACAGCCAATAAAAAGCCTGTTGCTAAGCCTCCTGCTCATTTAAATAACCCAATCATACGCCTTCCCTGCTTTCTCCTTATAAGGGGAGTGAAACGCGGCATGTCCTTCTAAAACCACGTGGATTCCCGTTAAGAGCGCGGGAAAAAAGTGTTCTTTCCCCTGCCCCCCTTAAACTCAATACTCTCGCGCGCCCAAGTGAATAAGCTCCGCCTCTTTGGCTAGAGGAGGACCCTGGGAAGAAGGTTTTGTGAACCCGGGAATTCGTTGAGAGCAAAAGCGGGCGGAACGTGGAGGGCGGCGCGTTGCAACGCGGCGAGAGCGAGTGAGAGTGACAGACAGCTGGAGTGGAAAATTACAAGGATGAGAAGGCTCAAGATGGAGGCTTTGTTTTCTCAGACTTGTAACCTTTTCTACGCAGCTTGTGTCGCCATGTTGTTCGCTGGGTGCAACTGGTTTACCTCGCATACAAGCACTTGAGATTTCGACGATGCATTCCTTCTTCGTTTGATAAACGATAAAAACGTCCCAATATGCATATTGTTGTTCTCGTTCATGCAAAGACCACAAAGTATGCAAGGCTGTCAAGTTTTCCAGAACACTCGAACAAAGCGAGGAGAGAGAAAATAACGCTAGGCAAACCTGATGTGATTCTTTAAACGTTAGCGATAAATAAGAGTTTCTTCCTTATGATATCTCAATAACATCACAGTTCAAGATCATTTTGAGCATGGAAAATCTGGGTCGATTCAAGGTCTAAATGCTGTTGTGGAGAAGCTCCCCCCCCTTACCAAAATCATAATGAGATTTAGACTGCCAACTGTTTCTTTTCTGCAGGACTTGCTTATTAAGAACATTTCAACTGCAGAAGGAAATGGAGTTGGAGGGAATTCTGTGAGTCCCCGAGGAGTTTCTGTGATTTGACTAGTATGTCATAGGATATCTGAAGGTGCCATTGTGCCTGCAGAGACTTCTCACTCAGTGACAAATTACTTACCCTGATTTCTAAGATTTTAAAATAACCTACAATGTTAAAAGGGGGAGCCTAGTTCACTGCAAAGCAGTATCCTCCTGAACAATCTTTTATTTTGAAGAATGGTTCTGGGTCCAATTTACCAAATTAGAAATTTAAAATGGAGCTGTAGCCCAGTGCCTTATTTCAAGTACCCTTGTCTTTCCCAAAAGCTAAAGGGTGACCTTTTTTTTGTAAATCAGTGCTTTCTTAGGACATCATGATGATAAGCAAACTGTTCCAGGAAACTATTGCAAGACCACCACCAACATATTTCAAAAATTCCAAAATGAAGCCACCAATTGAATCCTGTAGTATCAATCATTGTGATGAAAAGACAATTGAAGGCTTAATTTATAGGATTGTTAACTGACCAAAGTCAACTTTCATGAGAATTAACTGGTAAAATAAGTGAATAGTTTTTAACAGATTAACAGAGTTGGAAGGGACCTTGTAGGTCATCTAGTCCAAACTTCCCCAAGCAGGAGACCCTACACAATTTCTGACAATGGCAGTCTAGTCTCGAAAGCTTCCATTGATGGCGCTCCCACAACTTCCGAGGGCAAGCTGTTCCATTGGTTGATTGTTCTCATTGTCAGAAAGTTTCTCCTTATTTCCAGATCCAATCTCTCCTTGTTCAGTTGCCATCCATTATTCCTTGTCTGGCTTTCAAGTGCTTTGGAAAATAGCTTAACCACCTCCTCTCTACAGCAACCCCTCAAATATTGGAAGAATGCTATCATGTCTCCCCTGCCCTCTTCACTAGACTAGCCATGCCCAGTTCCTGCAACTGTTCATATGTTTAGCCTCCAGTCTCCTTAATCATGTTGGTTGCTCTTCTCTACACTCTTTTTAGAGTCTCAACATCTTTTTTATAGCGGTGATCAAAACTGGATTGAATTTCAGTTTGTTAGATAGGCTTAATGTTGAAGTCTGTCAAGATCCATCTGGATCTTGAGCCTATCATCTGGGGCAGGGGTGTCAAACTTGCATAGTTACAGCAGCTTCATGTGATATATTGGGACTTTTCCCCCCTTTGCTAAACTGGGTGGGTGTGGCCAGTGCATGATGCATCCCGCGGGCTGCAAGTTTTACAGCCCTGATCTAGGATGTTGACTATTCCTGCCAGTTTAGTATATCTGCAAATTTGGTAGGTTCCCCTTCTCTTTCCTCATCTAAGTCGTTTATAAAGTTATTATGTGAATAAATTAGCTGGAATGTAAGTGGCGGAAGATTCAAGTGAAAGACTAAAATACAAGAAAGACCCTGTACATTGTATTGGAGCAACTATGTAAAATCATAGCCCCCCCCCATAGTATTTCCACAGTGCTATTCACTGTTGCAGATTGATAATTTATATGCTACTGTAAATGGAAGTGACTCGAAGTGGCTTATATTACAAATGTGTACACATACACTTGTGCACAAGGTTAAAAGTAAAATAATTCAATACTAAAATAATCAAAGCAATGAAAAATAGTAACCTAACTCAAACAGGAACAGTACAACAGCAATCAGTAATAGTATACCAGGAGGGTTTGTCTCTATTTCAAAAACCTGTTGAAATATTTTATTGGTTTTCTAAATTCCAGTAGGTTTAGGATTAAATATGTGTGGTATGTTTAGCCATGCATGGAAAAGTTACACTCAAAAAAATTGGGTTAGGATTTGTTTTATGAAAGATTTCAGGAGGGAGCCATCAATAACAAGTAAACTCTTTCCTCCTCAACTATGGCTGAAAGAGAACTACAATGACGATGATTCTAGGTAGGCCTTTTGGTAGAAGCAACCAATAGTAATCTCTGGATGCAAGGAATGGGAGTTAAATAGGCAAAATCCTTCCCTTAGCCTTTGCTTTCTTTAACTTTACCCCACAATAAAATAATATTGTCAGCCTCATTATTGTGGCAGAATAAGGGATCAGATGTTAAGATTTGATGGACTAGTGGATAGCACTTTGAAGCAACTTTTGTTATGTTCAGAGACCGTCATGTTTACTCTGATGAATGAGCTATGCTGAAACTAAATAAGACAGTTGTTTTTCTTGGACTTTTTACTGAAGTTTATATCATTAGCTTTGTTAGCTGTTCTGGTTTGATTATCCAAGTTGGAAAATAAGCATCACATTGTGAGGTTATACTATCTGGATGTCCTTTTCAAGATGACGCTGGAGAAACTATCAACCTCATAACACTAAAAATACTGAATCTCCTATGTAGTGTTTTGTCACTCATGCTTCTAATTGTTGGATGAGGTTACTAGTTATTTATGAAATAGTGGAAAGCCCTGAACTGGTGCTTGAGCTCAGTAAACTGAAATGGAGTTCAATAAAAAAAAAGGTCTACCTGACTCTGTTTTTTTCCCCAAACCCCAAAAACTTTAACCTTAGGCTGTCTACCAATGACCTCACCCCCTTCCTAAGAGGCCTGCATAAGCGCACAAATTGTGCGTACCGTCCCTGTCCTATTGTTTCTTTTTATTTTTCTTATAAGTATCCATCTCATGTATTCAAAACTATATTTATTCTTATACCTGTATCTTGTAAGCGATTGACAAATCAAATAAATACTAAAAAAAACCAAGCGTCTGTTTGGTGGCTTCTATATGCAGGTTGGTATCTTGATTTTTTGGGATGAGGTTATATTCTCTTCACTTTAGTGTTCTGCTAGATCCAGTTGATTCCTGGAGATACATACTCCTTTCATGGCACCAAGTGCCCTAAGCAAGCTTTCCAAGTGATGGATCAACTATATTCTCATCCAAGTTATCCATGCATTGATCCAGGCTACAAATTCAGAAAGTTTGTTGTAACTAGGGAGCACTAAATTGAGAGGATGGAGATGTTAAACTTTTTTCTTTAAAAAAAAGGGAACTTGAGGAACAAGGACGTGTGTACAATGAAGATACATTAAGGTAATGTGACAGATACCACTACATCTTTTTAATAAGACATCACTAAAACCCTATTTCTGAGTCTGAAAACCTTAATTGCAGATATGGTTGGAAGAATGCTGCAAAATGTAGATGAAACACCTGTCTGCTTAAAGGTAGTTACTTTCAGGCTACTTTATAGGTTTTGGAACTCTTTTCCCCCCCTGTATAATATTTATGTGAATTAGATATGGCTAATTATGTAAAGCAGCATATAAACTAAACACCTGAACAGATTTCTAACTCTGGGGTTCTATTTATTTAACTGAGATAAGCCTTTTATTTTTCAGCAGGGCATTGGATTTTTAAAATCATCAAAGGGGTTTATGTGGTACTTCAGTTGTCACTTGAACAGAGGCTCCTTCACCTTTCATACTGTTCTTTTTTCTTACAATCCTATCACCTATTTACTTTTTGTACATTTATAACTATTCCTTTTTTATTGTACTGTGTAATTTACCTTAAAAATCTCCTTGGAGGGAGAATATACTGTAAAATGATCTTCCTTATTTCAAAACATAGTAGTTCTAATTTGTTTTTGCAGGCTAGATAGCTGGTGGCCCTGGGGTCTGTTTCATCTCTTGTAGGCACATGGCATAGTTGGCACTACTTTGATTTATTTTCCCAATAGCAGTCCTGTAGGCCAATGATATTGGAATTGAAGGAGGAGAAAATAGGCTAGCACTATCCTAGTACTGTTGAAATGTATGCCATGTCTAAAGTGGGGAAGGAATATTGACCTTTTGGAAAATGGTAGTCATATTTTTACTATTCCAGGAGAAAACGCAGTAAAGCCTACATATCCAGAATTGGGCCAGCAACCATACCCATAACCTGCTCCTATAATGAAGTACCACCAAAACCACAGGGGCCAGGACAAGATACCCTTACTTCTCCATTACTCTACAGTATAAAGCACCTATTTTGTAACCTCCTGACCTTCAGTGGCACAACACGCAACAACATTGCTACCAGTTTAGGCTACAGTGTAATGACAGGTTCAAGTCCTCTTATGCTATTTGCAATTGCCTTTTCTGAAGAAAAAAACCCACTTTCACCTGTCATGGAGTACAGGTGCACATCAGAAGCAACGTGGAAAAGAGCCAAGAAGATTCCGCTTTTTTTCCTCTCTTTTGGCTGCAGAACAAAATGATATTTGTGCAAAGCAGAGTAGGGCTGTAATTTTGTAGCTACGAAAGATCTACCTGTGTAGGTGGAATAAAAGGTGAGGATAAAAAGCAATAGCAGTTTGAGGAATGAATATTACTTAGCTTTAGATGGATATGGGCACTAATTGTGAGGGAGAAAAGGTGCAATCTTGAATATCTACAACTGGAACTCTTCTGCATTTTATACTTATCTGATTCTGCACAAATCTTCAATTTAGATTTGCAAAGCAGTAGTGTTAATTAATTTTTGATTAGTAATAACAATGTGCTTCCCTATGTTGGAGACAGAATATACTGTGTAAAGGATACCGCTTCCTACTGCTTGGTGTATTGGGGAATGTTAAAATAACTCCCAAGAACCATCAGTATTAATGTAATATAAAAGGTAATTAAAATAATCATACTTTGTAGTTTTGTTTTATCTTTCTTGCTTTCTTGTGGGAAGGTAGTTAGAGTATTGGAGTAGTGATTGCTGTTACATTTCAAGTTTCAAAGTAGAATATCTCTTAAGGAGAAGCACTAGGATACTAAATAAGAAAAACAATAAACATCAAGTTTCCATGTGTGTTGTATAAAATGACATTTCTTCATAACTCCTTTTAGAGTATTACAAAATGAGCCATTTCATGTATCTAATATATATTTAAGTTGTGTTTACATTTAGTTATCTTATTAAATTTATTATTACTGCCCACTGCAGTAAGATTCTAGGCAACTTACAAAATCCAATACACGGTTAAAAACATAAAATGATACTGGTGGAACCAGAAACGATGATACACAATAAAAACATGATGTGGGGGGATTACAAACCATTGATCCCCGCCCTCAGGCCTGAGAGCAAAGCCAGGTTTTATTTTTTTAAATAGTGAATTCAATGAAGGGATGGAGAAGTTGAATGTGGGTGCATTTTTATTAAGAGGAAGTTAATGCACCCCATGAGACTGGATGGCATCTATATTTCTGTGGAGATACCATTCCAGAAGATGGCAGTAACAGAGAAAGCACACTTCCTTAGTAGAAGGGATCTGGAGTACAAATAACGTACTTCCAGAAAAGTGCTTAGGATTGTAAGACTCAGGAACAGGAACCATTATGGCAAGGTGAATCTTGCTTTATCTTTCTCTGCTTAAAGAAATATGCTACAGACAAACAAGAATTTGAATTCAGACAGCTGTGAAACTTGAACTCATTAAACTGAACAACTCCTAGTATATTTCTGTGACCATCTTGTTACTCCTGGAAAAGGCCTCGGGCATTTTGAAGCAAGAAAAATAGAATACTTCACTTGGCAATAGATAAGCCACAATAGATGTAGAGGAGTTCTAATGATGCTCAGCACCATTAACTAAACCTGGCATTTTGCCATTTACCATGTTCATTTTGGGATAGAAATGGCCTGGCTCCACCTATTTGTACCTGATAACTTCCAGATTATAAACTACTGTGTAATAAATTACATTCAAAGTTGTCTTTGAAGATAATTTAAAAATTGTTGTAAATTGAAAACAAAAACGCTCCAGATTATCAAGGCTCAGTCCCAAGGATAAGCCTAAAAGGCCATCACAACTTGTGGAAAGGATATGTGATGGAATGCTAACTTTCATGTTTTCCAGTCTATATATCATCTAAAGTACAAAGAGTGGATGGAGAGAAAAATACTATTTCAGATCTCCACAAATGTCCATATTTTCTCTGCAAACTCAAATAGGAGTCACTCCTTTATAAGCAAGCTCAGATCAATGACTCCTTGGCACAAATGCAGCAGAAGACCTTTGTGTAGTGACAAGATGTTTCAGTATGGTTTAAACAAATCTTTTCTTTTTTCATTTTCAAGAAAGATTTCACTTATTCCAGATGTGTGCAGTCCACAAAGATACTGCATTGAACATCCTCAATCAAGTTCATTCCATATCAACCTATTAATTATTTAGTTGCTATATTTTTCCACTGTTTTTATAGGACAGTTGTACAGCAAAGCATTATTTAAAACTAAGGAAAAAGATCATACTATCAACTGCAAATTGACTGCAGTAAAACAGGATCTAGGGAAGAGAATGTTTCACATTTGGAATGTGGCTGTCAAGTTGACCAGTTTTTCTCAAGCTTGGCAGTGGACTTTGACTCCCAGAATTCTCCAGCCAGCTTTGGGGTTGAGCTGCCAAGCTTGAGAGATAATGAAGTAGACCTTTAAGGTTTGGCTGCTATTTTCTAATTTGTCCAAAGATGATATTTGGAAATTATGGGCTGAAGATGATTAATGAATGACATAGCTTTTGGATATTTAATAAAGCCATCCTTAGATATTGTCGACTGGTTTAGGATCTGTTGGTGGACAAATAGAAGAGCAGGAACTTTTGCTTCTTTGTCCCTAGAAACATTGAAGACAACTGTCTAGAAGTGGTTACCCAGACTATGATTCTATTTATGATGTCATGTAATTTTTATTCTCAATTATTATTTGGTTTAAATCAGTTTAAAGTGATTATATTCTCTGGTTGCATACGGATGATTAGGCAGGATTAGCACTTTTATTTTTAATCCAGTGTGACAGGTAACAAGTATGGCAGAAGTAAAGAATCCATGCACGCGGACTGCAGCCTTCACAGCACTTGAAACACACATACAAGGTTATTTAATACTGGTGCTTTGGAAAATGTGACTGTAATGTTTTGATACTGGCAGAATTAATCCTTGGCATTACCAGTCCTCTCTGAGCATATACAGAGAGCTGCCCAGTGACATTACACAGTGCACAGCTGTAAAGTGGCAATATCTGGAAATGTTGCCACTGCAACAGGAACTCGGCGTTCTTGCCGGGACACAATCCTGCCGCATGCTTTGTCACAAACAAGAATGGCAGACAGAATGAAAAGGGGGAAAAAAACAAAAAAGAACTGCGATCATTCGTGATCTATCGTTGGGTGGAAAGCAAAAAAAAAAATAGGCGTTTAGTTAATCTGGAATAAATAACGCGGCGTAGTACAAAGGGCGTGTGCGATCGTGTGTAGGCGGTGCAGGCAAAGAAAGGGCAAACAAAGGAACAGAGGACAAAGCATACACGGCAACGTCCCCAAGGGCACGAGCTCAGGTTCATGGCTTTCGGTGCAGCCCTGGACCGCCTAATCTCCTTTAACCCGTCCGATAGATAATTATTTGCAAAGCTCTCTTCGTTGGTTTTGCAAAAGGCAGCGCTGCCGCTTCGCAAGCCCTTCTTTCCCGCTTGCCACTCGCTTCTCTCCCCTCTGCCTCTAATCTCTCTCCCTCCCTCCCTGCCGGCAGGCCCCTCCCTCCCCGCTCTCTCGTCACCGAGCCCCTTTTTCTGGCACTGCCTTGTCGCGGGAGAGAAGGATTTTGTTGCTGGCGCTTGGGAGCGGAGCGGCTGCAGCTGGCAGGTCCCTTGCTTCGAAGCTGCATCTCGTCTGCCTCGCCTTATTCTCGCTTGCTGCCAGGATGTCAGAGAAGTCCGCCGACGAGGCTCCCGTGGAGCTCGGAGCCAAGGTGAGAAGCTCAGATCGAGCCCGGTGGCTACGCGCGGGACCTGGCAGCCCCGGCTCTTCCAAGCTCGGTCCATTCCGAAATCAACGCGGCGGTGCCAGGGACTCTTTCGGAAAGGCAGCTGCGGAGGAGGGGAAGAAAGAAGCGCTCGCCTTGCCTCCTTTTCCCGCCGCTAGCCTCCTCCCGGGTCCGAGTCTCCGGTCCGCTCCCTTCTCCCTCCCTCATCCTCCTTGCGCCCCGCGCGCGCTTCCTTTTTTGTTTCCTTGGAAATGAGCAGCTCCTGGCTGGAGACTCGGGGCGAGAAAAGCTCCTGGCGCGCTGAGGCGGTGTGCGGGCTTCGGTCCTTCCACCCCCCCCTCCCCCCGGAGCGCCCCTCTCTCTGAGGCCATTAACCCCAAGCGCCCTTGGCTGCTTATTTATTTATTTATTTGCCAAATGTCCTTCGCCTTTGGAAACTGGCGGCGGTGAAGGCAGACGTCACGGTCCCGCCGAGAGAAATCGCTCTTCTTTTGAAAAGCTCCGACGGGCAACAAGGGCGGGGGGTTGCGCGTCATTCTTCCAAAGCCCTCAGCGCTCTCCTGCCCTCAGCGCTCGAAAGGTGCGCTGCTTGGAAAGAAGGAGGCCGATCCTCCCCACCGGGGTGCTTTGGAGGGCAGAGGAGGCTAAACCGCTTCGCTTGTATTAGGAAGAAAAAGCCGTGAGGCGGAGGAGCGCAACACAAAGCCGACGCGGGGGGGGGGGGAATAAAAATGGAAGGCAATTAAAGGGCGGGGGGTGCCCGCGGGCTCGCGCTTGCCTGCCAGGTTGCCAGCATATGCGTCCTTCCCATCGTCAGCTCAGTCGCTGGTCTCCGGAGGCATCGGATTTTACGTATTGGCGGCTTCGGCGGTTCGACCGTTAGCAGCATACTCTGTACATCTGTTCCGGAAGCAGCGGGTGTTACTGGCGTTCAGCGGAGCAGAAAATGGGTTACCGGCCTTATTGTGTTCTTGTGGGGCATGGTCCCCAACGGATAAGACAACACATCCCTCAGAAAAATCGCATATGTCTTTGGGGGTGGGGGTGGGGAGTGAGAGAGATAATATCAGGCAGCAGGTTCCCCCCCACCACCTTTTAATTTACATTCTATCAACTAGTTTATGAATAAGACCCGTTTGAAATTAATTGAAGAGGAGGTGAAAAGAGAAGCAAAAATAGCCAAATGTTAGTCACAATATTAGGCACAGGAGTCTTGTCACTAAGCACTTCCATATGGATTGAAACACAGAGGCTTTTAAGATGCAAAATCCCCAATGTGTTTATTTGGAAGTAAACTGTGGAATCCAATGAAACTGCTGTATGCTTCCCTGGTGCCTTTACAGAGAAGGACAAACAATGGCATAGGATACTTTTCCTCTTGGAAAACAGGGAGTTAAATGGAAAATGCAGACAAACAGCGAACAGCCCATGTTCCAGAGTTGAAGCTTGCACAATGTGCTGGTTTTTTTTTTTAACCAGTTGAGAAGGAAAAGAAATAATTAATTGAAACAACCCTAAGAGCAGCCAGGGATATGGGGATAAAGGTTAAACATTGCAGAGATTTCAGCCTCGCTTCTGCTTTGGCTTTGCTGTCATGAAAACTGAAGAGAACTGGAACTTGGTTGAATAATTTTCCATATAGGGTAAGGCAGTGTATTTGTAGACCAGAACTATAAGCTTAATTCTGTGCAATAGTTTCAGAAGGGAGACTGCTTAGTGATTTTCTGTGTTGCTTTGTTGTTCCCAATTTAACAGCATCTTTTAGAGAAGAATTGATCTGAACAGTTATTTGCTGTTTTATAACTGGATATGATGTCTATCCTGTGCTTCATGTCTAGTCTTTCATCCGGCACTGGGGGCCTTTTAAGTTTTAAGGCCATTGTGCACTATAACTTTGGACACAGACCATCCATGTGGGAATTCAGAAAGTTACTCAAAATAGCAGGATAGTGGGTACAATGAAGAAAGTTATTTTACAGAGAAAATCCAGAACTGGGTCCATTATGAAGCCCCTGGGTTTGTGAGAGAAGAAGATAACATGGAAGTTTCATCTGAGCACCGGATGTATTGAATATAGCTGTTTGGAGAGAGAACTGCAGATTTGGATGCTGTGGGTCTTTACTCAAACAATCAATTCAGGTGAGATTAGCATGTAACTAGGCCAGAGAAGGCTTCCCTGTGGCTGGCAGGCATCAGAAATATTGTCTTCAAAAATAACACAATGCCCTCTAGTGGAAAATGACAACTTGGAGCCTTTCTCATCTATAGGGTACCTTGTACCATTTTGCCCCGCCCCCCCCCTTCAATCTTACACTGACACTTGCCTACACTGTAATTTTAGTTGTAGTTTCATTAAAGAGAATGTGATTTTTTGTTTAGTTGGCCCTTGAAGGAAATGATGTAGAATTCAGGTGTTTACTTTCTTTTTTTTTTAAAGGCAGATTTCTTTCCTATAAATTCTCCATACAAAAAATAAAAATGAATTGTAGAGTACTCATGGGACACTTTTCCTGCCTTCCATCTTTATTTCTTTCCTTCTCAATTTCTCTCTCTTTCTCTCTCTCTCTCTCTCTTAAATTTATATTCTGCCAATCTGATGGAATGACTTTGAGAGGCTTACAAAATGATGAAAAGATAAATATGAAAAGTTAAAATTAATAAGAATGAAATAGAGACTAAAAAAAACCAAGGGGACAGATGGCTTGGGGCTGGGGGGCGGTCTTCTCTCTTATCCGGTTAAGCACCTTTATCCTGCCTTTATTGCTATAGTTAACTCAAGGTGGTACATACCCAATACTCCTCCTTCTTCCTACTTTCCCCAACAACAACCACAAACCTGGGAGGTGGGTTGGGCTGAGAGAGAGACTGGGCCAAAATTATCTACCTGGCTTTCATGCTAAAGCAGGACTAGACCTCATAGTCCCCTGGTTTCTAACTGATGCCTTAACCCAGAGGTAGGGAAACTTGGCTCTTCTATCACTTATGGACTTCAACTCCCAGAATTCCTGAGTGAGCCATAAAAGGTTCCCCATCCCTGGCCTACTGGTTTTTCAGTTGTGGGGGAAATCAATTTTGACTTGAATGGGACTGTTTAATATACATATGTAGGACATATAAAGAATATTTGTATATTAAACAGTTCCATTCAAGTCAAAAATTGATTCCCCCCACAACTGAATAATATAAAGAATATGTAACAAACAAATGTAGGGCATATAAAGAATATGTCCTACATATGTATATTAAACAGTCCCATTCAAGTCAAAAATGGATTTCCCCCACAACTGAAAAACCAGTAGGCCAGGGATGGGGAACCTTTTATGGCTCACTCAGGAATTCTGGGAGTTGAAGTCCATACGTGATAAAAGAGCCAAGTTTCCCTACCCCTGCTTTAGACTAAGGTGGTTCTCATTGTTTCTGCCATCTCAATCAGCTTTTTAAATCATGGAAACATGTACTTGGTTGATAGTTGCAGAGACTGTTACTGGAATACAGTTGAGTTACATGTTTACTAAAGTAGCACCATGTAGCACAGAGAGGGTTTGAATTCCCGTCTGCAAAGCTGCATCACAAGGATTATAGAGATACAAGAAAGCCACTTTCAGTCTTGCAAATATTTAGGAGTTCCTGTTTAGAAACAAGTAGTATTTGGTGTATAGAAGCCATGCTGAACATATTGGAGATTTAAAGTTACTTCTAATATACTACAACTTAAGAAGCAGTCATAATGGTTGTACTTCTTTCATGAGATGTTGCAGTAGGTTGCAGATTTTATGCCTCATTAAAGATAGCAGCATAGGAAATGGACAAAGCTGAACCCTTTTGCAAGTTATATTCCATACGGTCCAATTAAAACAATGCTGATGGATCGGTGAATCCTGCCACATGTTTAGTGAAAAGTGCAATTTGGAGCGTATGTCTCAGGCTACATGTAAATTATGCAACAAGCACTGAATATTGACAAACCCTCAGTTGGATTTCAATGAGTCTTACCTTATCTGGCTTTTCTTATTTGTAACAGGTGTGAAAATAACAGGCATGTGTGATTTCAGTGGCATACTGTGATTTTTGTAAAAAGTATAAAGCATCTCTCCAATGTTCTCTCATATAATATTTAATACTGGCTGCTTTTGCATTTCATTAAATGATCTTCAAAAAACAATTGCTGAGTCACTCCTTCAGCTGCCTAACTATTTTGCAACATTTCTTATCATACTGGCCATGCTGAATGTGACATTAATGTAGTTTGCATTCCCTCTTTCAGGAGCTGAAAGAGAAGAAGGAAAAGCATGAGGAGAAGTCTGCCCGCAAAGACAAGAAAGAGATCGTAGAGGTAATTGTATTATGTATGTCATGGGGGAGCCAGAGGTGAGGGGCATGGCAGGAAGGAGGCAGAAGAAGGCGAGTTGAGGAAATGGATGAGGTCATCTCACTTTTTTGATGGACCTTCTGCATTGCTTTTAATGATCATCTTTGAACCAAGCCTATGGTGCTTGAAATGATTAAACAATAAGCATATTCTATGAGTTGAAAAAGTTTTGTGGCCTAAACTGGAGTGGCAATGCCAGCCATCAGCTTTCTTTGCTGCAAACTGTTAGAGCTTTGGAGTTGCAAAGTGCCACTAAAAACAGCATGGTGGTGCAGTTTCCAATCCCTCTTTTCATCAATTAACTGTTCACGAGACCCTGGGAAGAGGTGGAATAGAATCTAGCAGCAATAGAAGAGCCTGGAAAATGGACCAAACCAAAGAATGAACAGAGAAATGTGAGCAGAGTAGTTTCCATTGGCTCAGACTTCAGGCATTGAAGAACTGAAGACTTGGGGTAAAGGAGAGTCTAGAGAAGGCAATTAAAAAAAAAAAATCAAAGGGCCAGTGAGACTTATCCAGGTTTGCTCCTATAATTCCAATTGTGAGAAAAATTAGCAAAGAGAAGCAAGAACACTCTCCTTCCCTCCCTTCATAACAAATGGCAGGTAGAGAAAGGGGCAGCCTAGGTGTTTTTCAAAGGCTGGGTGAGTTTTTCATAGATCTGTCATTCTTTTTTTTCCCTGGTAAGTACTTTGTGGTTAACAGCTGCACAGTTGGCAGACATTCCAAAATATGTGACTTCTTTTGGCTTAGATAGACTGTCATTAGGTCAGTCCTTTCGTATCTGTATCTGTCTTTGGGAGCCGTGGAGGGAATCCATGCAGATGGGAGAATCACAGAAGACAAGTGAGATTATTGTTGGCTACGGTAAACCTTTCTATGTCTTGGAGCTTGCTTTGAAGAGAACCAGCAAATGAGCAGAGTTGGGCAGGTATTAGACTAAGAAGATACAATTTAACATTTTATTCTCAGAGTGGGCATGGGTTGATTGCCTCCCCAAAAACTTTCTAGATTTGGTATGGTATTGGTGGATAAAGTTGCTCCCTCCTACTATAAAATATATCTACTTTTCAGGGATTTTTTTTTCTCTGTGCAGAGGAGGACAAAGATTGGAGTGGAGTTTGGAGCAAAATGATAGTTAGATATGAAAGCTCTGTCCCTAATCTATATAATCCAAAAATCTTGGTGACAAGATAACTTGTGCTGTCAGCTTTACCTAAAATTGGATGAAAATGAAGAAGTCCCTAAGGGAAAAGGAGGAAGAGGTAGAAGGACTTTCACATAATCCATTAAAAATATATTGCTGCAAAAGACCACATTTACATAGTACAGAATTCTGTTTCTAACTAGGGCCTATCACATATTTACCTGTGTATCTTACACTGTTCCATATGGTCCTTTTTTCCATCCTTCTCCTGCATAGTTCACTGTAGTGCCCCAAAACTTTGATTCGGCTTTTTGCATAGTATTTTTTTTATCAGAGTAACCTGCACAAACAAAGATGAAATGGAGTGCACAGTAACAAAATTACTATGGAGTGGTTCCATAATTACAAGTAAAGATACACAAAGGTGTTAGTCACAAAGTATTTGCTAGGAAAAACAATAATGACAGATCAATGAAGATCCAACCCAGCATTTGAAAGTCATAATTAGGACTTGACATGTGGCTGAAAATCTTTCAAGTGATCATGTCAACACATTTAAAAGAAATATGTCTAGGCTCTTAGCAGTGGATCAGTTGTTGAAATGCCTAATATAGTGTGTGGAATGTGCATACATTCACCCTCATGATAGCCGTACTTTGAAAAGCAAGAGAGCTGTCGGTATAAGAGGAGTCCTGCTGAGGAAACTAAACAGTTTTGGTGCCGAGAGTTGTTAGAACTCTCAACTTCTCAAAAGAAGAGGGAGCTATATGTGTAATAGAATAATGGTGGCTACAATTTGAACCTGTCTTGGGGGTAGGAGCTGAAATAAACAGATATAAATGCAACCAAAATCTGCTGGGCTTAGCTTTATAATGGATTGAACACCTGTTTGGCAGGTGACACTTATTTATCATTGTGACTTTATGCAGGATGATGAAAATGGGGCTGAAGAAGAGGAAGATGATGAAGATGCAAATCCTGAGGATGTTGATGATGAGGATGAAGAAGATGAAGGTAAGAGCAAGTCAGCCACATAATTCATAAAATTTTGGTAAGTGAATTCCCTGGGTGGGTTGATTAGCATTGATTTACTCTTTATTCTAATTCCAAGATGATGAGAATGAACGGGAACCAGATACACATGCAGTAAAACGATCTGCAGAAAAGAAGCAGGAAGAGGTGAGTAGGAACTCTGCTTAATGTGTTCAGGAATGCCTTAGTGGGAATATACAGGGAAGGTAAGCAACAAAATTGATATTAATATAGCACCTAATTACCCAGGGGCTGATTCAACACTACAGCAATTTATTTATCAAATTTAGACATTGCCCATCTCTCTACGTAAGTGACTCTGGAAAGTTTACAGTTTCCTTTGTATAAAGGCAACAGATATGATGATCGAGTATATAAGTATGTTGAGAAGTTTTGGATTAAGTGAGAACATTCAGAATTTCTAGGGATCACAGCAAGGTTTGCATCTGAAACTGGGCCTGGCATGAACTAATACGGTAGCTAACAAGAAGTTGCCCATCATTTTCATAACAGTTTATGAAACCTTGAAATCTTCTTAGGAAATCTTAATTCTCAAAGGTCCTTTGTACAAGTAGCCTATAGAATTTCTAATATGAGGCAAGATGTTGGTGGCAGGTTCCTCCGTGGAGATTGGTGGTAGTGACCCTTGATCTGTTCTTCATTCCCCAGTCTTGCTCGTCCCATGGACTTGCTGTGTGCACTCTTGGGTGCCAAGATGAAACTGCAGGAGTAGCTAATATAGTAGCTGCAGGAGTTCTGTATTTTTATTATTATTTTAAAAAGTTAACATATAGTGATAAAAATATCAGTATCTTTCAAGATTGTGGCTACTTTTCAAACATTATTGGTCCTCGGATCATAACTTAAAATTGCAGGCGGCATTTGGAACCCAAAAGAGTTATTAATGTCAGGCAAGAAATTTAACATTATAGGCACAAATAAAGAAGATATATGTCTCTATGTGTCTTGTGGATCCATAGCAAGTGATTATTTTACAGAAACTTCTGGGATTTACTTTCCAAATTGCTGGCTGGAGCAACCGGTGTATCAGTTCTTTGATTTTCCACTCACCAATCAACTGAGTTAGAAGCACACCTGTATTAAAGCCAAAGTGTTTCTTACCAAATACATCCACCTTTTTCTGTTGAAGGATGAAGTTGACCCGAAAAGAAAGAAGACAGAAAATGGCTCTTCAGCTTGATCCTCTCTGGCTCCATCTGCATCCTCTTCTCCGCTGTCCAACTATCCGCACACCTTCCTTCCTCTGTCTGTGCAGGCAGCCTCTGTAGTGCTGTAGCTGCAGATGAGGAAGAAGAGGAGTTCAGTGTGCTTTCTGTCAAGAGGAAGCTCTTCTCCAGCTCCAAGATCTGTTTCCATATTACAGTGCTCTCTACAGTTTCATTACCCTTTTCACCCTCCATTCAGATAGCTCCAGTCTTTAGAAACATTGCTTCCTCCGATCTCTTCCCAGAACACCCTCACAATTGCTGCCTGAGATCCTCACGCCTCCTCGGCTTTCAACACCTCCTTGCAAACTCCTCCCTGCTCCCATCCAGCACTTCACCCCCCCCTCCCCATTCCTTTTGGCCCCTTCCACAACCTTGTGGAGTTTCTATGGTGCTGAAAGGGTTAAATCACATTTGGCACACAGGAAGTCCAGGGCCGGGAAAATTTGCTATGATATGTTCCTGGGCTGTGCCTGTTCCCTTTATTGCAGGAAAAAGTCAAAATGTAGTGATGGTGGTGATGATGATAATACAGTGAAATGTGTTTTACTTAAAAAAAATATTTACAGTTTTTAATTAATGCATTTTGTACAAATTTAAATGACAGGCAGCAAGCTGAATCTGGTGAACTTTTTTCTTCCTGGAGGCAAAGCTTGTTTTTAATGTGTAAAGTAATGTGTGATTCAGTGTGGTTTTTTTTTCCCATTTTGGGTGTTTGTTATTTTTTAATTAGGGGACCAAAGTTTGATTTCTCCCTTGTTCCTGTCAGGTTCTTTGGTTGTTTTTCTTTGTAAATTAAAGCAGATCCATCTGCAGTATTTTCTATGGCACAGACATTATGAGGATGAGATATATAAATATATATATTGTTTAGCACTGTAAATAAAAAACCTTTCAAAAAGATTTCAGATAATTTTTGCTTTGGAAAATTTGCTATGCAGATGGCACAATCATCTGCATTCACTTCAAGTCAGATCTAGTACACAATAATTTATTTTTCTTAAACTAACAAACTTTGCTAACTTAAAAATACATTCTATTCCTAGTTGGCATTTAATAATCTCCCGTTTATAGTTACATTTTAAAAAGTTAGGGATCAAAGTGAGGCCATAGTTTGATGATGGATTAAGATGGAAACACCCTTTAATTATTCCCATATGTGGGGAAAACCATTCAGCTGTGGGGCTGAAAAATCATGGTACAGGTAAGAACAAAAGATGCTTATTCTGTCAGATCAAAGACACATTTATTTCTCCATTCTGATGCCTTGATGACTGATCCAGCGCTTCTGAAAAGCCTGTAAGCAGCAGACACATGTATTGTTTTGTTTTTGTTGTCCAGAAAATGGTTTTGAGATTATAGTATTTGAAGCTGATAGCTAGAAGTCATTGATACTTTCCTTGTGCATTTATTCCCTTTTATACTTCTCCAGCTTGGTTGTTAAGCCGGATTTTTGGTAACAAAATCTGGAGTTTGTGTATTGTGCAAAGAAAAATATTAGAAATTTAGGATTCTGGGGGAGAGAAAGGGGGGGGGGGAAACACTGTTTTCTTTAGACTATGCACAAATCTATGGTAATTCTACAGGAGCCAAAAAGTGTAAGAAAAGAGTTAAACACAGTAACACTAATGAATAAAAATATGGTTTCAAAATCTTGATAAAACTATACCGGGGCTTCCTTTTGAAGTTTTTGTGACGACTTTGTAATTTTGTTAATCGGTTTTTCATTGATCAACAATGATCTGTTGTTGAAACATTAGCTGAGGATATGTGATACACTTAGTGCTAAAAGTGAGCAGATTTCAACCTCTACAATTTATGGCCACAATTGAGCCCATCATTTCTGTGGCTAAGCAAGGCACTTGTTAAGTGAATTGTGCTCCGTTTTGCAACCTTTCTGCCACAGTTGTTAAACTAAGCCGTGCAGTTGTTAAGTAAATCTGGCCTCCCAGATTGACTTTGTTTTTCTAAAGCTGGCTGGTAAGGTTGCAAATGGTGACCCCATGACCCTGGAGCAGCCCAACTGTCAAAAATGCATGTCAGTTGCCAAGCACCTGAATTTTGATCCTGTGACCTTGGGGATGCTGTAGTGGTTGTTGAGTGAGGTTTGGTAATAAATCATCTTTTTTAGTGCCATCATCAATTCAAATACTCACTAGATGAATGATTTTAAGTTGAGGGTTACCGGAGTGCTTCCTTTATAGCAGGGATCTCCAACCGTGGCCACTTTAAGCCTGGAGGACTTCAACACAGAGAATTCCCCAGCTAGCAAAACTGGCTGGGGAATTCTGGGTGTTGAAGTCCTTCAGGCTTAAAATGGCCACGGTTGGAGACCGGGGTGGGTCCACCTCTGTAGAACTGGTTGCTCCGAAGAGCAGCAGACACAGAACCGGTTCTATGTCTGCTGCTGTTGTGGCCCACCTGCCTGCCCAGGCTCTTACCTGACCTTTATTTCCTGCTTTTTCAACTGGAGCTGCTTTGCACGACACAGCTGCAGTTGAAAAAGCAGGAAAAAAGGGCTTTTCCAACTGCTGTGCACCCGCACGCAGCGCTGCTCAGCTGTCCGGGCAGCTCAGCAGGTTGTAAATTGCACTCGTGCGACTCGCGCATGCGTGCGCAACGCTAATAGACAGAACCAGTAGTTATACCAGTTGGATCCCATCCCTGTTGGAGACCCCTGCTTTATAGGGAAGCCTGTTGGCAAGCTCCTGGGGGAGGGGGTGATTACGATTTTATTAGATTGCAGTTCTACGCAAAATTCCTTGAGTTCTAGTTAACAGTTGGCTTGACCATCAGGAAAGTTTCTACAACATTGTTCTGTCCCTGTTGTTGAATTACCACAGATTCAGCCAATGCAGTCACAAGCATTTATCAGTTTGGCTGGAATCAGAGACTCATAATGCTGGAGAGGGAAATGGAACAAGTTGTACTGAACACAGATTGTGCAGCAGATGCCCCACAGAATCTACACATTTCCTGCTTCTAACAAAGAAACGCAGACTGATCCTCTAAAAAGGAATTGGACCACAAATGTGGGAAGGTATAAAGGCAAGGAATAACTTTTGATGACAGGAATATTTGGGTGGATTGGCTATGGATCGGTAAAAGGGAATTCCTTGGGGGAGGTTTGGCGTTAGAGGCATTGTACATGTGCTGTACTCTAAATTATATGGGAGCCTCACATTCCTGCTAAGGGGTATGGTAAAATTTACAGGGGCCTGAAAGCTCAGCTGTGTGGAAACTACTAATTGATCTGAAGAAAAGTTAAGCTGGCTCATTCCCATGAAATAAAATGCATGAAAACAGCTTTCTCAGCTGCTTTACAACACTACGTTTTAAAATGCAACAGCAATCATATCACAATACAACACAGCTTTCAAATGAGAAATAAAATACACATGTAGAAGAGCGTAAAAATGTCTAGGGGAATAAAAAGGGTTGCCTGACCCTTAAAGGGCACTCTTGTGAGTCTAGAGAAAGCCTTTGGAGATGATGTTGCTACAAACTGGATTATGGGTGCCATCACTGAAACCAGGAGGTCTGAGAAGAAAGGCTTCCTCTCCTAAAAGGACTAGCTTTGAATAATGAGACAGCCATTTTGGTGGCCATTTTGGAGCAAAGCTCTCACAGCATCAGTCAGGCTCTTTGGGTGCTCTAGAGAATATTCCTGCTTCTCTGCATGCATGCAGTTTGCTGCTGAAGTTCTATTTAGGGGAATATTCAAACATAACACCTTTCCTTAAATCTGAATTCACAGAGCTCCCCAAAGTTTGCCTTTCTCAAGCAGATTAGTACTGTAAATAATTTCTGCAGTACTCTAAATCAGTGTTCGGCAATTTTAAAATGGATGCACTTCAACACCCAGAATTCCCCAGTTAGCTTCTAAATGATCTTTCTTTAGTGATTATATCAGATTGGGGAAGTTGTATATTCTGATTTGGGACTCTCTCTCTCTATATATATATATCACAGACAGTGCAATTGCCCATTAGAGCAGAATGTTTATTTGAATCAGCTCTGAATTTACAAAATGCATTAGAACTTTTCTAATTATTATTCAGTCCAACGTTAAAGAGAATGCCCTGATCTAGGCCTACATATATGATACTGAATTTTTGACCCTGATTCAAAAATTGCTTTCTTACAATTGATCTAAAGTAAGCTTCGGATATACAGTATGCTCATGAATTTGGTTCCCTCTGGTGGCCACACTTAGCATTCCTTGGAACGGAAGCCAAGGACAATTTTTGCAAATAATTAAACTGGATTTAATTTGACTAAATGCCTGTCTCAAGAGCAATTAATCAGGCAACTGTTCACAAGTCATTTTGCACTTAACCGGTGACACAAATCATATATGTGTAGTGCATCAATTATAAAGAAGATAATTGATGTTTTTATATAAATGTTATTTCTATGCTGCAGTGGCTGGAAAAGCCACAAATCATTTACCAATCAATTCAGTTTATATGCTACTAAAACTGTAGTTGTCATGACTTTTAACTGGTGAAATAGCGCATCATTTTTGAACCAAGGTACCAATTTTTGAACCAAGGTACCTCATATTGAGTAAATTACAGAATGAGTCCAAAATCTGAGACCTTCCAAGAGAATGAAATTTGGGCAAGTTGTAGCTACAACTTGTGGTCTTCATTTTCAATGTTCTGTAACAGTTTCCCAGCCAGTCTTGCAATCCCTCACTCCTTCCACACCCAGCAGCATCCACTTAATTGCCTGCAGGGAACAGAAGGGAGAAAGAAGGAAGAAAGGGAGAGAGAGGGAGAACGATTTCCAATGCTCCCTGTAGAAGGAAACCCAACGGGGAAGCCAGTCTGAAGTCACTCCTGTTCCCACTATAGGATGTCTAGTATATTTAAAAAATGGACTGCAGTAATCCTGGAACAAGTCAAGAAGGGTCTGTCCCCTCTCTATCTTTCTATTTTATCTCTCTCTTGTCTTTAAAATACTAGATAAGCTGTTTCCTTCTTTTATTTGGTGATACCCCTGAACTGTAATGATGCATAGAGGTCTGAAATGTAAGACCTCCATTTGAACAGGAATGAATTTTCTTCCTAAAAATTAAAACCAAAAACTTTTAAAATAGTCTTTTAATCCTTACAACAGACTGAAAAAAGAAGCAGTAGTAGAGCATTGTGATAAAGAAGGTAAAATAATATTTTGAGAAGCTTAATAGAGACATAGAAGTAAAAATAGTTTGGGATACAAGGAAAGCTTTTATACATGGGTATTTTATACAGTGTAACAGTGACTTTAAATAGAAAAGGCAAGAGTAAATAACAAGTGATGTTGAATGAAGACAATAAATAGAGGAGAAGTATTGCCCACCAAATTAAACTTATACAGAGAAAATTAACTATGTTATCAGCGAGGGAGATGGAAATAAAAAAAAAATTAGGCAATGGCATGCCCCGTTCTTTTAAAAGACATGTAAAGTAGCATGTGAGAAAACCATACCTCAGTCTGAACATGTATTATTTTCTTCTCCTTGCTTGGGGAAAACCAGTAACCGAATACAGCTGCTCTTGATGCTACCAGTGGCAAACACTATGCAAAATATTTAGAAAATGAAACCATCCCAATCTTATAATAAATCCCTGAAGATAGATGAGGCCTCTCTTGTTTCTTTTTTTGCCTGCCAAACATTTTGGCCTGTCAGTGAGTTTTGCAAGCTTACTGTCAAACAGAATTGTGCACATGCACCAATTGATTACTTCAGGAGGATATCTTTGATGCATTCTACGTGATTTATCTGTGCAATTGCATGTAACTGAGGTGTTGATTAATAGTACTTTGTGTAATCTACCATTAAGCAAACATTGTTTTTTGATACTACGATACGATGTAGCTGATAATTGAATCAAGTCTTGGGAAAAGAAGGTTAATCTGGATCTAATTCCACTGTTTTCTACTGACTCCAATTTGCTATTAGATCTTCAGATGTGAAAAATGCCAATATAATGCAGTGATGGACTGCATCCTCCTCGTCTTACCAAGGCAATGCAAATTCTTTCTTCTTTCTACCATGCCCCATGACTAGGAAATCAGCAAGCGGGATTATAAATATCACAACAACTCCACGTTAGGTAGATAATACTAGAAATCAGTAGTGAGGAAAGACCCTGTATTTGATCCAAATTTTCAATTGAATGACCCTGAATTATAGAATTTTGTAAAGATAGAAGGACAAGATCTCTGCAATCTTTTTCTATAACATATGTTACTTGCATATTGTTACACATTAGTTTTTTAAAAATAATTAAATCTTTAGGTAAAGGAGGTCTTCAGTTGTTTGCTATAATAAACCTTGATGAGGTGGCGGATGGTCTCCTGAGGGATCTCCTCCCACACCTGGACTAAAGCGTCCCCCCAACTCCTGGACAGTCTGTGGTGCAACTTGGCGTTGGTGGATGGAGCGAAACATGATGTCCCAGATTTGCTCAATTGGATTCAGGTCTGGGGAATGGGTGGGCCAGTCCATAGCATTAATGCCTTCATCTTGCACGAACTGCTGACACACTCCAGCCACATGAGATCTAGCATTGTCTTGCATTAGGAGGAACCCAGAGCCAACCGCACCAGCATATGCTCTCACAAGGGATCTGAGGATCTCATCTCGGTACCTAATGGCAGTCAGGCTACCTCTGGCGAGCACATGGAGGGCTGTGCGGCTCCCTAAAGAAATGCCACCCTACACCATTACTGACCCACTGCCAAACTGGTCATGCTGGAGGATGTTGCAGGCAGCAAAACGTTTTCCACGGCATCTCCAGACCCTGTCACGTCTGTCACATTTGCTCAGTGTGAACCTGCTTTCATCTGTGAATAGTACAGGGCGCCACTGGCGAATTTGCCAAACTTCTTGTTCTCTGGCAAATGCCAAACGTCCTGCATGGTGTTGGGCTGTAAGCACAACTCCCACCTATGAACATTGGGTCCTCATACCACCCTTGTGGAGTCTGTTTCTGACCGTTTGAGCAGCCACATGCACATTTGTGGCCCACTGGAGGTCATTTTGCAGGGCTCTGGCAGTGCTCCTCCTGTCCTGCCTTGCACAAAGGTGGAGGTAGCAGTCCTGATGCTGGGTTGTTGCCCTCCTACAGCCTCCTCCACGTCTCCTGATGTACTGGCCTGTCTCCTGGTAGTGCCTCCATGCTCTGGACACTATGCTGACAGACACAGCAAACCTTCTTGCCACAGCTCGCATTGATGTGCCATCCTGGATGAGCTGCACTACCTGAGTCACTTGTGTGGGTTGTAGACTCTGTCTCATGCTACCACTAGAGTGAAAGCACCGCCAGCATTCAAAAGTGACCAAACCATCAGCCAGAAAGCATAGGAACTGAGAAGTGGTCTGTGGTCACCACCTGCAGAACCACTCCTTTATTGGGGATGTCTTGCTAACTGCCTCTGCTTTCCACCTGTTGTCTATTCCAGTTGCACAACAGCATGTGAAATTGATTGTCAATTAGTGTTGCTACCTAAGTGGACAGTTTGATTTCACAGAAGTGTGATTGACTTGGACTTGCATTGTGTTGTTTAAGTGTTCCCTTTATTTTTTGAGCAGTGTATATATATATATATATATATATGTATGGTATTCAGCTTTGTTCAGGTATTTTCCCACGTCATTATAGTTGTGCTTTTAAAGTTATAGCAACGTTTCAGCAGAATCTCATCTGCTGAAACATTGCTACAACTTTAAAAGCACAACTATAATGACATGGGAAAATACCCGAACAAAGCTGAATACCATACATATAAATACCCACGAAAACTTAAGAAAACATACATACATACATACATACATACATGCATGCATGCATACATACATATATATTCATTCAATGGTTCTAATCTAAAAAGCACATAACCTTATACTATGGTATTCATATGTATTCTATTCAGTGGTGGGATTCAAATAATTTAACAACTGGTTCTCTACCCTAATGACTTCTTCCAACAACCAATTCATCAAACTGCTCAGAAAGTTAACAACCGGTTCTACCAAACTGGTGCAAACTGGCTGAATCACACCACTGATTCTATTGTGATATACAGTGTAATCTTATTCTAAAAGGCAATGGCGGGCAGAGATTCTATTCTTCAGGAATGTCTGTTAAATAGATGAGAATAACACTGCAGGGATTCACATGATCTCTGCTATGTTGCCATTATTCAAATGCCATAAAAATTACATAATTTGCATTATTTGGGTAATGATATCATTAGCAAATGAGGTTAAATCACTGGAAAAAGCCTGGTAAATTGAGATTTCATAATATTGTATAAGGTTTTTACCATATAATGAAATCATGTCTTTTAAAGATAGTTGCCTAAATACTGTAGCTGCTGAAATGATTGACAAAAGCGGTTCTTGAACCCAGAAACCACACGCATTTTCAGATGCTTATTCTTCTTTTGTGGAATTTCTTGGTCCCAAATCAGATAATTTTATAGGGCTCAGAGGATGTCTTCTTTCATTTATAAACTGTCCACATTTCCCATTTTTTGAAGAAGATGTCAACGAGGGAAAGATTGACAAGCAGACTAATAGAGTTCTTGTTCCTTTTATGCCTAGCAAAACTATTTTGCCTGATTGATTGCATCAGTTTATTTGGGTTGTTTCAGTTTCTGCCCCCCCCCCCCCACACCCCCAGAATGGATTAGGGTTACTAATAGATTTGCAAATTTGTCCAACCACACAGATGTTAACACCTGTAGGAACAAGAGCCCAAATACCTTTGGATGTCTTCCCTTCTTTTTGATCCACATGGAGAGAACAATAGAAGGTAGTCCACACCATATTCCATATAGACTAGTGTCTAAACTTCTGGACCTTGGGCTTTCTTATTCAATCTGTCTTTGGATTATGGATTTCCTGTCTGGCCACTCACAGAGTGTCAGATTAGGTAATCATACCTCTTCAGCCCTTATTCTTAACACCGGTACACCACAGGGTTACGTGTTGAGTCCTTTACTCTATACCAGGGGTCTTCAAACTTGGCAAGTTTAAGACTTTAAGACTTCAACTCCCAGAATTCCTCCTCCAGTCATGGTAGCTCAGGAATTCTGGGAGTTGAATGCCACAAGTCTTAAACTTGCCAAGTTTGAAGACCCTTGCTCTATACTCTTTATCTACATGACTGCATCCCCACTCACACTAGTAATACTATTACTAAGTTTTCAGATGATACAACAGTGGTGGGACTCATCTCTGGGGGGGATGAGTCTGCCTACTGAGATGAGGTGGACCAGTTGCTTTCGTGGTGTGGAGACAATAACTTGGTCCTCAACACCAATAAGACCAAGAAGCTTACAGTGAACTATAGAAAGAACAGATCAGACACCCAGCCCTTGCTTATCAATGGAGACCAAATGGAGCAAGTGGCCAGTTTTAAGTTTATGGGTGTTACCATAAAAGAGGACCTGACCTGGGGTGCTCACATTGCAGCACTGGTCAAAAGGGCCCAGCAGAGATTATATTACCTGAGACTTCTCAGAAAACAACAACTAAATTAAAAACTGCTGGTGACCTACCACTGCACCATAGAGAGTATCTTAACTTACTGCACCTCTGTATGGTTTGCCAATTGCACAGTGGCAGATAGGAAAGCACTCCAGAGAGTTAATGTCATTGCCCAGAAGATCATTGGTTGCCCTCTCCCCTCTTTGGAAGAGCTTTATAGCTCCTGCTGCCTTAAGAAAGTTCAAAATGTTCTCCAAGATCCATCTCACCCTGGGCACCCCTTTTTTTTTAAACTATTACCATCTGGCAGACAGTACAGAATAATAAAAACAAGCACAAATAGGCTGAAAAACAGCTTCTATCCAGGGGTGGGATTCAAATTTTTTAACAACCAGTTCTGTGGGCGTGGCTTAGTTGATGGGCATGGCTTGGTGGTCATGTGACTTGCTGGGCGTGGCCAACTCAACATCACTCACATCGAGGCACGCATCTCCTTGCCTGGCCTCTCATGACTGTGGGGATGCTGCAACAGTCGTAAGTGTGAAAAACGGTCATAAGTCACTTTTTCAGTGCCATTGTAATTTTGAATGGTCACTCCACACAAGCAAAGGAGGGAAAAAAAACTTCAGAGAAGTTCCTGAGACAGGAAGTCTAGTCCTGCCAAGAATGTAATAAGGGTTAACGGAGAGGCAGTTTCTGTAAGCAACACCAGAATGTTTCCTTCCTGCCTTCCTTACAGGATTAGGCCGGTAATTTCTTCTAACAACCGGTTCTCTGAACTGCTTAGAATGTTAACAACCGATTCTAGCTAATAGGTGCGAACTGGTAGAATCCCACCCTTACTTCTATCCCAAGACAGCAGTTCTGTTGAATTTTACTATATAGTGCAGTGTTGGTGCAGTGTCGGAGAGTTTCAATTCAATGTGTGGAGTGTGAAGGATGTGTGTTGGTGTTTATTTTCATGGTCATGATGTGCACTGAAGATGGTGTTTGATTTTGTTGTACGAGGTGCAATGACAATAAAGTAAAGTAAGTAAGTCAGCTGCCAAGTGTCTGAATTTTGATGGCCTGACCATAGGGTCAGCAGTGGTCATAGGTGTGAAAAATAAGTCACTTTTTTTCAGTGCCGTTGTAAACTTCAAATGGTCACTAACTGTTGTAAGCCAAGGACTATCTGTACTGCCTAAAACAGCCACCGTATTCCTTGAACATCTTAGAACTGTAGAAGTAGTAAATTTCATCTGTAAGAGCCCAGAGCGCCACTAGATGGCCACAAGTCAATGACTGCTTCAGAATCAAGTTGAGATTTCATTTCTGGGATCACAGCCTGCAGTTTCTGGAAGACAGACTGATGGCAGGTAATGGGCTGCAGCTCAAAAGGGGAAGAGTGAATGCAATGGATATAAGTTGGACATCTTCAAACTAAGTTTAAGTTTAATTTTGTGAAGGTTGAGGCATAATTTTTTTCTGGAAACATTGTATTGCTAATTAGAGCTTATAAAACTTATGCTAAGCCAATTTTAGAATATTGTCAACTGTCTGGAATCCCTACCATATATCTGATATCAGTACAATCAAGCAGGTTCAGAAATACTTCACGAGAAAAGTCTTGCATTCTTTTGTACACAGTAGAATTCCTTATGCTACTAGGCTCAAAATTCTCAGTTTGGATAACTTAGAACTGTGTTGCTTGCAATTAGACCTAGGTATTGCATACAAAATTATACGTAGCAATGCGTTACCTGTAAATGACTTTTTTTTGTTTTAATCGC
Source organism: Pseudonaja textilis (assembly GCF_049901715.1). NCBI lineage: Eukaryota > Metazoa > Chordata > Lepidosauria > Squamata > Elapidae > Pseudonaja > Pseudonaja textilis. Next base: position 160,855,002 of record NC_141991.1, on the reverse strand, counting down.
AATAATATGCACACTAACAACCACTTTAAACACAGTGTAAATCATTCTAAACTTGACTGTAAAAATATGATTTCTGTAATAGAGTTGTTAAAGTCTGGAATGCCCTACTTGATTAAGTTGTCTCAGGTACAAATTTTCACAGTTTCAGACACAAATTGACTTCCGTGGACCTTACTTCATACTTAAGTGGTCAGTAGAGGGGGCGTGCGTAAGTGCACTAATGTGCCTATTGTCCCTGTCATTGTATTTTTTATTCTCTTGTTCTTGTTTTCATTTTTGTTTGACAATTTCCAATAAATAAATAAAATCCATAACTCCAGACAAGGATTTGGGCATGGAAAGAGGTAACAAGAGAATAACTATATCTGTGAAGAATCAGGAAGAATCTAAATTGTTTGATATTAAAAATAGAATTATATAAATAAACTGGAGAGCTTGAATTCTTAATTTAAGAAGGCAAATGTTATCAGTCATATAACTGAGACTTGTGAGAGGATTTATGAATGTAATATCTTTCAGCAACTGAAAGACATAATTTCTTTAAAAGTAACAGAAGCAATAGAAAGGGAAGAAGATTTGAAGTGCATGTTAAAAGTACTGACACAATAAACCCAAGAAATGAACTTGATACATCTCTTTACAAATAAATAAATCTGTTCACTGTAGTCCTTTGAGGAAATTCCTGACCTCTCTTGTGGACAACCTTTTCCTTGAATTTTGAGTAAAAAGTCTGAGGATCCTGAGAAAGGATTTGCCCTTCAGTGAGATGAAAACATGGTCTGTGAAACTGACAATTCTCTTTTCTGGATTCTTACCTTGTATTGGTAGTAGCAAAGGGGTACATGCACATGGTATTATGACCCATATTGTTAGGCATGTACAATCCAAGAAGAATTCCTCATGAATGGCAGGTGATGGTTGAAAGTCAGGCTATCATCCACTGGAGATGGAAAGGACATCTCAGCCAAGTATTCTGCCAAGAAAACCATGTGGACATTCATAATGAAGGCAACATCCTCATGCTATTGGAAGATGAGCTCTGTGGGTCAGAAAATATCCCTTGATCTACAGAGGAAAAGCAGAGGGCAAGTATAAGTAGCAGTGGTGTTTAAGATATATCTGGATTAAATACCAGAGGACTTCCCACTACCAATGGTCCCAGAAGTAAAAAGAAAGTTGGATGCTGCAATGAATTTTAGGCTATAGGCATGTGGAGTGTCAGATCCATGAAGCAAAGCAAATTTGACGTTGTCGGAGCTGCAATTTTGGGGATCAGGCAATTGAAATTGACTGGCACGGTCATTTCAGAGCACAGAAAGCCCAAAACGTCTACGGAAAAAAAATCCTAAGAAGAGAGGAAGGATTAATGAAAGGGCATAAAAGTCAGTGCACTGATATAAGACCCATCCCCAATTGACAGAATGATATTATTATGATTACGTTATGTTCAGAGAGGCAGAGGAAGTGGAACTGAAAGAGTTCTACTGCAGCTGGTAGAACCTTCAACACAACAGGAAAAAGTCATCCTAATTAGAGGAAACTTGAATGCTAAAGCAAGAAGAAAATAACTTTTGAATAAAGGGGAATAAAAGGGGATTCTGGTATTGAAAAACAAAGCAGATGACGGGCTAATAAAGTTCTGTCAAGAAAATTCAATGTTCACAGCAAGTTTTTAACAACTTTAACAATACTGAATACCCATAGATGAACGATGGAGCATACTGAAATAAAATGGACAATATATCCTGAGAACAGACAGGGAAGTTCTGTTGAATTCATCAGAACAAAACTCTCTCTGCAAAATTATAACTTAAGCTGAGGGGGGAAAAGAACAATCAGACCAACTCAATTTGATCTTAACAATTTTCGGTGTGATTATGCAGTGAAGGTAAAGAATAAATATAATGAGCTAGATATGATGAATAGAATGCCTGAAGAACTGCAGATTGAAACTGAAGACATAATTAAAGATGAAGCAAACAAAAATATCCCGAAAGGGGACAAAATCAAAATAAACCTGGTGGCTGCTTGCAAATACTTTAAAAACTTCAGATAAAAGAGAGAAAGGAAAAGGCAACAAGAGACTGAGGAAAGCTTGTCCGACTAAATGTTAAGTTTCAAAACAAGCCAAGGTGACACAAGGAGTTACAGTTACTCCTCGACTTACAACCATTTATTTTACTGACTCTTTGAAGTTATAATGGCAATGGAAAAGTGATCATTTTTCACACTTAAGACCGTCCCAATATCTCCATGGTCACATGATCAAAATTTTGCCTGTTAGGCAACTGACTCATATTTATGACCATTGTATTGTCCCAGAGTCATGTGACCATCTTTTGTGATCTTCTGACAAGCAAAGTCAATGGTGAAGCCAAATTCACTTTACAACTGTGGCAAGAAAGTCATGAAATGGAACAAAACTCCCTTAACAATTGTCTCGCTTAGCAACAAAAGTTTGAGACTCAATTCTGGTCATAAGTCAAGGACTACCTGTATATCTAAGGAAAAAATGTAAAGAAATTGAAAATACTGTCCAAACAAGGGCATGATAAAACATGCAGAAGGCAAAGTTATACAGGAGAAAGATAAACGTGAAAAAGGGATAAAGAAGGTTGGTTCAAGAAAGAATGCCAGCTGATGATACATATGAAGATCGAATTAACCTACACAACCTGGAGTAAAACTGGCCCTTAAAAAAATTCAGCAACTAGCAAGCTGCAGGAATTGAGGAAATACCAGCAGTTAAAGTGTTATGAGTACAATTTGTAAGCAGATATGGGAAACACAGCATTGGCCAACAGACAGGAATAGATCAATTTATATTCTGATACCCAAAAAGAGATTGCTACGGAATAACTCAAAAAGGCTATGAAATAATTGAATTTCTCTCATATTGGAATAAGCCAACACTCAACATCAATACTCCGCTCGAGTCACCTTGAAGCAAAATGGGCAGCAAAAAAATTTAATAAATAAATAAATAAAATATTCTGCAATCCAGATTTCATCAAAATATGAAACAAGAATAGCCAGATGTAATTGAGGTGCTGGGGAAATGCTTGAGAGGAAGAAAGAAATGTTCAGTACTACATGATGTAAACCCAGATTACTCACTGGGGTCACTTATAATGAAGCTAATACTCAGTCGTTTTGGCTACATAATGTGTAATGGTATATGAGAATGACCTTAGGAGACAGAAGGGGGAACGTCAGACCAGACAACCATCATGCAAAAGGTATCTCAGCCCACAGAAGAAAAAAGGTCGTGGGAAGTGTTGTAGAGCGATGGAACAGATGAGGCTTAGACCAGAGCTTACAAGTAACAGACTTTATTCTGGGGGAATAAAGGGTTGTCGCGTCTGCCAGCTAACAAGGCAGACTGCAAGCGAACAATGGCTGGCTCTGCCCAACAGCCGGCTTTTATAGCCAACTGTCAAACGGAGCCAACCAATGGGAGCTGCTGGTGCTCCCGCTCAAACAGCGGACCTGGTTGGGAACTCCAACCAGTCCCAAAGACATAACACCCCTTCCCCCTGGCTGGGAACATGCATAGTCCTCGAGATATGTCGGTGGTCTGTGCTGGCGACCGGACCGCCGTGGCTCAGGGGAACTACCGGTGGGCATCAAGTCCATGGAGCAGGGCTCTGGGGTCGTCGGGGTATGAATTTGGCTTGGTGCAGGATCTGGAAACAGGCATGACTCCTCTCATTCGGGCTGGCTTGGCAAACAGTCTCGGCCCGGATGACTGATGACCTCGCTGGGTGGTCGAGGTGGAGACTCAGGCTGGCAGTCCGGGTCTATCCTTGGTGCCCTCTGCTCTATGGGGAGTGTCTGGTCCCTCAGGAAGCTTCCAAGTGGAACCTGTTGGGGAACTTGCAGGCTGTCGGGTGGATTCGGCTCTGTGCTGGTCAGACCGCTCCGTCGCCTCCTCAGTTGGTCCAGGTGCCTCCGCCACACGCGACCATCCTCCAACTGAACCCGGTAGGATCTTGGACCCGTGACAGCCACGACCTGCCCTGGTACCCACAATGGATTCCCTGCATAGTTTCTCGCAAACACTTGGTCCTGTAAAGCAAAGTCTCTTACCTGACTGTCAGACCCCAACGGGGTGTCTGGGCAGTAGTGGGGGTGCAGCCTGTCTAAAGTAGTCCTTAGGCGTCTCCCCATTAAAAGTTCGGCCGGGGATTTGTTCGTGCTTGTGCAAGGTGTTGTATGTTGGCTGAGGAGGAAATGAGACAACTTAGAGTGCCAGTCCTCTTGGCCGAACCTGGCCAGTGCCTCCTTAGCTGACCTGACTGCTCTCTCCACCATCCCGTTGCTAGCAGGGTGAAAGGGGGCCGTGAGGACGTGTCTGGTGCCCAAATTGGTGACGTACCTACTAAATTCACATGATGTGAACTGGGGCCCATTGTCGGAGACCAGCGTGTCAGGGAGCCCACGAGTCACAAAAAAACGGGTCAGGGCTTTAACAACTGCCTGGGTGGTGGTCGTGGGAAGTAAGGCCACATCTATCCATTTAGAATAGGAGTCCACGACCACCAAGAAAGTTTTGCCATGCACCGGCCCTGCCAGGTCGATGTGTAGACGTGACCAGGGGGCGTTGGCACATTCCCACTTGGTGGGTGTGGCGGTTGGCGGGGCTGCCCTGGACTCTTGACAGGGTTGGCATGCGCTTACCCACTTGGCGATCTGGTCATCCATCCCGGGCCACCAGACGTAACTGCGAGCCAACGCCTTCATTCGCACGATGCCCGGATGGCCCTCGTGCAGCACCTTCAAGATGGGCACGCGAAGAGTGGTTGGGATGACGACTCTGGTACCCCACAACAGGCATCCTTGGAGAATTGACAGTTCCTGCTGACGTGTTTTAAATGGGGTAAAATCAACTGAACACTTTGTTTCCGGCCACCCCCTCCCCACCCAGTCCAGAACCTGGGCGATTATTCTGTCCTTCTTGGAATGTGCCGCTATGTCATCTGCAGTCACTGGTAGCTTGAGTTCGTTGACTTCAAATATTGCGTGCACAGGAGCTGGGTCCTCGACTGGGGCTGGTAAGGGGCAGCGGCTGAGGGCATCTGCGTGGCTCAAATTCTTACCGGGGCGATAGACTAATTTGTACGAGTAAGCTGCCAGGAATAAGGTCCATCTGGTCATCCTGGGGGACAGTACCTGCGGAGTTTGCTTGTCCCTGGATAAAAGTCCTAAAAGCGGTTTGTGATCAGTAATGAGTTCGAAATGGTGCCCGAAGAGAAATTCGTGGAATTTTTTAACAGCCGCCACAGCAGCCAGGGCCTCTTTGTCAATCTGGCTGTAGTTTCTTTCAGTCATTGAGAAAGTTCTCGAGAAAAAGGCAATTGGTGCCTCGGAGCCATTGGGAAATCTGTGACTTAGGACGGCTCCTATCCCAAAAGGGGACGCGTCAGCGGCTAGTACCAAGGGGAGGCGTTGGTCAAATTGCATTAAAACGGCTTCTGAGGTGAGTAGAGATTTGATTGCTTTGAATGCATGGGCTTCTTTGGGTCCCCAGTGCCATGGAGTGTCCTTATCTAATAGTCTGTGCAAAGGTTCAGCGACTGATGCTTTGTGTGGGAGGAACGAAGACATCTAGGAGATGTCTGAGGGATTTAATTTTGAAAATGTCTAGGGAGGAAACAATATCATATAAAGGCAGAGAAATTAGGATTTTAAAACAAATTCCAAAGAGAGTGAGGATGATAAGACAAGATTATAAATTTTTAGCTAATGATTTAAATAAAGAAGGAATCCATTTTAAATGGTTAATCCCGGAAGGGATGTTAATTACATGGAAAGAGAGGAAAATCAAAATAGAATCGATAGAACAGGCCCAAGTTTTTCATCAACAGCTCACAGATAAGAATAGTCAACCCACCAAAGAAGAACCTAAAACAAGACCACAGGAGGTCCGATATTACCACAGAACCCAAAAGGAACGACTTTCTCCAATTTCAGGAAGTGATAATCCACAACATGGGAGAGAAGAGCAAATCCCACAACAACAACAACAAGAGAACCGAATCATTACTAGGCAAAAATCTAAGCAGAAGTAGATAAATGGTGGAGGGGAAGAAGTTGCTCTCCATCAATATAAACGGATTAAATTCATTATCAAAAAGAAAAAGGATATTCTCAAAACTTATTCAACATAACGCAGATATAATATGTCTTCAAGAGACACATATTTCGAAAAATGACAAAAGACATCTAATTTGTCCAAAATTAGGTAAACTTTTCACAGCACCGGCCGACAAACACAAGAAAAAAGGAATTGCAATTTATGTAAAACAAGATGTAAAGGCAGAATTAATCTGGTCGGATCCCAAAGGAAGAACTCTGGTTATACAAGTTTGGATAAACCACATCACATTTTTACTTGTAGCAATCTATGCCCCAAATGATGACCAGGGGAAATTTTTTAAACACCTTCACCAAAAATAGTAGGCTTTGAAAAAAGAAACATTTGCTTGATTGGCGATTTTAACTCCATTGCAGACTACCAGAAAGACCATAGTAATATGGGGAAAAACAAGAAGGGGAAAAGGGAACTTTCTGCGGCATGTAAGGAAATGTTGAGAGAGCTAAATTTAAAAGATCTATGGAGGGAACGGAATCTTGAAGGAAAACAATTTACATACTATTCTAACCCACATAAGACTTGGACCAGAATAGATATGGCTTGGATGGATTTGGACTTGGCTAATGAAATAAAAGAAATCAAAATCCTACCGAATGAATGGGCTGATCATAACCCAATACAGCTAATTTGGAGAGATAGGAGACGAATAAAAAAAAGATGGACACTAAACAACCAAATTGTAAACGAAGAAGAGTATATTAATAAACTGAAAGAGGAGCTAAACTATTTTCTAAAAGATAATAATAATGAAACAACTTCAAAACAGAACATTTGGGATACTATGAAAGCAATTATAAGAGGCACAACAATTTCCTATAATGCTATGAGAAACAAGAGAATTTATGCCCAACAAAACGTGTTACAACAACAAATCCAAGACTTAGAAATGCAATTACAAGAAACCCCTAAGATCCAAGGACTACAAAATCAGTTAATACTAGCCAAACATAAGCTGAATCTAATTGAACAAGATAAAATAGAAGTTAGCTTGAGAAGGTCCAAACAAAATTATTTTGAACACGCCAATAAACCAGGAAGATGGCTATCTTATAAACTTAAAAAAGAAAAAGAAAAGAGATTGATACACCAATTAATAGATGAGAAAGGCATCCCACAACATGAGATTGAGAAGAAAAAGGATATTATATTAAACTATTTTCAAAGATTATATAAAAAAGAAGAAATCAATGAGGATAAAATAAGAACTTATCTGGAGAATACGAATGATAAAACAATAGGGGAAGGAGACAAAGAATTACTAAATAAGGATATTACATGGTCTGAGTTAAAATCTGCAATGGAAAATCAATGTAATAATAAATCCCCTGGTCCAGATGGGATTCCAGTAGAATTGTATAAAGCCACAATAGATTTAGTAGGGCCTCTGATGCTGGAAGTGTTTAACGAAGTACTTTTGACTGCCAAAATGCCAGACTCATGGAGGGAGGCGTTGATTGCATTAATTCCGAAGGAGGATGTGGATGCCAGATATATCAACAATTATAGACCAATCTCACTTTTAAACGCCGATTATAAATTATTTACCTCAATTATAGCGAATAGAGTAAAACAAGTTTTAAATTTATATATTCATGAAGACCAAAATGGTTTCCTTCCATTCCGCCAAATTAAAAACAATTTAAGAACCGTTATTGATGTCTTAGAATATTATGAAGCTCATCCAGAGAAACAATTTACACTCATGTTTCTAGATGCGGAGAAAGCATTCGATAACTTACATTGGCACTTTTTAATACAAAAAATCTATAACATGAATCTGGGCACTAAATTCGAGAATATTATCACAACAATTTACAATACCCAACAAGCCAATATACTAATTAATGGTGAACAAACAGGCCCACTAAGCATTGAAAAGGGCGTTAGACAGGGTTGCCTTCTCTCACCCCTCTTATTTATATTTGCTTTAGAATCATTGTTAACGCGGATAAGACAAAATTCTGAAATCCAAGGAGTTAGGGTCAAAGCAGAGGAATATAAATTACAGGCGTTTGCAGATGATATGGTTTTCTTCCTAGAGGATCCCATGGAAAAAGGACATAATCTAATAAAAGAACTAGAACAATATGGCTCAGTAGCAGGATTAAAGATTAACAGAAATAAGACGAAATTACTGACTAAAAATCTAACAGAGAACCAGAGGAAAGAATTAAAAAAAACCATGGGGATACAGGCAACAAAAAAGGTCAAATATTTAGGCATATGGTTAACACCACATAGTAAATCACTCAAAGAGAATAATTATGATAAACTGTTACAGCAAATTAAGAAAGATCTAGAATCTTGGAATAAGTTGCAGCTTTCTCTACTGGGCAGGATTGCCACAATCAAAATGAACATCTTACCAAAACTCCTTTACTTATTCCAGACAATCCCAATAAAATTACCACAAATTTTTTTTGATGATATAAATAAGGTAACTCTTAAATTTATTTGGCAAGGGAAAAAAGCTAGAATCAGTATTAAGGCCTTACAAGATGCAAAAAGTAGAGGTGGGCTAGCGCTTCCAAACTGGGAATTATATTATTGGGCAGCCAACTTATTATGGTTAAAAGACTGGGTCAATTTACGGAACAAAAGAACTTTAGTCTTGGAAGGGCACGACCTTCAGAGAGGATGGCACGCATTTCTATGGGATGTGGGGAAAACTAAACAGGCATACTTTCATAGACATCTTATTAGAGATTCACTATTAACTAATTGGAAAAAAATATGTAAAAAACATTATTTAAAAATTCCGATTTGGCTTTCAACAATGGAGGCAATGGTTCATCCCAACAATTTGGATATAACAAAAACGACTAAATATAAAGATTTATTAGACCCTTTAGGAAAATTAAGAACTCGACAGGACTTACAGGAACAGGGATTTAAAATTGATCAGTGGTTATATATACAAATCCATAGTAGATACAAACAAGATATCAAAGAGTTTGGAATCTATAGCAAATTACAACACTTAGATAAAATCTTATTAGGATCAAATAAAAGAATATCTCTAAATTTTATAGATATTTATTGGAGGTAGAATTAGAGCAAGAGATAGTGAAAGGGAACATGATAATGTGGAGTAGGAATATTGGAAGAAGCATTACATTAACAGAATGGGAAAAGATCTGGAATAGAATCATTAAGATTACGAAATCTGCGGCGTACAAAGAAAATATGTATAAAATGTTATATAGATGGCACTTATCCCCTTCGAGGTTAGCGAAAATGAACCCAAACTCTAGTCCAAAATGTTGGAAATGTAAAAACATAGAGGGATCCTACTTTCATATGTGGTGGACCTGTAAAGAAGCCCAGAAATACTGGCAAAGAATTAGAAAATGGCTGGAGGAGATAACCAAAGAACAAATCGAATACAAACCAGAGTTCTTCCTACTAGGGATCTCTGATAAACATTTTCCTAAGAAGACGAAATATATAATAATTCATATTCTAACTGCGGCCAGATTAGCATTTGCCCAGTGCTGGAAATCATCCTGTTTACCTACAGATCAATTGGTCATTCAGAAAATATGTGACTGCGCAGAAATGGACAATTTAACCATAGCTCTTAAAAATAAAGAGTCTTCAGCATTTGATAATAATTGGAATGCGTGGTATAATTGGTTATATCAGAGATAAACTGTTCAATGAATAATGGGTAATTTAAGCATAAATAGTGATAAGATGTGTATATTTAAAGTAAGGTAGGAGAATTGGATCTTGCAGACTGTCAAAAAGAATATCTGTCTGGTTTTAACGTATTTTCTTTTTTCTTCCGTCTCTTTGTTTTATTTCTCTCTTTTATACTTCTTTTTCTCCTTTTTCGGTCGCAAGACCAAGCGTTCTTTTTTTTTTTTTTCCTCTCTCTTTCTCTTCTTTCTTTCTTCTTTTTCTCTCTCTGTTGCATATGTAATGTTGTTATGTTATTTTTTAATTGTAAATTCAATAAAATTTATATATATAGAAATTTAATAACCCCAGAAAGGCTTGTAGCTCCGTTTTGTTAGTAGGTGTGGGTGCCTCGTGGATGGCCTTTACTTTTGATTCCACTGGATGGATGCCTGAGGCATCTAACCTGTATCCTAGAAAGTCCACCTGTCTAGTGGCGATGGTGCACTTCTCCCGTTTGAGTTTGAGGCCATGCTGTCTGAACTTCTCTAACACTGCTCTGACTCTCTGGATGAGCTGGGGCCTGTCCATAGCTGAGACCAAAATATCATCAAAATATAGAACTACGCCAGGGAGACCTTGGAGAATTCTTTCCATTAACGATTGGAAGATACCTGGGGCTACACTAACGCCAAACTGGAGGCGCTTACACCTGAATGCTCCTCTGTGTGTTACTATGGTCTGTAATTCTGCTGTCTGACTATCGACAGGGAACTGTTGGTATGCCTGTGACATGTCTAGCTTGGCGAAAATGGTGCCGGGTTCGAATGTGTGTAACAGGTGCTGAATGACTGGGACAGGATATGCGCTAACCTGCAGATAACGGTTGAGGGACGTCTTATAGTCCGCACAAATTCTCAGACTACCGTCTTTTTTAAGTGGGGTTACAATGGGGGTCTCCCACTTGGTGAAATCTGTGGGTTCTATCACCCCTTGTTTGAGAAGCTTATCTAATTCCGCGTCCAATTTGGGACGGATGGCGAAAGGTACTCTGCGAGGCTTTAGGCGGACGGGAACTGCCTGGGGGTCTACGGAGAAGGAGATGGGGGTGCCATTATAACACCCCAGCTCGCTGCTAAAAACGTCAGAATAGTCTGAGAACAATGTATCTACATCAGAAGTTGAGACAGCATGGATCCCTGTTACACTAAGGCCGAGAGAGGGGAACCAATCTAACCCCAAGAGACTAGGGAGGGCACCATTAACGACCACTAAAGGCAAATGGCCTTTGAAGGTTTGGAATTTAACAAGGAACTTGCCTTTCCCGAGGACAGGGATGTTCTTTCCTTGGTAGTCCCTCAGGGTGAGGTGGCACCTTTGTAGCTGCTTCCTTGTCAGTCTGGGCTGGATCTTCTTTAATGTCTCCCAGGAAATGATTGAGAGCGCTGACCCCGTGTCTACCTCCATGAGGCAAGGCTTACCTTCTAAGGAGACAGAAAGTGTAATTTTATTGGGGGTATGGGAAGTGTGGTTAGCGTGGTAGCAAGTATAACAGTCTTCTACTTGCCTTTGGAGGCCGGGAGATGAAGGAGACTTCTGAGGAAAAACGCGTGCTGCCTGGCAGACTCTTGCGAGGTGACCTTTCTTGTGACAGTTTAGGCAGCTAGCGTTTCTGAACCTGCAAGATGCCCGGAAGTGGGAACCTCCACAGGTTAGGCACAAAGGAATTTGTTTTGGGCCACTGTTGTTTCTCTGCCACGCTCCTACCTGTGGTTGTTTCGTCGGTTTGAGACGATGGATGTCAGAAAATTCTGCGGGGTCATCTTCGCCCATTACCTCTTCTGAGTGGACGGTGGAAGTACCCGGCTTGGGTGTGGTGCCCTGGATCTCAGCTGCTGATTGGGCGGAGAGTTCAGCAGCCAGGGCTTCCTCTACGGCCTGGGAAAGATTTAAATCTTTCCTGGCCAGCAAACGTCTTTGGAGCCTTAGATCCCTTACCCCACAAACGAGTTGGTCGAGCAGCATGTCGTCTAAATAGTTCTTAAATTCACATTGTAGAGCTGCTGTCCTCAGGGCGGCCATGTACTGGTTGATAGACTCCCCCTCGGCTTGCTTCCTCATCCTGAACGCGAAGCGTCTTGCAATCTGGGAAGGTTTTGGGGAGTAGTGGTTGGAGAGTGTTTCCTGTAATTCGTTCCATGGAACGTTTCTGATCTCACGTGGTGCGAAGAGTGCCGTGGCGGTGTCGAAGACTGCAGCTCCACAGTAGCTTAGGAAGTAGGATTTCTTCCTATGCTCCGCAGCATCAGCCAAACCGATGGCATCTAAGAAATGATTGAAGCGATTCTTGTAGGAGTCCCACTTTTCCTCATTGGGCTTGAATGGTGGGAATGCCGGATTGGCATTCATTTTGGGACCCTCAGTCTCTTGGCAGACTAGGCTATATCTCTGGGTGGTCGTGGCCCTTGGGTTTGCGCTTACTGTGAGCGCTGGCGGCTGTGGCTGTAGCGCCCTATACTCGCTCAGTGAGTTTCAGCCCTCGTGAAGGCAGTTTAAATTTCGCGCTCTCTCTGCGCGCGTCGGCGGCTGCGGCTAACGGCGCCGAAACTGGCTTCAGTGATTTCAACTCAGTGACAGCAGTTTGAATTTCGCGCTCTCTGGGGAGCGTCGGCGACTGTGGCTACAGTGCCGTACTTCGCTTGAGTGATTAAATTCAAACGACAGCGGTTTGAATTTCGCGCTCTTCTGCGAGCGAGGGCGGCTGAGGCTTTCAGCGCCGTGACTTCCAGCTTAGATCGCAGCGGTTTGAGCTCGAGCTCTCTGTGAGCGAGGTGGCTGTGGTTCAGCGCCGTGGTTTCAGCTCTTTCGAATGTGAGTGCTTCTGGCTAGCCTACAGTCATATCCCATCCTCGTCGCCAGTGTTGTAGAGCGATGGAACAGATGAGGCTTAGACCAGAGCTTACAAGTAACAGACTTTATTCTGGGGGAATAAAGGGTTGTCGCGTCTGCCAGCTAACAAGGCAGACTGCAAGCGAACAACGGCTGGCTCTGCCCGACAGCCGGCTTTTATAGCCGACTGTCAAACGGAGCCAACCAATGGGAGCTGCTGGTGCTCCCGCTCAAACAGCGGACCTGGTTGGGAACTCCAACCAGTCCCAAAGACATAACAGGAAGTGTTTCAGAAGGGACCCTTCCTAGTATTCTGGAAACTAAAGGTAGGAGGAGAGTCCTGTGTTCAGATCTACAAGATTCTGTTACTGCATCCTTACAGTAAAGGTAGTATTATTCATGGTTTGTGCTTCTTGTCTGGATTATCTTGAAAGGTGACATAATATGCAGCAAAAATCACTGGAGAATATCCAAGGAACAACTGAAAGCAATTTAAAAAGAGGAGACAAGATAGATCAGAGTTACCTTGAACACATTACACATTATGTATCCAAAACATCTGTGTATTAGCTTCATTATAAGGGACCCCAGTGAGTAATCCGCGTTTACATCATGTAGTACTGAACATTTCTTTCTTCCTCTCAAGCATTTCCCCAGCACCTCAATTACATCTGGCTATTCTTGTTTTTCGAACCATGAGATTGGCGGCATATGCATTTAATAAATAAAAAAATAAAGAATTATTAATGGCAGCAGCATGAGTTTATAAGAACTTGAAAATGCAGCTGCAGACAATCCTGGCGAAATGATATCTATCAGGTTAGGAAGTCAGAAGAAACTAGTTGACTGGCTGAATCTCTGTCAGTCAACCTTTGAGAAAGCTTGAGAAAGTGCAAAATGTTAAATAATTGGAAGCATGATCTTATTTTTTCAAAAGTGGGGGAAAAGAGGATCCTGTGAACTAGATTGCAATCAGATTTATATTAATACCAGAGGAAATTCTATATCAGAGAGCATAAAACAAACTGTCTGGTAAGAATCTTAAAATAATAGTGATTAATGTAGGTAAGCATGGACTTTTCAAGAACAAGCCTTATCAGACTAATCTTATTTTATCTTTTGATGTTCTTCTGTAGATTGTAGGAAAGGTGTGGACATAACATAGCATTCATGTCTTTAACATCTGACTTTAACAAAACATTCTGTTTACAAAATAATTAGAATGGATGGCATAGCAGTACTCTTTAAGAGAGCTGATAAACAGTTCCCATCAAACTGCACTGAAGTATGAAGGAATTGATCCTCCAACTGATAATATTCCACATGAAGAAATGGAGAGGGTGCTTATCAGGATGATCAGAAGAATGGAGAGACTAACACCTTGAAACAATAATTGCAGGATATGATAGCACTTTACAAGTATTAGAGACTACTCTATATTTTCCCAGAATACAGCAAGCTAAATAATGGTCTTCTAGAAAAGTAGATTCTGGCTGATCAATAAGGAAACATTTTTAACATTAGGAGCAGTCTGACAACTGCTGAGTTTTCATGAGTTGCAGCAATTTCACTACATACGTTCTGGCAAAGACCAAAAATTAGTCTGGATTCTTTCACTCAGCAGGAAGTTGGATTCAATAGCCTAAAGGACCCATTTCAATTTTATGATTGGATGTCATCTAGATATGTTGAACTCTTGGCTAGCTGGAGATTTGAGAGTTGAATTCGGACAAATTTGGAGGTCGTCACCTTGATGAGAGCTGGCTTATGCCATAAAACATTTCTTACACTCTGGTTTTTATTGCTACCTGTCTGAAAGTAATTTGAGAACATCTAATTTCCTGGAGAGCCAATTTGACACAGGGATTTAAAGCATTGGGTTAGAAACCAGGACACCATGAATTCTAGTCTCACCTTAGACACAAAACCAACTGAGTGACTTTGGGACAGTTCCTGTTTCTCAGCTAATGAAAGGAAGCAGGCAATGACAAACCCCTTCAGAATGTCAAGAAAGCGTCAGGGGACTTTTCTAGGCAGTCCCCAGGAATCAAAACCTGACCTGAAGGTATGCACGCATGTATGTATGTGCATAAATCGATTGATCAATCCTGGATATAATTTAACTCTTTGTTTTCCTTCCTAGCACATTTTGACAGCAACTCTTCTCTCTGACAATATTTAATTTTCAGACATACCGGTAATAGCAATGAAAATGATTACTTCATCATTTAAGGAAGATTTCTTTGACAATCTGAACTTCTATTGAGAGAAACACTATATACAGTAGTGCGTCTGTGGGTGTGGTAACTATCAAGTTAATGTGATTAGTTAGTCTTCTAACATCAAATTATACGTTATATCCACTTATAATTTCATTTTTCTTTGCCAGGTTTATTTGGCCTTCTTTGTTATAAAAAGAAATAGTCAAACTTGCACTCCAAAGAAAGAAGACTGTAATGCCTGAATCCTTTTTCTGTTCCTGCTCTGCTACTAAATTCATTTTGTATTATAATGGAATAAAATTTATAAGCAAGTAGATTTTCCTGAGAGCCTGAAGCCTAATCAGTTTCGGAGGTGTGCAGAATTTTGAAGTTAGATTTTTCAAATTCAATTTCTTTTCTAAAATGGAAGTGACTTTGCCTTTGGACAGATTTAGAATACTGCTTATTGGCTATTTCGGGGTGATGCATGCACACCTTCTCTCCTTTGACGGCTAGTCAGCCTTAATTTCTGTGAATCTCCTGTTATTTTCTTTAAGGAGCACTGTACATCAGTGCAAAGAGATAGCTATGATTGATCTTTTAGTAGCTTTTTGGAATGGCCAATTTGTCTTGACCACTATTAGATCAGATTCTTGTAGATAGAAGAATCTGAAATAAACTTCTAGTACTTTTGAACTGTATTGTATTTCCTGATTCATTGCACCTGATACCTTCTCACTATTATACCATTTTTCCTACTACCCAGAGTTATCATATCTGACTTGTAAAATCCAAACAACCACTAGATAGGTGTTCAGAGTTTTCTGTTCTCTTTTCTGGCATGGAAATTACTTGAAATGGAAAGAAAAACACAGCAAGTGAATGATTGCCTCAGAGAGCGTCAAAATAGACTTTATTTCTGGGACCCTGATCTGCATTTACAGGAAGACTGACTGCAGGCATGGAGTGGGGTGCATTCTCCCAAAGAATGGAAAGGAATGGTAGCCTTCCACTCAGACTTATTCTATCCCCACTATATTTCAACACTGTTTTTCATTGATTTGCCTTAATATGTAGAACAATTAATGTCAGACCCAGTAAGGTCCCTTGGGAAAGAAAGATCCTCAACTCCACTTGGGTAAAGTGATAGGTTCTTTTACTAAAGGGTGCTGGTTGCAGTGAAGTCAGGCTAGAGCTAAGATTCCTGTGTGAAAGATTACAATTTCCACCCACCCCCGTCCCCATCCCAGGCCTCCACCCTTGATCAGTTTATCTTCAGCCAGTGGAGAGCTTCATTGGTGTTTTGAGAATTGCTGAGATGTTTGAGGCAATCCACATTCCACTCTCAGGATGTCTGGTCTTGAAGACTGGCACAAACTGGTTCTATGCCTCTCTGGTCAAACTGTCATTCCCCCCTCCTTATTCCCCATCATATCCCCATACAGGTTTATTGCCCACTTGTCCCCCATGTCCCCCCCACTCTAAGTTTTGATAGTGGGATGCTGGCAGGGCACCAAGCCGAAGATGGCAGAACTGACAATAGTTTGTAAGTCTGCGTATGTCTGTAGAAAGGTAATGCTTTAAATAAAAGCCTTTCTCTGATTTTGAACTGATGGCAGCAATTTGTACACACACATATATATTGATCCTGCTATTCCTACTCGGGACATGTGATCTTAGGCAAAGTGCAGAAAAGAAGAAACAGAATGCAAAATAAATTAAAAGGAAAGATAGCAAAGTCTAGATTACACCAACACTTCACTTCTCACTTCATCTTTTTATCCTTTTAAGTGAACTTTGTTTCTACCATATACAGATACAGCTTTATATAATGCTTTTTCCTCTTTAAAGTATTTTATCTATTGCATCCTTTCCCTTTCTTAGTTTCAAAGACAACCAACAAACCTAATCGTGGTGAATGCAGTATTGCAGGCTAACTCTGCCAACTGCCTGCAGTTTGATTCTGAGCGGCTCAAGGTGGACTCAGCCTTCCATCCTTCCGAGGTTGGTAAAATAAGGAGCCAGATTGTTGGGTGCAATATGCTGACTCTGTAAACTGCTTAGAGAGGGCTGTAAAGCCGTACAAGTGGTATATATGTCTAAGTGCTATTGCTATTGCTATTTTCTTGCTTAATTTCATTCATTATTTATTGCTGTGCCCAATGTTTCACACTGTTATCTTTAATGCAGCTAGTCCCCAACATACAAAGTTACAATGGCACTGAAAAACGTGATTTATGATCATTTTTCACCCTTACGTCAGTTGCAGCATTCTCATGGTCACATGATCAAAATTCAGATGCTTGTCAACTGGCTTATATTTATGACAGTATCCCAGGGTCATGTGATCACCTTTTGTGATCTTCTGACAAACAAAGTGAACGGAGAGCCAGATTCATTTAACAACCATATTATTAATAACTACAATAATTCACTTAACAACAGTGGCAAGAAAGGTCATAAAATGTGGCAAAACATACTTAATAAATGTCTCACTTAGCAATGTAAATTTTGGGCTCAATTATGGTTGTAACTACCTGTAATTGTAGACATGACCAGATGTACCCACAGATATTGACTACTACTGCATGTTAATTTTTCATGGAGACTTCAACGTTGGCCCCTCTTCTAGGGATCTGTCCATGCACCCAAATTGCTTCAGCAGTTTGGGTAACATTCCTAAGAAGTCCTACAAATGCAAGGACAATCAGAGAAGAGAAAAGAGAAGTCCCATTGCACGAATGGATACTGAGTCACATAAATTATTCACAGAAAAATACAAAAATATTCATATAAAATAAACAATAGTCATAAAATAATCCAGGCAAATATCAAATTACAAAACTAGAATAAAACAAACAAATCACCCAGAAAATGTTGCCTAAGAAAGCTTAAGAAAACAACTAACTATTTGATGGTGTCATGCCCCAGCATATAATTCTTATATACTGTTGTTGCTCTCTAGCCCCATCAAGTGGCTGGAGGGACAAATACCAAGTATATTGTTTGAAGCTGACCCCAACCCATAACCCATCAGCCTGCACTCTCAAAACATGTGCATGCTGGGAAGCCAGACTCCATTTCCTTTAGCATTTGGAGAAGGCAGAAGCACAAAGAAGAATCCATCTTAATCTGTGGCATATGGTCATCCAAGGACAAACCCACATCTCACACATAGAGCATCATTGGTGAGATTTAAATTGCTTGTATTTATTAATTGTTATGTTCTGCAGTTACTTAATACTGTCTATCTTGTATTTGGTTCTCATTGTATGTATTCCTATTTTCCCCAATTTCACCATATCCTGTTCTTTTAATAAAGCATTCAGATCTACGCACAGTCTGTTTTATTGAAGGATAGGTAGTTTTATCTGCATGTTGAGCTGCACACAGACTAATATATAGTGAGGACAGAACAGATGGAAACCAAAAATATTTATTTAAAATTCTAATCGTGAATGGATTAACAATATAATAAGTAAAATATGCCAAATGAAGTTTCCTCATGAGTGGGTCATTTCATGTTTGAGATGCAACATTTGATCAATTGTTCTTACCAGCTTTTCTTCACTTCAGAAGTCTGGAACACATGAAGGGAAGCCTCTGGCCATTACTGTAAGAATCAAGGAGATTTTAATTCATATAAAGTGTTGATTCTTCAGATATAGAGATCTGAATACTTTATTTATAAATTTAATTCATGTAAAGCTGAGCCTCCAAATGTTAACCCCCTAAGTCCTTCCCTGGTTACAGACTGCAAAGAATAGTAGTAACATTTTAATGGGTTTGGAAAGGGTCAAGACCCAGTGGGGGTTATTAAATGGCACATTCCCATTGCTGAATAGCAACTCTGTTCTGAACCTCCTAAGGCAACACGCAATGTCAGCCTCTGAGAACTATGGAAGCGTCATTCATCCAAAGCATGTTATTGTTACAGCAGAACTCAGAGAAAATGTTCTATTAAGGTATACAACAAAGACATCCTATGAGGATGGAAAATGGGTAACAATGTTATGGCATATAAAGTAAGTGGAAAATAATTTGTAATTTACTTCTTTCACATAGTCAAAACAAACACTATGAATCCCAAATTACTCATGAATAATCGTAGCACTTTTACAGATGCCTAAAACAAACTTACCTATCACCTAAAGAATAGTTTGTATAAAAAACAGCTTTGTGTGTTTGTTTTTTGCAAATTCCAAAAGCTGGCTTGTTATTGCTTTCAGCTTAAACATCTTCACTCTTGTTGAATAGACTGAAGAAATGCAAGAATTACAGGTAGACAAGTACCAGAAGAAAACAAGAACAGCTACGTTTATTCACTGTAGTGATTAGAGTGCCAGACCTGGACCAGGGATGGTGTAATGATAAGCTCTCCAAGTCAAGCTATACGCAGTGGCATCATTGACGTAATCATATTACTTCCATGGTAGCATTATGAAAATTGTTTACAATTCCTTTCATCATTAAAATACTTTTTTTTTTAGTTCACAGTCTACTTTATAACTTTATAACCATAGGATTTCCTGGTATTTCCCATTCAGACACTATTTCTTCACTAGAATAGAACAACGGAGTTGGAAGGGACCTTGGAGGTCTTCTAGTCCAACCCCCTGGTCAGGCAGGAAACCCTATACCATTTCAGACAAATGGTTGACCAATCCCTTCTTAAAACTTCCAGTGTTGGTGCATCCTCAACTTCGGGAGGCAAGTTGTTCCACTGATTAATTGTTCTGCCAGGTTCTAGGCTGCTTCTCTCTTTGATTACTTTCCATCCATTCCTTCTCCTGCCGCCTTCAGGTGCTTTGGAGAAGAGGTTGATCCCATCTTCTTTGTGGCAACCCCTGAGATATTGGAAGACTGCTATCATGTCATCTGTAGTGCTTCTTTATCCCTGCACATCTTGATTAAGCTCAATTAAGATTGGCCAGATGCTGTCACTTAACCAATTCAAAATCCCATTCAGGCCTGAAGTTAATTTTGACTTTGAAGTTTGACTTCCAAATATGACTTTGAAAGCTTATCCTTTTTCAGCTGATTCTAAATTATTGAGACAAAAGGTGTACCATCTATGTCTTGATCTCCAAGGCCAGGCAAATGAAACTTCAAAACTAAGCAATCATTCAATTATATTATATATAACAACAGAAATTAACCCTGTGGCAATATTAAATCATTTTTAGTTTGGTTGTACATCTATATCCTTCCCTAGGCATTTTGGAATATCTACACATTGGCATCACCCACCTCCTCAGGCGTCAATAAGGCAAAATCCACAATTATATAGAAAGTTCAACTCACATTCAAATGAATTTATACAGAACTCCCCTTCAGATTTCCTTCCCCCTTTTGTCCTATCATAAACATTCTAGCCTCTTATTCAGCCCATAGGCAGTTCAGAGAATTTACCCTAGCAACCATTTTCTGATAAAATACAAACTCCTCTATTCTAGATTTCTGTTTTTCAGTTTTCTTTTCTGGGAATGGCCTCGGGGCCTTCTCATAAGGCTCAAATATTTCCTATGAATGCCACTGCAAACAGCATTGTTTATACAAATGGCCAAAGAAAATACATAGTTCCTTTCTGTCTCCAGATCAGTGTTAGTATTTGGCCTTCATGGCTCAAGAAAAAACATAGATGCTGATGATCCTGCAAAATTTTGTTAAGCAAAAATGAAAAAGATGACCCTGTAAGTATTTTTATACAATAAGTTCCTTCTCTCTGATACACGTTCCAAAATAGCCAGAAAAGGAACTCCTTTTTGAGGAATAATTCTCTGAATGTTCAATCATGTTTGCACAATGAACAAATGAACAGGTTTTGATAAATTTGCTATTAGCACAGGGTTATTCTGTCACTGGGCAAAAGTATCCTGGACTAGGAAGAGGTGGCATAAACACAGTTATTTCCTGGCCATTCCTTCCGAGCCCTGCTCCATCAAAGTGGGATCAATGCAATCGATTCCTTGTGATAAATGCAGAAAGAAGTGGGATAAATCGTGTATAACTCTTATGAAAAATATCAACTTTTTTTTTTCCTGGATCAAACATCTTCTTTGGCTTTGTGGAAAATGTATAGGTGAACTAGTAAGATGATGCTTATTTATCTACTAATTTTAAATCAAATTGGTTCCTTTGAAACCAATTTTGGGAACACTTAAGGCCACTTTAATTGGAGGGACTCCATTTGCCCCTTGCTATGGGAAGCAAATTTGGGGATCTGTCTTCGTGTGTTAAGTAAGAAGCACTTTGAACATCATGAATTACAGTTCATTACACAGTCTGCCAGATGTTTAGACTGGATTTGGCATTTTTATTCACCTATCAAGTTCTTTCCAAGGACTTGGGATAATCAGATGTTGCTATGGTTGATGGTGTTAAAAGGTATTGTCGCAGAATGTGAGCTGTTCTGAGTAAAGCTGCCCTCTGCAATTCACTGGTGGTGATTTTGTCAATGCCAATGGTTTTCAAGGGCTGCTCCAGTTTTTTTAGGGTTGCACCCAAAGCACCGGTTATTATTGGTACTATTTTTGCTTTCTTTTGCCACAGCCATTCTACTTCTACGTGCAGGTCACTGTATTTTGAGATTTTCTTCAGTTCTTTCTCTTTTCTTCTGATGTCTCCAGATATTACTATTTTTATTACTTCAAAGAAAGTCAAGAATAAAAATATCAGAAAGGGGAAAACTTCAACACTTCAAAGAAAAATACACCAAGGGTACTTCCTGAGAAATTAGCCCTTATATATTTTCCACTGCAAGCAAAAACAATAGTTAATGAGTGGACTGAAAGAGAAAGAAAAATGTTATTGTGATCATTAACCAGCAGAGAGAATGAGAAAGAAACAGTTTCCATTGAAGAGTGCTTTCAGAACCATTCTGCCTTCCTGCATATGTTTTTGTTTTTTTGCTTTTTTTAAAAAAAATTGGGGCTAATTTCTCGTCTGTGACGTTCACTTCAATGCAATCAGGAAACCAATAGCCCATCTGCAATATAAGGGCAACCTTTAGTGTCCTTTGATCAGAAATTCATCTTTCCTACCTTTGTCTGAATCTCTTGTGCAAACCAGGTGAATCCAACACCCCCATTCAAAGCCAGTCCAATTGGCGAGGGGCTGAGGGGGCCGGAGGACTCCCTTTTCTCTCGGATGCCAGGATGACTCTCGTCCTGCTTTTCTGCACTCTTGCTTTCATTCTGCAGGTGACCAATGGTAAGATAGGGCAGGTAGAGTTCTTTCTATACCATGAGGGCAGGGGAGGAGGGGAAAGAAAATCTGCATTAATTGTTTTGTATCAGTTCCTTGCATTTGAGCCCTTGTTGCCTAATATGCTATTATCTAGCTACGGCTTCCATGTTTTAAAGCCAAACACAGATTGTCCCCCCCGAGTCTTCTTTCAGACTCCTTTATCTTGTTTGGGCTCAGAGCTGAGTTATTTTCATGCCTTTTGTTTTGCGTTGCATCAATAATCTTCCTGCAGCCAGAAATATACCTTTATTTAACAGGAGAGAAGTACAGGGTGTGGGGTGAGGAAGGCACACGGGTGACCCTTCCTTGCTACCTGAGTCCCCAGACGGTGAAAGACAACTTGAGGCACCTGTACAAAGGATTAGAGGTTTACTGGGTGCGGCATGGAGGCAGGTAAGACAAAATGACCCCGTTTTATTTAGTTTGGAATGGAGGGCCGAGTGGATTAGTGGCACTTCTGTTTAATGTTCCACTTTTTCCTTTCCCCATTTCCCTTCCCTTTTTTCTTTGTGAGCAGTTCTTCCATGAAACGTCATTTGGTGCTCGAGGTGAAGCCCAGTGGGCTTAAGAGTCTGTCCCATTCCATGATGCGCCGAGTAACTGTCTGGGACACTGGCTTTCTTAAGGGGAATTTTTCACTCCAGATTAAGCCTTTGCTGATGGAAGATGCAGGAACCTATGAGGCACGAGTGAGACGTGGGAAAGAGGACTGGCACTGCCTGGTGGAGCTTGGTGTGGTGTCAGGTAGGTGGATGGGATAGTTGCTCAAAGATAAAAGTAACCCTCTCCGAGGGGAATGGAGACTCTTACAAAGATGAAGCCTGAATCTGGATCTGGCTGGAAACCTTTAAAAGCTTGGATTCTTGGATGCTAAGAATCCTTGGATGCTAAGCAAACAGCAATTGTGAAGCCGCATGCATCTATGGGATTCAACATTTCAAAGTGATTCATGTCCCCCATTGAATAGAAGCAGTAAGGTAACTAAGACTATGAAGAACATGAAAGTCCCCACCATCTTTACCTTGTTATGTTCAGCATTTTTTTTTCCTGTAAGAGCTATCCATTTAACAGTATCAAAACTGGGCTGGTAGAGTGCCTGACAATCAATATATCAATAGTCCCATAGGCTAGGGATCAAAGTGTCTATGAATATTACTACACAATTTTCCTTTTCTTAACAGTCACTGCTCACCCTTCTCGTCCTCTAATTGAGTCTGAATCGGTCAGGCTAAACTGCAACTCCAGCCACCCAGGAAATCCTACCAACATCCTCTGGTTCCACAGAAATGTCCTCGTTCGCACCTCCTACAGGCTTCATCCTATGGGTCAAACCCTGCTTATCACTGAATCAGTCAGTAGTGACACCGGGCACTGGGTTTGCCAACTCACCTTTGCAGATGGAGAGATAATTGCAGTCAGACACAACTTGCAAGTTATAGGTGAGATCCATCTTCTCATCTCATCTTCCCTTTTCTCACGTTTCTTCTCCTTGGGCGAGTGGGGAAGAAACAGCATCAGTAAAAACATGCTTATTTCTCTCTCTTTCTTAGTGTGCTTGAATGAGTCAGAAAGACCATTGTGCACTGAATTCTAGCTATCACTCATTTTTGCACCTTCTGGTATCCCACCACTAAAAAAAGTGTGTTATTTTTATTATCTCCTCTATAGGATTTACTGA
Source organism: Pseudonaja textilis (assembly GCF_049901715.1). NCBI lineage: Eukaryota > Metazoa > Chordata > Lepidosauria > Squamata > Elapidae > Pseudonaja > Pseudonaja textilis. The sequence continues at coordinate 160,831,208 of NC_141991.1, read as the reverse complement.
GCAAGCCCACTCTGTCATCTATATAGCAGCTGGATCTGATGCTCATTTGCCCTGTGTCCTGAATTCCAATCCCAGGAAATATGGAATTTCAGGGGTGGCCATCCAATGGGGATACATGGCAGGGAGAGAACTGAAGGCCAAGCCCACTTCCAGTTATGAAAACCGTCAAGATTTCACTCTTCATCTCCCATCTGTTGGATTAAATGATGCAGGCCAGTATCTCTGCAAGATCACCATCCAAGGGGTTACTATAATTCAGAATGTCACTCTGGCAGTGATGGCAGGTGAGGAACAAACTTGTAGCAGGGCCTTTCTTCTTTTAAGGGATTTCCCCTGAAAGTTAGGGAAACATAATCCATCCTACCTCCCAGGACCCTGAAAGAAATTTGAACTGGAAGCATGGAACACCAGAATACTTACCACTTCGGGATAATTGAATAGGCTGTCTCCTATCATTCCCAGCTATTAACCAGACTATCTGGAAAGATGGAATTGATGGCCAATGTATCCAGAGAGTAATAGGTGAGGCAAGCAGATCAAAAGACTTGTAGACTTAAACTCTGTCAGAATAGTTATAGAACAAAACTCTTCACCTTTTTCTCTCATGGACTATTCTGAGAGTTGAGTGAGACCTAGAGTTCTTCTCAGAAAGATGTATTTTAATGCATGAAATAAAATACATAGTTATGGAGGGAAACCAATTATGCTCAAATGCAGGTATCAAAAGATTAAAAACAACAGATACATAATAATATAGCAGTACATATACTTTATTACTCCATTAAATGAATAACACAATATTCTTTTTAAAGGTATAATCATTTTAGATAGTTGGATTTATTGATGTTAACAGTTTTGGAGTCTATGGGCAATACATTACTTTGTTGCCTATATACATTATGACATGACAAACTAAAATTTAGCTGAAGATCAGTTATATTTTTTTCATATAAATTCATTGATCTGAAATCTATCCACAGATTCTATAATTTTGCTCCAGAGTTATATAGTAAAGAGCTTCCCTTAAACTTTTTAAAATGCTTGCATTGTTCACCACATTATAAAAAAGATGTTGAGAAAAAGTGCAGAGAAGAGCAACCAGGATGATTAGGGGACTGGAGATTAAAACATACAAAGAACGGTTACAGGAACTGGGCTTGGGTAGTCCAGTAAAGAGAAGGACCAAGGGAGACATGATAGCAGTCTTCCAATATTTGAGGGGCTGCCACAGAAAGGAAGGGGTGAAGCTATTTTCTAAAGCTCCTGTAGGCCAGACAAGGAATAATGGATGGAAACTGAACAAGGGCAGATTGAACCTGGAAATAAGGAGAAACTTTCTGAAGTGAGAACAACCAACCAATAGAACAGCTTTCCCTTGGAAGTTGTGGGAGCGCCGTCAGTTGAGACTTTCAAGAAGAGATTGGACTGCCATTTGTCAGAAATGGTGTAGGGTCTCCCCCTTGGGCGGCAGGTTGGACTAGATGACCTACAAGGTCCCTTCCAACTGTGAGTTCTAATCCTACCTTTGGCAGAAGCCGGCTCAGTGACTTTGGGCCAATCATTTTGTCTCAGCCCTAGGAAGGAGGCAATGGCAAACCACTTGTGAAAAACTTTGCCAAGAAACTTATCCAGGCTATTTCTGAGAATCAGACAGAACTGAACCAGGAGCGGGAGGGCGGGGCGGGGGAGAACAGGAAGGATTGCTTATCCAGAGAAAAAAATTGCAGGTTGATATTCTATGATTATTTATCTGAGACTCAACCACAATGAATGGAAACTCTGACATATTTGGTGGTACTGAGCCTGGTGGTGGGCAGGCATGATGCTGGGTTGTTTTCACACACTTCTAAATTCGTGCCTTACCCTCTCCTTTGCACGTAGAGCTTTCAGTTCTGTAGAAGTTAATACCTATGATTCCAGTTTTCTAGTTACTTTTACTAGAAACATTACTACTTTTTAAATGTTTGCCTGGCTTGATTTTTTTTCTGCTTCTGGGAAAATGGGTTTTGAGGATGGAGTTGAGAAAGAGAGTTCTCACAGGAGACTTAAATCTCGCAGGAGACTGTGAGTTCTAGTTTTGCTTTAGGCGTGAAAGCCATCTGGGTGACTTTGGGCTGCCAGTCATTCTTTCTCAGCCAGTCAGGGTCAAGGGACAAGCCAATCAGTCAATTTCTTGCACAACCAATGCATAGCAATAACAATAGCGCTTAGACTTATATACCCCCCCACAGTGCTTTATAGCACTCTATGGATGGTTTACAGAATCAGCATATTGCACCCAACAATCTGGGTCCTCATTTTATTGACTTCAGAAGGATGGAAAGTTGAGTCAACCTCGAGTCTCGTCAGGATCAAACTCCAGACTGTGGGCAGAGTTAGCCTGCAAAACTGCATTCTAAGCACTTCTTTTAATCAATTTTTTAAAAAGCACGTCCTGCACTTGCAGGAAAAACGTTAGGAACAAAAAAAATTTGAACAATAAAATAATAACTATAGAAGTCCAAGAGAAATTAAAGAGAATTACAGACATCAAAATAATGGCCATTCATAAATGGATGAATGAGTCCCACAGGGTTCCACTTGCCTCCTAGGATGTTGAAAATGTTCATATTATTGGGAAGGTTCATGATATCGTCTAGAGCAGTGGCCCCCAACCTTTTGGGCACCAGGAACCAGTTCCATGGAGAAAGGTTTTTCCACGGACCAGAGGGCATGTGGTTGTGTGCTGCCTGCATCCTATGGATGGAGCTTTGCTTGTTTATGCGGCCCAGTTGCTGGCAGGAGTTGGAGGAGAGTTTCACCAGTATGCTGTTGACATCTAGCATACTTCTACTCCATATCATCAAGGAAGAACGTGATATTAAACCAGATAGGGTGAACAACCTGAAACTAAATTCAGACAGCCAGTGTAGTGTGGTAGCTACAAAGTTGGGCTAGGACTGAAGAGATCCAGGTTCAAATCTGTTCTTAGTTATAGACAGGGGTGGGATTCTACCAGTTTGCACCTATTCGCTAGAACTGGTTAACATTCTAAGTGGTTTGGAGAACCGGTTGTTAGAAGAAATTATTGGCCTAATCCTGTAAGGAAGGAAGGAAGGAAACATTCTGGTGTTGCTTACAGAAACTGCTTCTCCGTTAACCCTTAACCTCTTGGCAGGACTAATCTTCCTGTCTCAGAAACTTCTCTGGAGTTTTTTTCCCTTCCTTTGCTGGTACTTTGCTTGTGTGGAGTGATCAAAGTTACAATGGCACTGAAAAAAGTGACTTATGACCATTTTTCACACTTACGACTGTTGCATCCCCACAGTCATGAGAAGCCAGGTGAGGAGATGCGTGCCTCGATGTGAGTGATATTGAGTCATGCCAATAACATGACCACCAAGCCGTGCCCATCACCTAAGCCACACCCACAGAACAGATTGTTAAAAAATTGAATCCTACCCCTGGCTATAGAAGCTTATTTTATGGCTTTAGACTAGTCATTCTTCCTCAGTCTAACTTAGGGTTGTTGAGTATGGGAATAATACATAATAGTATAATTCTTTACATAGACCCAGGTCTCAGTGTTGCAGTTTGAGTAATTTAACTTAATGCTGTAGGAGGAAGGTGAGAGGGAGAGGGGATTAGTGATTTCTGTTTCCTTGCTTTCTTTCAGTTATTACCAGCACTGTTGGGCCAAGAATTCCTGAAGGTTCTCACTTGGTCCTCATCTGTAACCTCAGCTACTGCACAGGAAAAGAGCATTTTCAATGGAAGTGGCTGGACTTGGAATCCAGCAACAGCTCTCAGTCTGATTCCAGTAGGCCCGTGAAATGGGGCCCAATCCAGGAATTCCACCAGGTGTCATCAAGGGATGCAGGCATCTGGGAATGCAGCGCCCACGGTCCAGAGGGGAAGCTGGGATCGGTGCAGTATCACCTGGAAATTGCAGGTATTCTTTGTTTCTTTAATTGCAGAAATGCATATTTCACTCTAAATTATATGGATCACAACAGCTCACATGTTTATGCTTGACAAGAGAGTAAAACCTTCAGCATGGGGCCAGCTTAACAGAAGCTTGGAGAAAATAGTAACTTCTTCTGGTATTATGCATTCCAAGAAGTTGTTTGGAAACAGCATTCAAAAGTAACCCCCACCTCTCCCTACCAGCTACCCTAATTCAGATAGCAAAAAGATTGAAAGATCTCCTATGAAGCTCAGAAACCACAGAAAAGTACAAATAGAATAGAATTCTCTATTGGCCAAGGGTGATTGGACACACAAGGAATTTGTCTTGGTGCAAATACTCTCACTATACATAAAAGAAAAAAATACATTCATCAAGAATCATAAGGTACAACACTTAGTGATAGTCATAGGGTACAATAATCAAATAATCAAATTGCAGGTCATAGGGTACAATAATCAAATCATACTAGGAATCAGTCAATATAAATCGTAAGGATACAAGCGATAAAAGTTACAGTCATACAGTCACAAGTGGGAGGGGATGGGCGATAAGGAGTTATGAGAAGATTAATAGTAATAGTAGTGCAGACTTTGTAAACAGTTGAACAGTGTTGAGGGAATTATTTGTTTAGCAGAGTGATGGCTTTCGGGAAAAAACTGTCCTTGTGTCTAGTTGTTCTGGTGTGCAGTGCTCTATAGCGTCGTTTTGAGGGAAGGAGTTGAAACAGTTTACGTCTGGGATGAGGGGTCTGTAAATATTTTTGACTCGTGCAGAATACAGATCCTCGATTGAAGGCAGGTTGGTAGTAATTGTTTTTTTCTGCAGTCCTAATTATCCTCTGTGTCTGTCCTGTTGGGTTGCAGAACCAAACCAGACAGTGACAGAGGTGCAGATGACAGACTCAATAATTCCTCTGTAGAACCGGAGACCCAGGCTTTGAAGGCAAGCCCACAAACTGGGCTTGAAAACAAACAAGAACGTAGCGCAGTGGCCCCTGCGCACAAGATCATATCGCCCAGTTCCCTCAGTCTTACACCCTGCTTTTGAATTAGCAGAGTTTCCCGGTTACCCCCCAGAAGAAGCAGGTTCGGATCTAACGTCCTGCAATAGTCTGACCCAGACGACACAAGTGCAGCCTATCCCTGAGCCCCACAGAGAAATTCTACCGCAAGATTTCCCAGTCTTGCTGGGCTGGCAGACGCTTCTTCAAGCGGGGAACGTGACCTGGACGGGTTCCAGCCACGAACCGCTGACGTCATCCCTACCCCGGTCGGTGCTCGGTCCGCAACCTTTCTCCGAAACAAAGCTCGGAGCCTTTTCCCCCAACCCGGCCAGGCAAAGCCATCGCCTCGGCAGGTGACTAAGGAGGGCGAGCTAGATCGTCCGGCGCTGGTGGCGGCCTCGCCTCCGCTTTATGCGCCCAGCCACCGGTGGAAAAGGGAGAAGAGAGAGAGAGAGGCCGCGGCTCGTGCAGCCGCAGCCCCAAGCCCCGCCTCGGCTCTTTCACTTGCGGGAGCCGCCGACGAGAGGAACGGAAACAACCGCTGCAGCAGCAGCTTCCCTCGCTGCTCGCCCCAAAGGGAGGAGCGAAGTGGGGCCAGGATGGGGTAGCTGGCTGGAACCACATCGCCCCAGCGCTGGATGGGCCCTGGCGCCTTCCCAACATACGCCGGGCGGGGCCGCTGTCAATTTCTTCGACGCTCCTTCCTCTCCCGCTGAAACAAAGGAGAGCCGGGAAGAGGGCTGGAGAGCAACGCCGCCGTTCCCTTTATTTCCCCCTCACACGCTTCATGCTCGGGCTTCGGGAGAACAAAGCCCCCCGCGCGAAGGCGGAGGGGGAGAAATCCTGAGCTCATTTCCTTTTCAGGCGGGGACCCGGGCGGAGGGTGGGGAGGGGAACAATTCTGTCGCCTTGGAAATTGGAGCTCGACTCCCTGCCTTCAAAGGTACTGAATTGCACTGCTCTTCCCCATTGGCCAGCCTGGATAAAACTATTGGGAGTTGCAATTCAGCAGCATCTACTGGCCTGAGAGTATAGATGACAATGACCTTGTTAAAATTAAGCGATCCAATTACTACTTCTTGTCCGACTCAAACCCCAGTGAAGCTTTTGTTTTTATTGGGGGGGATTAAGTGTCACACACAATCTGACGGTTCCAACAACAGGCCCCCAAAGTGACTTGGGACAGACATTGCATTCAATTTATTCAGCAGATTAGCTACCCACCACTGAGATATCCAGTCTACTGGGTTCAACCCATAGTTTGTTACACAGTCTATTAACTGTTCAAGACAATTTGTTATAAATTGTCTCCCTTGCTTTCAACGTAAGAAGGAGTAGTTGGCATCTGATTATTAATTGCATATTGTTTCAAGTCTCTGGGTGATCTCCCTTAAAAATTTTACGCAGAGATTGAAAAGCACAGCTAGGCTAAACCTTGTGGTGCCTCAGCTGTGGGCTTGTAGATTGGAATGGTGGTGTCATAAAATTCAGACCGTCTACTCAGAAAAGTGCAGTGGTTAAAGGGACTGAAAGTTTCAGAGGCCCAGAAGAATTAATCAGTCTCTCCGCACTCATAAAGGCAACCAAAGCAGGCCTAAAGGATACCTGGAGTGCAACCAGACCTTTGATTTTAATCAATTCACTTACTGTTCCAAAATGATCTAGTTCTCTAGGCAGCCTTTAGTGATCCATAACTCCAGTTAGCATTTGAGGGCATCAAAGAGCACAGCAATAGCGATAAAGCGACTAAGGTAGCCGTGACTGAGATTTCTATCTTATTCTCTTAGTTTACACAGTGGAGCATTAATCTTATTTGTACCTTATTTTTTTCAAATCAAGTCACTAATTGCAGTTGATTTGGAAGGAAGGAGGATCCTAAGAGCCACAAAAGCAAAAAGTACAATTCTATAACCAGGAATATATCCGTATGTAATATCGTGAGACTTGTTGCTAAATAAACGGGACACAACTTTTATCTGGATATATATGGTACTTCTATATTTTGTTTTGTCCAACAAAACATTGTGACCATTCCCATCAAATTAAAAAACAGCTTTGCTCTCACCAGGATAATCTTAATTTGCTGACTACAAAATGTATGCAATTCAGTTCTGAATGGCATTGTTTACATCTCATCCAGTAGCTGCCATTTTACTACAAATAATTGAGTTCAGATAATTGATTTTCCATGTGATACAATATGCACCTACTAAGCTAAGATGGATTTTTGAGTTTATCAGTTTTTGATCCACTCTGTTTTCCCCCCAGTCTGATTTATTTAATATACTTTTGTCTTGCAGCCAGTGCCCAGCTTGCCAGCTTGCCCTCTGCACCAACTGAGACAATATTTGGCCTGTTACTATTTTTTCTTGTTGCCTTCCTCTCCATTATAACTTTGGTCTACCTGAGACGAAGGGTAAGTCATATCCACCACCCTTTTTTTTTTGCTGTTCTTGCCTATCTTTCTTTTTCTTTTCAAAATAGGTGGGAAACCAAATCATCAAGGTACAATGTGGTTAAAATCCCTCTCCTTTGTGGCCAAGGTCCTGCCTTTCTTTTGACCATCTGCTACCAACTCAATTACCCAGTGGGTAAATGTGATTGGGGTGTGCATAAGCACTATGGCACTTCAGCATTAGCTCTAGGTCCAGCAGAAGCTCTCCGTCATCTCCAAATGATGTGGACATAGTATGGTTTCTTTGTGATTACTCTTTTTCCCTGAAGAATGACTGATAAAGTTGTTACTAAAACAAGAGCCAGGATTGTAACAACAATTTCTTTTACCACTATTAATTTTTAGATGTATTCCCTGAACTTCCAAGCACTGGATAAGATTGTGGATGCTTTACCTGGGAAAGGAGAAAAGAATGGAAGCCAGAAGAAGACTTTACAATCGGAATGCTAAAGGAAAGGAAAACGAGGAAGAAGATTGCTTATATGAGAACTGCCAAGACTGGACAACTAGACCTATGAATAGATTTATGTTGGTTTGGGTCAAGGGTCAGTAAGTTTATGGTGTTTTAAACTGTGAGATAGATCTTCCTTGAAAACAGTGAAAGCTGAATGGACAGTAATCCATTGAGGGAGAGGATGTGCAGCCAATTTCTTCAAAGAAATCACATTTAAAATCTGCTGGATTTCTTAGAGATGATTTCTCTCCCTTTTAACTGCTTGGTAGTTTCTTATATGTTTTCCCCCCCTTTTGTGCAAGTTTAGGAAGTCTGGTTCATTTCTGCCCCTTTCTTAAGGTTATTGTTGCATGTCCTGATCCACGGATTTTTATACAAAATAATACAGGTATTCCTCAACATATGACCACAATTAGGACTGGGATTGCCATTTTAAGTTGGTATGTCATAAAGTGAGACATCAAGTGACCATGCCACCTGACAGCAGCAATCCCATCATTCTTTGTTGTGGTTGTTAATCAGGAATTGCAGGTAGCCATTTCAGTCCAAACCATTCCAAACGTTCTCCCTCCCAGCCCAGAAACTCAGTAAGAAAAGGGATTGTTTCCAACTCTCCACACCCACCTCTGTCTTTCCCGTCTGAGAATTTTGGCCCCCTGCCCACCTGCCTTGTAAAGTGGCAAGCAGTCCCAGAGCTACATGCCTGTGAGAGACTGCTTGCCATGACTCAGGCAGCTTCAGCTGCCCCAGCAAGTGCCAGCAAGTGCTCATTTGCCCAGCTAGCTTTTCTTTCCAGCTTCATTTCATTTCTTTGCAGAACCCAGTTGTTATTAACAACTTTTGTAAAAAGTTTGTAACCCACAGTTCTATAAACAGAAATAATTATCTCTGAAAGCTCAAATCTTTCAATAAAGTAATTTTGCTTAGACTTTAGAGACTGGTCTTTTAAAACGATTAATTTAAAACTAAGTAATTAAACTGCAAATAATAATTCATAGAATCTTAGGGCTGGCTGGAAGGAACCTTGTGGGTGTTCTAGGTCCAACCATCTGTTCAAGGCAGGGGTTCTTATATCAACTGAGACAAACGGTTGTCCAATCTGTTCTTGAAAACCTCTAGCGATGGAGTCCCCGCAACTCTGTGAGGCAAGCTGCTCCTTTGATTAATTGTTCTCACTGTCAGGTAATCCCTCGTTTCCGGGTTGAATCTCCCTCTGAAGATCTTCCACCCATTGCTTCTATTGGGAGGTATCTATCATGTCTCCCCTGAACCTTCTCTAGATTAGGTTAAACATGCCTAGTTCCTTAGCAATTGGCATTGTACAGTTTAGCCTCCAGACTCTTTATCGTTTTTGTTCTTCTCTGCACTCTTTCTAGGGCTTCAAGCATGATGATCCTCATAATCATAACTATCATTAACTTGTGTTAATACTGTCAACATCTGTGACATCTGTGGTCTATTTAAGTGATGTAGCCACAGGTGAAACAAGTTAAAAACTGCTAAAATTGTATTTGTTCCATATTTCAAATGTTGATGCTGCAGTGTTGTAATTTATTACAATTTACCAAGAAAGGCAACCTTTGATTGGTCTGCTTATGTTCTGATCAGTGATCCAGAGATTAAGAACCATTTAAGCACATAGCGATCATTAGTGGCACTATTAGATAATGGAACTCAAGAGTGCATGTCTGTCTTCCATTTCTGAATTGCACTCTGGATTGCCTTGAGTGCTGCCCTGCATTTGGGCTAAAGCATTTCAGGTTTTTTTTTTGCAGGCTAACGTCAGCAGCGGATTGGCTGCTTTGCAGAGAAAGGACTGCCCCTTCAGTCGAGCCAATGCTTGCCATGTATTCTAATAGGCTCTATATCTCCTTTTACTGCATCCATCACAGTGGGAGACTGCCTCTATCAACATTGTCTATGATAAAACACTTATTATTACAGTCCGAAATCAGACCATGAGTCATAAATATCTGAACAAACAACATTCAGACGAATAAAAAGGTGTTTAAAGACCTGTGTTCTGACAGACGAGCATTCAAAACGCACTGACAATGTCTCCTCGAATGGCGGTGAAATGTTTGCAACCAAATTGCCAAGCTCAGGGCTCAAACCAACAGCCTAACTACCAACCAGAGCTACTAATACACTCAAACACATTTCCGAATACAATTATGTTGAAATCCCACCAGCTCTCTAATGGGGTGGGACATCTGCACAATAAAGTGAGCATGGTGGGATGGCCAACGCACACAGGTTGCCATGTTTTGAGAGAATGACTTCCCTTGCTTTATCGCTGGTCTAATGCTGGTTGAAAAGATGATTACCAAATAGCAATTGGGCAGAATGGTGTAGTAACATGGTAAAACAGAGAGCTGACTGTCTTAAAACCCAGTGACTCCATGGTGAAAGAGGCAATTTTGAGAGACAGTTCTCCCACTTTATTGCACCAGCTCTCTCAACCTGCTGAACAAGTGGTGGATGGGCCTGTTTTAATTTAGGTGTAGTCCTTTTTCAAAACTCCATGAAAGTAGTTTGAAGGAGTATGTAACCTGTGCTCAAAACCTAAGCAGCTTCCCCACCCCTCTTAATAGCTTTAGGGAGCTGCCTACACAGCAGTGGTTGAAAATGGTGTCCACCTCTTTCCTATGAAGAGAAAAAGAACAAGATTGACGGGGCAAGAGGACACGGGGGATGGATCATACTCACCACACCAGTCTGAAGTGGCCATAGGCACTAGGCTGCTCCTGTTCATTCTTTGTGAAATATTTTGATGGATCTCAGCAATAGGACACCACAATTGTTGGCTGTCAGTTTATTCCTCCTACCTTCCGTTGATTTATCTGCAAGTTTGCTAAAGTGACACTGCCATCTAGAGTCTACAAAAAAAGAGCAAAAAAAGAAGATGATTTATCCATCCATCCCTCACATATGTGACATATATGTGATAAAACTGAGCTCTTTTCGATATTTTAATTATATTTGTATAAAACATGTTTATGTTTTCTTCCAGTGTTGATATTCGTGAGTTTATCCCTTTTTTATTCCTACAACACACTCCTTATACGGGACAACATGAATAGCAGAATAGTCCCCTACCACATAGGGGAACTATTCTGTCTTAATTTGGTCTCAAGGGTTTTGAGTGAAAAAGCTTTGCACAGTACTTATGGCTGCTCCTTAGGGACAATGGGGATGAAATTTAGAAAGAGAGATGATAGATGGATAGAAGATTAGATAGAAAGACAGACAAACAGACAGGCATACAGGCAGACACAGAAACATCCAAATCAATATTTAAGCATAATGCATGCTACATTCTTGAAAGCAACAGTGAAGCAGCATGTGCAAATTCTAGCAAAGATGATGGACAGCATTAATCCACATCACTCTCCAAGGCCAATCAGTCGCTCAGCAAGGATTCAAAATCTCTCTCCCAAGTCTTCCTTCCACATTCCTGAGCAGTCAGAGAGTAGACGAAATATTTCATTCTGGATCGTTTCATTACTGTATGGTCGTTTTCCAGCTTTATTGGGGTACTACATATGATTAGACCTTTTACATGATCTCATTAAAATTTATCTTTATCTCTCCTAAGAGCTAAAGCCCTTTCTCACTGGGTCAACTAGCACTGGTTCTAATTAACTTACTTGTCAAGGGTAATTCTACATTATTTCAGGTTTTCAATGAAAGAACTTATTTAATTTTTTAAAAAATCATCCGGGCATCAGACCATAAGCTGCTTGGAATTATCTTTTGTAAAATAGTAGTCATGTATGTTTCCAAACAGACAAGCTGAGGGACAATGCTTCAAAGAAATGCTAATTAAAGTTTTCCTCACAGACTGAATCAAGCCTCTTCAGAACAGCCAAACAAAGTAGGGGAAGCTCTGAAATCAGGACAGCTGATGAAAAGTATTGTATTTAATTGAGACTGTCATTTGTTCTTCTATAATTGTCTGGTTTGCACAGCAACCAAACAGGACAAGTACAGACTTTAACAGATAGTTAGGACTGCAGAAAAAAAAAAACAATTGTAGTCAGCATGCCTGGCATGAGCCAGAAAGTGGGCTGTGAAAATATCCACAGACCTCTCACATTCTAGTCATAAACTTCCCCTCTCAGGACTCCACTACAGGGCATTGCATGCCAAAAAATACTAGACACAAAGACACCACCACCATTCCATCACTCTTCTGAGCAACTAACTCCCAAATCACTGCCTTAAGCCTAAAGATATTTACCCATGTAGTAGGGCTGTATTGCTGTTATCCTTCTCATCGTTAATACTTAACTTCTTCTAATTGTATCTTATGATTTATCACTGGTTTGTAACTTATAATTTATGAGTGTAGCTTACGAATTATGATTTATGAATTGCCACATTGTTGTTTCTATGTTCACTGAGAGTTTATTCACTGGAGACAAATTCCTTGTGTTTCAAATCACACTTGGCCAATAAAAATATTCCAATGTTCCAATTTGGTAGGCTCAACTGTTGTTTGGTTGACCCCCTCATGGGTCAGTTGCAATTCTAATATTCTTTTCCAAAAGGAAATTAATTAAAAATATGCACAAAAACAAAATAAATATTTGTTATATAAAATAAAGCTACTGTTCTGAAAAATGGATTTAAATAGACAAATATTTGTTGTTAGGAGAGTTCAACTTCTTGTTTAACGATAGAATAGTATTTAGAAGGTTACCTGTAAGTATCTACATAAGCTGTGTCTCCACCAGCACTTAATCAAGCCCAGGCAACATTTTTTGGTATCACTGTGATGTCTTTTTTCATCTCATCCCCAGCCTGTGAGCAGACCAGCCTTAAGCTGCCCTTAGCCCAGTCAGTGTTGAAGTATGTTCTTCTATGTACCCATCAGCAACCACCAGGATGATAAATCTGTTAAACTTTACCACAATTAGTTTGGAAGCAAAGACAGGTCTAATAGTCGTTAAAGGTGCACTGGTAGTTTCAAGGTAACCCCTTCCCTTTCAGTTAATCCTATCAATAAGAACTTGGCTGTTTTGTGCATAAAGAGCTTGATACAGTACTAATGCGTGAATCTTCTTTTGACTTTGAAGAAGAAAGGTAAAAACGAAGTTCCTAGCACAAGGGTTGTTTTTGCCTTCCTCTAGAAATGCAACTCTAGTTGGATGCATATGATCCCCTACCCACAAGCGCATGAATGCTTAAATAGCACCATAGTGGTTGTCATTTAGTATCCTTTATGGCATGGTAGAAGTCACTGGCAGCTGGTAATTTAAATGACAGTCTATTAGAGTTACACAATAATGGTAGGTTACTCAGCCAGCATTATTGTGTTTTAACTCTGCAGCCCTTACCAGTTTAGGTCAAGGCTAAAATATTGTAAGAATGGATTTCTCATTGTTTCCTTAATGGAGCTTGGAAGAATATGAAAGTCTGCTTTTGTTGCAGATATAAAGAAAGGAAAGGAAGAAGAAAGAAAATAAAGACGTTGCTTGTGACTCATAAACCTTCTGCAGGTCCACGATTGGTGATTCTCCAGGATGTTCAGTTTCTTAGTGTCTTCTTTAGGAAGCACTCATGTTAACAGCTGTTTTCTTTTAGTCCTGAAAATAAAAAGCATTCTAAGTCTTTTACAACAGTATATCCTGGTGGGCACATTCAGTTCCATACTCATATTCTGAAAGAGCGCTTGCACCAATATTTTTAGTTACTATACCAATATTGCTAAGCAACCATCTTAATGTTAAATTTTTAGGGCACTTTGTCTTCTATTTGATCCACACAAATGCATATGTAGAAGAAATGAGTTAATTCTCGGAAGAATGACAAATAATTTAGTTGCTGCCAAGGACAGCATATTTTTATCAGATATGACAGTTTTAGCGTGTCTGACACATGGTTACATGGCTGGCAAACATTTCAGTGGTGGATTAAATACTTAAAATAGTTCCACCTCCCCCCATCCCTGCAGTTCTGTAAAAAGTTCTCTAGCTAGAATGTTGAAAGTCCTAAGCAGTTTAAACTTATATAAACCAAAATCAAGGCATTTCTTATATTGTATTTTGATTTCACCTTCTCACTGAGTGATGACTGAGTATATGATCATTATCATCATCATCTTTTGAATTTATATGCTTCCAAATCTAATCCAGAAATCAAGAGCATCAAGAGAAATTATAGAGCAACAGTTAAAACACCTATAGCAGTGGTAGCGAACCTTTTAGAGATCGAGTGCCCAAACTGCAACCCAAAATTTATCACAAAGTGCCAGCACGGCCACACCGCACTCTCACGCCACATGTGAGCTGCCCGCCTTATCCCAGACAGGGGAGGGAGGAAGTGCTCCCCTTGGGCTGCTGGTCAGAGGGGCCACCATGCTTCCATTCACAGAGCACACTTTCCGCTGCCCAATCTCCCCAGCTGCCCCTCTCCTGCCCCTCTCCTGAGCACGTCGCCCCTGCTTCCCAGTTCCAAATCTGTTGGGGAATCGCTTTCACCTCCCCCTCCCAAAGGGGTAAAGAAAGACAATAGGCTAGGGGAGAAGGGGTGGCCTTCCTTCCACTTCAGACCTGCAGAGCCTCCAGTGACCGATGGCACGCTACTCAGCGAGACAGCTGATGAGACTGACCCTGACACTGTGCCCGCCACGCCCGCAGGGCTGCTCAAGGCCAGCACCGGGCCCGAAGAATTGGAGGTGGATGAAGAAGAGGAAGCCGAGCTAGAAACGACGGGCGGCGTGAACTGCCCGCTACTTTCAGAGCCAGAGCTCTCTCACTCCGGAAGAGACTTCTTGGCTGGCTGGTTTTTGGCTGCTGTTCTGCTGCTGTTGGCACTTAGCAGGGCAATGGCATGCATGCCCACAGGGGGGGTGTCTGAGTGCCCCCACTGGCATGCGTGCCATAGGTTCGCCACCACTGATTTATAGTAAACAATAATAAAACAACAAAACATCCACAGTATTAGCAGTATAATATTAAAAGCCGCCATAATAAACAAAACAATAAATAAAAACACTCCGCTACAATATTTTAAATTAATAATCACTAATTGAGAACAATGTCATAATTGAGATCTCACAATGGCAGGTCATATGGTACTTTACCATCACAGAGCCTTTGAAAAAGCTTGATCTTTCCTGCTTCCCCAAAACGTCATCACACATCAACAAGCTTGAGGCCCTGCACATCAAACCTACAAACCTTTTTAAAAAAAATGCAGAACAATCTCCTGCCAGGAATGTGAAATTTAGAAAATTAACAAAGGGTCCAATCAATCAGAGATGCATGACCTGTTTTGGGAAGTGATCCCAAAGACCCCTGTGCCTCACACTCTGCAACTGCATGAATTCTTCATCTGTCCCTTCTTTCTGTAGATGGAGAACTTGTTCTGGTTTTTTTTTAAAAAACAAACAAACAATGATTGCCAAGTCAGAAATGACTACACCAAACTTCCTTGGATTTGAAGCTCCATTCTGAGTTCCTGCGAGAGAGGAGATGTTGATTTTGCTTACAGCACTTTCTAAATCCTGAAATCCTGCAGTGCAGCAGAGTGGCATGACCATATAAGATGTAAACAGTCAGAATTGCTCATATGCCTTCATGACAGTCAGAAATGGGGGTGTGCTAGCAATGTGTTTTCTTGTACTTGCAAGGAGGAGGAAGCAATGAGGGGGAGGCCAGCATGAGTAACTGAGCTATTGGTCCTCAGATAAGCACTGATTGGCTTATAGTTCTCTGTGCTCAACTACTGACCAGAAGGACAAGGCACCAACTGTCTTGTTTCCTCTGCTTACTTCCTGTACAAGCAGGCAAACACGTCTATAATCCTGTATCTTGCTGCTGCAAATAATCAAAACAGTACAAATCAATCTTGCGCACATTCTAAATTGGAATCAGAAGGATTAGGAGATTGAAAGTCTTGTCATCTGGAAAGGCCATAATTGACTAAGCATAGATGTGACTGGCTGTCCATCAAGGTTGCTAGAAAATATTTTGCATGGAATATTTTAACCCTTAGCCTGCAAGTTTGATCAGATCATCATCACTGATGTTTCAGCATTCTAGCACTTGCCACTGCATTTTTATGCCTGTGTATAAATCCCACAAGAGACTTTTGAAGTAGTGTTGCCTTAGTTAAATATATTATTGTCCAAAAAAGGATATGTATTATTAAAGATACTCAATATTTCCTCAAGCTTTTTTTTATTTATCAATTGCTTATAAGATAATAGGTATAAGTAAAAACATAGTTAAGAATACATGGATACATATAAGAAAAATAAAAATATATATAAAAGAAACCATAGGACAGGGACGGTAGGCACTTTGGTGCGCGAATGCACGCCCCCTACAGACCTCTTAGGAAAGGGGTGAGGTCAATAGTAGACAGTCTAAGGTTAAAGTTTTTAGGGTTTGGGGAAAAAAACCACAGAGTCGGGTAGAATATTCCAGACATTGACCACTCTGTTGCTGAAGTCGTATTTCCTGCAATCAAGTTTGGTGCGATTAACCTCTATTGTTTGCTCTTGTATTATTATGGTTGAAGCTGAAGTATTATTCATTGACTGGTAGGACATTGCAATGTATGATTTTATATACTATACTTAGATCAGACCGAAGGTGGCGTAGTTGTAGGTTTTCTAGGTCTAGAATTTCAAATCTGGTGGCATAAGGTATTTTGCAATGAGTAGAGTGGAGAACTCTTCTTGTGAAATATTTCTGGACTTTCTCAACTGTGTTAATATCATGTAATGTGGGTTCCAGACTGATGAGTTGTATTCAAGTATTGGTCTAGCAAATGTTTTGTATGCTCTAGTTATTAGTGTAATATTACCAGAGAAAAAGCTATGTAAGATTAGGTTAACAACTCTTAACGTCTTTTTGGCTATGTAGTTACAGTGGGCTCTAGCACTTAGGTCATTTGAGATGAGTACTCCAAGATCCTTGACAGAATTTGGATCATCAACAAGGTCATGACTATTCAGCCTGTATTTTATTTTCTGATTTTTTTTGCCAACATGTAGGACAGAGCCTTTATTTGTTGAGATTTGAAGTTGCCATTTGTTTGACCATTCTGATACATAGTCAAGGTCTTTTTGAAGGGTAGCAGTATTGTCTGTGGTGTTGAATAGCTTTACATCATCAGCGAAGAGAACGTAGTTTCTCTTGATATGATCACAGAGGTCATTTATGTAGAGTATGAAAAGAGTTGGTCCTAGAACACTGCCTTGGGGCACACCACTGTTGACAGGTACAGAATTTGATAGGACGCTCCCAATTTTGACCATTTGTTGTCTGTTTGACAGGAATGCTTCTATCCAGTTATGCAGGTGTCCAGAGATACCATAAGATTTTAGTTTTAGTAGTAGTTTGTCGTATACCACTGAATCAAAGGCTTTACATTAGATTGCGTCTACTGCTTTGCCCTGATTGGGTTGTGTAGTCCATATGTTTTTGCAGTGAAAGAGTTGCAGATTACATGATAGTTTTTTCCTAAAACCAAATTGTTTATTAGAGAGTAGGTTGTTTGTTTCCAAGTGGAGGATGATGGATTGGTTAATAATGGATTCCATGACTTTACGGGTGACGCAGCATAAAAAGATTGGTCTGTAATTTTCAACTAGGCTGGGGTCTCCTTTTTTGAAGATGAGGATGACCGTGGCTTGTGACCATAGCCTCTTCAGTTACTCTCAAGTCCAGCCCAAGAATGGCATAGAACAATTCAGTCAAAGTTCAGTTCTTTATTTGCCTACACCTAATATCAGAATCTTGCCAGACTAAACCGATACAACTCTTACTTTAACAGATACATTCTGGGAGATTCTAAGGAGAGCCTTTTTAATGTCCAATCCAGCTCCAGGCTGTACTGCCTCTTGTCTGCTCCTTGTGCCTTGGGATATGCTCCCTCCTTCCTGGGAAACTGCTGCTTCACTGCAGTCCATCACACCATCTCCCCCTCCATAAGCACCATCCCAGACAGTTATACTTTTAAAATCAATATCATTTAGTTTACTCAGCAGGAAATGGAAGAATATCTGTTTTATGTGAACAATATAAAATAGAGCATGAAAGTTACTAATAACAGTAACTGTTTGGATACATGGCTTTTGATCAATTCATTATGTCTGTTAATTTCCCTATAAGCAAATACATAATTTACATGTGGGGTGAGATGGCTCAGTGGTTAGACGCTGGACTAGTCAACTGGAAAAGTGAGAGCCCAGGTTTGAAACCTGGATGCTTTGCAATGGGTGAGCTCCTATCACTTGTTCCAGCTCCTGCCAAGCCAGCAATTTGAAAGTATGCAAATGTGAGTAGATAGATATCACTTCAGTGGGAAAGTAACAGTGTTCCATGTGCCTCTGTGTATAGTCGTGCTGGCCACATGACCACGTAAATGTCTCTGGACAATGTTGACTCTCTCAGCTAAGAAATGGAGATGAGCACCACCCTGTAGAGTTAGACATGACTGGACAGTGGAAACTGAAAGTAAGCTGAACACATACCACAGGAACTTATAATTTTGAGCAATGGGTTTTAAAGCTAATTATTACAAAAGAGTACAAACAAAAATCCTTACAAACAATTGTTTAAAGAATTAAACAAATTCAAAACAGGTATCAAGAGAATCATAGGTCAAACTGAGGATGATATTTTTCTTACTCATTTATCAAAGGCCAACCAAAGAAGCTATCCTCACCAGGAGTCTGAAAGTTATGCCCTCCCTTCTCAGAGAGTTTGCTTAAATATGACCTTTAGAGACAAATGGATTTTATGACATTGAGCAAATTACTGCTCTTCCCTCTGATTTAACCTCTGCATTGTGCCAACTGTTATTTCTGATTCACACAAGTATCTCCTCTCTGTTTTCAAGAAAAAAAGTGATAGAGCTGCTATCCTGAAAGTCTGTAATTGCTGTTATTTGAAAACAAGACTCACAAAAAAACTTTTATGTGAAAAAGCATTGAAAGAGAACTGGTTTTCTTAAATCCAATGGTAATTTATCTCCATCATAATAACATAGTAACTGTTCTCTGATCCCCAAATGTTCAGGGTAAATTTAATATTGCACAATTGTTTCACAAAATTGATTTCAGAATTGCTTTATGTGGATTCTGTTTTCCTATTTAAAGCTGACCCTTCTAATTTGCAGGATCCATCAGTTTAATCATTCAGTCTGCCTGATCCCAAAACTGTTCTTATTAGAGAGCTGAGTTAATAGGGTTGTTAAGCTTCTCTTTAGCCTCCATTTCACTTTTGAGTTTATTTTGTTCTCTTTCTTTTATTCAGTCTTTCCTTGCTGATTTCACTCAAGATTTTACTTTCTGCCTCACATCTTTTTCTAAACCAGTTTTGATAACTTAAATATTCCTGGTTTTTTTATATCCTCATCGTTTAAACACTTATGAATAAACCAATCCAAAAGTTATCTCCTCTACTTTGTCATAAACCTTATCTGTTTATACCTTTCTGACAACCTGGTTGTCCATAATATGAAGTACAGTAAGTTATAAAATCAGTAGCTAGTTTATGCTCCCTGGGAGGTTCTTCCGGTCGGCTCTGAGGCTCATTTATCTTTTTATAGTTGTTACTGTGATTCTTTCCTTTCCCTGGAACCTAAATTCAGCTGGTTCTTCTAATAAGGCTAACTTCCCATATCTCTCGCTCAGTGAAAGCAAATTAAAATCATTTTGAGTGCTTTAAATGTCAGCAAGTTGTCAATTTTCAGTTGTTTTGGCAGTCAGTCCCATGATTGTCCAAAGCTTATCCTACATCATTTCTTAGAAGCTTTGCAGATCCTTTGTTGAATTACCCTTTTTGTTATAGTGCTACAACATTTCTATTTTCCATCTGTGTGACTGCCTGTGGCTTTTCTCTCAGGTGTGAGGATCTGACAAATTATTATATTAGTAAGGTGATACAGATAAAAGAATTTCCCCATTAAAATAATTAGAATGCAGTTCAGAGTCATGCTCTTTCATGACTTTCTCTTCAGGGAGTATTATTAATAGATCAAGGAAATGAAAATTAAACAAAATACAACCAGTATGTAAACAACAGCAGTGCAACAGTCAATGAAAAACATCTGGATTTGTGGAACTGTGTGACTAAATAAGCCAAATTTCTTACAGAATAGTAGCTCTAAAGAAAGAAGAAAAATGCCAAACCAAATTATTTTCTCAGAAAGTCATGCTACTTTTGGAAGGGAAGTAAAGAAGAAAAAAGTTCAAATAGCTTAACTATTGCCTAGATTTTGGGAGATAAGATGGAAAAAAGAAGGCTAGAAAAGATTTAAGAGCAACTTAGGAGAACCTATTGGAAGTAAGAGCTATTCAGATTGTAATAAAACATTAAAAAGACACAAGATGTGTTCGCAAACAAAACTAACCAAGTCTGCTATTGCTGGAGGTAAATTCTTACACCAATGAATCAATGGTAGATGACATTCTGTAATACTATCCTGGTCAATGGGAAGTGTCCATCTTCGAAAAAGGTCCAGCATATTGTTTTTGTTTTTAAAAAATGCTGGCAGAACAGTAGAAGTTGTCTTATCTACTCATTCATCCCTATCTACCCCAGCTTTATTTCACTAGCCTATATTAAAAAGGCAGTGGGATTCCTACAGCATCCCTTGTTTATAAGGGGAATTCCTAGAAATGTTTCTCTATGTCAATCAAAGAAATAAATGATTCTCACTGACACAACAGCCCTGGGGGTGTTTTGCATACCATATTAATGCTTCCTTCCCTCTTGATTCAGTTAGACATTTTATATCAATACAGTAATAGAGATTCATGGATTAGTCACAGAGAAGATATAGAGGTTATTGTAAAGGGATACCTGTCCTTTTCTGCTGAGTTGGGTGCAGTATCAGTTGAATTAATATCTTTTGCAAAAGGAGAGGAAGGAAGATAAAGAAGGAATTTAGTTGGTATTCAGTTAAGCACCAAGTACTGTACCAGAATCTTTTCTGGGTTGAAATAATTCTTCAAATCTGGAATTAATGAAGGATTTTTTTTGTTATCTGCTCCTCACCAGACTTACTAATTAGAATAAAATAAAAGGAATCCATCACTCCTGGATGGCTACCAGATTTGGGAACACATTTTAATGTGTCAGAGAAAAAAGAAAAAAAGTGAGGAATTGCTTTTCTCCTTTTTTATAGAATGAAGAGCAGGGGAAACTCTTCTATTGTATATCTTGTTTAATGAAAAGAGGACTAGGGCTGTCATGATAGAGTCTTCCAATATTTAAGGGGCTGCCACAAAGAAGAGGAAATCAGCCAAAGCACCTGAAGGCAAGGACAGGAAGCAATGGATGGAAACTAATCAAGGAGAGAAGCAATCTAGTACTAATTAAAAATTCCCTGATGGTGAGAACAATTAATTAGAGGTGGTATTCAGCAGGTTCTGACCAGTTCTGGAGAACTGGTAGCGGAAATTTTGAGTAGTTTGGAGAACCTGGAGATTTTACAGTATTCTTTCCCTGCCACGCTCACCAAGCCATACCACGCCCATCAAGCAATGCCCACAGAACCGGTAGTAAAAAAAATTGAATCCCACCACTGGCCTCTAGGTTTACACCATGTTGTCATCATTGGGCAGCAGAGCCAGTTTACTTTCAGCACAAATCACAGCATATTGCTTCCACGCAGTAGATTGTTTTCCTACCTTTCATTTCATGTGCCTCCCAGTTCTTTGGCTGTGTCTGCTAATCATAGCTGAGAAGCTGCCCTTGAATGAGATGCCTTAAGTTGAGTAGAAAAGAAGCAGTGAAGATTCTTTTTAGATACACTTTTTATTTGTTTAGTGGCCATAAAGACAGACATAACAGAGTAAGGATAAGAGAGGAAGTCACGAACCTTAGGTGACTTCTTTTTTTTTATACTTCTCTGATGGTCAGTTGAAGAACTAACTGGTCAGCTTACAACTGATTTGCCTGACCATTAAAAGAAAACAGTAGCTCTTAGCAAACATATTTGGAAATATGTTTAGTATAGGCATAGTATCTCTTTCTATTTTAAATCAGGCATGTCTAAGGACATTTTCTCATTGCCATTATTTTCATTTCCCAAGGAAAGACCAACTGCCAGGTGCTGAAAAAAGGAAAATATTTTTTAAAATGTCAATAGTTTTGCTCTTTCTGGAGTACTGAAAGGGACTTGCAAAGTCCTCAGCCCTGTAGTCAGTATTTTCCGAACTGGTCTTGAAGTTCAAAAGCCAGGAGGAAGGATGAGGCATAATAAGTTCCCTTCAGCATTGTAACAATCTTAATTTCAGGGGCAAAACTGCACTGCACTTAAGCCAGAGATAAATTAGTACAGATTCCCATTCTCCACAAGGCCTATTGTATCTAGTCTCTTTGCCAAGCTGGAATGGAGCCTCTCCTTTCAAGCTAAAAGTGGAGGGTTTGTTCCCCACTAATAGCAAAATATCTGAGAGCTTCATGTCTTACTGTACTTATTGGAAGCTAGTTCTCAGTACTGAAGCTAACTAACTGTATACTGAAAGTGTTTCTACAGCAGAAAGAAAATCCCTTTAATTCTGGCACAAAGTATTGTTGTGGCTCGGGGCTTGGATTCAGCTCCTGTGATTGATATGAGTTCAAGTGAAGAGGTTACATCAGAACAATTTGAACCAGCCTGGCTTACTGATTGGACTGATAACCAGGATGAGGAGATGGACGTGACAAAGGACGACAAACCTGATGTATTAGAATTGTCAGGACCTTTGATCTCCTCTGGTTCTTTATCTGATGAACAGCCGGGAATGGCTGACAGGGAAGTTTTGAGAGAGTCTTCTAGTGGAGATGAGAACTTGGAAAATTTGTGGTTAAATGTAAAAAATAGAAGTCGGTTGAAAAGGCAAAATCAGCTGGAGCAAATGAGAAGAGCAAGTCAATAAATTAGCACGTTGCCTTAATGAGTATAAAAGGACACAGCTGGGCTGGTGCATTTCGCCAGAAACAAAATGACTATTTGAGTGAGGACGTTACAGCAAAGAGCTCTGAGGCTGAGGATTTATTGCCAGGACTGGTTTGCCGGACAGAGTAAGATTTATGCTGTGGTTTCTGCCAGCCGTTATCTAATAAGACTTCTTTCCATTTGATTTAATTGTGAAACGGCTGCTTTCTGTTTTGTTCGTTTGAATTTCGAAGGGGAGTCATAACAAAGTATGTACCAAGTGTTGAAAGGTGTCAAAATGCCTTTCTTTCGAGGATTCGATTTTCCCACTGGGAGAGCTCTGGCGCAAGGATACAGACAGCTGCTTGAAAGCTAGATCTTTTTATTTTTCAGGAAGGCGGAGAACAGCGAGAAGTCTGCCTTCCTGGGCTAGCTAGCTTCTTATGGTAAGTCCCTGGTTTTTTATACCCTTTTCTCCCTTTGTAAGTTGATTTTGTGTGAGTGTTTGTATTTGTGCCTAATATTTCAAATCCTGTTTGAGTTTGTCTTTATTTCCGTCAGTGGGCAAACTCCACGGGGTAGCCAGATTGTATTATTGGCTTTCTGTAATCTCTTTTAGATAGTTTTTCATATTTGTTCTGTGGCAATCTCCTGTCTGTCCCTTTTGTAATTTATATTTTGTGTCTTTTGTCTGTTTGTTTTGCTTATTTGGTATGTCCTGTGTTTGTAAGGGTTTTCTAAATTATCTTTTGTTTCCTTTTCCTATTTGTCTAGTTTTCTTAATTACTTAGGCTTTTGTCTATAGGGATTCTTTCATACTTTTTATTTGATTCCTTTTCCTATGTAAGTTTGTTTTCTGGCTGACCTGATGTTCCCCTTGGGCTTTTCCTGATTTTTGCCTTTGCGAAATTCCCTTTCCACACAAGTATGGATGGAATGTAGTTTTGGTGCTTAATCCTGCCCTTAATGTCAGCAGTTTTGTTGTTTTGATTGCATTGCTACCTATGGGATCTTCAGTCAGGAAAATGACTGTCTAAATTGAGTTACTAAATAAACCAGACACTATTCTCAGACTTGGCTGAATCAGGTTTGACCTGTTGTGTTTTACTAACTGCTACTGGGTACAACTGCTTTATACAGCCAGCCATTCACACTCCCCAATTTCATGACTTCTATCCGATGATCGCTCAAGAGTTGTTCTATGTCTTTTTCACTGCAGATCTTGTCACAGCAGAGCCCAATCATCTGAAACTCATTTGCAACGCTTTACGTTCTATTTCTAGGCCACACGCAAGTCCCTTGATGCCAGCTGAGGCTCAGTCAACAAACTGCCACAGATGTCAGGTGTTCCAACTGCAACTGGAGAATATTTGGCCTTTGAAGCTGGTTACAATTGCAGAAGTGTCCTGACTGGGCATTTTGGCTTTTCTCAAACTACTCTGAATTGCAGCTACATGAATTATTATTATGCCCAGCTTGAGGTAGCTTTACAGCAGGGGTGTCAAATTGATGGCCCAGGCTGGATGCATCACGCGCAGCCCACACCCACCCCGGCTTCACAAAGGCAAAAAACATCACAATACATCATGACACAATCGAGTTTGACATCCACGCTTTACAGGATAAACCTCTGGTTATTCATAGTAAAATCTAGTAGATGACAAGAGATATGGAAACCTAGACTTACCACATAGCTGGATAGGGAAAGGAGGATATGGAGAATTGGAAAGGAAAACAAATGGCGGGCGGGGGGAGAGAAAAGATACTGTTTAACTTTCTTATCATCCATGACAAAAATTACACTGAAAAATTCTAAAAAATGTACTTAGACTTATATGCATATGTAATTATTTTTTCCAACATTAGAAAAAACTGTTTTTAAGTTGCAATATTCTTCCAATAAATCTAAAACATAAGCTAGTGACTACTGTATACACTTTCCAAATTTCACTATAGAAATGTATAACAAGTCATGAAGTCTACAGATTCCAGTGATGCTAGATTTAAATGGGCTGGATTGAAACCGATTTCTGGAATCAGGAAATAAACAACAAAAATCTAGGTGTTGAGTCTGTTGACAGATAAGGAAAACAAAGAAGCAGACTATTTACAATACACAAAAGTTTGAATGATGATTGTTGTGAAAAAACACTTTCAAATTAACAAAAAGCAAAATACTAAAGCCAGACTATATTTAATTTTAAGGCTATGCCTGCCAGACAGGGGGCAAGAGAACAAAAAGGAGGACATGTTTTGCTGTATATTTTGTAACCCTAAGGAAGCCAGACCTTCTGACCTTCATTTACATGGCCTGAACATTTAATTGGATGGGGAGGAGAGTATCTTTGTGTGGAGTGGCACGAAATAATCACTATGAAGCAACAAAAAGATATGTGTCCAGCTAGTGTGCCATGGTCCATGTTAGTCAGCCTAAAGTGGAGCTGACTCCCCTTTCCCCTCCCGATCACATTCCCCCAATTATGTCAGGAATTTGGTTTTTTTGAAGGGTCTGGATTAAATCATGAATTTAGAGAAGACGGAACACTTAGCTTTCAAAAGAAACAACCCACCTATCTAGAAACAGAGGATGGGATAATGGCCACAAGGAACTTGCTAGGTCATAGATCATAATTTGTTGGAAGAAATGTCCATCTGGGTTCAGTTCCAAGTGGAAAGAAAGATACTGGAAACATGGAGAAAGTTTGGAAGGATGTTTTAATGGTGGACAGGACCACATGGTTTGACGTCCTGAGCAAAAATGAATACACGGTGGCAGTGTGGAAGCTTCTGGTGCTAATATGGCTTCCACTGGTGAGAGAGATTTATACCCTCTGTGAACTTGCTTCCTGTTCCTGTGGCAAGAAATATATCCTGATTGGTTGTCAGACTCCCATGGGGCCATGCAAGGGTAACTTTGTAGGTTGTCTTGAGTCCCAGGCTTGGTTGAATCTTGCTGGGTGATGTAATGAAGGGGGCTTTAGGCAATTCCTATTATGGCTTAATGGCTTTGTCCTGGTTTGGATCCGAGTAAGGGCTAATCCTATCACCCTGGAGCTGAAGGTCTTTTCTGTTATAGATAAAATGGCCCAGTCTTTTGCCTTGTAGATAAGCTGGCTCCAAAATATGTGCTGGGGCTGAGTTTCTGTATCCCTTAAAATTTCTATTTCTCTTTTAGGGGAAATATTCTGCCTTTTTAATATTTCCTAGAATATTTCATTCTTCTAGGAAAGGGGTGGCTGCTAACTTTCTACAATGAAAAATTAAAGCTACTGCACAATTACTTAGATATCAGTTGTGTTGTGTGAACTCCATTCCACTGTTTAACTCTTTCCTTGGAATAAGACCAAATGAGAAAGAGTATCCAAAGAGAGTTACTCAGAAAAATGAACTCCCTCTTAACTAGGAAATGCCCAGATTTCTGCTTCAAATGAATGTTGGGCTTACAGTTGAAGTTATTAAACATATTTTGTGAATATGGGTATGCTTTTAATACTAGGTGAGGCCTCTTGTGACACAGAATTAAAAATGGTGGAGAAAACCTCACCTATATAAAGTAATTTCTCCACAATGCTATACAATGAAAAACACAGATTGAAGCAAGGTTAATCAAAAAAGCAGTCTAACTTAGCACATTTTTATTCTGGAATTCAAGAGGAATTTAAGATCCCAGAGCTGGTCATCTGGAACAAATCCTGTTGATTATATTCCCTTCAGAGCTTCCCCTGGAATAATTTTGCTTGACCTGTAGGTGATTTATCATCGAGAAATGTAAGCCTTAAAAAAAAAAAACTTTAGTAGACCTTGTACAAAAGGGCTTTTGTAACCAGGTTACTAGTTCTAGGAAGAAATATTATTCCCCCCCATACTGCAACTGCTCAACCCAAATGAGTCCTAGATGTGGGTAGGGAGAGAACTTGAAAAGCCCAGTTTCGTAAGTATTCAAGCCTCCAATTTTTCTGGCAGGAATGAAAAGCCAGCTAATCACCTCTTCTGAATTTAGTGCAAGACTTAGCAGGATGGAAACAGCCATAGCTGCCTGGATGAATGTTCTCAGTGAGAAGAGAAAGGATAGATAGATAAGTCAACATAAATTATCCGCCCAAGCAGGAGACCCTAGATTCTGGTTCTTTTTATTGTTCTTGATTTTTCAAGAAAAATCAAGTTTTGAGGCTAAGAGCAATCAATGAAACTTGGTTGGGTTGGAATTGTTCCCCACCTGCCAAGTTACAGAGCTTATACATTGTTTTGACTTGGTAGAAAACCAGATCACGTGAGATTTGCTGTCCCCATTGCTGGTCCGTATCTTTCTTTCTTTCTTTTTTTTAATAGTAATTTTTATTAAAGTTTTACAAAATTTAAAAAAAAACCCACAATCCGTATCTTTCTTTTGGCTGTATTCCCAGATACAGATAGTCTTCTGACATCTCTCCAAAACAATGGTGACAAAGCTTAACAGATTTTAGAAAACTTGAAAGGTGTCAGGATAAAGGGGTGATGAACTAGGGGGGCATTTAGAAGAAAGGATTGCCCTTGAAAAAGATCAGAGATTTCATGCTCTACAATATTTGATTACTAACAGTTCTAACTAGCTAATTTGTCTGTGGATCAATCTGTTTCTCCAAACAGTGGCATTCTGGATTTACCGGAATTTTATTTCCAGTGTACTTCACCATACCCATTGAGATCTCTAAATTAGTAAAAAAAAAAAAAAAAGTTGAATTTCATATATTAAAGTGCCTATGCGTGTATCTGCAAGACACTCTAGAGCAGTGGTGCCTCCGCTTTGGAAACCTGCCCAAGTGAAACATCTATGATGCTAGCCCATACTCTCAAAGCTTCTTCTGTTTCCCAAGTATTTCTGATTACTGTATTTACAGTTGAATTCTCTGAATTGTGCCACATTGTTGAATACACCACTCTATTTAATCAAGTTTTATACAGTCAATTTTTGGGGGGAAGATCATCTCAGTTTAATGAGGCCATATCCAGGAGAAAGATGGCTGCTGCTTCACTCTAGCTTGTTTTAACATTAATTGAATGCTTACTTGTTCACCCAGGCATGTGCAGGTCACTTGCAAACTTTCTTTTAAATGAACTCCAATTACAGATAGTCCTTGACTTACAACAGTTCACTTAGTGACCATTTGAAGTTACAGAGGCACTGAAAAAAGTGACTTATGACCATTTTTCATATTTATGAATATTGCAGCATCATGTGATTTACATTCAGGTGCTTGACAACTGACTCACATTAATGATGATTATATTGTCCTGGGGTCATGTGATTCCCATTTGCGACCTTCTGGCAAGCAAAGGCAATGGGGAAATCAGATTCACTTAACAATTGAGTCACTAATTTAACAACTGCAGTGATTCACTTAATAAATGCGGCAAGAAAAGTCATAAAATGGGGCAAAATTCACTTAACAAATTTCTCACTTAACATAAATTTTGGGCTCAATTGTGGTCGTAAGTTGAGGACTACCTGTATTTTATTGTTTGGGTTCATAGAATCTATTTTCCCTCCCTTGATCATTGTTTTTATGAAATTCTAAAGCTAAAGTTACTCTATTATAGCTTTATTTGTTGATTAAAATGATGTCTATATTTGATGATATCTTTTATAATATTGTATAATATTTTTAAATTGTGTTCCTTTTATTAAAATACCAGTATATATTGTTTTTAAAAGAACACATCGCTCTGGGCTTGTTTATTAGGAAGAGTTATATAAAAATAAATTAGAAATCACAATGATAGATTACCTAAGATTTCATTTATAATAAATTAATTCATTATAATTTAATTTAATTTTATAAATTTATAAATTCTTTAAATATATATATATATATAGTAATGTAATTCCTGTTAATTTCCAAGATTAATTGTCTTTCAAATTTATTGACTCTCAAAAATCTATCGCTTTAGTCCACCTTACCCCGTCTCACATTAAAGCTAGGAGTTAGAGTAAGAAATAAGAACCAAATATATACTGCATGTTGAATATCAGTTCAGACTTGCGGTATTCACTGTCTTCCCCACAGTTCATGTCTATTTGACACTTCACCTATAAATCAAAGCTATGCCCCCAACTCCAGAGAGGGTTACAAGCTGCAAGGAAAGAGTGGGTGGCAGAGAGAGATGAAATCTCAGCAGTGCATACGACTTGGTGGATTTCCTCTGTGTTACCTATGGCTGGGTCTCATAGAAAGCAACCAACAAAATGAGGGTGAGAAGCCACAAAGCCCCTCCTTTTCTTCTAAAGAAAAAGAAAAATCACTGAAATTCAACATCATTGTGAGATATCTTCATTTACAGGGCATATTGAACTATTTGATTGAGAAATGAACTGTGCAAGCCATAAGAGGTTGGATATCTCTAGTAGAGTTACCTTATCCCAGGGCTGGAAAAAAATCAGAATTGTACTGGATGCCAGCAAAGCGTTAAGGGTTTTCTGCATCACTTTACCATTCTCCACTGGTTGTCCGGAGTTTTGTAGCCCTGATATATTAGCCTTATATTTGAAATTCTCTTGTCCTTCATACATAAAATATTCAGAGTTCCTGAATGCTCCGAAGCACAAATAATTAAGAAATCATTTCACAAACAATTCAGAGTTCATAGACTTCTCAGTTGAGATTTGGGACCCAGACTGTCAGTTTGTGAGTGAAGATATTTGGATTCAAGGGAAAATTAAGAAGTCAACTCCAGGGCAATCCCAGACCCTCTTTTTAGTCCACTACAGATGGTCCTTGATTTACAATCATTCATTTAGTGATTATACGAAGTTACAATGACTGCTTTTTATGGTTATGACTGTTGCCGCATCCTTATGGTCATGTGATCAAACTTGACAACTGGCATGTATTGATGGCAGGAATTATGGTGCTCCATCCATCCCTTACTATTTTTTAAATTGCTATTTTTCCTATGTGGTGGTGTCTAGCCATGTGGGATGACCCAGAGTGTAACACAAATGTAACAAAATCCAAAACGTAAATAAATGTCCTTTAATTCCCCCAACTTGGCCCCACTGTTCAATAATACCCAGTTGGAGATAAAATGTACTCAAAAATAGTCTTCAAAAGAAAGCAATACAGCCCAAACTTAATGAGCAGATAGAGGTGAAATAAAAAAACCAAACAAACTACAATGCAGAAATTTCCACAACGGACCGGGATAAGTAATTACCAAATTCAAGGAGATAACAAGTCACAGTCTGTTGGAAGGACGCCAACCAAGGTAACTTCAGACCAAAATAAAACACACTTTGCTTCTGGCCACACTGTGTTTTAACCATCTCTCTTATATATTTGTCTCCCCAGCTGCAACCAATGAGGATGATCATGGCCGCTTTCCCTCTCATAAGCCAAGTTGTTGCCTTCTCCGTTCCTCCCTACGTGTCCTAGGATACAGAGGGGATACAGAGGGGATGGGCCTGATTCTTCCTCTGACCGCCCAGCTGGCCTCTGCCTTTCCCCAGCCTCGTCCACAACCTCCGGAGCCAGACTTCCACTCCCTGTTAACTGTTCCTCCTCTCCCTTAGAATCTGACTCTACCAAGGGCATGAGGCCATGTTTGATGGCCAATGAGAGTCATTTGCTTTAATACTGAAAGTCATTACTCCCAAATCCCCAGTCTCCTGCTGCTTATTATATGTCTACGTGAAAAGGATTGAATTCTCAGGGATAAGAGGACATAGATATTCAAAGGGAGCAGTGAATTTTGTAGAAGTGTAGGATGAAAATGAAATATCCTAGGAAATATTAAAAAGGCAGAATATTTCCCCTAAAAGGGAAGTAGAAACTCAGAGAGGCAGAAGCTCACCCCCCACCTTTGTTAATGGGTGGGCCATTGCTCTACATAAGAAAGGCCTCTACCCATCTCACCACCTGGCCTGGGAAGATTGCATCAGCCAGCACTCAGGTGAAGCCATGTGGTCTAGACAAAGCCTACAAAGTTAGCTAAGGCTCCCACCCCTGGGAGTCTGACAGCCAATGGGATACATTTCTTACACAGGAACAGGAAACACTAAGTTGGGACCCAACAACTAAGGGTCTCTCAGCATCTTGGCCCTTCTTTTCTTTCATCCAACATCTTGAAGTGTGATCGTCCTTTTCACTCTGGGGCTCCAGGCCATGTGGTCCTGTCCACCATTAAGCCATCTTTCCAAACAGCCTCCATGTTTCCAGTGTCTTTTTCCCCACTTGGAACTGAACCCAGAAGGATATTTCTTCCAACAGAAGAACAGTATTCTTACGGATTTCAGACCACATGTTCGTCTACTTGACGAATGGAACATCAGAAGATGTTCTGGTATTCATCTTTTGTTATTTAAGAAATGTAGAAAGAAAGGAAAGGAGACAGAAAGACATGTTGAGCAACTCAAACTCAGTTACAAACCGGAAGCAGCCTCATAAAATTACATGAATGAAGCATGACAATTGAATATTTCACATGGACTCAGCACAAGTTATAATAATGTTTTATGATCTCCCATGTTCTTTTTACCCTTTTTCTTATTTTTTTGTTACTTCAGAAAATCCAGAAAAGAATGAGAGTTTTTTTTATTGCAGCTAATTCAGTTTAGATCTCAATTAGCTTCAGATAAAAAACATGCCCCCGTAAGCACAGTGGGAAGGGTCATTACTAGCAAAATGAAAGACATTTTGAGGCTGTCTATTCCTTAGCTTGCATTTTCATTCTATGTCATAGAAGGATATACATGCACAGCTTTTTCAGTGCTTTGCTTTTTTTTTCCTGCCTGCCAAATCTTCTGTAATGAAAATAACTAGTGAAATCAATGTATGGTTCTGCTTCTTTCTGTAAATTCTCAAGTGGGTTTTGTTGTCCTTCTTCCCTAGGATGAATCAATGGTCTTTACCACACCCATGTCAATTAGTTATTTAACAGGGCAATTTCACTATTGTCATTCTTCCTTTTTATTCCTAATTATCCAGTTAGGAGAAAATGAGACAAAAGATACCACTTTATGCATTACAACTGGGAGAAGGATTTTGTAAATTACTAATTTTCAAACTAACAAGGAGAAAAATTGAGTCGACTAGTTTTCTGTTTCCAGTTCATCTACTCTACTATGTATTCTTGCAAACATTCCTGGAAGTGAGAATCTGACCTGAGCAATGATTAGTGAAGCTGATGTCACTATAACAGAGTTTTATTTACATGAAGTGCATTTTAGGGGTAAGCAGAGTCCAACACCCAGCTAGCCACATCCTGCCCAGAGAATGTCAAAGATGAAGAATACATATGTGCTTTATTTGTACATCTGGGAACAAAGGCTGGAGGAAGTGATCTCCTTCCAATCTCTATGACAAAGAACAACCAAAATAATAGACAGATTAATTCTCTATCTCAGGGGCCTCCAACCTTGGCAACTTAAAGCCTGGCGGACTTCAAATCCCAGAATTCCCCAGCCAGCTTGCTTGAATTGAAGTCCACCTGGCTTAAAGTTGCCAAGGTTGGAGGCCC
The DNA here is from genome assembly GCF_049901715.1 of Pseudonaja textilis. Taxonomy (NCBI): domain Eukaryota; kingdom Metazoa; phylum Chordata; class Lepidosauria; order Squamata; family Elapidae; genus Pseudonaja; species Pseudonaja textilis. Next base: position 160,798,966 of record NC_141991.1, on the reverse strand, counting down.
CTGGGAATTCTGGGAATTGAAGTCCACCAGGCTTAAAGTTGCTAAGGTTGGAGGCCCCTGCACACCCTATTGCCCCCATCACCCTTGTGCTCAATAGGTCATGAATTTTTGAAAGATCAGTGACACTAAATTCAACTTGTAACACAGAATACTTACCTTGAAATTGATAGGATTATGGAACGTGGAAGATCAAGTTATAATAAGTTCTGAGAGAAGCAGAATGAGAAATTGACTGGAGGTGGCAGTGCTTTTGAGGGAGATGTTGTTAGTTCCTTTTTAAAAGGGGATAATGACAGCTCTGTTGAGATGCAACTTTATTTTTTTAAAAAAAGGCTTTATTATTAAATAAATTCAAAATACATGGGAACTTGCAAGAACCTGAAAAAGATGGAGATTTCTTACTCAACCTTTAACGGTATCCCTTTTCATTTAAAGAATTTGTTTTTTTATATCTTATTTTAAACTAATTCCTTTTAAATAGACTTTGCTTCTTAGCACTGAAACTTTCTCTGGACTAACAATGTTTGTTACCACTTTTCCTAGAGAGAAAGCATTAACCACTGGTCATCATTATTGTTGAATAAGAGATAGAGTAATGTAGATTTTTGTGATATCATTACACAAATAATGTAATTTGGCATCATTTGCACTGTTATGAGTCATTTCTATGATTATATCATACAAGTGACATAAATTTCAGTGAGAATTCTGTCAGTGGTAAAGACTATGCTGCAACAAAGATTCACTCTAAGGCAGTGGTCCCCAACCTTTTTCGTGCCGCGGCCCGGTACCGGCATCACAAAATCATCCGTGGCTTGGTACCGGCATCAGCACGCATGGCAAGCCGAGCCAAGCGACCGGCCAGCCAGTCGTCCTCCACTTCTCCCCGCCACCTTCAACTCCTCCTTTGTACCTGTGTCGATGGGCTTCGCGACGGCTTTGGGACGGTCACTTGGCTCGCCTTGCCATGCGTGCTGAAAGAATCCTTGTGCCTTAGTTTTGTTCGAAGCTGCCCCCCCTCGATGAAACTAAAGCGCGAGGATTCTTTCAGCACCCAAACGCCCCTTTCTACCCAGAAAAGCTCACTGGAAGCACTTTTTCATCAAAACAAGATGGCGGTGCCCAGCAAACCGGCGGCCCGGTAGAAATTGTTCCACGGACCGCTACCAGTCCGGGGACCGGTGGTTGGGGACCCCTGTTCTAAGGTGAATGGAGTGGGATGGGGTTGAAAAATGTGTGTGATAAAAGAAATGAATGAGTGTTGAATGAATATGGGTTGAATGCAAAAGTGACAATTAGTATGAAAAAAATAAATTGAATTATTTGATCATATAGAATGTAGGAATGAGGGTCGAATTGCAAAATAAATACATGAAGAAAGAGTGAATGGGTTGGGAGGGGAAGAAGAGTGAGAAAATCATGGTTGGATGAAATTGATCAGATCCTCAAAAAGAGAGCAGTGGAAATTTTCAAGAATAAAAGACAAAGAAGTGGTACAGATATGGTAGAAGCAAAGATGATTTGCAAATATAGAAAGGTTCAGAACGTACAGCAAGGTTGTTGGTGTAAGCTAATCCTAATTTGATTTCCCTGTTTTTCTTCTTACTGCTTCAGAGAGCTGAAGAATCTTCTTGGATGAGAAGCAAAACGTCTTCAAAGAAAAACCAGAAAGTCCAGTTGTCTTCTTGAAAAAGCACCTTTTGGACTGCCTACTTTTCTTTTCTTTCTTTCTTTTTTCTTTTCTTTTCTCTTCTCTCTCTCTCTCTTTTGCAATTTTCATTAAGTTTCTTATTCTGAAGGGGAATAGTGTGATTGATATGTATCTATGTGAGGTAAGGAGGGGGAAAAAACAAGAAATGTCAAGTTTTCTCCTTCAATACATTGTTTTGCTTGTAAGAAAGAGGAAGGTGGTTTTTTTGTTTCATTTGGTTTTCTTTGCTTCTTCCCTCAGTTCTTGTCATCTGTAGGTTGGATGACATCTGTCAAAGATTCATGCAAAAGGAAAGAACAGAGAAGAAATAGAGAGACGGAGCAAGGTAAGGGCAAAGTTTTACTCTTTAGCAACATACACTAATTCATTTACTTGATTTTTATTTTAAATATATATTTAAATAAATTTAAATAAATACATATTTATGTTGCCACCTCGAACAATTTTTCTTAGGCCTGCTAACACATATTTAAAATCCATATCTTAAAAATGCCTTAAAAATATAATGTGCTATCTGATATTTAGTGCAGCTCCACTTTATCCTCAAACTAGTGTGAATCCATCTTCAACCTCCTATTTGCTTATAATTTTTTTCTCTTTTAAAAGTAGGTTACACTTTGTAATGGAAGTTGCTGGACTGTGTTAGTATAATTTTTTTTACGATAATTTCTTTCTTTTTACTAGAATTTGGGGACCTATTTTTCACCTGTCTCAGTTCAGACTATTAGTACATATTAATTCTTATTTCTGTGATCCAGTTTCCTGTGGTGCTCGGAAACTGAGGGAGAGAGAAATTTGAATTATCTTATGTATCGGAAGTAATTTTTTCTTTATCTTTACAAAAGCATCCCAGAGTCAGACATAAAACGTCCCTTTCCTAACATTTACTTTCTAAAAGGCACAAAACAGAAACAGAAGGCTTGGAAACAGAAAAAGACATGATGATACCGATAGTCGTTTATGGCGTTGTCCAGATCAGTAGGAATATCCGTATTACCTCTCAGAGTTAGTTCTTCTACCTATTCATTGACTGGTATGCCTTTTTAAAATTACTGATCTCTTCCTCTCTTTTTCCTATTATTCGTCTTCTCTTTTGTTTTCCTTTTCATCTCTTAAGCCCTTATCTGCTTCTTTAACCATGCCCCTCAGGGCATAGTAGCTTTTCCAAAATGGCTTTCAGAATAGATATTACCATGTGGAGTTGGTAATGGCAGCTCACTGAACCATTTTTTGCTTCTATTTTCTGTTCAAGATGGTTGGACTTGCCATCTCCCTGCCCTACCTCCAAGCAGTCATCTGGAAAGCTAAATAATTTGGACACTTTAAAAAAAAAACCAAGAATAACTCTTCCGATAAACAAATGGAGGCTGGAAACATAGAGTTTAGGGTGAAATGTGCTTCTCCTACCCACTTCCCCCAAACTCCATGGTATCCAATATAGATAGATATAATATAATAACATATAATATTATATATAGATATAGACATAGATATATAGATATAGATATATAGATAGATATTTGTTTTCTGAGGTTCTCGCGGGTATTTGTATGTGGATCTTTGGTTATTCGGGTTTTCTCCCGCGTAAGATCTTACGCGGGAGAAAACCCGAATAACCAACGATCCCCATAGATAGATATATAGATATATATTATAGATATAAGTCATTTTGGTCTGTCTTGTCCTTTACTCCATCTCTGAAAAATGAGACTAATATTTATCCAAGCTTACATTGATTTATTGATCAAACAGAACCATTGTTCTCCTCCACCTCATGCACCTTTCCTTCATTCAGAAAAGAAGATTTCTCCAATGCTATATTTCAAACTCTGGGTTATCCCTTTATGCAAAATCTATCTTTGGAGAACCAGAGAGAGACCCTCTTATTAGAGAATCCTTGAATAACTAGGAAGTATTTCCATGTAGAGTCTGCTGAAATGAGAAGGAACGGGACAAGAGCATATAGCTTTTCATTCAGCTCGCAATTTGGAGAGGTTTCAGCAGAGCTCTGTATTGATGACTTGCTTGTATAAATTGCAACAGAACATTATCCTTAAAGACACCTGCTCAGTTGCCAGAGGCAGCCAATTTTGTAAATAAATAATAACTAAAAGCATACTGAAGCTGAAAGTAGTTCAAAATTATATTTTGATACTTATTTTTTTTAATGGGTCCCTGTCCAATAGCAGTTGCAGACCATTAAAGTGTCAGTCAGGAGCTTCGTTGCACCTGGGCCAACTCACCCAAGATTGCTACTATAGAACCCTGCAGAAGAAAAATTGCTAAAATGGTCTAAATCAGGGGGGTCCAACCTTGGCAACTTTAAGACTTGTGGACTTCAACTCCCACAATTCCTCAGCCAGCAAAGCTGGCTGAGGAATTGTGGGAGTTGAAGTCCACAAGTCTTAAAGTTGCCAAGGTTGGACACCCCTGGTCTAAATTATTCAGGGAGGAGACTCCCTCTCGCCCCATTACTCTGAGATATTTGCAAATGTTTCATAGGATCCAGTTCTGGGCTAACTTTCTCTTTTAGGCAAGTGGATAGATTTTCCATCAGATCTCTTCCTGCTAAGATTGGGGTATGTGTGTAGGGGGAGGGGGGGAGATCCTACATCCAGCCCATTCAGGACAATGCACAAGTTGGGAGATTACTGGAATACATGTAGACAAAAATGTATCTTTTGATTATCAAAATTATTCTGTGGCAGTACAAGAGACCTATACTTGTATATGTACAAGTGATCCTTGACTTACCATAGTTGATTTAGTGAACATTCAAAGCTACACAGAAAAAAATACAGGTAGACCTATGACTGTTTTTCACACTTACGACCATTGCAGCATCACCATGGTCACAGGATCAAAACTGAGATGCTTGGCAACTGACTCATATTTATGGCAGCTGCAGTGTCCCGGGGTCATGGGATCACCTTTTGTGACCTTCTGACAAGCAAAGTCAATGGGGAAGCCAGATTCACGAACTTAACTGGAGCGATTCACTTAAAAACTGTGCAAGAAAGGTTGTAAAATGGGGCCAAAATTCACTTAACTACACTTAGTAATAGAAATTGTGGGCTTAATTGTGGTCGTAAGTTGAGGGTTGCTGGTATTCTCTGCACCATTGCTGTGTCCTTTCAATTGACCTTTTTCATATGTATCTGTGTGTCTATCATTGAAAGCTTTTACACAATAAAAAGGCAAACAAACAAATATAAAAGTAGAAAACGATAAAAGCCCAAAGGAAAAGTGCTAGAAGCGGTACAGATAAAGAAAGAAAAAGAAAAAACAAAGTTAAACAAGTGGCTTCTTATAGGTGGTCTTATGTTTATGTCTATTCATTCAGCTACCATGCAAAATTATGGCATGCTGGATAAGGGGCACTTACAACTGGTCTGCAAAGTTGTGGCCCTCCTTACAACACCCACTTTTTCTCTTCCTACAATCCCACCTACCGACAAATGGCCTATGCTGGCCCTCCCAAGTTTCCCCCGACGTCATAAGCTAAGACTATTTGTACAGCAGTTACAGACAAACTTTTACCATTTCTGCCTCTTTAGAATTGCATTATGTAGTTCTTTTCTTCCCATAGTCTATCCTTTTTCATCTGCAAATCTAGAGATTACTAGTTTACTTTTGTCCCTTAGCAAAATGTCCATAAAAAGTTTTCAATCTTTTATTGTTTTATCCCCAATCAAACAATTCAGCCATTTCTGCAAGCTTTGTCATCCTCAGAATTAACTCCTCCATTGTGGATCCGAGATGGTTTTCCATCTTAGTGCATAAGGGACCTCAACTGCTATTACCATGTATACAACTAATCATCGACAAGGCTTTTCTAATTGTGTATCCATAAGTCCTAATTAAAAAAAATATGGTTTCATCAGAATATTATTTCTTGAAATTAGCTGCATTATCGGATGTATAGTATTCTTCAATCTTCTAAGGTCTGGTAGAGCTTAGCTGACATATCTACAAAATGCAAGGATAAAATTAATTGCATGTTTCTCAGATCTGGCAATGAGTCTATGGAGGTGATACATATAGCGAACCAGATTCTTTGAATAATCTCCAACACTCATAAATCCCAAAAGGTGGACAACTAAATTTGAGCTAATAATTATTTGACTTCTGCCCGTTGGTGGATTAGCAGGAAAGGGATGGCCAGTTTATTCCCATTGCTGATGAACGGGAGCAATCCCAACCATTTTAAAGCAGGTGATAAAGACCACTCCTGAATAAATATATACATATACATATATATATATATTTGAAAAAATGGATTTAGAATAGATGAATAATGATGACTAGGGTCTAATACCTTCTCTTTAGGCAAGGTGGCTAAGTGGGTGATAAAGTATCAGATTTAAATATTCTTGGATGAAATGAAAGTTGCAAATTTTAATTTCAAGTAAAGTTTGGTGCATGGCTTTGTCACTGAAGTTGCCTTGCAACCCTAGAGGATGACCTTGCCAGGAGAGTGATGGCAGTACAGTAAAGCTATTTTGATTCTCCTGGAAATTCAACTGTTTCCGCACTGTTGATCATGGCATCCTTCCAAAGAATTTGTAAGAAGGCAGTTCCACTCAAAGATCTTATGCCAATTTCAAAGTAGCTCCAGGCTTCTTATTTCCATGTAGTGTTGAAGAACTGAGATTTATTTCCAATTCCTCTTTAGTGTAGTTGAAATTGGTGCAGAGCTACATTCTGTATTGTTTATAATCCGGTGGCTTCCTAATGGAGGAAGAACCTTTCAACTCTGTTATTCTATGATTCTAAGAAACTCTTGCCTTACTGTTCTTTCTGGCTTCTGAGCTTTGGCTTCTGAAGGAGAACAGTTACTTTGATTGCTTTGCAGCAGGCTCAGTGAAAGGAATGGGGAGGGAGGTGGTGAAACTGACAAGAATTTTGTCTGTCACTTCTATTTCAGCTATAGATCAACCAGGATGCAAAGCATCCCTTGAAGTGTGTTCCTTTCTTTTCCTTTCCCTATTACTTAAGATTGATGGATTTTTAAAATGTTTTTATTTTGAGCCAATGATTTGTGTTCCTTGTTCTCAGCCATTCAAATTGGCATAATTCAAACAATAATCAATTGTTAACTTCAACTTGCTTCTCAGAGTGTGAGGAGTGAAAATATCAGTGTGGAAGTATTGTGAGTCATGTCTGAGTGATCCCTCTTTGCCATGACCTCATGCTTACATGAATGACTTTGTTCAGTAAGAAGATACTATAACATCAACAGATTTCTACCTTAAGCCCAATGATATTTAATGTGAATGTTAGATCATTCCTTGAGGTCACTTCCCCCGCCCAACAGATCCAGGGGAAAGAGCAGAAATGCTTAGTGGGTATCTTGCTACAGTTCAAGGTTCAATGAGCTTAGACCAAACAAGACAGAGGGTGGATTTCATTTGCAGCTTCAGGAAGCTTTTAAATCCATCTTAATTTTAGAGACGTAGATATCCGTTGTGATGTAATTACTGTTTCACCAGTTTGACCTGATTTGCCATCTAGAGTCCAACCTACATAGAAACCATATGCCCACTCACACTTAACTGCAGTTCTGGCAATACTCTTTGTTCTTGCAAGTTCCTCATGATGTTGTCTTCATCTGATCTCCGGTTGCTGTGAGACAGGACAAAATCATCTTTAGTTCTTCCATTGCTTCCCGCTCCTCCTCCTTTTTCTGACACTATTCAAAATTACCTTTAAGGTATATACAATCCAATAGGCACTGTCACCTTTGCTCCCTTGGAAGGAAGCCAGGAGCCTGACAGGGCCTGGGAATAGGGGTATAATGGCATTTCAAAGGTTAGCAATGGAGGCAACATCTAGCTTTCTGCTGACTCAAAGATGGAGTAGAGATCCTTTCAATTCAGCAGCCAGGAAAAAAACAATGATAGTTCTTGAATAAATAAGACATTTCCAGTAACCTATATGAAAAGATAGTATACCACAAACAGAAACAGAGTTTCCTGTTTTGAAGAAATTAATGCAGTAAAATGTATTTCATAACTTGAATTCTTCAAGAGGAAAAATAACAGAAACCCCCCCGCCTTTATCAATTCCAAAAATACTGTTATGTCTCTGGAACTTGCCAAAGTTCCCAACCAGGTCCGTTCTTACTGTAGGGGCGTTGACTGCTCCTCATTGGCTGACTCACCTCAGCAGCCGGCTATAAAAGCCAGCTGCAGGGTCAGGTCAGCCGCTGTTCATTGGAAGCCTGCTCCCAGCAGCGCTGACATGTTCAGTCCTTTATTCATTGAATAAAGTCTTGTTGCTTTAATGCCCTGGTCTAGCCTCTCATTATTCAATCTACAACACTGGCGACGAGGGTGGGATGGCTACCAGAGGCAAGCAGCAACAGCTGAAGTCACTCCATTGCTGAGCCGCAGCCGCGCCGTTGGAGAGCTCGGCCAGCAAAAGCGAAAGTAAGGAGCGTCTGTAGCCGCTCGGTTAGCAAGCTACAGGGAAAGTGAAACGCTGCGAGCCGCAGCCGAAAGTGAAGCGCTGCGAGCCGCAGCCGCTCAGCACAAAAAGAGCGCGAAATTCAAACGGCTGTCGTTTGAATTTCTTGCCGGAATACAGCGCAGTGCTGTTATTCCGAGTCACTGACGCCCACGCAGGCGCGAAATTCAAAACGCTGCCAACAGCCGTTGCAGCAAGCCACGTTCGTTAACCCAGAGAGAGAGAGAGGTTCTGTGGAGCCTCTCCAGAGCTGAAGCACTAGTCTGGCAAGCGCTGTAGCCACAGCAGCCACGCTCACCAAGGAGCACACAGGGTTGTTTACCCAGAGAGATTTAACAGCCCTATCACTAACCCGGCAAAAACGCTGCAGCAGCAGCTGCCTCACTCACCTGGAGCACACAGGGTTGTCACCCAGAGAGAATTTACAGCCCTGTAACCAACTGAAGTCACAACATGAATTCCAATCCAGCCTTCCCACCGTTTAAGCCTGATGAAGAGAAGTGGGAGTCGTACAAAAATCGCTTTAACCACTACACCGATGCCATTGGCCTGGCTGATGCAGGAGAGCACAGGAAGAAGTCATACTTCCTCAGCTACTGTGGAGCCACAGTCTTTGATACCGCCACAGCACTCGTCGCACCACGTGAGTTAAAGAGTGTGCCCTGGGCAGAGTTGCTGGAGACCCTCACCAATCATTACTCCCCCAAGCCTTCGCAGATCGCCAGACGCTTCACATTCCGGATGAGGAAGCAAACTGGAGGGGAAACCATCAACCAGTACATGGCTGCCCTGAGGACTGCTGCCCTCCACTGCGAGTTCAGAGACTACTTAGATGACATGCTCCTCGACCAGCTCGTCTGCGGGGTCAAGGACCTTCATCTCCAAAGGTGGCTGCTAGCCAGGAAGGACCTCAACCTCTCCCAGGCCATCGAGGAAGCCTTGGCTGCAGAACTAGCAACCCAGTCAGCTGCAGAAATCCAAGGCCCAGTCTCCAAGCCCAGCTGTGCCACCATCCACTCGGAAGTGGTAATCAACGAAGATGACCCCAGCGATCAGACAGACGTCCACCGCCTCGCCCAAGCCAAGCAATCACAGGCGGCAATCAGACAGGAAAGCAGCGGGGCGCCCAAGCACATCACCTTGTGCCTATCCTGTGGCGGACCTCACGCAAGGGCCTCATGCAGATTCAAGAGTGCCACGTGCAACAATTGCCACAAGAAAGGCCACATCGCCAGAGTCTGCCAGGCTGCGCACAACCCAGCACCAAGGTATCCTCCTTTTTCCCATCCTGGCTCACAAAGGCAAGTACTAAATTGTCGCACTTGTTTCCATGCTAACCACACCTGTCATTCTATCAGTAAAATCACGCTTTCCATTTTATTAGAAGGTAAACCTTGCCGCATGGAGGTTGACACGGGGTCAGCGCTCTCAATCATTTCGTGGAACACACTCAAGAAGATCCAGCCCACACTATCCAGAAACCAGCTCCAGAAGTGCCAACTCACCTTGAGGGACTACCAGGGGAAGGACATCCCGGTACTTGGCAAAGGCAAGTTCCTTGTTAATTTTAAGGCTTTCAAAGGCCATCTGCCTCTAGTGGTAGTTAACGGCAACCTCCCCAGTCTCCTGGGGCTTGATTGGTTCCCCTATCTCGGCCTTGAGGTAACAGGGGTCCATGCTGTCTCGGCCTCTGACACTGACTCCTTATTCACTGACTACTCCTACGTATTCAGCAATGAGTTAGGGTGTTATAACGGAACCCCCATCTCATTTTCAGTAGACCCCCAAGCAGTTCCCGTGCGGCTGAAGCCACGTAGGGTACCATTCGCCATTCGGCCTAAGCTGGACGCGGAACTTGACAAACTGTTAAAGCAAGGGGTCATTGAACCCACAGACTTCGCCAAATGGGAGACACCAATTGTCACACCCCTTAAGAAGGATGGCAGTCTGAGAATTTGTTCTGATTACAAGACAACAATTAACCGTTTCCTACAAGTTAGTGCTTACCCAGTTCCGGTCATTCAGCATTTACTGCACACTTTTGAGCCTGGCACCATTTTTGCCAAATTGGACATGTCGCAAGCGTATCAACAGTTTCCTGTTGACAACCAAACAGCCGAATTACAAACTATTGTGACCCACAGGGGTGCATTCAGGTGCAGGCGTCTCCAATTTGGCGTAAGTGTTGCCCCTGGCATATTTCAGTCCCTAATGGAACGTATCCTACAGGGCCTCCCTGGCGTGGTACCCTACTTCGACGATATATTGGTCTCGGCCAGGGACAGACCCCAACTCTTCCTGAGAGTCAGAGCAGTGCTAGACAGGTTCAGACAGCATGGTCTCAAGTTAAAAAGGGAGAAATGTGCCATTGCCACTAGACAGGTGGACTTTCTAGGCTATAGAATTGACGCATCAGGCATCCATCCCCTAGAATCCAAAGTCAAGGCAATCCATGAGGCACCCACTCCAACCTCTAAAACCGAGCTACAAGCCTTTTTGGGATTATTAAATTTCTATGCATCGTTTCTACCTCACAAAGCCTCAATAGCAGAGCCCTTACACAGGCTTTTAGATAAAAAATCACCATGGCACTGGGGATTTCACAGCATTTCACAGCATTTCACACAGTCAAATCGCTACTCACATCAGACGCTGTCCTCATACAATTTGACCCACGACTTCCCTTAGTATTAGCAGCAGATGCGTCCCCTTATGGGATTGGAGCTGTATTAAGCCACAGACTATCCAACGGCTCCGAGGCACCAATCGCCTTCTTCTCCAGAACACTCTCAGCAACAGAGCGTAATTACAGCCAAATTGATAAGGAGGCTTTAGCCGCAGTCGCAGCGGTAAAGAAATTTCATGAATTCCTTTTCGGCCACGACTTCGAACTCATCACAGACCATAAACCTCTCCTGGGTCTGCTATCCGGAGACAAGCAGACCCCCCAAGTGTTGTCCCCCAGGATGACGAGATGGACCTTGTTCCTGGTGGCATACTCGTACAAACCCATCCACCGCCCAGGGAAAACTTTGAGCCACGCTGATGCCCTCAGCCGCTGCCCCCTGCCAGCTCCAGCTGAGGATCCAGCACCTGTCCATGCCATCTTCGATGTCACCAAGATCAACCTTCCTGTCACCGCCCTCGACATCGCCACCAAATCTAAGGCTGACAGAACAATCGCCCAGGTACTGGACTGGGTGAGGAGGGGGTGGCCGGGCACTAACCTTGAAACCGAATTCACACCTTTTAAGACCCGTCAACAGGAACTATCTAGCTTACAGGGCTGTCTGTTGTGGGGCACCAGAGTCGTTATCCCGGCCGCACTGCGCATGCCAGTCCTAGAGGCACTGCACGAGGGACACCCAGGCATCGTCCGGATGAAGGCGTTAGCTCGAAGTTACGTCTGGTGGCCCGGCCTGGACGACGACATCGTCAAGTGGGTAAGCTCTTGCCAGCCCTGTCAAGAATCCAGACCAGCCCCTCCAGTCACCACCCCCACAAAGTGGGAGAGCGCCAACGCGCCTTGGTCAAGGCTTCACATTGACTTAGCGGGGCCAATACACGGCTATTCGTGACACACGGTCTACTGGACACTATCGTCTCGGACAATGGCCCCCAGTTTGCCTCAACGGAATTCAGCCGCTTCGCCACCAACCTTGGCATTCGACACATCCTCACGGCACCTTTCCACCCTGCCAGCAACGGATTGGCAGAGAGAGCCGTTAGGTCCATGAAAGAAGCGCTAGCCAGATTCAACAAAGAGGACTGGCATCACAGACTCTCCCGCTTCTTACTAAGCCAACACTCAACCCCATGCACGGTCACCAACAAGTCACCGGCTGAACTCCTGATGGGTAGGCGCCTAAGAACTGTGTTGGATAGGCTACACCCTCACTACTGCCCTGACACCCCTCTTGGTTCAATGGCAGGGGTCAGAGATTTTGTCTTGCAGGAACGTGTCTTTGCAAGGAACTACGCCGGAGACCCACTGTGGATACCAGGGGAGATCGTGGCCATCACCGGTCCCAGGTCGTACCGAGTCCAGCTGGAAGACGGCCGCATCTGGAGAAGGCACCTGGACCAGCTCAGGAAGCGCCAAGGTACCCTCGCCAGTGTTGGACCATGGGCACAGGTCAGCTCCCGGGTACCACACCAGACCCTCATCGGGGACCATCCCAGGGGTTTGTCGCCTTCACCACCCGAGCCGGGAGAACGGGCTACAGACCGAGACTGCCCGGTGGATCCGCCACCCGTGCCACCTAATGGAACCATGGCATCGCAGACCGGAAGCTCGACACCGGCACCAACGCAGGCCCCCGAGCAAGACCACACTCCATCACCAACCCTACCCGCGTCTTCGAACTCTGGGTCACCCGGTAGCTCGCCCGAGTTACGGCGCTCGGGGCGCCAGCACAGACCACCCGCTTATTTAAATGACTATGCGTGTCCGCATTTGGGGGGAAGGGGTGTTATGTCCCTGGAACTTGCCAAAGTTCCCAACCAGGTCCGTTCTTACTGTAGGGGCGTTGACTGCACCTCATTGGCTGACTCACCTCAGCAGCCGGCTATAAAAGCCAGCTGCAGGGTCAGGTCAGCCGCTGTTCATTGGAAGCCTGCTCCCAGCAGCGCTGACATGTTCAGTCCTTTATTCATTGAATAAAGTCTTGTTGCTTTAATGCCCTGGTCTAGCCTCTCATTATTCTATCTACAACAAATACCTTGGACTATTAGAAGAATTTTAAAAATGATATATGTCAACCATAAAAATATCACAGAAATTCTGATTGTGTCAAAACTCTATTGAAGAATATTTTGACATTTGTCTATGCCAGGGTGAGCGATTAATTTTCCCAAGGAGGGCATATGAGAAACTGGGATTGTTGTGGAGGGATGAACCAATAGGGCTGTGAAGGTGCATAGCCATGCACACACACAAACACGTATGTAAATTTTTTTTAAAAAAAGGACAACCATAAAATGTACAGATCTGATCTATACTGAAGCTCATCCTCTTGTTCTAATTCTGTAATGTTATCATTGTAACTGGAATTGTTAGAAGCTGATGGAGGCATGATTTGAAGGTAACACAATGATGTAATTCAACCAAGATCATCACCAATCACGTAGGCTTTTTCTGTTGAAAGGTCTTACAGTAATTACATCTATATACAAGAAGTAACCAGTAGCTGTGACCGATATTTTGTTTTCTTGTTTATCAAGAGATGTTTCTCTTTCAAAACTAAGAAGAAATGGAACAGCAGTTTAATTTTGTTGCTGAATGGGCACATTAGTTAAAGCCAGGACTGTAGAATGGTTCTATGGAACTGAATGGGAGATCTTTCCCATGTCTGTAACCACTCCGCATTTCACAGAAAACTAGCACATCCTAAAACAGCTCCCTGGTGCAAAACAAATTCTAGTTCCTTCAAAGTAGGAAATGAAAGGATATGATTCTTGGATCTTTTCTAGTGATATAAAACAGAGTTTTTCAACCTTGGCAACTTTAAGATTTATAGATTTCAATTCCCAGGATGCCCCAGTCCATGGTGGCTGGGGAATTCTGGGAGTTGAAGTCCACACTTCTTAAAGTTGCAAAAGTTGAGAAGTACTGCTCCAAAGGAACATAAAACTTAAGTACTTGTTTCAATGCTGCCTTCTAACCTGTCAGAATCACAGCTCTGTTTTTAAAGAAAGAACATGGGGGATACATAATCCTAAGCACAAGAGGAGACCAGGATTTAGCCTTAGAAAGATTGGTAAGAGCCCTTATGTAAGCAAAACTTTTAAGAATGGGAAGAGGGAGAGAGAGAGAAAACCTGATGGAGAAAGTTTTGCCCTCTTCTTGTGTTTACTTTATAATTTGTTTTTCTGCCTTTATTTAAATAAACAGAACCCCCAAAATATAGAAAAAGGAAAAATATTTAAAAAGCAAAACAATATTGTGTGTGGAAGAGCATGTTAGCTTTTCGTATTATGTATATAAAGTTTTACATGGTGGTTTCAAATAGAGGATAACCATATTTTATTATAATCATTCATAAGTAATCTGCGTCTGCAGGTCCAAAAGTCATATTCCTAGACTTAAGAATGGGAATGCAGTTCATAAATGTTACAACTCCACTGTTCAAATCACACAAAGCCTCCAGCTGTTCATCCAAGCTAAATGGTCCACAAGAGCACCGCGTGTCTTGCTTCTGGCCATGAAGACCTGCGAAAGCAAAATCTAAATGTCATGTATGTCAGGGGTCTCCAACCTTGGCAACTTTAAGACTTGTGGACTTCAACTCCCAGAGTTCCTCAGCCAGCTCTGGAAGTTGAAATCCACAAGTCTTAAAGTTGCCAAGGTTGGAAACCCCTGGTGTATGTTGTTCTGCTCTGCACCTCCACACAGAAGCAATTCTTCTTTCACTTTCAGCTGCTCAACTTGACCCATTTGTGACCTGTCGCTTACTGAACTCACTGTTTACACAGTTTGAGCTTGCTTGGTTGTTCAAAGTATATTATCCCAAAGAAACTTTGGCTGGAAAAAAAATTCAAGTAAAAAAAGAAACTTTGGGATAAATCCACAATCCATGGAAATACATTCCTCCCAATCCCCATCTTTTTAACAGAAAAATTCTTGATCTTCTTTTGCCCACATCTGTTAACTGCTTAAAATAATTTTTTACATATTAAACCCAAAATTAAAACATGAACACATCACAAAAATTTCAGTAGCAAAATCTAAAGAAGACCCATAAGATATTCTAAATGTGGTGGTTGAACTGAAATGAAGGCTTACAATTTGTCAACAAAAATGATTGTCCTCTCTCTCAACTGCCTCTGAATTCCTGAGCCGTTACTCAGGAGACAGTACTCACTCTTTGATGTAGTCACATTTCAGCTTTAATTTGAGCTGACGTTTATTGACGTTTTTATCCCATGCATAAACAATCACCAGGAGAAGTGAGGCAGTTAAGTGAATTTTGCCCCATTTTACAACCTTTCTTACTACAGTTAAGTGAATCATCACAGCTATTAAGTTAGTGACACTGTTCTTAAGTGAATCTGGCTTCCCATTGTCTTTGCTTGTCAGAAGGTCACAAAAGCTGATCACATGACCCAGGGTCATGTGCAACCGTCATAAACATGACCCCAGTTGCCAAGTGTCTGAATTTCAAAAATATGATCATGGGGATGCCGCAACAGTCATAAGTATGAAAAACAATCAGGTCACCTTTTTCAGTGCCATTGTAACTTCAAATGGCCTCTAAATGAAATGTAAATTGAGGACTACCCATATAGAATTTAGCTCACCCCATCATAAGACAACTCAATGAGCTTCCATGGTTGGAGGTAGTATAACACCTCAGTCTCTTTGCTCCTTGACAAAGCTAACCGTGGACTCAAGCTTTTGTGTGTGTGAGAGAGAGATCTTTTTTTTTTCTGGGAAAAAATAGCCAAAGAAGGAACTTTGAAATAAGTCCATTGTAAAAAGAAAATCATTCCTCCCAATGTACATCTGTCTCAATAGAAAGGCTCTTGTTCTTTTTTCTGACTAATATGAAGGACTTTTAACCTAATTTTTAACTAGCAAGTTGCCCCAATGTATTTGTGAGAAAAAGAACAAACCAATCAGCATTTTTCTGACAGTAGGATCATGGACACTGATTTTACTATAGCAAACCATGCTGATCCCTGGATATTTTTCTTTTTAACGACTTCTCATATGGTTTTGGACTATGTTCTTGGAGTGATTTTGACAGGACAATCACTCTTGGGAAGTGTAAATATTTTCCCCCTTTTTTTTTTACCACAAGGCTGTGAACTTTTCTTTGTTATAGTCATGAACTGCTTGATTCCTGTGTGTAAACTGACTAGAAATGAACTTAAGATGCCTCTTTCTAGATTTCAAACTCCTCTTTTTTTCCAGTAAGGTGATGACCTAAGGTTCTGTCTGGATCCCGTTAACCACAGCCCCCAATAGATGCATTTCCCTGCTTCCATACACCTCCTGGGCTGGTAAAAGTAAAAAAGGAAGAAAAAAACCCCGTTTTATCATATTTTCCTATCACTTGACTAGAGGAGAATATAGCAAAACTCTTGTATCACTTTTTAAAAAAGAAAAAGAAAGAAAGAAAGAAAGAAAGAAAGAAAGAGAAGAAAGAAAGAAAGAAAGAAAGAAAGAAAGAAAGAAAGAAAGAAAGAAAGAAAGAGAAAGAAAAAGAAAGACACAGAATTTAACATCTTGATCAATGAAAAAGGAAAGGGAGAAAGGGAGGGAGGGAGGATCTAGCTGTCCACCATTTCCCTAATTAACTTGTAAATTGTAAAACAACATTGTAGGGCAGCAACCAGGGATGGGAGGTATTATGTATGCAGTGCTCCTTCCCCAGTAACCAAGTCAAGGGTTTGCCTATGATGAAAAGAAGAGCAGCAAGCAACCTGGACAGTACTACTTGAGTCAGAAAGCAGTACTTCTGGCTCATAGCAGAAAAAGGCAGTCAGAGATTGCATTGCCAGTGGGCTGTGGATGAATAGAAGATGATGTCATGCCTTTCTGACTTTAAGAAATAGTTAGTGGCCTGCGTTCACACTGAGGCAAGCTGGTCAGATGAGTCAGACGAAACGCAAGCTGTTCCAAAGCTTCAGACTGTCAAACTAGAGGTCAGACTATGATTTCACTAAGGAGATAAACCAAGCCAGCAAGAAATTAAGTCCTTCTTTTATCCCAGGCTTTATGCTGCGTTTGTTCTGATCCACTTGACAGAGATACTCAATTGATGGAATTAAACCAGGCAATCAGGAAAACTGAACTACCCACCCAATGAGAGCAATGGGTAAATGAACAGTTTGAGATAAATTCCCAGGGAAGACTATTAAAAGACATACAGCAGAAAGAGAACAACAGAATAGTACTCACCTATAGCTCAGAGCACAAGCCACTCAAATGCATTATCAGCAAGCCACAGCCCATACGATACCATACTTTCTTAGGCTCTGAGTGCCTCCTCCATACTTGCCTACTGTCAGCCATTCAACCTGAAGCAAATTCTCACAAGAAGCAAAAACAAAAAACAAAACAGGACAAAGATGCTAACATGAGAGCCAGATTTTACAACAATCCCAAATGTTTACTTTGTCCCCACATCCACATCAACAGAGCCACCAGAGGTCCCAACAAATGAACAGGTAAAATTAGAGCTATCTTCATGTGCTGTTTCTCTAATGTGAGGTATTCGTGTCCTTCTGGATTCCAAAATCAACAAATGGAACACATTTTGCACAAGAACTGAGGGACACAAATTTGACATGAGAACTCAAAAAAAAAAAAAAAGAACAAAGTAATGTCAGGGCATTTTAACCTCCCAGAACACTTTGTGGCAGACCTCAAAATAACAGCTAAAGGGAAACAGAACTTTAGCAGCACCACTGAGCAGGAAATGGTTGAACACATATATATCAAAAGATTTCAGGCAATTTCAAAAGGATTCAACAAAGAAAATGGTTTTTTAATACATTACAATAGTTAACTGATAAGGTGTTTCTAAACAGTCTCATATGTAACCTGAATAAGCAACCTGTCTTCGCTCCTCCCTTCCCCCTTCAACCTAATTTAAATCCTGTATCAGCCTAGCCACTTTTTCCACGGTTGGCCCATTGGAGGTGTTGGGGTGCCCTAATCAGACAGCCCTACCCAGAGAATCTCCAGTTGTCTTCCTCTATCTCACCTTATCTTTGTAGCTTTTAAGCTTCTAGGACAGGGGTATCATACTCAAGACCTGCAGGCCAGATCCGGTCCACGGGGTGCTTAAATCTGGCGCACAGGGCCAGCCCGGAAATATCAAAGGACCGGCCTGTGGTGCCTCTGCCGGCCAAAAAGGGATTGTGTGGAAGCCCCATGAGGCCCCTGCATGGCCCCTTTTTGGCCTCCCCAGCCTCCAGCAGCACTCTACCGGCCAAAAACAGGCCATGTGGAGGCTCCGTGAGGTCTCAGAGTGGCCTGTTTTGGGCCTCCCTGGCCTCCAGCAGCACTCTGCTGCAAGTCTGCTGCAAGCAGTGTCAAAGGGTTCTCCCAGTGTTCGATTGTGGCAGCAGAGGAGAAGAAACCCCCTACATGGAGAAAATGACATCAGGAATCTGGCCTTTATGAATCTTATTCCCTGCAAACAAGTTTCCTGTCTTCCAGTTAGTTGGAAGTTAATTTTAATTCAAATTTTTAACTTGTTGAGTTTTGCCTCTCACCTAAATCCTAAGAAAAGCTTTGAGATTAGCTTTTCCCTGTAGATCCTTTGGTTCCTTACTTCACCTTCCTCCTTTCCCACAGTGTTGGCCCCAAGCTCTCACTGGCAGACTCCCCACCCCAAGCAACATGAAAAATATTGGGAGGGTTTCCTTGGTGGCAGAAGAAGAAGAGAGGGAAACTCAGCTAATTAATACTGGAAACACAAACCAATGATTTTTGTTACTCAGATGAGTATGTTTGTCTGGTTTGTTTGTTTTTTTTCTCCTAAAGAAGAAATAAAAAATCAGCCACAATCTATTACAGCCCCACAAAAACTGGTGCCCTGGAGAGGACAGATGCAAGGCCTCTCATCCCTGCCAGCAGGGGGGGCTCCAAGTTGGGGGATGTCTGATGGAAGGGGTTTGTTTTTATTCTAGTCTTCGGCTGGGGATGTGACTGTTGAGTGGCACTCTTGTACCTCCTCCACCCACCATGGCCACCATGCACAACCCCGGCCACAGACATGCACACACACACACACACCCAGCCCTCCGAGGTCAAACACAACCCTGATGCGGCCCTCAATGAAATCAAGTTTGACACCCCTGTTCTAGGGCTAAGCAGTGAGACTGTAAATGCACATTTCATTTACTTCCACAGAGAATGCAAATTTATGTATTCTTTACTCCTTGTTCTACAATCCTTGCATAGAGTAGTGAAAAGGAACAAGCATTCTCGAGTCTAACTCTTCTCAAAGATGGGAAGGAAGGAATTGAATGGGATACATTCGGTTTTCCTGTTTTCCTCTATTCTGTAACTCACAAAGATACACGCCTCTATGGGTTTCTTAAAATGCACTACAAGTGGATTGCCTTTATCTCTGTTGATCAACTATCCTTTCTTGGTTATTCAGTAGTATTGTTTTGATCTAACAAAGCTTCTTTTATGTTTCTCTTTGAACCACCCATGTTGTTTTTCTTGTCTCATATGCAACATGTAACATTACTTCTGCTGTAACATTTAGTGTACCTGCATCAATCTGAATTTTGATACAACCAAGATTCAACGGCTCTTTGTGGAAAAATAAACTAGGATTCTGGTGAAACTTATTGTGAAAAGCTGCTCACTTCTTCTTGGCTCCTCTCTTAGCATGAGTAATTAAACAAATTGGAAATAGTTTATTTAGCATTTCCTCTAAACCTGAAACAGTGGCTTATTTTTAAAAATACCACCATAAATACATACAAGTATTTAGGTAAGCCACTCAACTTACTATCACAATTAAGCCCAAAATTTCTATTGCCAAGTGAGACAGTTTTGCCCCATTTTATGCGTTTTCTTGCCATAGCTGTTAAATTAAAAACTGGAGTTAAGTTAGCAATACAGTTGTAAAATGAATCTGGCTTACCCATTGATTTTGCTTGTCAGAAGTTCACAAAAGGTGATCACATGACCCTGGGACACTGCAACCATCATAAATACATGGCAGCTGCTAAGCATCTGAATTTTGATCATGTGACCATGGGAATGCTGCAACGGACATGTGAAAAATGTCACAAGTCACTTTTTCAGTGCTGTTGTATCGTTGAATGGTCACTAAATGAAAGGTTGTAAGTTAAGGACTACTTGTATATCAAAACAAGATTTTATTTACAATTGTAGCTTGTAAGAGGAGAAGGAATCCAGAATCTTGGGAGCTGTATGCAATTTATGGAAAATTTGCTATTATCTGATTTACTGTTTTGCCTTCATTGTCAAGGGATAACAGAATTCTGCCTTCAGGTGCTGCAAATGTACGGATATGTTTTAATACTGTTTCTTTAAAATGAGGTCTATATGGTAAACCAGCATATTGGACAAAAAGGCTACGCTGACCCATCATTTCAGATGGGCTAGCTTAGAATTTATTTTGCTTATGTGGAGCAACAAGGTCAGCTTTAAGTCACTTAGCAGAAAATGTAACCTTTTTAAATTTAGATATCAAAACATATTTCAGTTCTACATTTAAGAATTCTAGATGTTTATCACATATGGAAATATATAATACATCAAAAATAAGTTTCACTCTTACTGTAAATTTCTCACTATATTTTCCTACTTATTCATTAAATTGCACCATTGATCATCACCTAATCTTCATAAAATCTGTACAAATGCAGCTTCCTTCATGCAGTTTTTGGCCCATACAATTCATTTTCTCAAGACTCCTATTTCCTGTTGGTGTTTTAAAAAGTATTTATTCAGCCATTAATGTTTCACTGTTTTGCATCTGACAGCATTCATAAAGTACGATTTTTTTATGAGAAGATAAACAATGAAGACAAATTAAGTTTCGAAGGAAGAGAAAGAAAAACAGTAGTGTAGAAATTATGCTCTGCTAACAGTCTCAAAAAATTTCACATAAGACATTGTTCCTTTTGCCACACAAGGCTCAACTCTGTAGCCATTATTAGTTTATGCTAACATTAGAGATAATTAAAAAGTGAATATAATTTAAGTGAAGAAAATTGCACAAAGCCTTCATTTACCCTGAAAAATTTGGTTCATCTAAAGTTGCTCTTGAAAACCATAAGGGCAACTTTTTTCATCTGATTAGTTAACAAGTTGGCCTTATCTGCATCTTGGTAGCTAGAAATTTAGCAAATAATGTATACAGAAAAGCTATGAATTCAGAATCTAGAAGGGGGAGGACAGCACACAATTTCAGAGTTTGTGGATTGCAGTTCATTCAATAGCATGACTAGCCCTATGCATAGTTTAGTTATTGAGGAAAATTATAATTCAATACTATATGAATAGATATGCAACTAATTGAACACAGCATAACATTCACCACCTTGTATGTATTTTCTTTGGAAAGACATCCAACTGATCTGATCATGCAAGGACTTTTTATGAAACAATCATACATTGATCTTATGAAATCTATTATATTCATATACCAGGTTTTGTACAAGTATCATAAAATGGAATCAATTATTAACCAATCCATTATCCTCCACTTAAAGACAACCTACTCTCTAATAAACTATTTGGTTTCAGAAAAAAACTATCCTGTAATCTGCAACTCTTACACTGCAAAAACATACGGACTACACAACTCGATCAGGGCAAGGCAATAGACGCAATCTACATAGACTTCTGTAAAGCCTTTGATTCAGTGGTACACGACAAACTACTACTAAAACGAAAATCTTATGGTATCTCTGGACACCTACATAACTGGATAGAAGCATTCCGGTAGACAACAAATAGTCAAAATTGGGAGCGTCCTGTCAAATTCTGTACCTATCAACAGTGGTGTCCCCCAAGGCAGTATTTTAGGACCAGCTCTCTTCATACTCTACATAAATTACCTCTGTGATCATATTAAGAGCAACTGTGTTCTCTTTGCTGATGATGTAAAGCTATTCAACACCGCAGACAATACTACTACCCTCCAAAAAGACCTTGATTATGTATCAGAATGGTCAATCAAATGGCAACTTCAAATCTCAACAAATAAATGCTCTGTCTTACATATTGGCAAAAAAAAATCAGAAAATAAAATACGGGCTGAATAGTCAAGACCTTGTTGATGATCCAAACTCTGTCAAGGATCTTGGAGTACTCATCTCAAATGACCTAAGTGCTAGAGCCCACTGTAACTACATAGCCAAAAAGGGGTTAAGAGTTTTTAACCTAATCTTACGTAGACCCAGATTATTGGGGGCAATATGCTGACTCTGTAAACTGCTGAGAGGGCTGTAAAACACTGTAAAGTGGTACATAAATCTAAGTGCTTTTGCTATTGCTATTCTAACCAATACTGCATCACCCTGCTCTTAATCCCTACTGTAGTACTTTCTTTCAAAAGGAACCAAAGAAGCCTGTAGGTTTAATTTCTACATTCTCCAGGTAAAAGAAATAGGTTACATGCAATGTGAAAGAACTTTGCTGGAGACCTGATAAGGCTGCTGACAATTAGGGTACATGGCACTAGGCTTGATGGATATATAGTCAGAAGTTACCCTGCTAGTAATTTAAATTCTAGAGTTATTCATTCACCATAATGAAACAACAACAGTAATGATGAAAGGCTTTATATAACTTTGACAATGGCTGGCTTATGCCATAAGGACAGGGTCCTGCCTGATACAACATTTTGCCCTATCTCAGATTAGTGGTCAGTGATATTTTTTCAGATACAAAACACTGATGTACACTCTTATCTACTTTTGAAAATTCCATATATTCTAGAAATGGTAGGATGCATAGCAATATGTATTTATTTTTATTTCATTCAGAAGCTATCAAACTCCGAAGGGTTCTGAGTGGCTTATCCTTTGAAAGCAAGAAAGTATAAAATAAATCATTATCTATATGATCTGTATTTAATTGAAAGAGACATTGTTTACACTTTTTCTCTGTTTTAGTTAGTCTTTCTCCCCCCTCCCCATTTATCACCCATTATACATTGATGACTTTTATTACTTTACAACCATCATTCTCTCTCTCCCTCTCCCCCCCTTTTTCTCTCTCTGTCTTGTTTTTGTATTTCATTGTTAAACTTTTGATTGACTGATCATGTGCAATCACCTCATTATTGACAGATTTTTCTCCATGTCAATCTATCCATAATTTGGCCTTTTGGGTCTTCAAGGAGTGCCCTCATTGCAATTGTAATTGAGTCCATGGGTCTTGCTGCTGATGAGCCATTGGTTTGTTTTCTCAGCTATCCACAGTACCCTGAAGAGTCTCCTCTAACAGCAAAGTTCAAAGGCACCATTATTCTTCCTATCCTGCTTATTTAAAGTCCAACTTTCACTTCTGTAGAGTGCCATAGGAAATGCCATGGCTTTGTCCAATTCTGTTCTTTGGAGCCATAAATACATCAGAGCCTTTAGGGCTTCTCTAACAAGTGCTTATGTGCAATGTATTTCTTGACCGCTTGCTCCTTTACTATTGATGGTTGATCCTAAAAAGGCAGATCTCCACCACTTGGACATTTACATTACCAATTCTAAGATAAATTGTTCTACACAGTCATATTTTTTTTGTTCATTATATTTAAATTATTCCTATTATTTCCTTCTGATCTTTGACTTTTAGTTCTAGGGTATACAGATCCTTTGCATTTTCAGCTATTGGTAGTATCATCAGCATAATACAAGGTTTCTTCCTCTGATTTTAAAACACGCTCATTTTCTTCCAATCCAGCTTCCCGTAAAATATATTCAGCCGATAGTCTGAATTAAAAGCAGGGAATATACTGCCCTGTGACACTCCCTTCCCAGCCTGGCGTTGGTCTGTTTTTTCATGAGGACAATCAGATGTTCTGGGATTCCCAGGATTTTCTGAGCATATTCTAGAACTAGACATAATTGACACAATCAAAGGCCTTTCTAAAATCAATGAAACACATAGTGAGTTATTTTTTTAAATATTCTTTGGCTTTCTCAATTATCCAGCATGCATTAGCATTAATGTGTTCCTCGGCCTTTTCTAAAGCCAGCTTGAACATCTGGCATCTCTTTTTCCATGTAGGGCTCTAATCTGTGTTGGATGATGCTAAGCATTATTTTGCTAGCATGTGAAATGAAGCATATTGTATAATAGTTTGCACATTCTGTTAAATCCCCTCTTTTTGTATGTGTGTATTATAGATTCACCTCTTCCAATTGGTTGTCCATTATGTCATTCTCCAGATTTGCTGGCATTGCTTGGAGAATTTGGTGGGAGCCACATGCTTAAAAAGTGGTTCATGAATATGTATGACATATAATTCAAGTGAATGAAATATAAATTCAACTAGCCTGCTTGCATATGTCCTGTCATGTAAAAATCTATCACAGACTTGGAGGAAGATCTGCTTTCTGGACTTAAGGTTGTATGCTACCCACTCACATATTCCATCAAGATAATGCATGGTGTCTGGATCATAAATAGGACACTCTGCTCTCTGGCAAATCTTTCAGATAAGGAAGAGTTAAACATTTTGTGTATCTCTTGGCTGCCATCTAGTGGTCACCTGTATTTTTGCAGCACTATTATAGTATGCTTATTGTCTCAGTCCTCCACAAGCAGAAAAGAGGGCAATCTTAGCATCCTGGTGACCATTTGGCGATCAATAGGTTCTTTGGATTTGAAGACAGTAAGTTCAAGCCAGTATGAAATGTCAAAGAGGAATGTATTGTATTAATATTAAGAAAGTTAGCAATTATTACAATCATGGCCCCTTCCACATGCCAGGAACCCCCCAAATGGCAGCAGATGACCACATAATGCTGCTGGTTATGCAGCACTCTCCCAGGACGTTTGAGTTCTGTCAGGGCACTTTTGCCACTTTTTGCCACTTTTCTTAAGAGACAGGGAGTATAAACAATACCTGGGGACTGCTTAGTAGCAGCTGCTTATCAGGGACTTGATCATCAATTTAGGCTGTGAAATCTCTGCCAAGGAAATTTTTGGGGAAAGATTTTTAG